>NC_135576.1:6992597-7616430 GCF_965152235.1 Eretmochelys imbricata
TCCTTAAAAGGTATAAATGTATACAGTATCTTGTATAGAGTGGGTTTAAAATGTATTACATGTTATTTAGATAGCAAGCATTAAAACACATTCTTTTGTATGTTTTTACATTTATTTTGTGGTGTCTTGATTTTAATGAGATTTTATGGTGCAGATCCTCAGCTGGTGTAAAATGGTATAGCTCCACTGACTTTATTGAACTCTGTGTGCCAGATTCGGTTAAATACTTGGATATTATTTTAAGGAGAGTGGTCTGCCTTCAGTTACACCAGTGTCAAGCCCCAGTTCTAGAACCTCTTACTCACATGAACAGTTCCACTAAAGTTAATAGGGCCATTCACATTAATAAGGGTCAGCGGGATTGGAGCCTAAATCAGGAATGACTTAAGTCGAGTTACACCTGGTTTTCACAGGTGCACCACTGAGCAGAATTTGATCCTGCAGATTTATTTTATGGCCAGTAAAGCTCAATAAAACACCCATTAATTATTACAAAAATAACTATTTTGATTTGTTGTTGATATTTTATTGTCCCTAACAAGGTGACCAATGACGTCAATATCAGAAATGACCTATTTAGGAACAAGAGTCAGAAAGATGCTTCAGATGAAATTGGCAATAATTAATATGACAAGAATAAAATAAAACACAGACTCAATCAATTGTTAATATCATATTAACCGAGGACTCTGTACAATGGCTATGCATTGTTTGTCTCACACGAGTTCTTGCACCTCAGTAAGTACATTTTTAGTAATGCATTGTGGTTTCCTTAACACATAACAATGTTCTTTTGAAATCAGAGCAAAATGTCTATTGAAAGAACTGCATTTGAAAATGTCACTCATTTCCCTACTTCAGATTTTAATTTTCCTCTAAATGGCATGCATTTATGGGACAAGAAATCAGCACACACCTTTTGTCACTTTTTCTGCTTTAAAGGCTGATTTTCTGAGTGCAAGAGCAGAATGCTGCTCCATTGGAGCTAACAGCAAAACTCCCATCGACTTTGATAGGAGAAGACTCTGTAATGCTACTTTTCTTCTTTCTTTTTCTTTTTTTTTTTTTGGTAGCAATGTGGTGTCACTTCTCTTGCTGCATTCATGGGTAAAAACTGAAGGAGAAAGGGAATCTCCAGACAAATGGGGTCAGATTCTGATCTCAGTTACAACAATGCAAATCTGGTAACTCCATCAAAGGGAATGGATCTGCACCTGATTAACACTAAGTATAACTAAGATCAGAATTTGGCTCCGTGGATTTTTTTTTTTTTTTTTTAAAGCCAATAGAGGAGACAGTTCATCTGTGATTGACAATAGCTAGTGAGCTTCAGAAACTTTTTTCCTCTTCTGCCGAATAGCTCAGGCTGTCTGCAGCTGCTACAAAGGCAACCAACAGATTCTACTCCCTTATATCATCATTAGCCTGAGAGAACATGTGATGTGCACTCCAATTTACCAGTAAGCGTTGGATAGATGGCTCTGTTGAAGGTAGCAATATCCTGGCAGCTGTGCTACAGGAACAATGAAGGGCATCTTCCACTCAGTCTGGATCAGCAGATCTTTTCCCTGTTAAGGCTAGGGATGTGCAGGGGGTGAGTGACGCCTGCAGAAAGGCTCATTTATTGTCTGGACGGTGATCGTCTGTGGAGAGGCACTTTGGATGCAGAGAACCTTTATCTGCAAGTCTGTCCCCTTGAAGGGTAATTATTTTCTGCCTCCTTTATCGTTCCCCCTCCCAGCTCCAGTTGGGGGTCACACTGTTCCGGCCAACCGGTCAGGTTGCTGGTGCTGTTAACACAGCTGCCATGAACACTCCAGGGTTATACTCGAAGGGTATGTCCACGCTGGAATAAACAACCCGTGGCTAGCCCAAGTCAGCTGACTAAGGGTTTATGGGGCTTGGGCTCCGGGGCTGAAAAATTGCTCTGTAGGTATAATACCGACAGACCCCTGTTGTCAGCGGACATGATCGAACCTGGGCCCTCGGGAGCTTAGTGCATGAGCCTCTACTGCATGAGTTAAAAGCCACATGGCTCTTAGCTAAGGCTGTAGCAGACTCAATCTCTAAGTGGTCTCGGTGCCACTAGAAGGGACAGAGCACCACATCCAGGAGGACTGTGGGTTACGTAGGCCTTTGTGTTCAGGCTGGAGCCGGAGCACTGGGACCCCATGGGGGTGGAGGGCCCAACAGCGCAGGCTCCAGCCCAAGCCCAAATGTTTACAAAGCAATTTTTAGCACTGCAACCTGAGCCCTACAAGCCCAAGTCAGCTGACCCAGGCCAACCACAACCCTGCTGCTGGGCTTTTATCCCTGTGTAGATGTACCCTAAAGGTGAAATCCCAGCCCCACCAAAATCAGTGGCAAAGCTCCCATTGACTTCAGTGGGTCCAATATTTCACCCTAAACTTCTGACGCTGCAATTGGCCTTTGCACCTGCCGGGAACCCTGCTGACTTCAATGGCTCTGTGGGGGCGTAGTGATTTGTATGTATAGAATAGCTTGCAGCGTCTAAGTTTATAAACTGTTTGGTAATGTTTGTAATGCCACATGGGACACTTCCAGATTACTATGAATGTGTAAGACTATTGTCCTTAACCTGAATATGTTTCATTTGCAGTCTCTCCAATTTTTCCTCCAAGTTATATTTCCACTTTTCATCAGCTGATTGTCCAGGAATAATAAAAGTCTGATTCTGGGCTTTTCACAGGCAGATTTCTGAAATCAAATAAAATATGTTACCTTCCCACTGTAGCCCTTACCTTGCTTGCTGAATACATACTACCCTTATTGTTGCATTTTTTTGCTTTGTTTTGTTCAGTAGATCAAATAAAATGTTCCTGTCCTTTAAACTAGGCAATATTCTGAGAGTCTGAATAGACAGAAGGAAAGCAAAGAGGAGGAAAGATGGAAGAAAAATAAAACAATAAATCTGGTTTCAAGGTGTGCGCACTGGCAGCCACAGAATCTTGTTGCTGTAGCCTTCAGCTTCCTGCCACCTCACTTATCCCTGTCTTTGTCCAAATCCTTTGTCATACATCAGGTTAATTTAGACTACGCTCTTGTAATCCCACCCATGCAGCTGTTTGATTACAAGACACTCTATGTAATCGATCCATGTGGAACTCCACTGAAGTGGATGGTGCTCTGCTTGCATATGGCCCAGTTCTGATCACTAGAAGGGCGGCTTAGATGGTACACTGTAATGCCATGATCAAGATTTGCAAATGTGACAAGTGCCTCAGTGTTTGGATGCCCAACTTGATATACCTTTAAGGAGCCTGGTTTTCAGATAGTGCTGAGCACCCACCTTCTGAAAATCAGGCCCCTTGAAGGTGTCTCGCGCTAGGCATCTATACATTCTAGCACCCAAGACCACGAGTCACTTTTGAAAATCTTGGCTAATCATCATCATACTAGGCCTTCAACTACAACCATTCAGCCTTACTGAGAATGATATAACTGAGGTAGTGATACATTAAGTAGCCTGTGAGTCAGATGGAAAAAGGCCCAGGATGACTAGAAATGAGGATTATCATCCAGTGATCCAGAGTAAGAAAGAGAGAAGGGATACAGAGCAAGTTTCTGAGATAATATTTCTAATTTGTTTTTGTTTCTTATTGGTATATTTCTCCATGACTCACTGTAATCATTTAACTCTCTGGGTCCAGAGCACATTCATAGAATCATAGAATATCAGGGTTGGAAGGGACCTCAGGTGGTCATCTAGTCCAGCCCCCTGCTCAAAGCAGGACCAATCCCCAATTAAATCATCCCAGCCAGGGCTTTGTCAAGCCTGACCTTAAAAACGTCTAAGGAAGGAGATTCTACCACCTCCCTAGGTAACGCATTCGAGTGTTTCACCACCCTCCTAGTGAAAAAGTTTTTCCTAATATCCAACCTAAACCTCCCCCACTGCAACTTGAGACCATTACTCCTTGTCCTGTCCTCTTCTACCACTGAGAATAGTCTAGAACCATCCTCTCTGGAACCACCTCTCAGGTAGTTGAAAGCAGCTATCAAATCCCCACTCATTCTTCTCTTCTGCAGACTAAACAATCCCAGTTCCCTCAGCCTCTCCTCATAAATCATGTGTTCCAGACCCCTAATCATTTTTGTTGCCCTTCGCTGGACTCTCTCCAATTTATCCACATCCTTCTTGTAGTGTGGGGCCCAAAACTGGACACAGTACTCCAGATGAGGCCTCACCAATGTCGAATAGAGGGGAACGATCACGTCCCTCGATCTGCTCGCTATGCCCCTACTTATACATCCCAAAATGCCATTGGCCTTCTTGGCAACAAGGGCACACTGCTGACTCATATCCAGCTTCTCGTCCACTGTCACCGCTAGGTCCTTTTCCGCAGAACTGCTGCCTAGCCATTCGGTCCCTAGTCTGTAGCTGTGCATTGGGTTCTTCCGTCCTAAGTGCAGGACTCTGCACTTATCCTTATAGAACCTCATCAGATTTCTTTTGGCCCAATCCTCCGATTTGTCTAGGTCCCTCTGTATCCTATCCCTGCCCTCCAGCGTATCTACCACTCCTCCTACTTTAGTATCATCCGCAAATTTGCTGAGAGTGCAATCCACACCATCCTCCAGGTCATTTATGAAGATATTGAACAAAACCGGCCCCAGGACCGACCCTTGGGGCACTCCACTTGACACCGGCTGCCAACTAGACATGGAGCCATTGATCACTACCCATTGAGCCCGACAATCTAGCCAACTTTCTACCCACCTTATAGTGCATTCATCCAGCCCATACTTCTTTAACTTGCTGACAAGAATACTGTGGGAGACCGTGTCAAAAGCTTTGCTAAAGTCAAGAAACAATACATCCACTGCTTTCCCTTCATCCACAGAACCAGTAATCTCATCATAGAAGGTGATTAGATTAGTCAGGCATGACCTTCCCTTGGTGAATCCATGCTGACTGTTCCTGATCACTTTCCTCTCATGTAAGTGCTTCAGGATTGATTCTTTGAGGACCTGCTCCATGATTTTTCCGGGGACTGAGGTGAGCCTGACTGGCCTGTAGTTCCCCGGATCCTCCTTCTTCCCTTTTTTAAAGATGGGCACTACATTAGCCTTTTTCCAGTAATCTGGGACTTCCCCCGTTCACCACTAGTTTTCAAAGATAATGGCCAATGGCTCTGCAATCACAGCCGCCAATTCCTTTAGCACTCTTGGATGCAACTCGTCCGGCCCCATGGACTTGTGCACGTCCAGCTTTTCTAAATAGTCCCTAACCACCTCTTTCTCCACAGAGGGCTGGCCATCTACTCCCCATGCTGTGATGCCCAGCGCAGCAGTCTGAGAGCTGACCTTGTTTGTGAAGACAGAGGCAAAAACAGTATTGAGTACATTAGCTTTTTCCACATCCTCTGTCACTAGGTTGCCTCCCTCATTCAGTAAGGGGCCCACACTTTCCTTGGCTTTCTCCTTGTTGCCAACATACCTGAAGAAACCCTTCTTGTTACTCTTGACATTTCTTGCTAGCTGCAGCTCCAGGTGCGATTTGGCCCTCCTGATTTCATTCCTACATGCCCGAGCAATATTTTTATACTCTTCCCTGGTCATATGTCCAACCTTCCACTTCTTGTAAGCTTCTTTTTTATGTTTAAGATCCGCTAGGATTTCACCGTTAAGCCAAGCTGGTCGCCTGCCATATTTACTATTCTTTCAACTCATCGGGATGATTTGTCCCTGTAACCTCAACAGGGATTCCTTGAAATACAGCCAGCTCTCCTGGACTCCTTTCCCCTTCATGTTAGTCCCCCAGGGGATCCTACCCATCCGTTCCCTGAGGGAGTCGAAGTCTGCTTTCCTGAAGTCCAGGGTCCATATCCTGCTGCTTACCTTTCTTCCCTGTGTCAGGATCCTGAACTCAACCAACTGCCTCCCAGATTCCCATCCACTTTTGCTTCCTCCACTAATTCTTCCCGGTTTGTGAGCAGCAGGTCAAGAAAAGCTCCCCCCCAGTTGGCTCCTCTAGCACTTGCACCAGAAAATTGTCCCCTACACTTTCCAAAAACTTCCTGGATTGTCTGTGCACCGCTGTATTGCTCTCCCAGCAGATATCAGGAAAATTAAAGTCACCCATGAGAACCAGGGCGTGCGATCTAGTAGCTTCTGTAAGTTGCTGGAAGAAAGCCTCATCCACCTCATCCCCCTGGTCCGGTGGTCTATAGCAGACTCCCACCACTACATCACTCTTGTTGCTCACACTTCTAAACTTAATCCAGAGACACTCAGGTTTTTCTGCAGTTTCGAACCGGAGCTCTGAGCAATTATACTGCTCCCTTACATACATTGCTACTCCCCCACCTTTTCTGCCCTGCCTGTCCTTCCTGAACAGTTTATAACCATCCATGACAGTACTCCAGTCATGTGAGTTATCCCACCAAGTCTCTGTTATTCCAATCACGTCATAATTCCTTGACATCACCAGGACCTCCAGTTCTCCCTGCTTGTTTCCAAGGCTTTGTGCATTCGTATATAAGCACTTGAGATAACCTGCTGATTGCCCCTCATTCTCAGCATGAGGCAGGAGCCCTCCCCTCACAGACATTCCTGCCTGTGCTTCCTCCCGGTATTCCTCTTTCCCACTTACCTCAGGGCTTTGGTCTCCTTCCCCCGGTGAACCTAGTTTAAAGCCCTCCTCACTAGGTTAGCCAGCCTGCTCGCAAAGATGCTCTTCCCTCTCTTCGTAAGACGGAGCCCGTCTCTGCCCAGCACTCCTCCTTGTGTCCTTGAGTCCTTGTGGCACCTCAGAGACTAACACATTTATTTGGGCATCAGCTTTCATGGGCTAAAACTTTGTATCAGAGAGCTTAAATCGTGCCAATGAACAGCAATGGCAATGGGCTCATCTGGACAGATCACTGGAAGGGGGCTCAGGACACATGGTGCGACTGCTGATCTGTCGTGTGACTTGGGCAAGCCACGTCACCTCTTGGTGCTTATGTTTCCCCTTCCTCCCTTTGTTTGTCTGATCCATTTACACCGCCAGCTCTCCAGGGCAAGGACTGTCTCTTAACACGTGCTTACACAGCAGCTAGCAAAATGGGGGCCTGATCTCAGTCTGGACCTCTAGGTACGATGGTAAAATAGTAATTTTACAAGCTAATTGACTGGAGTTACCTACTGACTTCAGTTCTACAAGGCAAGAAGCCAGGGTAAATAAGTAGAAGTGCCTGGGATTTTGTCATTCTAACATAGATACAATCATCATTTAGATCCAAATGAAATGTTAGCTCTTCCTCTTAGTGTTTTTGAAATAGTGTCTTAATGTTCAGTCAATGAGCCGATAAGTTATTTCTAATATTTCCAAAACACGTTGATCTCGAATAAATAAATCCAGAATGACCCCAACAGGGCGTTTTAAGCCCCACGTTCCAACACACTCCCATGCACAGACAGCTACTGAGTTGCTGCTCACACCGTTTGCATTGCATGCTGAGGCTTTTAATTACCAGATGCAAAGGAACAGGCCAACACATGTTCAGATGCCATAGCATGGCGTTTAATATAAGGGCCAATCCTGGTCCCTCTGAAGCCAGGAGTAAAACTTCCATTAATTTCAGTTGCTCCCGACTCGGCCTTAAACACAGCCAGGAGCAGATCAAAGGATCCTGGGGACTGGGAACAATGTTGAATGATGGGAGAGAGGACAAGAACAAGACACAAAGTGGCCTGCACTCTGGCATGTCATCCTTCTTGGTTATCAAGGAGTGTAACAGGTGAGAAGGGGAGAACTGGACATAGGCCTATTGGTATGAACAGCTGCTCCTGCTAATTGCCTGTCAGTTACTGAAGTCCATTGTCAGAAGGCAGGGGAGTAGCATTCCCACCGATGGAGCTCTTAATAGACCATCAGTTTTTATCATCCGCCCGGAAACAGAGGCTCCCCTCCCCAGCAAGTTTAGTGAAAGAACATAGTAAATCAAATAGGGCCTGGTTTATGTTCCTGCTTCCGCAACGGGATCAGAACGTGAGGCTGTATTACCTTTACCTGTAGAGTCCCCCTCTGTGAAGTGAGAATACCTTGTGTTTAAGGGAGGACTCAATGGAGGCCCTGCGAAGAGTTGCCCTACCAATGAATTATAGGGTGATAAAGCATAAATCCTCCATATGAATAAATGCAAAGGTTTGAGACAGCTTAATCCGAACATCAGGATGCCCCTGCCTCTGCCCGGGAGAAACTCCACAAAGGGAGCCTCACAGAGATTGCCTTCCCTGCTCCCTTTCTGCAGATGTTTCTTTGGGAAGGCGTGGACCAGCCCATACATTCTCCATGGTCCATTCAAAGTCTCCATCCCTTTGTTGAAACTGCCGGCAGTGTTAGCTGTTTTGGTTGGTTTCTGGAATGTGAACTGGCCAGAGAATGAAACATTTGTTTTCAGAACCAAAAAAACTCTTAAATCGAACAAGAAAATCTAGCTGAGCAACTCACTCTCTCCTTAGAGAATTATTTTTCCATCACCTTAAATCATAGCAATAAGGTTCCCTACAGCTTTAAAAGAACTACCAACATTTTGGGGGTGAATGAAGACCCGGGGGCGGGGGGGGGGTTGGATCCAAACCCACTGATGTGAAGAGAAAAATCCCAGTTGACTTCAATGGGCTTTGGATTTAGCCCTTAGGTGCTCACCCACTCTGGGCAGCAATGATGCATTAAGGCCTCAATTCAGGAAACCAATTCAATACATGCATTGATGTCTACGGGACTCAAGCACATGGTGAAGAACTTTCCTGGATCAGAGCCTTAAATGAATATCCAGTCATAATGAATTGTTTAAATAAGAGCAAACATCATGTAAGATTTAATAGGTTCAATGCAACTTTTTTTATTACCAATAAGAACGGCCATACTGGGTCAGACCAAAGGTCCATCTAGCCCAGTGTCCTGTCTTTTGACAGTGGCCAATGCCAGGTGCTTCAGAGGGAATGAACAGAACAGGTCATCACCAAGTGATCCATATCTCTAAACCCAGGGAAATTCTGTTTCATCATGAACAAGTGGTATTGTACCCAACTGGGGAAAAAAGACATGGGACACACAGAATGGATTTTTCACACAGCTCAATCATACAGACAGCAATTAATTTCTCCTATAAATGAAACACCTTTCACGTGATTTTATCTGGGAAAGAATGACTTGACATTAGTAAGGACTGGTGGCAGTGTAATTTATATACTCTTTTTTACCCAGCTGTTAGCATAAAGCTTTCTCTTGCATGCTTTTGTTTTTCTTCACTCTCCAATTCTCCTCGAAAATTGAAAGGGATTAGGTTAGGATTAGGTTAGTGTTTTAAGCAGAAAGTCAAAAAGATGGATGAAGATATTTTCAAATGGATAATACACTGGAGAGCTTCACTACCAATTGTCTCTGGGTGGGAGGGTGTTTTGTTTTACTCAATATGGTTTGTAATCATTTTTTGTCTCTTCTGTCAAGGCAGAATGACCAAAGTACCACTTAACTTCATTCCCTGAGACCTGACCAAGGGTCAACAGTTACCTTGAACTGATGCCTGACATTAGCAAATAAGCAATCTTCTCTCATTTCCCACCTGGTGAATCAGCAGTCCTCATGCTAATCAGGTCATCGCATTTTGCTTCGCTATGGTTGTGAGGGAGAATTCCAGGCTGACAAAAAGGTCCCTGGAGAGGCGCACCTGTCAGATGTAGGAAGATCTACATGCACCACATAAACAAAAGCAACAGTGCTGATCTCGGCCATTGAAAAAAGAAATTCAAACTGTCTTCTTATGCTTTCACGGTGATACAATGGCATGGATTTACATGGCTTTCTTGGGGGGGAAATGCGGCTGGGAAGGGGAACAGTCTCTGCCAATGCCGCCTTGTTGGCAGGTTGTCTTCCTCCTGGGCATTCCCCTTTCAGAGCACCACTCTGCCCTGCAGTGGTCTGTCCCTTCATTGACACAAGCTCTCTGGCCAGGCTCCCCATTCTGGGCATATATAAAAAGTCCCATAATGGGGAAGTCTTTGGGATCAAGTGAGGGGCATGGGGCTTACCTGTTGGGTCAGGGGGTCTGGACCCCTGTATCTTCAGCATCACCCCCAACTAGGTTCCCTGCATGAGGGATTCGACTTTGTCGCTGTCCCTCTTTAGGGGGAGGTAGGAGAATCCAGGCCCACTCTCTCCACCTGGCTCCGATCCATGACCCAATGGTAGTCCTGCAACCCGGAGTGCAATGAGGCTACCTCCCTGGATCTCTTCCTACCAGTCTCCTCTCTTCCCACTGGGTAAAGTAAAGAGTTAACCACCAAGATAAACTCTCTACCTTCAGAGAATCACTGGCCCCTTCTTTGTTGGCTTGGTCAGGTTACTATAGGCAGGCCTCAGGCAGCAGGTGCTCCTGTGGACGTTCTTCCTAGGAGCTAAGCACAGGTCAGCTCACCTCTGCTGTCTTCCAGCTGCTGAGCTACTTTGTTCCCTTTTCAAAACTCTTCCTCCAGCCTGTGAAGGCATTGCAGGTGCAGTGGGCCAGGGCCACCTGGGCCCAGAGCTGTTCCTTAACCCCTTCCTTCCCAGTTTGGGTTTTGTACACCACGTCACAGAAGCCAATAGACTATCAACTGCAGACACACACACCCAAAAATAACAGAAACATTACAAAAAATAGATAATGGTCCATTACCCTTCCTATTGTTTCTTGCTTAATTCTTCTCTATCTTGCCTCTCTCCTTCTGTCTTGGTTTGTTCTCTTAAATCTAGATTTTCCATCATTTCAACCAAAGCAAGAAGTTACTTCCAATATACATGCCAACATATCACAACATGACTATGTTGTATGTTGAATTCCCACTTCACAGAGGACCAGTGTCCTTCATACAAGAACTATTCCCACAACTGACAGGCTCAGCAAAAAGAGTCTGATCTACCTCTTATTTACTTAGGTAGAGGAGTGTGAAATGTCCACAAAAGGAAACATAATGACTTGAAGTGCAAGGTTTTTCGCATTTTCTTACAAACTTCAAAATGGGCACATTTTGTGGAATATTTTGCCAGGTTTGCCATTGCTTTCACAAATAGGGGCAGTTTTCCCAGTGAAAATGAGACCATTTTTTCCAACAAAAATACCCCAATCCTGACAAGAAGATGGTTTTGACATTCAAAATTCAGAAGTCTACACTGAAAATTTGGAATTTTGGCATTTTTCCAATGTGAAAAAAAAAACCAATTCTTGGTCAAATGTTATGGACAAGTCAAGTTTGAAGGGTGCAAAATGGCCTGAAAGACATGATAAAAAAAATCATGCAAAAATGTCTAGCAGAACCTTTTGCAGATCTCAGCACCAAGAGTTTCTGCAGAACAAGCTTAGGGCATATTGGCTGAACAGCGCTGGTGAAACTCAATGTTACTGCGTGTGCTATAGCTCTTCTGTAGGGTCCCATTCAAGTCAACTTGAGTCTTTTTGCTGACTTCAGTAAACTCTGGTTCAAACAGAAGATAAGCAGAGGGATTTAATCTCCATAGCTTTCAAAGGAGCCCCTTTCCCCAACCCTCAATTCATACAATTCGTTCAAAAGGGTCATACTTTCCCTTACGGAAACTGAGATATTTGAGGAATTTACTTATGGAAACATTAATACAATTTTACTCATTAAAAGCATGGAAGCTTTAAGACAGCATTGAATTTCTATTCTTCAGATGACCTCTGAGGCCCATATGAGCTCAGTTTTGAAGCCATTATTAGCAGTACTTTATACGTACTTTACAACTAACAAAACAGTTTTATATTAACACGGGGACCTGAACAGATTTGCCAATTAGATGCAAGTACATTAGACCCCAAGGTGTCCCTTGCAAGTTTCCCAGCAGAGTTTTCCAACAAATTGTGGCTAGAGCAACCATGGTGAGACAATTTTACTGCTACTATTAATAAAAACCCTTCCAGGGTTTGAAATTCAGGGGCTAATGCAGAGCTGTCTATGCGGAGAGCATCCTAGCAGGAAAAAAGAAGGCACGCTACGGGGCGTGAAGAGGGAATGACAGAAGAAACGTGCGGAAGAAACAAACCCCAGCTGCTGATAATATGATCAAAGATTTAGGTTTGAAATCAATAAAATTAAAGGGAGGGTATTTTTATTTGTTTTTGTTGTTTTGGCATTTAAAATATTCCCAAAGCAACAAAACTGCATTCAGAGTGGTAACTGTGTTAGTCTGTATCAGCAAAAACAACAAGGAGTCCTTGTGGCACCTTAGAGACTAACAAATTTATTTGGGCATAAGCTTTCGTGGGCTGGAACTCACTTCATCAGCTGCATGGAGTGGAAAATACAGGAGCAGGTATAAATTAGGTTTAGATTTTGTAATGACCCAAGCACTCCTAGTCTTTATCCAGGCCTAATTTGACGGTGCCAACTCTGTCCACATATCTATTCAAGGGACACCATCATAGGACCTAACCACATCAGCCACGTCATCAGGGGCTCATTCACCTGCACATCTACCAACATGATACATGCCATCATGTGCCAGCAATTCCCCTCTGCCTGTACGTTGGCCAAACCGGACAGTCTCTACGCAAAAGAATAAATGGACACAAATCTGACATCAGGAATAACAACATTCAAAAACCAGTAGGAGAACACTTCAATCTCCCTGGTCACTCAATAACAGACCTAAAAGTGGCAATTCTTCAACAAAAAAACTTAAAAAACAGACTCCAACCTGAAACTGCAGAACTGGAATTAATTTGCAAACTGGATACCATCAAAATAGGCCTGAATAAAGACTGGGAGCGGTTGGGTCATTACAAAACCTAAACCTAATTTCCCACATACTAATTTCCCCCTACTGCTACTCACACCTTGTCAACTGCTTGAAATGGGTCACTCTCATTACCACTACAAAAGTGATTTTTCCTCGCTTGGTATCCTACTGTTAATTGAATTATCTTGTTAGACTGACCTCACGCTTGGTAAGGAAACTCCTTTCTTTTCACATATTTATACCTGCTCCTGTATTTTCCACTCCATGCATCTGATGAAGTGGGTTCTAGCCCACAAAAGCTTATTCCCAAATAAATTTGTTAGTCTCTAAGGTGCCACAAGGAGGACTCATTGTTAAAACTGTATTCCTTACAGATTAAAATGAGGTGTTTATCTTCAGGTAGAAAGGTCTGTTTGTTTTTTTGGTTGGGGCGGGGTGCAGCTGAGCAATGAAATTAATATTGTTGTAATTATTAATTTCTTCAGTAATGTGATAAATCTCCTCATACTGTACCTATTGGATACATCCTTTAATATTATTGGCAGAGCAATTTCATGTCTTGTCTTCTCAGGGGAAAAAAATCTGAATAGAATTAAAGATCTGAGATCCGACCTAGCAACATGGGCAGAGGGAGAAATAAGAAGCATATCCTTGCTAGGTTAGAACATATGGGAGTATGTTGAGGAGAATATTTCATACCAAACATTAATGCGTCCTTACTGGGCCAGCTGCTTTTCCCTGATTCAACCACTTCACCTTTCAGGCAGTGCAAAGGCACCGATACCAGCCATGGATGAAAATGACTGTCTGGATGGAAATCCCCCTGGGACGAAGGAAACTCTTAGTGGGTATAAAGGTGGGTTCTGCACCACTGTGGTCACTGTCTGCAGTGCAGAGGGCAGGCCATAGGCATGGCCGTAGCATCCATGTGCTTTTGTGATTCTCATCTGAAAGACTGCCAGCTGATACAGGCTACAGCAGCCAAGGGTCGCTCTAAGCCAGTGGTTTTCAACCTTTTTATTATTTGTGGACCCCTAAAAAAATTTCCAGTTGAGGTGCAGATCTCTTTGGAAATCTTAGACATAGTCTGTGGACCCTCAGGGTTCCACAGACCACACGTTGAAAACCACTGTTCTATGGTAATGACAACCTCTCTCAGATCTCTTAGACACAGTCTACAGACCCCCAGGGGTCCGGAAACCAGAGGTTGAAAACCACTGGTCTAAGCTACATCCGGACAAGAGCTGCAAAAGAGCAGAGAGTCAGGAAGCCAGTGCCAGAGACAGACCATCCCCCTCTCCGGAGCTCCAAGCAGACCTTGACACAGATGACAACCTCACCTACTAGATCCCCATTCACTATTTTATCCTCCTGTAGAGCCAACAGATTCATTTTACCTATTAACGCAAGCAAGCTCGGCAGAATCAGCCACAGTGCCTTGAAAATATCCAGCCAAGTCCTGATAGTTTGATCCAGATACTACTTGGGGAAAGTGCAAAAAACAAGTTACTCCTGTTGGCTCTACTGGGTGTTTTGCCTGAAAAATGGCTGAGAAAGGACTTCAGTAACTGGCCTGTTGTCTTTAGACTGAAACGAAACGATACACATGGCTGGGCATGAAACAGAATACCCAGATTGCACCCGACAGTGAAACAAGTTCAGCTTGGATGTCACAATGGGGAAAGGTAAAGATTGGACTGGCTGCAAAAAGTACTGACTAGCATACTGTGAAAATACAAGGGCCTGCGCTACCTCCCCCGATCTCTCTGGGAGTGCTTCCATCGACGCCAGTGGGAACGGGACGCGGCCTGTGACCTGCAAAGGGTTCTAATGAATGAGCTGGAGCGCACAACTATGGAAGTCAATGGAAGTTTTGTCATTTCTGCCCCGGCTGCAGGACTGGGTCCTTCCCCCAGGCCCCATCACGTTTCACCCCACCACCACCACTGTCATAGCAAAAGGAACCTGAAGCCGTGCTCTCTTACATACTACCATTGTTTGCTTTCCCCCATTTCTTCATTCTGAGACGTGTGCATGGCCCATTCCACCTCTCTCCGCTGCTGTCTGCTACGGCTGCTTGCCCCGGGAACTCATGTGATTGGCAGTGCCCATTACATAGGCATCCCACCAGGAGCAAATACATTGTGACAACACCTGAGTCTCATTCACACCATACAGCACACTGGTGACAAAGCACATGTCTACGCAGTGGAAATTCGCAGGCATGATGCCACAAAATAGCAAGTGAATTTTCCATAGCTCTACCTGAGTCCATGCTCACCCCCAGAAGACAGGGAGGAAACCAGGAGTCACTTCCTTACTCCACTGCAGATTTCCTCTGTGACCTGGGGAACTGAGGCACAGAGAAACTATGGGTAAAATGGGGCTACCAGTATTTTCTACCTCACATGTGTCTTGGGTATACAAGTAGATTAAAGATGGTGAGCTGTTCAGATACCACCTTAAATAGAAGGTGAGAGGGAATGTGCTCTGCACCGCCTTAGTCCAAAACAAGGTATTCCTCCCAAGCAATGATACCTAGTATAATCCCTCAGTTCCACTGACTGTCCTGATTCTTCCTCTCATTAAGAGTCATTCAACGAACTCCAGCTTAGGAAATGCCAGCTTCTCAGCGCCACGGTGCTCTTTTGGGGTCATCAGAGGTTCTGCCGTGGCTTTCTGGTTCCCTTCTTTGGTCTCAATGCACCAGATCGGGATGCTAATTAGAAAAGCAAGCTTAATTGGAACCAAAGAGGCACGGGGAACGAGGGGAGGAGGGGGAAAAGAGAGCAAGAAAAAGCACATAATAAAGAGGAATATCTCAGCCCTGCTGTTCCTAGGAGGAATCTTGTAACAGTGGTGCAACAGCCAGAGGCTACAAAGAAAAAAATTATGCTCTTGTGTACAACAATGAAAACATCAAGCCCTGTGTGTTCTGGAGAAATGGAAACCAAGAAATAAAGTTAAGATGCTAAACAAGTGTTTGAGGGGCACCGAAGCATGCAGCATGTATTTGACTTCCATCTTGTGTAGCGAGTAGAGAGGCATGACTGTGATCTATTAAATCCAGCCATGGTCGAATGCTCCAAAGGGCCACAGCTTCAGTCCAGATGGGCACCCAAAAGTATATCTGGTCTATCCAGGCCTCTGGAGGAGGGATCCTGCTGGCAGAAGCTCTGCCCTCCCGTCTGTCTCTTGAGAAGGTCCTTGGCCTTCCTCCCTAGCTGGAGACAGCAGGTGTACTAAGACTCACTGCCGCCTATTTAGAATTTCACAAAAATGCCAGGGGACACTGTGGCTGAGCGGGTCACACAAGGTATGGGGCTTACTAGGAGCACTTTGCACTCTATCTAGCTACCAGTACATATAGGTGGCCACTCGCACCTCCCCAGAATACTGGTACTTTTGGGCCTGCCCATCTGATTCGGGACAAAACCACATCAGGTTTTGTCTCAGTACCAGACAGGGGATAAAGGTAGAAAAGCAGGACTTAAAGCTGGATGAATGGCCTGCCTACCCCATCATTGTAGTATCTGAGTGTCTCACAATCTTTTACCCTCATGGCAGCCTTCTGAGCTAGAGAAGTGCTACGATCCCCATTTTACATTTGGGGAACTGAGGCACAGAGAGATTAAAGACCAGGTTTTTAAAGGCATATAGGCACCTAACGTTGTAGAAAGGCACCTAGTAGGATTTTTAAAAGCCATCCCACTAGCAGCCTATCTGCAACTTTAGGTGCTTAAACACTTTACAAATTTCACTTTAAGTGACTTGCCCAAGTTTGCATGGGAACTCTGTGGCAGAACAGGGAATTGAACCCATGTCTCCCCATGCCCAGGCTAGGGCCCTAAACACTGGACCATGCTTCCTGCCTAAAGTACAATGGTCAGGCCAGTTCTTAGGATGTAGCAACATTCTCCATCTTCTCATCGAAAGGTGAGGGGGCCCAGGTGAAACAGCAGAGGTGTTAAACAGAAGGCTCAGGTAAATTTGTTTTATTTCCAAGCCCATATGCTCACCCTTCATTAAATCCTATGGACTTCAGTTCTTTTCAGAAGAGAATAAAAGTACCTAGCAGTTTTTAACTCCTTTGGTGGCTTTGATTCACTGAAACTGCCTGCAAACCGCAGAGTACACACATACTTCTAAACTGAGATATGATTCCAGAGGGTGAAGTTAAAGGCAACTGTCTACTGCCAGGCAAGGGGGACAAGGAGGGTGAACCTCTTAAGAAACCCAGAGATGAGCTCATACCTCAATTACCTAGGTCCCCTCCCTCAGGCTTGCACACAGAATGAGGAATGGCTGCCCCATGGCACTTAATTTCAAGCCCACTCAAACACGCTGGGTTAAAATGTCCGCTGTGGCGTCAGTGTTATTGGGTTTGCCATATGCTTAGGAGGAATGACAAAGAAAAAGGAGCTGGGAGAGGAAGACAAAAAGCCAACGGAGAAAGAGGTCAGAGGAAAAATCAAAAAGACAGAGAGACTGAGGAGAAAAGAGAACAGAGAAAGGAAGTGAAAAATTTGAATGAAAAAAGAAATACAGTCTATATAGTTTATATACAGTGCCTAACTTATGCCAGCCTAAATTCTAGGTGAACCTACCACTCTTGACCTTTCACTTGTCATGGCAACTGCGAGTCCTAGGGGAAAGGAGCAAACACCACTCTAACTGTTTCCAAACTCCAACTCATTTTGCAAGTCCAAAAGGTGGCCTGAGAGGTTTGTAAACTCTCATTCTCCAGGAGGTTCATCTACCCTTATGCATAACTAATGGATTCAGCTCAAATGAGCACATATGTAGGGGTCTGTTGGGAGCACATAGGGAGTCCATGGCATGTCTACTGCTGAGTGGTTATAAAGACAAGTCTCTTTACATCACAGATCCTGATTGATAGGTGCATGGTGACCCTTTTGTGCCACACAGACCCATTTGGATAGAAGGGCCTTCCCTGCTAGAGCACTCGGCTTGCCCAAAGTGCAGTCACTGAGCGAGAGGAAGGATGGTCCCAAGGTTGGGATGCTCCTCTGGGACCACAGAGATCTCAGTTCAAGTTCCTGCTCGGCCATAAATTTCTGTATGACGCTGGGCAAGTCATTTAGTCTCATTTGTGTCTCAATTCCCCATATGTAAAACCCTCTATTTGGGACAACAGCACTTCCCTACCTCACATTAATGTTTGTGAGGTGCTCAGATGCTACAGTAAGTATGCACAAGGACCTAAGATAAATAGGGGAACTGAACCCAAGCGTCTGGGCTCCCAGTCTAGCGTCCTGTTGGCTAGACCATGTTCACAGGGAATACTGCAACCCCCATGTAAACCTGTGATTTTGAGGCACCTGTTCACTCCATATAGTGCAGAATGAGAAGATGGGTTATATAAAAACAGATAATTTCCGCTCCACATCACAACCCCTTTCAGTTCAGCTGACGCAGGCAGCCAACCCCAAAAAGGCATATATGAACCACCCCACCCCCCCAAAAAAAGGCTGAAGAAAAACCTGAACATACAACCAATTATAATTTTTACCTTCTCTCAAGCTAACTTTTTTTTTTGTTAGCTTAAAAATTAGCAAGTTAATTGGCTGGATGGAGGGATAGTGTTTACATTAATGAGGCAATTAGCTGCTAGGGAAAAAAGGAGGAGGAAAGTGAAGGAAGAGATGTCTGAGACTTGCACACAATGCAGCAGTACAGAATGCTTTGGGGAGTGTTAATATCCCAAGCATAATGTTTTCCCAGCCCTTTCCCTCCCTCCCACCTTCCCGCTTTACAGGCTGAAAATCCCCTTGGAATGGAGATTGAATTCCTCCCTTAGCTTCCCGGGGACTGAGGTCAAGCTGAAGGTAGTAGGACCTTCAGGACAAAGAGGGGAAAATAAATAAATAAAAAGACAAGGACAATCTCAGAGCGGCCAGCATTAACGTCACTGTATAAAGGGTCGGTCAGCATTTCCATTAGAAACTCCTATTTTCAAAGGTTTATAACTTGGCCATAAAAATTCACTCCAAACAGAGGCAGGAAACTTGGCAAACAAAGTCTCTCTCAGCTTCAATTGATTTTTTTTTCTTTCTTTCTTCCCTCCTTTTTTTGGGCGGGGAGGGTTGTACAAATTTTGAAATAAATCAGTTGGGCTTGTTTTAAGGGAGGGAAGTGAAACACAAGAATGTGCTCACACATACACCTGCAATCCAACATGCCCGTTTGGGACATTTTGATTTTGTTTCTTTGCTTACTCTCCCTTCCACCCTTCATGCTCATAGTAATTTTGTTTTATTATCCAGCCCTTTGAGGCCTTCACTTTGCTGCAGGAATCTTCCTTTTTTTTTCTTTTTTTTTTTAAATTCCAGAGGATAATAGCAACAGAGGAGAGTGCCTAAGCCTTACAAACTTGAAGCTTCTTTGAGAATACATGAACCCATCTTTCAAAAAAAAAAAAAAAAAAAAAGATTAAGCACACACTGAAATGATTTACTATCATTTGTATTTTCGTATTGCCTGGGAGCCCCTATCATGGGGCAGGCTCCTTTGTACTAAGTGCTGGACAAACACAGAACAAAAAAGCGGTCCCTACCCACAAAGAGCTTACAATCCTAAGCATAAGACAAGAGGAAATGGATACAGACAGACCAAAAGGGGAATACAAGGAAACAACACGAAAGGCTTGGTCCTCATAATAGACAGTGGTCTCAGCACAGTAGAGGCCTAAGTCTTGTCAATGTATTATCAATCGGTCCTTTATGGCACCGGCAGTCTGGTCAGAAATCTCAAGATGGTTAATTTAGGAACAGAAAATGGTACCTCTCTGGTCTTTACCCCATGAGTCCTCTTTCCCATACTATGCCAAGGGCTTTTCCACACTGGATGTTCTGACACTAGTGAAGATATGATAGTGGCCATTTTGGCCAACATTAGGCACTGAATCAGGTACTTTGTGAGCCTTCAGACCTCGAGTTCAATTGCCGGGCTCTGTGGATCGAGGAAAGGCAACACACACTCAACAATGGCTATATATGCTACACAGGGGTAAGAAGTGACTTGTACTTATCCTGCAGTGAATCTATTTTTTTCACACCAGTGTGAAGAGTCCACAGGTTAAAAGAGAATGTTAATTACCGATACCTCACTTGTGCAAGATAGTTGAGAAATTCTTCTTCCATCCAACAGGTGGCAGTGATACACACACGAACACAAGAGCCTGTAGATTGGGTTTATTTTCTTTTTGGACTACTCAGCAGGGTTCAGCTGACTGAGACAGGGTCATTTAGATCTACAGTATGACAGTATGTGCACTATTGCTTTTCTAAATGTATGACATTAAAATTATAATTCCAATGGTCATTAAACATTGGAACGATTTACCAAGGTTTGTGGTGGATTCTCCATCACCGTTAATTTTTAAATCCAGACTGGATGTTTTTTTTCGGAAAGATATTGGTCTAGTTCAAACAGGTATTAATTCAGGTAAATC
Source organism: Eretmochelys imbricata (assembly GCF_965152235.1). Classification (NCBI taxonomy): domain Eukaryota; kingdom Metazoa; phylum Chordata; order Testudines; family Cheloniidae; genus Eretmochelys; species Eretmochelys imbricata. The sequence continues at coordinate 7,012,817 of NC_135576.1, forward strand.
CTATTGCCTGTGTGATTCATAGATTCCAAGGCCAAAAGGGACCATTGTGATACTGTAATATGGCCACCTGCATAACTGATTGGAGAACTTCCCCAAAATAATTCCTTTGATAGGGGAGGTCACATTAGATGAGCACAATAGTCCCTTTTGACCTTAAAATCTATGAAATGCCCATTTTATTTTTTCACTAATCCAAATAAAAATAATCAGTAAATTGTGTGTGTACATGGGGATTTACATAAATATGGAAGTATCTTCAGTATACTCATCATCACTTCCCTAACCACATTGGTTGTTGGGGCACCATCACAGATGGGCAATCAACCAATTGTCTCCCCCCCGACGACTGTCAGTGCTTGAGTCTCCGCGAAGTCCAATCCCGTCCACTCTTTTATATTGTCAATCCATCTCTTCTTCTGTCTACCTCTTCTTCTCTTCCCCTGTACTGTCCCTTGGAGGATTATCTTGGATAGGCCAGATGATCTTGTTACAAGGCCGTAACACTTCAGCTTGTGCTTCTTCACGGTCGTCAGGAGGTCTTCATATGACCCAGTGCATTGGGTGATGATGTTACGGACCTCTTCATTAGTGATGTGGTCGAAGTAGGAGATACTTCAGTATATAGTCCTATTTTTTAGAACCTTAATGCCAAATGGTCCATGGGATTACAAAGAGACACTCATACAAATTCCTCAAAGAGCATCCTTCTTGTGCATGAACTGCTTTCATGCACTTTGACTGTATTCATCTAAGTTGGTCGGTATGCAACATAGAACTGGATTCCTGTCTTTTTCTGAAGTGCAATGTGTTCCCATGGCATTTATGCAAAATAGACAGTAAGAGAGGTGGGTCTAGGCCAAAAAGTTTAGCCCTCTAGCTGATACTCCTCAAAGTTCAGATTCAGGGTTTGGTTTTGATCCAAAGTCTAAATAATAGTGATTTATCTAACAAACTTAGACACAAGACTAGGAATCATGAGACCTGGGCTCTGTTCCTTGCTCTACCACTGACTTGCTGTGTGACTTTGGAAAGGTTACCAAACTGCTCTATGGTTCAATTCACCATCTGTAAACTGGGAATGAAGATATTTACACATTGTTATAAAGTGCTTTGAAATGAAAACTGTTCCAGACATGGGTCTTAATAAAAATAAACTAGGGCTGAATTAGATACAAGGGCAGTTTTGGTTAAAGGATCTTACTCTACCATTTATCTTAGATGACAAAACTCCATCAGGGTGTTTCCCCCGTTAGGGAAGAGTGAAAGAATGGAAAGAAAAAAAAATGTTAGGAGAGACCAGGGGAGGGGAGAATCCAAAATAAAAGAAGGAACACGGGAACTAGGAGCTAGGAAAAGAGTTACATTATCTAGTGGAGTAAGAGATCAAGTGGCAAGAGGAGGAACCAGGAGAGACTTTGGTTTTGATGTTTTTAATTGATGCAAAGTAGGGTTGATGCCTGAAGATTTGCTACCAGGTTTGATATTCTAATTCACAAAGCATACAGACAGGAAAACCAACATCAAAACTCCTGATCCCTCGCAGCCAACTTCAAGCTTCGTCAGCAAGGGACCGAGGGGGGGTGAGCAAAGCACAGTCGCACCAAACACCTCCACACTAATCTAAGAGATTTATGGGCTGGCACGGATTCATGAAACACTGCAGAGAAACAGTCCCTGATTGTAAGGGACTGAGGCATCTGTGTCAGGTTACAATGGGAGCAGCACAAGAAAGGCTGGGTATTAAATAACAGACACATAGCCATTAGCTTAAACCTGCACTTAAAAGATTTTACATATATAGAGAGAGGTTCATGAATATATTTGATGTGGATATGTGGATTTATATCAGTTAAGGTAGACTAGTTACTGGATAAGAGAGGCTAAGGAGAAGTTTGGTTAAGGATTAGAGTGTGATGAGGAATTAATATATACTTTTCATAATTAAAGCAAATCTTGTGTTAAAAAGGACTGGAGTCTGTTTGATTGGTAGATATTCCTTGGCATCTATTCACAGCCAAATGAAACTTTTAAGCTGCTGAATCTGTACGTCATCCCAGAGCCTGTAGTTGTCTGAACTCTGGGTCTGTGAATTCCATTTTCCCACCTACCCTTCCTAATCAAACATAGCACCCCTACTTTCTAAAAAGTCTGGTTTATTTTCTTTCTGATCACTTTTTCCAAAAACTATGTTTGGATAAATCGACTGGTCCTGTAAATATTGGTCTTGCTCCCCTGTTACGTTTCCCTACACACAATGAGCAAACACATCTTTTCAGATGTCATGAGTTGTAGATTAGAACAACAAAACAAGAAAGGATAAAAATATTGTCTCCTTGAGAGCTGTCAAGGTTCCTTCCCCACTCTGAACTCTAGGGTACAGATGTGGGGACCTGCATGAAAGATCCCCTAAGCTTATTCTTACCAGCTTAGGTTAAAAACTTCCCCAAGGTACAAACTTTGCCGTGTCCTTGAACAGTATGCTGCCACCATCAAGCGTGTTAACAAAGAACAGGGAAAGAGCCCACTTGGAGACGTCTTCCCCCAAAATATGCCCCCAAGCCCTACACCCCCTTTCCTGGGGAAAGCTTGATAAAAATCCTCACCAATTTGTACAGGTGAACACAGACCCAAACCCTTGGATCTGAAGAACATGATTTATGAGGAGAGGCTGAGGGAACTGGGATTGTTTAGTCTGCAGAAGAGAAGAATGAGGGGGGATTTGATAGCTGCTTTCAACTACCTGAGAGGTGGTTGCAGAGAGGATGGTTCTAGACTATTCTCAGTGGTAGAAGAGGACAGGCCAAGGAGTAATGGTCTCAAGTTGCAGTGGGGGAGGTTTAGGTTGGATATTAGGAAAAACTTTTTCACTAGGAGGGTGGTGAAACACTCGAATGCGTTACCTAGGGAGGTGGTAGAATCTCCTTCCTTAGAAGTTTTTAAGGTCAGGCTTGACAAAGCCCTGGCTGGGATGATTTAATTGGGGATTGGTCCTGCTTTGAGCAGGGGGTTGGACTAGATGACCTTCTGAGGTCCCTTCCAACCCTGATATTCTATGATTCTAAGAACAATGAAAAATCAATCAGGTTCTTAAAAGAGGAATTTTAATTAAAGAAAAGATAAAAGAATGACCTCTGTAAAATCAGGATGGTAAATACCTTACAGGGTAATCAGAAACAAAACATAGAGAATCCCTCTAGGCAAAACCTTAAGTTACAAAAAGACACAAAAACAGGAATATACATTCCATTCGGCACAGCGTATTTTACCAGCCATTAAACAAAAGGAAATTAATGCATTTCTCGCTAGATTACTTACTAACTTAACAATAATGCAAACCTGATGGCTGAACTTTGCGACTTTGTCCTCATCCATAACTATTTCACATTTGGGGACAATGTATACCTTCAAATCAGCGGCACTGCTATGGGTACCCACATGGCCCCACCGTATGCCAACATTTTTATGGTTGACTTAGAACAACGCTTCCTCAGCTCTCGTCCCCTAATGCCCCTACTCTACTTGAGCTACATTGATGACATCTTCATCATCTGGATCCATGGAAAAGAAACCCTTGAGGAATTCCACCACAATTTCAACAATTTCCATCCCACCATCAACCTCAGCCTGGACCAGTCCACACAAGAGATCCACTTCCTGGACACTACGATGCTAATAAACGATGGTCACATAAACACCACCCTATACCGGAAACCTACTGACCGCTATTCCTACCTACATGCCTCCAGACCACACCACACGATCCATTGCCAAGCTCTACAATACAACCGCATTTGCTCCAGCCCCTCAGACAGAGACAAACACCTACAAGATCTCTATCAAGCATTCTTACAACTACAGTACCCACCTGCGGAAGTGAAGAAACAGATTGAGAGAGCCAGAAGAGTACCCAGAAGTCACCTACTACAGGACAGGCCCAACAAAGAAAATAACAGAATGCCACTAGCCGTCACCTTCAGCCCCCAACTAAAACCTCTCCAACACATCAGCAAGGATCTACAACCTATCCTGAAGGACGACGACCCATCACTCTCACAAATCTTGGGAGAGAGGCCAGTCCTTGCCTACAGACAGCCCCCCAACCTGAAGCAAATACTCACCAGCAACCACATACCACACAACAGAACCACTAACCCAGGAACCTATCCCTGCAACAAAGCCCGTTGCAAACAGTGTCCACATATCTATTCAGGGGACACCATCATAGGGCCTTATCACATCAGCCACACTATCAGAGGCTCATTCACCTGCACATCTACCAATGTGATATATACCATCATGTGCCAGCAATGCCCCTCTGCCATGTACATTGGTCAAACTGGACAGTCTCTACGTAAAAGCATAAATGGACACAAATCAGATGTCAAGAATTATAACATTTATAAACCGGCCAGAGAACACTTCAGTCTCTCTGGTCACTCGATTACAGACCTAAAGGTCGCAATATTACAACAAATTGACTTCAAAAACAGACTCCAACAAGAGACTGCTGAATTGGAATTAATTTGCAAACTGGATACAATTAACTTAGGCTTGAATAGAGACTGGGAGTGGACGGGTCATTACACAAAGTAAAACTATTTCCCCATGTTTATTTCCCCCACCCCCTACTGTTCCTCAGATGTTCCTGTTAACTGCTGGAAATGGCCCACCTTGATTATCACTACAAAAGGTTTTCTCCCCCCCCCACCCCCACTCTCCTGCTGGTAATAGCTCATCTTAAGTGATCACTCTTACAGTGTGTATGATAACACCCATTTTTTCATGTTCTGTGTGTATATAAATCTCCTCACTGTATTTTCCACTGAATGCATCTGATGAAGTGAGCTGTATCTCACAAAAGCTTATGCTCAAATAAATTGGTTAGTCTCTAAGGTGCCACAAGTACTCCTTTTCTTTTTGTGAATACAGACTAACACGGCTGCTACTCTGAAACTTAACAGAGTTTCTGAGACTGCATTCCTGATCTGTTCCCGGCAAAAGCATCACACAGACAGACAGACCCTTTGTTTCCCCCCCTCCAGCTTTGAAAGTATCTTGTCTCCTCATTGGTCATTTTGGTCAGGTGCCAGCGAGGTTATCCTAGCTTCTTAACCCTTTACAGGTGAAAGGGTTTTGCCTCTGGCCAGGAGGGATTTTATAGTACTGTATACAGAAAGGTTGTTACCCTTCCCTTTATTTTTATGTCAAGAGCACAGTGGGTGCATTTTCCTCTGGGAGAGTCTGCAAAGAACAGTAGACAAAATGGCAACCCAGGTCTATAGTTATCAGAGTCCTGTGAGATTTAAATACGCAACATATAGAAGACAAATGGTAAAACAGCTACATAGTTAGATCCATTACAGTCCCAACCCAAATGTTTCCAACGCTCACAGCTCACTAGAATTCTGACTTCAATATCCTATCTTTCTGAGTACCCTGGTTATTTTTTATTTATATTATCCCCCTTTGATTCAGAGAGATTTTACCAGTGGACAAATTATATACCACTGGAATTAAAGATTCATGTTTAGTACGTCTGGAATATTGTGACTGCATGAAATACCAAGCCTTTAACGTGTTGATAGTCCTTCAGACTAAGAAGCATTTTCAGTTTCAAACATTTTTGAATTTCAAAATATTTGGACAGCAAAGGACAAATTTTTCACATCTATTTTGACAAAAAGAATGAATTCTCATTTTCTGACCAGCTACAGAGCTGGTAAAAATACATAAATGAATAAATAAAAAAATAAAAACAATCAGTGTTTTCACCCATAAAAAGGGACACGTTTTTCCCCCAAAGAGAGTGTTCACGTTTCCTCGTTTTTAATCAGCCTTAATTTCTAACACTGTTCCATGGAATTCCAGATCCAAATCTATAATAATAGTAATAATAACAACAACAACAACAGGCCAAATCCTCTCCCCACAAAAAAAATGATTCCCTCATCACAAATATCTGCAAGTACTCTTCTCTCTAGATTCTTTCAGCCCTCAAAATAATATACAGCCTGGCCTCTGGGTTGCATTAGTTGCCTGTGAATTCATTCTGGCTCTTGCTGCGCTGTCATTCAAAATGTGTCACCAACTGTGTATTGCAGTTTTCCTTAGCCAAATGCCTATCAGGGATCGATGGCAACAATCAGCACAAATATACCTTGCAATTGAAGATCTCAAAGTTTTATGCAAATGTAATTGAGGCCTCACAATATGGCTCTAAAGAAAGTACCATGCTACAGAGCTGCCAACTAAGGTTAAGTGACTTGACAGAAACAGAACTAAGAAGAGATCCCAGGTCTCCCGCCCTCCATGCTCTAACTGCTAGAAAACACTTACGCCCACAGAGGGTCAATTTTTCAAACCATGACTTTGGTTTGTGCACTCTCTTGCTTGTGCAAATATAGAATTTACAGGCTTTCTTGCACAAATAGGTGATGAGAGTGCACAAGTCAAAACAGGTGCTTTTGCACACATGACATAGGGCTGGCAGGAAGGATGGCCATGTAGAAACATCTTTCAAAATATAGCCCTTAAGGCCTCTGAAACTGGCACCTGCAATTTGGTATATGAAAACACCTGCATTTGCCTGCATGCATTTTGGTTGTTACATATCTAGCGATCCAACTGGCACACAGAAACTCTGCCTGAATGTGCATATGCGTACCAATTATTGCAGGTGCAAACCTAGAGGCCATTTAAAAAAAAATCTGACCTGTAAAAGGTCTATCTACAGCTAAATTTCTTTTGAACAACATCATTGCCTTGATTGCACAGCATTCACTTTGTGAGTCATCTTCCCCAAGAGCTTCTCTTAACTCCACTCCCTCCTTGTCTTTCCCTTTCACACAGATCAGAGGCTTAAGATCTTGAGGGCTCGTTCACACCAGAACCCTAATAATGTATGGTGTTTTATACAAATATAAAATAAGAATAGATATTAATGATTTCATTTTCTGAGCTTTGCTGCAGTACCCCACGCTCAAAGAAGAGTTAACACCCTGTGCTAGAAATGGTACTTGTCTATATTTGTGTGTGCTCATGCCAAATATACACGTATATATGTCGAGACGCACATAGAATCATAGAATATTAGGGTCGGAAGAGACCTCAAGAGGTCATCTAGTCCAACCCCCTGCTCAAAAGCAGGACCCACACCAACTAAATCATCCCAGCCAGAGCTTTGTTGCGTTACCTAGGGAGGTGGTAGAATCTCCTTCCTTAGAGGTTTTTAAGGTCAGGCTTGACAAAGCCCTGGCTGGGATGATTTAACTGGGAATTGGTCCTGCTTCAAGCAGGGGGGTTGGACTAGATGACCTTCTGGGGTCCCTTCCAACCCTGATATTCTATGATTCTATGATTTGTCAAGCCAGGCCTTAAAAACCTCTAAGGAAGGAGATTGCACCACCTCCCTAGGGAACCCATTCCAATGCTTCTCCACCCTCCTAGTGAAACAGTGTTTCCTAGTATCCAACCTAGACCTCCCCCACTGCAACTTGAGACCATTGCTCCTTGTTCTGTCATCTACTACCACTGAGAATAGCCGAGCTCCCTCCTCTTTGGAACCCCCCTTCAGGTAATTGAAGGCTGCTATCATTATATATGCTCACACAAAAAAATTCTGATAACTAAGAATCGAAGTGGTGACCAGTGTATTTCCTTTCACCGCAATCACAAAAGAACAAGACAGTGGCCAGTTAAGTGACATTTGTGTAACCCACACGGACACAACGTACGTCTTTGGTTCCCTTTTAGCGGCTAGACCATATATAGTGGTTTAGCAGTGTTAGTGCCTGTCAAGTGAGGGTTCTGGTTCTTTAGCAGATGCTCTTCTCTTAAAACCAGAGGTCCCAAGCTTCGTAATCACAGGTGACCTTCCTAGGAGGGTGTTGGTACAAGATCAACCACAACTCACGGGGAGGGATAGCTCAGTGGTTTGAGCGTTGGCCTGCTAAACCCAGGGTTGTGAGTTCAATCCTTGAGGGGGCCATTTGGGATCTGGGGCAAAAATTGGGGATGGGTCCTGCTTTGAGCAGGGGGTTGGACTGGATGACCTCCTGAGGTCCCTTCCAACCCTGATAGTCTATGATTCATATACCTTACACATTTCAAGTACATGAACCAAGTAAATGAGGGGCTGTTGGATGGAGGGTTTTGTCAGCAGGGGGATGCCATGGGAAGACACAAAGAAGTTAAGTGACGTATTTCAGAACTCTACACATTCACTAGAGCCACTGAGAGCTACAGAGTGCCTTCTCTTTCCCATTCTTAATGGGAAGGAAGCTTGCAGGGGCTAAGAGCAATTCAAAGAGGTGCTGGAACTCAAACCCTCTGAACAGGGCTCCTTCTCTGGCTATGTGCATTTCTTCACACTTCATTATGACTGATAGTTAGGGATAAGGAGAGGTGATTAAGAACTCTGGTGCTTTCACAGTCACTCCTAGAGCAGGAAGAACTCTGAACATGACTGCATCTGTCTCTCTACTGATATAGATATAGAGAAGCAGCAATTTTAGATATAGGGATATATGCAGAGATATAGATTCACACACATATAGCCACAGCCGATAAAATGCACACAGCTGTTAGCAGCTGAAACAGGCCTTAATTACACCCAGGTTGCCATGGTAACGCTTGACACGCGCTGTGTTGCGGGACTAGAATACTTGCCCTCTTGGAGTTTTCTTCGAGCAAAGTGAGAGGAATCAGAGACAGTAAAAATAATCTCACAACTTCACTTCACCTTTGCATCCCTACAGCAAATCAAAATGTTTGAGACCCCCATTGACCAAAATGAGTCAAGAAAGGCAATGGCAAGATAAATACAGGAACAAACAGGGCACCAAAATGGGTTTCTAATGGCTAGTATTTCAGCCTATCTGGAATTTGAATCTCAAAGCATTTTACTAAGATGCATTAACACTCCTGAGAGGTAGGTAAGTTTTTCTGTCTGTCCATTCATCCAGGTTAGGGTGACCAGATAGCAACTGTGAAAAAAAACAGGAGAGGGGGTGAGGGGTAATAGGCACCTATATAAGAAAAAGTCCCAAAAAACAGGACATCTGGTTACCCTAATCCACGCAGAGTGACAGAGCCAAGAAGAAAACCCAAGAGATCTGGTCTTACGACTAGCTCTTGCACTCTGTTTAAATGCAGAGGCTTTCAAATGCTTGTGTGTTGTGGAAGTTTTGCCATCTTTGATTGCTCACGGTGATTTTGGCTATACTTAGGCAGCTTGAGGAAGGGTGACAAATAAAAGTGACAATAATTGGTCCTTTTTAAAAGAAAGAACTTTGTTTTGGACTGTTTGCCTATTTTGACTGAAAGGTTACGGAAAAGGCGAAGAGAGTGTAAGCCTTTTCTGTCTGCTACGGATGAGAATGGCAAAACCCCCTTGGGCTGAAAGCTGCAGGTGATGCAGTAATGCAAAACTTTGGCATTTAAAGCAAATATTTTTATTTAGTTTTCTAAGTCTGCAGAAATTAATTCTCTCCCTGAGCAATGAGACAGGCGGTGTCTTTTCCTGTTTGTTAGGTTCTTTATCTGTCTTAATCTGAGGGTGGATCCTTTTCTAGAGAGGATTTCATTATTAACACTGATTTAGTGTCTCTGGTTTGCACACAAGTTTCCTGAATAGGTGAAAAAAGTAGTGCCATGGAGGGTTACTTGGGAAATAACTAAGGGGTCGGGGGGGCTTCTGTCTCTATCAGAGACACACACACACATTACTCTCTGTTAGGTGGAAAATATATCTGCCTTACCTCTAGACAAACGCATCCAGTTAGAACAAGTTAAAAGTTGTGCTCAAGAAAAAACACACACACCTCCAAACAGCACATGAGAAGACCTATTCATAGGCAATAACAGAGCTAAGAAAACAGAACAGGCTGCTCTGCAATCTAAAGGCCTGTTCTGCTTTGAAACATATGCAATCCAGTAGCAAGGGTACTCAGAACTCAAGGCCTATGGTGGAGAAAGGAAAGGCATGCATGGGATTGAAGAGCCACAGACTGTCCAGCTGCACCGTAACGAGCCATTCATCCATCTCCAAGTGTCTGGGCTGTTCTTCCTTAATCAAGGAGCGGGTCGAAAAATCAAAGCACAGGATGCATCAACCGTGGTCAGTGTCTACTTTGCTTAAATGGCTCAGACGTGGCTGCATGTACGTACTTGGCACTCACTTGGCACCTTTCATGCCCGGATCTCCAAGCACTTTGCAACACGGAATTAATGATGCCTCAATGCCATCCCTGAGACATGGGTGAGTATTTCCATCCTCCACTGTGCAGTGGGGTAAACCGAAGCATGGCTAAGCTAAGTTTGTGACATGGGTGGAGTGGGCATCAGGAGATCTGGGTTCAGTTCCCACAGACTCCCTGTGTGATCTCTTCTTCCACTGTTCCGTGATCTGTTTCGCTTCCTTTCTCCCATTCCTTTGTCTGTCACGTATTCGGACGTTGAGCTCTCCAGGGCAGGGAGTGATTGTACAGTGCCTGGCACAACAGGGTGCCAAGCATGGTCAGGGCCTCCGAGTGCCACTGTAACATCAATAAGACTCAGGCTCCTCATCAAAGCAAACTTGCCTACAAATTAAAATGATTCTTTTTTGTCTGCAATCATCTCCCACCTCCAGTTTCACCTTCCATCCTGGTCCTCTGCAATAAACAAAGTACTGGGAAGCAGAGAGTAAGATTTCTGCTTCGACTCCCTAGGCCTTACACACATTGATGGGGCATCTTTTGTATGATGCCTTTCCTGGCAGCCTGTTTCCACATGCTGCCATCCTCCCCCTCCCTCCCTCTAATTTTATTATTATTATTTCTTTCATTTCATAAGCTTTCAGCTTTTTAATATGAGCGCCTTTTATTTCTATAAAACTGCAGCTGCTTTCATTTAGTTTTATGGATTTAATGTATTTAGAGGTTCCAAGAGCAGCACAGAACTGGCAGTATTATCCAGGCATTTGCTGCTTAGTGCCTTTTCTAATGACAAGACTTATCTGATTCAGAGTATTTCATATCTGTATAAAATTAATTCCCCCTCCTTTTGTCTTTAGGCCCCGAGATTTAATTTGTTCAGGGTATTCTTTCAAGCACTTTTCTTTCCCCTGATGATTTACTGCCAATGCTAAAGTTTTCTTCCTGCTGGCATTTGGGTCTGTAGCATTTGCAACTTCTTACTTATAGGACACCCATTACCATAGCAGCTGCGTGTCTTGCAGTCTTTAATGTATTTATCCTCCATAACACCCATGGAGTCTCCTGTTGATTTCGACAGATGAGCTACGGTCACTTATTGGGAGACCAGGGACCAATTCTGGACCTCCAGTCTTATCCGCAAGTGCCACAGTTGAAACAACTGTCGATGAATGTGCACTGCTTTTAGCTTCCCACCTTGCACATCTCTCCTGGACTACAACAATCCACAAGCTCTCAGAATCGTTCAGTCCAAGATGACAGAGCTGCTGCTGCCATCGGATCATGTCACGGGCTAAGAGCTCCCAGGTGTTGAGGGCAACATTACAGATTGGAGGTTGGCCTTGACCTTGTTCAATGTTCATTGTGTGCGATGTTGCTTTTTATGGCACAAATGGGTGACCAGCTAATCATGGCATCCTAGCAAGTCGATAATGGAGTGAGAGATGTTTTGAGATCCTTTTCTCCCTCTTCCTCAAACTGGGGAGACCAGCAATGAAAGAGTTAATGCTGACTTTCCCGTGTCATCATTAGGCTTTACAGTTAACAAATAAGAACAGGAGTACTTGTGGCACCTTAGAGACTAACCAATTTATTTGAGCATAAGCTTTCGTGAGCTACAGCTCACTTCATCAGATGCATTCAGTGGAAGTGAGCTGTAGCTCACAAAAGCTTATGCTCAAATAAATTGGTTAGTCTCTAAGGTGCCACAAGTCCTCCTTTTCTTTTTGTGAATACAGACTAACACGGCTGCTACTCTGAAACCAGTTAACAAATGAGATTAAATGGAGGCTTCAAAATTTACACTTCCCAAAGTCACTGTTTCAGGCTCCCTGCAGACGCAGGCAGAGATCACAAAAACACTTACATTCTGGTTACATGCTCAATGTTGTCTTTACATCCCTGGCTAGAAACTCATATCAGTTGGAGCGGATTGAAAAATGGAAGATTTTTCATTTAAAAAAAATTCCAACCAATTTTTGTTCCACAGTTTTCAAAAAAAGAATATTTAAAAATGCTGAATAAAAACGTTGGCTTCCCCATTTTCCTCCTTTCTCTCCTCCTTCGATGCCACCGTTTTTCTAGTGAACAAAATGTGAGTAGGGAAAGGGAGGAAGGGAGAAACAGAAAAACACAAAACCTGAAAATTGAAGAAGCGATTTCTTTTTCATTGAATATGTGGAAAATGTAGAAAAACAAAAACTTCATTTTTAGGCAAAAAAAGCCACTGGTAAAAATATAGATATATTATTTAGACCGGCTACTTTTTGATTTTTTTTAAATGAAAGTTGAGAGTCCGCAGAATCTAATTATTCCATGTGACCAGCTAAGGGTATGTCTACACTGAGACATAATTGCAGCATATGTCAACATACTCCAGTTAGCTTTGATCATACTAGCTCACAAAAAAAAAAAAAGTTGTGTAGTCAGGGTCACAGGGTCACACACTTCCTCAGTACACACTCAGGCGGTTCTCCGTGCCACCGCCCATGCTGCTCTTTTTAGTGATCTAGCTGGGAGCCGGCTGTCCTGATTGCAGTGTAGACCTATCCAAATCGACATCGGTCAGGCCTGGCCCTAACCCCAGGATGCTATCCTACTTTCAGAGATGCTATGTAACCCACACACCTTCGGGGTGTGGTGTTCTGTCCCATCTAGTAGAAGTCTACACTACCGCAGGGATTGACGCTCTGAGATTGATCTACCGGCAGTCGATTTAGCGGGTCTAGTAAAGTCCCGCCAAATTGACTGCAGATCACTCTCCAGTCGATCCCTGTGCTCTACTCCTGACGAGAAGAGTAAGGTAAGTGGATGGGAGATTTTCTCCCGTTGACCCCTCGCGGTTATTCACGTAGCTGGAGTTACATAGCGTAGGTCGACTTACCCCAGTAGTGTAGACATAGCCCTAGAGAGTGATTAATGAGTCTGCTCCAAAGCCTTAGCTAACAACCTTATGGTTGTTAGCTCATGCAATAGAGACTCATGCACTAAGCTCCAGAGATCCCAGGTTCGATCCTGCCTGCCAACAGCCGGGGTCTATTGATGTTACAGCCGCAGCAGAAGGCGATGGAGTGCAGTGGCGATGATGCCTTCGTGAAACACAGATCACCCTTAGAGTGGGCAGCAGAGGAACGGATTAATGCTTCAAGACAATACATATGGGAGTTTCCCTCCATGTGCAAGAAGCCTGTCAAAACACATTCACATTAATGTAGCATGACATTCCACAAGCCTCATCCTGCAGCCCTGTGGAGGGGCTTGAAGTTGATAGGAGTTTTGCCTTGCAAACCAGAGGACCAAGCCTTAAGAGAGTCATTAGAACAACAGACATCCCAATGGAATACAATTATTTGCCCTCCTCCATCAACACATTCTCTATTGTTTGACTCCCCATCACAGCTGCATGTAAAGCTGAGCTCCATCCCCTCCATTTCACAGCCTTCCCTTATAAACCTTTATTAAGGCTTTATGTTACACAACTACCAGCAATACAGAACTATTGCGTTTTGGCTTCCAGGCGACCGAGTGCATTAAAACGCCTTTTGTGGAATGGCAGGAGTGAATTCCTCATTTTTATTGGCCGGGAACTGAACCTTAATAGACTGCAGAGCACAGAACTCATAAACCACTATGGTAACGGGGGAGTGGTGGGGAGAAGTTTGTTGCCGAGGTTATGAAATTACAAAATGAGAAGAAATATCTAAACTAAATGGCAGCAAGGAATCCACCCCACACATGGTGGAGTTAACCTCACCTGCATGACAGCAATGTCACGGCAGCTGAAATGGGGCTGTGCTTCAGCAGAAATGAAGCACCAATCCTGGATGCCGGAACAGAATCAGCCTTCATCTATAGCCTTCAGTTCTTGAGAGGCAGTTTGGAATGGTGGCTCAGGTGAAAGTTAATTTTGCCTTGCTACCAGTGTGAAATCCGTCTGTCAGTATTTTCCACAATCACCTCTGTGCTTCCTTCTCCCCTGTGTAATATACAATACCTAGTTCTTATTAAAAAAAGACCTGGTTTAAAGGGGAAGTGAAGGTTGCTATACGAAATAAAAATAAAACAATACATATAACAAATGGAAGAAACGGGAAATTGATAGTAATGAATATATATATCAGAAGCTAGGAATTGTAGAAAATTGATGGGAGATGCTAAGCAGAAATCTATGGCCAGTAAGTTAAGGACAATTAGAAGGAGAGTTGTTGTTTTTAAGTATATTAGGAACAATGGTATTGTTTCACTACTAAATGGAAGTGGTAGAATTATCAGTAATAATGCAGAAAAGGCATACCTTTTCAAGAAATATTTTTGTTCTCTATTTTGAAAGCAAACAGACAATGTAGTCACATATAATATGATAAAACTCTTTCCACTAGTATCTCAGGAGGGTGTTAAAAAGCAGCTACTAAATTTAGGCATTTTTAAAGCACCAGGTCTAGATAACTTTCATCCAAGAGTTTTAAAAGAGCAGGTTGAGAACTCTGTACCACTAATGTTAATTTTCAATAAGTCTTGCAACACCAGGGAAGTTCTGGAAGACCAGAAGAAAGCTAATGTTATTCCAATATTTTAAAAAGAAAACAGGATGACTCAGGAATTATAGGACTGTCAGTCTGACATCGATTTCAGGCGCAGCTTATATGGGAATCAATTAATAAAGAACTAAAGGAGGGCAATGTAATTAATGCCAGTCAACATGGGTTTATGGAAAATAGTCAAACTTAATTTGAGAATTTTTCTGATGAAATTACAAGTTTGGTTGATAAAGGTAATAGGGTTGATGCAATATATTTACACTTCTGGAAGGTGTTTGATTTGGTGCTGCACAACATTTTAATTAAAAAATATAATATAAAATCAATATGACACACATTAAATGGATTAAAAGCTGGCTAACTGATAGGTTTCAAATTGTCATTGTAACAGGAAATCATCATTGAGTGGATGTGTTTCCTGTGGAGTCCCTCAGAGAGCTGTCCTAGGCCCTATGCTATTTAACATTTTTACTAATGATCTGAAAGAAACCATAAAATCATCACTGATCAGGTTTGCAGAAAACAAAACAAAACAAAAAATCGGGGGAGTCGTAAATCACGAAAAGTACAGGTCACTGATACAGAGCAATCTGGATTGCTTGGTAAAATGGGTGCAAACAAACAGTAAGGGCTTTAATACAGCTAAATAGGAACCAGTGGTGTACAACTAGGAACAAAGAATGTAGGTTACATTTACATGATGGGGGACCCTATCCTGTGAAGCAGCAACTCTGAAAAATATGGGGGGGGGTTCATTGCAGTGGATAATCAGCTGAACATGAACTCCAGATGTGATGCCGCTATGGCAAGGAGGGTCAATGCAATTCTTGGATACACAAACAGAGGAATCTAAAGTAGGAGCAAAGAGGTTATTTAACCTCTGCATTTGGCACTGGTTCAACCACTGGTGGAATCCTGTGTCCGGTTTTGGGGTGCACCGTTCAAAAGTGTTGAAAAATTAGAGAGGGTTCAGAGAAGAGCCACGACAATGATTCAAGGATTAGAAAATCTGCTTTATAGTGAGAGACTCGAGGAGCTCAAACAACTTAGCCTAACAAGGAAAAGGTTAAGGAGTGACTTGATTACAGTCTGTACCTACATGGGGAACAAATATGTAATAATGGGCAGTTTAATCTAACACAATCCAATGGCTGGAAGTTGAAGCTAGACAAATTCTGGTGGAAGTAAGGCATATAATTTTAATGCTGACAGTAATTAACAATTGGAACAATTTATCCAGTGCTGTGGTGGATTCTCCATCACTGACAATTTTAAAATCAGGATTGGATGTTTTTCTGAAAGATCTGCTCTGGGAATTAATTTGGAGCAGTTCTATGGCCTGTGTTATACAGGAAGTCAGACTAGATGATCACAGTGATCCCTTCTGGCCTTAGAATCTTTGAAACTTCTGTAGAGCTTTTCCATCAGCAGACATCAATGCATGGTATGATGCCCCTGAGCTTATTCGCCAGGCTTCTGCCCTTTCCACATGTAAGCTCCTCTTACAGACACATTTCACCCATATTGGCTACAGGGAAGCATGGTAGCTTGGAACTTAAATTGGGGCTGGGACCCTCTTTTTGTTCCGTATTTGCATAGCGCTAAGCACAATGGGGTCCTGCTCCATGGCTGGGGCTGTTATGCACTAAGACAATACAACTAATACATAAATTGCCTATTCTGTTCCCCCACCTTCTGGCTACTTTTCTGTCCCTACACTGTGAGCACCTTGGAGCAGGGACCATCCCCTTCTTGTACGTCTGGAAAGCATGCAGGTCAGCCTGGGTAACACCCTAAATATGCCGTAACGACAGGAGATGTGGCACATCCCTTCCTGTCTGTGTACTGGCATTGACCTGAAGAGGCCCAGTCCTGCCCATAGACACACACATTCGTTGCATAACATATAGCTGGGACCAGGATTTGCGGGCAGGGGAGAAGGGGATAAAAAAAGAAAGAAAAAGGAAGCTGATTGCAAGGGGATATTTGTTTTTCAGGGTTTCTTCGTTTCCTCCCCTTCAATCAGTAAATTCAAAAGTAACGTTGCAGGTGGCAGGGTTTGCGGGAGAAAAGGGAAAACTACATTTCAAAACACTTCCCAGTTTTGTCAGAGAAGAATTTGGAATACAGCTCTGCAGCCACTTAGCCTGTTGCTGACAAAAGTTGACGCTGGTCCCCTGCGATGCTGTATCGCTCCACGATCTGGACTCCCGGGGAATGGGCTGATATTGCTTACTGGTATAGCAAGAAGTCACACTGCTGTCTGGCCCAAGAAAGGGAATTATTAGGATATTAAGAAATCTAACAATCCATAAACACAGTTGTGCTCCACTCAGCGTTAGACTGACTGGCAGTATTCCAAAGGGTGAGGTAAGTTAGTCCGTGCATCCGGGGATGCTCAAAATTGGAGTTGGAGATAATTGTCCACTGTAGGCAGCAAATACATCATGTATTTTGATGTCAGAAATGGAAGGATTATCAAATTTACAACAAGCATCTAATAGCAGATACCTTTCCCCTCTTAACCAAGTTATCCGATTCTACTTTGGTTAGATCCGATTATAGAATCATAGGACTGGAAGGGACCTTGACAGATCATTTGTCCAGTCCCCTGCACTTATGGCAGTATCTAGTATTATTATGGGCCAGAGTCTCAAATGTGGGGTAACTGGCAGTAACTGGCCAACTTAGAATTCCCCTGGCAGAGGACACAAAGCTGCCCCTTCCGTCAGCCCCCAATATCCAATCCCAACTTGAGGAACAGCTGGGAGCTCTGCTACACTGATCTTCAGCCAGTGTATGGTCCCTTAAGGATCACACAATGGTGGAAGTTAGAGTAGCCTCTAACTTACATTGGACTGGGACTGGCACAGACCTTCCTATAGGACAGTATGATTTGTGTCCATTTATTCTTTTACATAGGACAGTAGGCTCCCTGATAGAATTATAGAATTATAGACTATCAGGGTTGGAAGGGACGTCAGGAGGTCATCTAGTCCAACCCCCTGCTCAAAGCAGGACCAATCCCCAACTAAATCATCCCAGCCAGGGCTTTGTCAAGCCTGACCTTAAAAACTTCCACGGAAGGAGATTCCACCACCTCCCTAGGTAATGCATTCCAGTGTTTCACCACCCTCCTAGTGAAAAAGCGTTTCCTAATATCCAACCTAAACCTCCCCCACTGCAACCTGAGACCATTATTCCTTGTTCTGTCATTTGCCACCACTGAGAACAGTCTAGATCCATCCTCTTTGGAACCCCCTTTCAGGTACTTGAAAGCAGCTATCAAATCCCCCCTCATTCTTCTCTTCTGCAGACTAAACAATCCCAGTTCCCTCAGCCTCTCCTCATAAGTCATGTGTTCCAGTCCCCTAATCATTTTTGTTGCCCTCCGCTGGACTCTCTCCAATTTTTCCACATCCTTCTTGTAGTGGGGGGCCCCAAAACTGAACACAGTACTTCAGATGAGGCCTCACCAATGTTGAATAGAGGGGAACAATCACTTCCCTCGATCTGCTGGCAATGCCCCTACTTATACAGCCCAAAATGTTGTTAGCCTTCTTGGCAACAAGGGCACACTGTTGACTCATATCCAGCCTCTTGTCCACTGTAATCCCTAGGTCCTTTTCTGCAGAACTGCTGCCTAGCCATTCAGTCTCTAGTCTGTAGTGGTGCATGGGATTCTTCCGTCCTAAGTGCAGGACTCTGCACTTGTCCTTGTTGAACCTCATCAGATTTCTTTTGGCCCAATCCTCTAATATGTCTAGGGCCCTCTGTATCCTATCCCTACCCTCCAGCGTATCTACCTCTCCTCCCAGTTTAGTGTCATCTGCAAACTTGCTGAGGGTGCAATCCACACCATCCTCCAGATCATTTATGAAGATATTGAACAAAACCGGCCTGAGGACCGACCCTTGGGGCACTCCACTTGATACCGGCTGCCAACTAGACATGGAGCCATTGATCACTACCCGTTGAGCCCGACAATCTAGCCAGCTTTCTATCCACCTTATAGTCCATTCATCCAGCCCATACTTCTTTAACTTGCTGGCAAGAATACTGTGGGAGACCGTGTCGAAAGCTTTGCTAAAGTCAAGGAACAACACGTCCACTCCTTTCCCCTCATCCACAGAACCAGTTATCTCATCATAGAAGGCAATTAGATTAGTCAGGCATGACTTGCCCTTGGTGAATCCATGCTGACTGTTCCTGATCACTTTTCTCTCTTCTAAGTGCTTCAGAATTGATTCCTTGAGAACCTGCTCCATGATTTTTCCAGGGACTGAGGTGAGACTGACTGGCCTATAGTTCCCAGGATCCTCCTTCTTCCCTTTTTTAAAGATGGGCACTACATTAGCCTTTTTCCAGTCGTCCGGGACTTCCCCGGATCGTCATGAGTTTTCAAAGATAATGGCTCTGCAATCACATCCGTCAACTCCTTTAGCACTCTCGGATGCAGCGCATCCAGCCCCATGGACTTGTGCTCATCTACGATAACCCCACCACTCTCCTACCCAGATCAGAGTATGGGTGCAGGATGGAATCAAGCCCTAGACAGACATGTACTTCAATAAAAAGACTGCTTTCAATTCACACTATGCCCAGGACAAAATATCAACGTAGATATCTGTGCCTCCTGCTCCAAGACACAAGCCAAGGTGCCCAAGGTCCAAACTTCCATTGAAGTCGACAGAAAAAGTTCCATTCACTTTAATGGGAGTTGTCCCAGACTGTAACTGCCTGGGATTAGAGACTGCACCTCTCTTCATCTCCTACCCCTGGGCATCTTGTTGCACAGTTGTCCTCTCTGGGGGTTTTACACTTGCCTTAGATGTATCTGGCTCTGACCTCTTTCTGAAACAGGCTGCTGGACTAGGTGCACTGTTTGTCTCGTCCAGCCTAACATGCCAATTCCCAAGTTCCTAAGTCTCAGAGGCTGAGTTTGAAGCTGAACTCCTTTCTCACTCATAGAAGGGTCCTTCTAGGAAAAGGTCAAGCAGACTTTGTCATCTGGGTATTTCCCACTCAAGACACTCCCTGCCACGACAGGGGCCTCACGCACTGGTGTACTTCACTCCCTCCTGTTTTCTGCCTGTGGTACACAACAGCTTAGTCTCCTGAGGGCTGTAATACTTCGGTCTTGTTCTAGTTATTGGGTTCACATCTGGGTTGCTGGGTGGTGTTGGTGGCCTATGATACACAGGTCAGACTAGATCATCTAGTGGTCCCTTCTATGACTATGATACATTTCTTTACGATTCTATGAAAATAATTTTATTTTATATTTTGTCTAAATTTTCCATTTTTGACACCCCACCCTCTGAAAAAAAGCTAAAAGATTTTCAAGTTTTGAAAACCATGAACCAGAACAATTAAAAAGAAATGAAATATCAAGGCTTTATTTTCAGTGACAACTTTCTTTTAGAGAAAAAGGTAATTTTCTTGTTGGGAAAAAAAAAGTTTGAACAAAATTTTTTTGACCAGCTGTAGGGTCAAGGAGTGAGCAATGCTGAGGAAGCTTTCCAGATCAACACCTGCAATAAACCAGCTTCTGGGCATAAAAAGCCTTAAATTCAAGTCTGATCTTGAGCCAAAACTTGTCCCTGAACTCCACTGAATTCAACTACGTCACTCCAGATTGATGAGGGTGAGATCAGAATCTTGCTCGTTCTTCAGGGCTTGCAATTCCAGCACCAAATTTGCTCATCAAAAAGATTTCATCTTTTAAAAAAAGGTATGAAAAACAACATTTTAAAACAGTTTAATGACACCAAATTCCACTGAAATGAGCTAGTTTGTCATCACGGCTCATTATCGATTGGTATGAATATTCTTTGCAAAAGTGGAACAGATTGGGAGTAAATCTTACATAAAAAGCATTGTTCTATTGATTAGAGCACTAGCTGGTGACCCCTCCACCAAGGTAACTGCCAGCCACTTTAATAACAATGTGATCCTCAGATAGAGAGGAGTCCGTCTGCCTTTCAATCCACTCTGAGTCACCCTGTATCTGTTAATGAGAAATTGAAACAGACCAAGACGCCTCATGAGAAAGCAATGTTACTATTGAGAGGTTCCTCCACGCTGATTTAACTACATGTGGCATTTCCACATGTATTGCCCAAAGCAATAACGTTAAAAAAAAAACAAAAACTGAAGAATCCAACTAGCACCTATGTGTGAGCTATTGAAGTTACTTATATGATCCCTTTTCTCATCGTATCCGAGCACCTCACCATCATTAATGTATTTATCCTCACAGACCCCCTCGGAGGCATGGAAGTGCTACTATCCCCAGAGGGCGATAAGAGGCACAAGGAGACTATTGTATACCTAGACTATGGAGATAACACTGGCATAGCTACGTCACTGTAGCTAAACCAGAATAACCCCGCTACATAGCTACAGTTTACACCAACAGAAGGGTTTTTTCCAACAGTGTAAAACACCAGATCCCTGAACCAAGGGCAACTTCATGGAATGAAGCATTCTTCTGCCAGCACAGCTGTGTCTACACTGGGGGTTAGGTCATCATAGCTACATCAGTCAGGGATGTGGGTTTTTTCCACACTCCCTGACCAAGGTAGCTATATCAACCTAACTTTTAAGTGCAGACCAAGCCCAAATCATTTGTCCAAGGTCTCCCAGGGAGTTTCAGGTGGAGTAGGGAAGTCACCCCGTGTCTCTAGTACTCCAGGCTAACACCCTAACTTCTGGGCCATGCTTTAACTGAAGGCAGAACTGGGGGCATCGGGATTCAATCAATACAAGAAATGATGAGATCATTACAAATGTGCACACACGAGGAACTTGATTCTGATCTCATGTACACTGACTCCCCTGCGATCCATGGAGTCCCACCAGGGTGAGGGGAGGATCAGGCCAATGGACACTGTTTTCAAAGGATGTTGGGCCTGATCCTGTTGCCCACTTACACCGGTGTAAATCAGGAATAACTCCAATTAAATTAAACTGACCAACACCCCACCAGACCCTGGCTGGAAGGACACACCCAGCTTCCCAGCTGGCCAGGCAATACTGGGAAACCTGGAGACTGCAGGGCCTCTGCTGAGTGAGCAGAGGAGTTAATAGAAGCAAAACAAATTCCCTTTATTTGCCTCGGGGTCAAGGGTCAGTGTAAGTAAATCATTAATTAACAGGCAGTGCCACAGCGCTATTGACAAGGATTTGTGTACACAGTGGGACAAGAGCACCCCCTGCAATTAAGCAGTCAGTGAACTTTTCTCCTCAGCTTGTTTCCTGTTCAGCTCAAGCAGGCTCAGTGACTCCCTTGTCATTATGCAATGGAGCTCTTGATTCTTCCTTTCACCGCTGGTTACTGAATGGATCTCACACACACACACACACCCCTTCCCTCTCCACCTCTGGAGAGCCACCTTCAGGAGCCAGTCTCCTTTCCTTGTTGCTTCCCTAATTCGTGCAGCACCTGTCCCATTAAAACCCACAAGCGACGAAAACCTTAACATATATCTTTATTCTACTTCCAGGCAAAGGT
This sequence comes from Eretmochelys imbricata, assembly GCF_965152235.1. Classification (NCBI taxonomy): domain Eukaryota; kingdom Metazoa; phylum Chordata; order Testudines; family Cheloniidae; genus Eretmochelys; species Eretmochelys imbricata. Next base: position 7,035,064 of record NC_135576.1, read on the forward strand.
AGAGCTCTACACACAGTCTCAGGCTAGAATAGCCCAGAAACCCAGTGAGCACATTTCTGACTGAAGAAACCACAACAGATTTGTCAAAAAGAAGATTTTTCTTTATTTTTCCTCTGGAATTTTAACAAAAAAATCAACTTTCCTAATTCATTACTGGCCTCCTCCTGAGTTTTCATAAAAATTCAGTTGAGAGCCAGCCTGGCTGACTTGTATAGCCATCGAGAAATGGCTCCATTAATCTTAATAATTTCAGGGTTTGATTATCAGTGCTACTGTGCATCCTACTGAATAGTACAGGAGCTAGGAGTGCTCATCACTGAACACCAGACCTCCAATTTTCAGGGGTTTGTGCAAAACATTTCTTCTGCTTTCCTGGGGGTGAATCTCATCTCTTTTGTTTTACTTTGTACTTCAGGTAGAGAAGGGGCTGTGCCAAGAAGTTTGGCACTTAAACCATCTCCTGGGATCTAGGATTTAGAAAGCGTGGCAATGGACCCGAGCTGTAAAGTTCAGATTTGGATCCAAATCTGAACTTTTCCAGAGTCCCAGAGTACTTAAGTCTGAAGCTCCAATTTAAGGCCCATCACTAGCCCCAGGTATGGATGAGACAAGCAACCCAGTCCAAAGAACCAAACATTCCTTGATTTTATGTTGTAACCACAAACTTTTGTTCAGGTTCCGTCTGACACTATTCATCAGTCCAGGCTTGCTAAATTTTCATCACAATTCAGAGATGTCCTTTATCTGCTCTGTGACAGTGTTCTAGCTAAATCCCCTATTCATGAAAGTACCTTGAGATCCAGCTTTTCTCAGCCCTACACAGTGTTCAAAAACATTATATTAAAGCCTATATTAAACTAGGGCTAATAATGATATGACCAACACAGCCTTCACTAGAGCCTCTCTAGTACAGTATCGAATATCAAAGGGGTTAATATTGGGGATGGGTAAAAGTGGTTCCTTCAGTTATCTGTAACTCTAGGCTTGTTTGGAAGCCCACAGGTGGCAGGTGATTTTCTTTATCTAGATCACCTTCTTAACCAGCCAGGGGAGCATCCATTTCTTTCATATCTTTGTGGCATATTGTTGCTTCTGGGAAATAGCACCGCTCTGGCGAGAACTCCTCCAAGTGACACTTTTTGAGCAGCATTGAGTTCAGTTCAGGCAAGTGTATGCCTCCCACTGACACCGTTATGAGCTACAGGTGCACACCGGCGACAGAATTTACCTCAGCACTGGTCCACCAGAATGCGGCCCAACTTTCAGAGGGATACCGGGGCAAGGTGACTGTGCCACTCGTGTGTCTCTGTACTGCTAACCTTTATAACTAGCTAATTGAAGGGTATCCCCTCCCCATCCATCTCTGACATTTTAAAACCGGATTCCCTTGTATGCTACAGGGACCATCCTGCCCCACTAATTAACTTCCCTTTGATGTACTATTGCTATTGCTCGTTTACAGCTCCCACAATGCACTTCTGCCAAAACAGTGTCCCCTGGGGGTAATGGTGCTCCATGCAGCAAGTGCATGCATTCAGCTCTCTAGTATTTTTAGTCCTCAAGGCCGGGGTTTGGAGAATCAAGGCCGCGCAAAGGTGTCCAATCTGCACTTGACTTCTGCACCTCTTCACGACCCCATACACCTTTAGCAACCAGCTTGCAGCCCTGGCAGTAGCTAAATGGAAATACCACTCAGAACAGTCCCCAGATCAATGACTGTTAAATGCAGAAAGCTGCTAGCTACCAAATTGGCAGTGCTTAATTAGTCGCATACATAAACCTCTTAAAACTATAGGGCAGTTGGCTTTGAGATTAGGCAATTAACTTCGTCCGTGCACAGGACAACAGGTGAAATGCTCATATTTGTATTTTAGTATTAAGCCTGGAATTCTCCCTGGGACTCAGTTGAATAAATACTTTAGGCCAAAGTTCTGACATCCTTATTTAGATTTGGTTCGGTCGTCGGGGTTTTATTCATCTGAGTCCCAGAAGTAACCACTGTGCATCACCGGAGTGAAGACTTCAGGGGCTGGCTCTGCGTTCGACAGCATATCAAAGGATGGCTGAAGAGTAAGCAAGATCAGCAAAGTGAGCCTGAACTTCCACTGAAGCCAATGGTATTTCACACCGTGGCCAAAGCAGGATTGTACCTTGCAGCATCTGCGGCATTCCTCTGTCCAGTCTAAGTTTAAATGGCTGCCACTTCCCCTAAAAGAGAATTGCATAGCCGAACAGATCACTTCGGCTTCAAATATTCACTGATGTTTCATCTAATCGAAGGTGATCTCCTTCAGATCATAGCCAGGATCAAGAAGTGTCTTTCCCTGGGGGAGTGGCAGCCGGAAGAGATTAACACCTGTCTCTCTCTTCTATTTATCACTGGCAGGTGCTTAAGGGGAGCGAGATATCAGCTTTGCTAAGGAGAAGTAAGTTCCCAAAAGATAAGATGAATGTCTTGGGCCACTGAGCCACCTTGCATTCAGAAAACAGGAGCAAATGATTCTGATTGCTTTGCAAACAATGGTTTTGTGCTAATAGGGGAAATGTATTAGCCCATTAATATGGTCAGAATTAAGAGCTAACATAAAGAGTTGCCTAGGGGGAAGCCATTTGCAGTGACACAACAAGTTTTATTGGTCCTACCAAACCCAAAGTCCATGCTACACAGTCTTGAGTACCACCTACCAGCTCCTTCTCTATTAATCAATTAGTTACATATACACAAACTTACAGCTCTCTGGTAACAGTCAGCCATTGTCTCACATAAGCACCAGGTGCTGGATACCTTCAGTAAAACTGCAGATTCAGGTGTATCCAAGAAAGCTCTGAAATTATTGTCATTTGTATTATGGCAGCACCTAGAAGCACCACAAGAACTTTGGGCTATTGTACAAATATAGTTAAAGATAGACCACAAGTTCTTTGGGGCAGAGACTAACTAGACAAGACTGACAAAGGCTGGGAGAAACAATATTAGTATAATAATAATACCTACCTCTTATACAGTGCTCCTCATCAGTGGATCTCAAAGAGCTTTCTAACTGTCATGTCAGTATAATCATCCCCATTTTACAGAAAGGTGGAGAGACTTGCCCAGGGTAACCCAGCAGTGGCAGAACCAAGAACAGAACCAAGCTTTTCTGGTTCCTAGTGCTCAGCCATTAGACCACATTGTAACCCTGGCTAGCTCCACTATGTATGTGTGAGGAACAGAGGCAGAGAGGCAAAGTTTTCCAAAATACTTAAGTTCCCTTTTCAAAAGTGTTTTAAAGTACTTATAAATCTAAGTCCCATTCACTTTCAAATACACTTGGACTCCTTTTGAAAAGGGGACTTTGGTTGCTAAGGCCTGTCTACATAAGAAAGTTTTCCCGCTTTAACTATACCGGTACAGTTAAAGTAGCTGATTCCCCCAGTTTGGATGCAGTTAAGCTGGTACAAAAGTTCTCCTATGGGTATAGCTTATTCCTGTTGGGGCGGTAAAACAGGCTACACTGATATAATTGAATTATCCACTCTCAAGCTTTCACCGGTATAATTACGTTGGTAAAAACTCCCAACCTAAATGACATAGCTACACCAGAAACACATTTCGGATGGAAACCATCCCTAAATCACTTAGGAAAAATTTACCTAGAGAGATTAAGTGACTTGCCCAACATCGCATAGACAGTCTATGGCAGAGCTGGGAACCAAATCCCCATGGCTTAACTAAAAGCTTTCTATTACATTTGGATAATTCTTATAACACCAATGTAAGGCCATGGTTTGGGGTGGGGGGGAGTTCTCTATGCATTTGTTTAATGTAAATAAACCCTCTATTTATCTTTGCCTGCTAATAAATTCATACATTATTAGAAAATCCTCTATACGAGAAGACCCGCTGAGCTATATCATCTCATTTTAAGAGATTTCCTGTTGGTGGAATACAAAGCAGCCACCTGCAATCGCATAGTGCTCGAAAGGATTTAAATAAACACACACAGATAATTAGATCAGTTAACCTTGCAAATTAAAACAAGCAGATTGTGTTATCTCCAGTTTATCCTAAAAGAAAATATGAAGTTCTCTCAGATAAATAGTTTAATAAAGAGAGTGAGGAGCGCACGTGAGCATCGAAATATTAAGTCCTCTGAGCATGTAGGCTAAGAGCATGAGGGTTTGATCCGTTTTACACTGGTGGAACTTCACTGCAATCAGTGAAGTTACTTCTGGTTTCTAGGAACATTAAGGGTCAGATTCAGCTCTAATGTAAAGGTCATCCTACACTGAGCAGTGTGAAATAGGATTCTACTTTCTTCTTCTAGGGTTAAATACAGCCTTCACTTCAAATGAGAGGGAGTTTCCCGTGTAGCTTGAAAGCCACATATGGCCCACTTAGACCACAGGGAAGAGAGGTTTAGACCAAAAATTGTTCTAGCATCTGGTTATTGCCAGATATCCATTAACAGCCACGTTCCCAGCCTAGAGTCATGGAAGGACAGATTCTTTGTGCTTTTCTCCTAATGTTGAACAGCTCACGTATACGTCACAAGAGTAAACCACATTAATACAAGGTAATTGGCATACTAGCCCCAATCTGAAAGTGGAGGTGATAGACAACAGACATCTCCCCATAAATAAGGCTGGCTGGAAAATAACAGTTTTGCTTCTCAAAGGACTGAAGTTTCAAACTGTGTTTTTGTTCCACAAATGAGACCTTTCTATTTTTTTTTCCAATAGAAACAGCGAAAAAGAACAGGGGACTTCCTCTGTAGCCGAGTGGACAGGACAGTGCCTAGGAAGTCCCCACTCTGCCTGATTCAAAGCAGAGTTTTTCATTCCAGCTCACTCCAAATCAGGCAGTAGAGAGGTTCTCCCCCATTTGGATGGAAAATGTCATCCTTTAGTTGGTGCTGGTCCTGCTTTGAGCAGGGCATTAGACTAGATGACCTCCTGAGGTTTCTTCCAACCCTAATATTCGATGATTATATGATTGTGGAGAGAAGACTTCCTGATAAAAAAGTCATTGAAACCAACATGTTTCTAAGAAACATTTTGTTTTCCACAAAGTGGCATTTTTTATGGGGGAAAAAAGGTGGTGTCAAAATGTTTTCCACTAGCTCCACCTACAAAGTTCACTATGTCTTTGTTTTAAAAGCCAACTGATAAGGTAGAGAATTTTAGCTCTGGGCAAATATGCCCAAACATCTTCCCTATCTGAAAGCTGTCTGGTGGCTTTAGTGATATAATCTGGCACCCTATGTCCAGATCCTAGTAGACATGCATCCACACCATATAGTCACAGGGTTTGAGGCCGGAACAAATCATTAGAACTAGTCTGACCTCCTGTATCAGAGAGCCAAGGATTGAATGGGCCCTGGGAAATGAACTCTTACTTCTTGCTCCCAGAGCTGGGCTGCTCCAGAACAGGGTCAAGGTATTGTGGCTAGCAGCTCCTAATGCCATCAGCCAGGACCATACCTCTACTGTGAATAAACTGAGCACTTCCGTTCCCGGGGCTGTGAATCCAACACATCTTATTGGAGCTAAAAGCACTTAGGGAAACAAAGAGAGACAGACAAAATAATCTGACTGCTGCAATCCTAACCAACCGATCCTCCTCCTTTGACAACCCCCAGTACTCTTCTGCTGCTGATCCCTCTCCCAGGCCCTGAGTTTCATTTCATAAAGTGAAGCAGCTAAGCAGTCACCAAATAACCTTTGCTTCTCGGGTGAGTATTTATGGCAGGGAACACATACATCAACCAAAAAGAAAATCCCCCAGTAAAAAAAAAAAAAAAAGAAAAAATTTCTGCCGGCACCGTGCCTGCTACAAGTTTAATAATCAGATTAGAATTGCATCAAACTAGGCTGGAAAGACAGGGTGAAGGCCTTTGGCTTGTTCCCATGAATACCCTACACTTCAGATGGGGTTGTAACAAAGTAGCTTTTTATATATATTATTTGGTGTTTTGAAGAGAAAGGGTTGGAAGTTGATTGGTGTTTGCTCAGTTTACTGTAGCCAGCGTCCAACCACGGTGGAATGGCAAAGCAGAATGCACGAGCCCTCTTGTGCATGATGATAGGGATTTTTTTTAAAAATCACTAACAACAATATCTAGCTCTTAGATAGCTTTACAAAGGGTGGTAAGTACCATTATCCCCATTTAAAGATAGGCACAGAAAATGAAATGACTTACCCAAGGTCACCCATTGGCCAATCCAGGAGTAGAACCAGCTCTTCTGAGTCTCAGAACAGTGTTCTATCCACTAGACCACACTCCCAGGGCCAGGAAGGGCCCAATTTTTAGAAGAGCTCTGTTCCTTCCATCTAGGCCTCAAAGTGAGCGGCCAGGATTTCAAAACAACTCTGCATGTTGTCACAATGGAAGCAGCTGGGGAAGGAGCACTTTTGACAAGCTGGCCACTATTTAGGTTGCCTGGAAGGGGGCACTTTTGAAAATCTGGTTCCAGAAGGGGGTGCTTAGCCCTGATTGCCTTGTGCAACCCTCATTTTGGAGTGCAAAGGTCCTCAATTTCTTCATGAATTAACAACAGGATATGGACACTTTTCCCCTCCAGACAACCAGTTCACCTTGGGCGTTGGTCACTAACACCTGATTGCTGTGCAATTGTAATGCTGACAGACCCCGGTTGTGGGCAGGATCGAACCCTGGACCTCTGGAGCTTCGTGCATGAGCCTCTACTGCATAAACTAAAAGCCAAGTGCCTGTTAGCTAAGGCTGTAGAGCAAACTCATTAATCTCTCTCTCTCTCTCTCTCTCTAAGTGGTCTCGGTGCCACCAGATGGGACAGAACACCACACCCAGGAGGTGTGTGGGTTACACAATGTTCTCTCTGACCTGTGATGGCTATACTTGACCAGGTATTGGTGGGTCACATCTAGAGTTGGCTAAAATTCAGAATTTCCATTTCATGGAAAATACTGGCATTTTGCCACTTGTTTTCATTCTGAATCCACACAAAAATGACTATTATTTTTCCCAAACTGCCTGCAAAAAAGAAATGCTGAAAAAAATCCATTTTGAAATATTTTTTTAAATTTTTTTCTTCAAAATGTCTGCTTCAAAACAAAATTTCCATTTTGGAATTTATTTTATGTTTATTTCTATATCCTTTTTATTATTTTGTAATTAATTTTAAAATAGGTCAGTAGTAGTTTTGTAACATAATATATGAACTATTCTATTATTTTATTTGATATTTGATGTCATTTTTAAAACCATTAAGGGCAGCTGCCAATTAGTGTAAATTGAAACACTGGATCTTTTTTTCTAGTTCACTACGTCTTCTTTTCATGCTGTATTGAAACCGTTTGACACTGTTATTTTCTTCTTCCAACTGTCAAACATAACATGAAATGTCAGCAGCCCCTAATATATCACATCACATAACTCGTCATATTGTGCACTATTAGCGACATACCATGGCATAATGCACCCATAATAAAAAATAACATACAAGTGAAAAAATAAATTAAAATCTATTTCAAAACACAAAAAAAATCATTTTGAAAATATTATTTCCTGGGAAATTTTCATTTAAATTGATGCAATTTAGCAAAAATATTCCATTTAGTCAAAACGGCATTTTCCAACACAAAAAAGTGTTTTGCTTAGATTTTTGTGTCCAGCTCTAATCACATCAGAATTGGTCCTCGCTTGCTTTCAGTCTGAGAAAAGTAGCTCATGATTGAATGAGCCACGAAGACTAAACTAACCATTCATCCTTAGAAGTGGATCATCATCTACGGTGATAGGAAACGCAACATGTTAATGCCTGTTTTGAAGATACAAAAGTACTTCAGTTTCCAAGGGTATGTCTTCACTGCAGAGTTCACTCAGGTGATCAGCACCTGGATTAGCCTAGCAGGCACACTGGAAACTCTATCTGAGTTAGTGTCCTCACTAGTGCTACACTCCCCCAGGTGTGTCACTAGGGCTTCTGGGGGCATATCCCCCGGTTCTTTGTGCTACTCTAAGCTGAGCTGCTCTATGATTCTTTCCTAGTGAATGTGGGAGAACTTGTCTGTCCCTCTGGGTACACAGAGGAACTATGGAAATGCATTCTTGTTTCTGAGACAGGGGCAAGTCACATAACTGTCTTGTGCCTCAGTTTTCCATGTATAATCAGAAGAGACATTGTAAAAAGGTTTCCCTCCCTCCCACCAAGACTAAGTGGGATTTTTTAAAGTGTTGGCCTAACTTTGTTCTCACTGAAGTCAGTGGGAGTTTTACCACTGCCTTTTGTTAGAGCAGCGTTAAGCCAATACTCAGCATTTGAAAAATTCCACCCACTGGCCATTTCCATACCAAGCTGTCTCTTCCATGCACTATTAACTTCTTACCAACTTTCTTTCCGAATGTCAAAAGCCTGAACTAGCCTTTATTTTTTTCTGCAAATGACTAAGATGGGTTTTCTGCACTAAAGTGTCACTTCTAAATGTCTAATCTACAGAGCCACTGTACAAAACTCTTGAGGATACTCCTCACCTTGTTCCACGAGGAACTGCTCCCTCACTGAAATTCTGTTTTGATCCAAGCTTGAGAAAAAGCTTGTTTTCTATCCATGCACCCACACTGCTTCATGCCATTAAGTCATCAGATCTCACCAACTAGGCAGCTTCGCCACATGGATAGGAGACCTCTACCAAACACACAGGTTTTGCATGAAGAGGTGTCAGTGAGATCTCATTTGGCCCCTCTGAACCGATACCAAGCACTGCTCAGCTGGTTCAGAGAATCTGGGTCATAATTTAGACAGCATCCTTTGATTAGAGCTGGCCAAATATGCATTGGAAAAGAACTTTGATACACATTTTAACAAGCACAACAAAAAGGCAATTGAAGTGTCATGAAAAAATTGGGTTCATTTCTATCCCTGTGAAATATTAACAATAATGGAATTTCTCATAAAACTGGTTTCCTGGGTTTTGACCAGTTCTAACTGTGATACTTGGGTGCTAGACAGCCGTCTGAAATGATTATCTGAAAGAGTTTTCCAATTAATGGCTTACAAAGCATTTTTAAAATCTTGATAAACTTTTTGGGGCTCATCTCCTCTCAAATCTCCCCTCAATCTCCTGCTTACCCCCATACAATCTCCCATGCCAAAGTCACTATCAAAATTCATTTAATTTAACCAATTTATTCCCCAGTGGAAGTTTGGTCTCCTTGAGCCAAGGGCACTAATGTACAATTATTTTAATGATTTTTATCATAATTTGCGGCTGTTCCTGCCTCAGCTTCTTGCAATGGGAGGAGGGGGCCTTCTTGGGGAAGATAAATTTAATCCCCAGTGAAGTTTCCTGGAAAAATAAGGGCCTGAATGAATTAAAATCAGTTGAGGACAGCATCCCTCCCCCTACCCGTCAGAAGATGAGCGAATGTTGATTATGAGACTCGGAGCCTAGAAATATTGAAGACAATTAACACAGAAAACCACTCTTCTTCCCTTTAGTCAAAATGAAAGAGAATAAATATTATCTAGCAGGCAGAAGAGGAGTTATTTACTCTGCATGGAACCTAGCAGAAGAGAGCAAGGGGACAAGATCTCAACGGCTTGATCAACGGGTGTTAGCAATGCCAATGGGAAATGGTATCGTCTCCCCAAATCTGCTGACCATATGGCCAGAGTGATAGATAGCATGACTTTTGAGCCTTATTTTTCTACCCTCAAGGGCCAAGGTGCCAAATACCCGTGAATACTAGAGTTGATACGGATATGAAAGTCACAAGACTCTTCCACCAAAAACTCTAGCTCCTTGAAGACACAACTAAACAATGCAGGAGCGGGGACTGGGGGTGCATTTTTATCTCTAATTTTCCTTCTAGAAGCAATGTACTTGACTTAGAATTCACCTACACCAGTGATAAACTCAAGCAATATAATTGAATCTCAATAGTCACTTGAAGTATATCAGTGTAAATCAGCATAGGTTCAGGGACAATATCCTTAAGACCTAGTCTACTAAATTGTAACATGGCTGCACTTGGTTGTCAACAAGAAAGCTGGTCACAATTTTTATGATAAATATTGGGGGTTTGATACTAATCTTTGTATGCGCTCACACAAACAGGCGTGCACAAAAAAATAGTTTTTGGCAAAAAAAATGTTTGGCAACATTTTAATGAACAAATGACATTTTTGGTTTGAAATACTGGGAGAGGGAATCCCACTCTTTCTTTTTAAAATTTCTTCAGTGGTAAATACAGGAGGGAGGGAGTAAAACAGTGAAAAAAGAGTTGATACAAAACTGTTTGAAACAAAATGAAAACCAAAATTTCCATTTCATTTTGAAAAAAAAAATCACCTAGAGATTTTCCATCCTCCCCTCCAAAAACACAATCAAACCCCCACCCTAGAAAAGTCTGAAACATTTTGAACAAAAATAAGATTGTTGTTTTTTTCCCCAAAAAAGTTTAACCTGAGAAATGCAAACAAATTTCAACCTGCTCTAGGCAACAATCACATGAGTTGAAGATGGTTTAGTGGGATGACGGTGCTGGTGAATGACAGCAGTGATGTAGGGGAGGTATACTAATGATGGTGAGAAAGGAGTCTCTTGAGTTTCTGGAACCAAAGGTACTCGTCGAATGGTATGTCTTCGCTGCAGAGATAACACAGGTTCTTACTGTGGTTTTAGCCCAACCCACTCTGCTGTCCACATAGAAAACTCCTGCCCCAAGTTTGGAGGTGCTTTATGCCCCGGCTATAGGTTAAAGACCAGGCTCTAGTTTAACTTGGGCTGGTCTCTTTGCAGTGAGGACAAAGGCTAAATCACTCAATTGCTCATCGTCCTCCAGTGCCTTCCCACAATTCCCCTCGAAAGATAGACAAGTTTTCCCACACTTGACAGGGAAAGAATTCTAGAGCATCTCAGCATAAAGAAAATTCAAGAGCACCTCAGCAGAACGAACCATGGGATGCGCTTTCAGACACCCATGAGTGTGTGAAGAAACAGTAACGCGAGTAAGTCTTTGCTGTGGGGGTGCTTGCCCCTGTGGTAGGCTACTCCAAGCGTATGCAGACTCAGGTGCATGTTCCCCGTGCTAACTCTGTAGTGAAAACATTCCCGAAGGGTAAGTCTACAATGCAATAAATAAATAAATCAACCACCACCACCCTGCAACAGCGAGTGTCAGAGCCTGGGTCAGCTGACTTGGGCTTGCACTATGTATAAAAAAATAGAAGTGTACATGTTCCCACTGGGGCTCTGAGATTCACTCCTCATCGTCAGGTTTCAAAGCTTGAGCAGGACTGTCTACGCTGCTATTTTTAAACCTGTAGTGTGAACCCTGCAAGTGGACTAAGCAGACCTCGTCTCTGAGACTCTCTGTCTTTTTGTTTTTTGCAGTGTAAACATAGTCAGTAATGCTGGAAGGGCTTTGCTGTGGGGACACTCACACCCGGAGTGTTTCTTCACCAGGGTTTTCACATTTTGGTGCATATTACCCAGTCTAACTCTGAAGTAAAACCATTCCCTAAGTGACTTTCAATGGCGCTTGTGCTCTTAAGTCACATAAGGCCTTTTAAGAAAATTCCAGGCTACAACTGTAACTCTCCATGAGTACATAACATGAGGTTTACAACACTCCTCAGAGACCCAAGGTGATCACAGGACCGTGTGTGGATGTGAACAATACTTCATAGTTAGGTCTCAGTGCAGTTTTGCAAACATCAAAGATGCCTCACAACTGCCAAATAAGACTCACATTGCCTGTGTACTAGAGCTGGGTGACATTTTTCAGCCAAAGCTTTTTTTTTCTTTTTTAAGCAAAAAGTGCAGATTTGGCAACAATCAAATAGTTTAGGAATGAATGTCAGTTTTGCCCAAATGAAATGTTTTATTTCAAATTTTTTTCCATGAAAAGTGTGGATTTTTTGGGTTTAAAATGACTTTTGGCTGCAAAATATGCTTTTAATTTGTACTTAAAATAAAAATGCTTAAAAAGGGTCAAAATCAAAAGGAAACATTTCAAATTTGTCAACATGAAACATTCCGTTTGACCTGACATGATTTTTTTTCGACGTTTTGATCGACTGAAAATGTCAAGAAATTGGGTTTTCAGTCTGACCTGAAACCAATGTTTCCCTTTTGAATGTTTTGCAGTTGCCAGCAAACCAAACAAAAATCAGCCAGCTCTGCTCTGCCAGGCACAGCTCCCAGGTTCAAATCCTGGCCCTGCCCGTTCCCTCTATGCATTGGCAAAGGCTACTCGGCCTGCATAGCTCAGGATTCAGTTCAATAGCATTTTCTAGATAGCAAAATAGAGGCAAAGACATAAGAAGTGACTTGGATCAAGCTCACAGAACAAACCATTGCAGCAGCTGACAACAGAAGGCAAGATCCTCGACTCATAGTCTCCTGCTCTTAACCACTAGATACACTTTCCCTCCCCTATCCTCTATAAAATAACGTCCACAGCTTCTGTGCAAACCAGTTGCATGGCTGTATTAACAAATGTCTCTCTCCAAAGTCACTGAGCAAAAACGCGTTCCCCTGTTCCCGGCATCCAAAGAGAGCATCCTCTGCCGTCTCTGAGGGGGAGGGCGAGAGAGAAAGTTTCCTTGTGGAATCAAAAGCTTCCTCCGAATCAAGCCTGATAGGCTGCTGAAAATACAGCAGAGCAGCGTGTTTCTGTCAGTGAAAGAGCTTGTTTGTTACCATAAGGTTTGCACAAGGCAGATTGTTTGATCCTGTGAGGACTTTGATCTGCGCCAGCACCCGAAATACAGCAAAGAATGTCACTAGGCTTTGGAAATTGAAGGGAAAAGGGAAAAAAAATACAGGTGTGAGGCATCAAATGGCTGAATTCTGGATGTGTGAGCCAGCAAGTGTAACCATGTTTCAGGCAGAGGAGAGCAAGTATTGCAACCCTGATGGGGACGTGATGTCAATTTTTCACCTACAGCAAAAAAAAAAAAAAAATACAATCCCTCAGGAAAGGGGAGATTCAATAAGCAGCAGCAGAAGCTACTTGGCAGATGTTAAGGAAGCAGGAGCATGAGCCTTTCACCTATGGTAGCCTGGCGTCAAAGCCTGTCTTGGATCACAAGTGAAAATGAGTTTGCTGGTCTCCCCCTCCCAGCTTCCATTTGTCTAGATCACACAATACAGAAGTTGGTGTGATTGAAAGCCTATGCTCGAGACACACTCAAGGACCAGAATAGCAAAAGGTATTGATTAGCAAAGGGAGCCGAAGTTCAGGACTGGCATGGCTGCAGGCAGAGTTCCAAAACGAGAAGAGCAGCATGTGGGGTAAAGGCAGGGCATCGCTAGATGCATGCAGGGCTTGAATAGCAGAGAGCATTATGCAGGTCAGGTCAGAGGTGCCTGGGCAGAGCAGCCTGCCAGTCTGCAACAGAGGCGTTATGCAGAGAAGAGCTAAGTCGGCTGTCTTTGTGTGGCGTGTATTTACAGTGTTTAGCACAACGGGGCCCTGCTACTTAATGCTAATGCAATACAAATAATGCACCGTAACAATAAATAATGTAAGCTAGGCCACGGGGCTGGAATAGCAGGGAGTGTAGCAGGGCAGGATCAAGTTGAATTGGCAGATCGCGTAAAGGGCCACAGGGCTGGAATAGCAAGAAACGTGCTCAGGAGCGAGACGGATTGGCAGAGTAGCCCCTGTCCACATTATTCCTAGTGCAGGATAATGTCATGTTACCCCATCACTGTCAAATTCAATCACAGAAAACAAAACCATAGCATCTCTAGAGGGAGCAACGTTAGGAGAAGCCAGATTACTCTTGGAAGATGCCCTCCTCCCCCCTACAACCATCCATCCAAACAGGGAGAAAGGACAGAGGTGACCCAACAAAGCCATCCATCTCCCCATATTTTTCTTCACCCGGGGCTGCTGAAGAAGAAGGTGGCACGCAGAACGACACTGACAAGCCCTCACTGCTGCTAACCAGCCTCCGTTCCCTGCCCCTTGGAGAGATGCAGAAGAACCTGATAAACATCTTGCATTATGTCTGGGAGAGGAGCAGAAAGGGAGGGGTGAGGGGAACAGCACAAAGCAGTAGGCTGAATGCAGTGACAATAGTTCTCTTTATTATTCTTGACATGACCCTAGTACTAGTGCAGGGTTGTTTGCGGGATGCCTCTTTTTATTGAAAGATATATCTGACCCGAGTTTTATTACAGATGTCAAATACAGTGTATGGAAGTGTAGTAGGAGTCTACAAGAAATTCTCCTTCTCTCTCTCTCTCTTTTTTTTTTTTAAAGTAATACTAAGAATGTCACTCTTACCTTATTTATTTTCAGATCAGTCATGAGGAAGGGAAAAGAGACAGGGCTCCTTTCTGAATGACAAACATCACCCTGAGACTTCACCTTTCATTCAAGAAAAGGCACATTCCACCAGCTATTTTTATTTTTTTATACCATGGTATCATCTAGAGACCTCAACTGAGATCAGGGTCTGTGTGCGCCGGGTGCTGTACATACACAGAGTGAGATACAGTCCTGGCCCTGAAGAACTTCAATCTAAATAGACGTGACAGACAAAGGGTGAAAGAGAGGTAGGTTATATATCCCCATTTTACAGTAGGGGAACCAAGGCACAGAGAGATGAAATGACTTGCCCACCATCATTTAGGACATCTCTGGCAGGAATGAAACCCAGCTCTCCTAGTGGTAGTTCCGTGCTTTAGCTCAGTAATTTTGAACCAGGGGTACACGTACCCCTCGGTGTACACTGAGGTCTTCTGCGGGTACATCAACTCATCTAGATATTTGCCTACTTTTACAACACGCTAGATAAAAAGCACTAACAAAGGCAGTACAAACTAAAATTTCATACAGACAATGACTTGTTTATACTGCTTTATATACTATAAGCTGAAATGTAAGTACAATATTTATATTCCAGTTGATTTATTTTATAATTATATGGTAAAATGAGAAAGTCAGCAATTTTTCAGTAATAGTGTGCTGGCCCACTTTTATATTTGATGTCTGATTTTGGAAGCAAATAGCTTTTAAATGAAGTGAAACTTGGGGGTAGGCAAGAAAAATCAGACTCCTGAAAGGGGTACAGTAGTCTGGAAAGGCTGAGAGCCACCGCCTTAGCTCAACAAGACGATCCTTTCTCCCAGGCTGGATTGGCCAGTGGTTTACTACCATGCTTTCCTTTTCCCATGTTTTGCCTTAGGGTAGAACCTGGAACCTACCCAAGGAGGCAATTTAAGAGGCTGCACAAATTCCACAAGTGACATGGCTAAGATAGTTTCTTATGAAAATGTTCATAAAAAACGCTTCCCATTTTCTAACCAGCTCTATTTGTTAGTCATCCTCCTTTGGCCCTGCTGGAAGGACTCAAAAAGGATCAGATTTTCTTCACAATCAGGAGCTTTTATTCCCTAAAACTTGTGCCCAAAGGAGTCATCGAGCAGGTCCATAAGGATGGGACAAGCTAGAGCAGCCATGCATCCCCCCAGCCTGGGGGTCAAATTCAAATCTGGTATCAGTGAGTGTAACTGATGTGGGGGGAGGTGCAGCCATTTTACACTAGCTCTGAATCTCGTTCACTAAATAAAATGAGCTTTGACTCAGGAGAGTTCCTGTCTTTCGACCTTCTGGGTAAGATATAGCAATGCAGGGATGGCCAGCAGAGACTTTCTAGGACACCCAGCAATTCTTTCCAGAATCTAACCAGAGTGCCCTCCAGTGGCTCAGCTCTATCATCACACCATTCTGGATAGGCCTAGACTTCAAACAACGCTGAGAAGCAGTTGTGGCCAACTGGCCGGGCCATGAATAATAATAAAAGTAACGATAATAAAGAGTGTTTGCACATCAATGCAAAAGAATGATAAATAAAGAGGATAAATGTGGCTCTTAATCTTCAGCTATCTGCATGGGAAAGTTTGATTAATAACTACAGAGGCTTAACATAACCTCCTTGGATAACGAGTGAGGTGGCCTTCTCGAAGCCCTGATTATCCTCTTCTAATGGGCTTCATTTATTGTGTAAACTAATAATGGAGGCCTAAGCACTGCGCACTCCTGGGTCTGCAGGAAAAACACTGGGCCCAAATGTGATTATGTTGGTGAAGAGTGCTCGACAATACAGCGTGTTGCTGTGGGGGGGTCTGTGGAGGGGAGGAGAGAAAGAGTACATATTGCAAAGAAAGGGAAGAAACAAAGAAAAATGGGAGATTTAAAACAGAAACGTTAATTCCAGTCTCGGCAGCACTTGTATAAATCCACTGGGATCATTCAGGATTTACACCAGACTCCACTGAGAGCACGAATAATGCCCTGAGCTGCTAAGAATGGGGAAGACAGGTATTAGTAATGAGGGAGTCTGATTGGAATCCTGTCCAGAGAATCAGCAGCAAGGCCAAGACCCCGGGAGTGACTTGAGTTGTCAGTCAGGCTTTCCATGCCAGAGAGTAAAGAGATGCTCAAACAGCAATGGATTCCCCAAAGTGAGCAAGTTCAACAGCACAGCCTCGGTCCCAGAAAAGAAACAAATGACCTTCCAGGTCCCTAGGCTGAATCTCTAAAGTGCAAGCCCTACTGAAGGGAGGTGGCTTTTCAGGGCATCTTAAAGGGACACCACCAGGATAAGCCTATCTGATTCTGACCTGAGTTACATCGATGTAAATCTGACTTAAGGCAATGAAGTGTCCCTGTCTACATCAAGTAGACAGAGTGCAGAATTAGGCCCGCTCTATTGAAAACCATATTTCTTAGCTGCATAATGAACATCACATTTGATTATCCAAAATGAAATAATTGTAAATATACCTGATCTGAGTCTGTTTAACTGTTGCACTTCACTCAATAGAGACAATGGGATGAGGTTGGACAGACTCGCTTCGGAGGCATTAGCTCTAGTCTCTGGTGTTTGGATTCACAGCACTGAGGGAAAATGTTTCAGGCTTAATACCAGAAATACAGATGGACCCAAACCAAAGCTCCAGATTTGAAACATCCCTTTGAAGATGTTCAGATCTGGATTGCAGGGCAGAACTTTCCAACTTCCCTCATTGTATAGGGCTGATCTCATTACCTATTATTTATTTTACAGTAATGTCTATGGATCATCATCATGGATAGCCGTGCAAGGCACTGCACAAACTCACAACAATGGTCCCTACCTTGACATATTTTAATCGAAGTATAAGAGATGAGACATCCAGTGAACACAACAAACAGATGTGTGAGGGGCGAAGGGAGCATATGGAAATGATGCGACAATGTGACATGGCTAGCCAGGCGAGCAATGGTCACAGACTGCCAGACGCTTAGCCAGTGTCCAAAGGCGAGCATTAAGGAGAAATTGTGAAGGATGACACTGAAGTGGCCTTTGTGGATATTTATGGGGAGTTTAAGGCCAGTGTGGGAGAAAGTGCAAAGGGGATTGTAACCAATGGCTAACATCATTAGCAGGGATAGGGGTTGGAGTGGACATCTCAACAGCAAACAACAGAGGACAGGTGAGGAAGGGGCTTAAAAGAAAAGATGAGTAGTTTGTGAATATTAGACAGACAGATGTGTCTGTCCATATACATATAAGTATCTATGGGCCTGATTCTGATCTCACACCAGTTTCACAGTGGTATAATTGAGACCTTTGTGTTCGTTTTTGTTTTTTTTTAAATCTAACGTTTAAAAAACTTTACTGACAGTTTTTGTGAAATACTTTACTACACACTAAACCCTAACCCTAGGGCTATTGTCACTCAACAATGTTACTTTAACAGCAACAAAAAAGCACAAAGAATGAACCTGATTCCAATCTTGCTTATACTCGTGTAAATCAGGAATTATTCCATTGAACAAACTGGTGCAGTGTAAGTGACATCAGAAGCTGATCTCAACAGGTTTCAAAACACACCCATTGACCAGAAATGGTTTCATAGCAGCAGAGCAGAGTTGATCAAGCCATGCACAGAACAAGGGATAAATAAACCCAGCACTTCAACATGCGAGTTAAGCAACAACCTGAGCATTAGCTTGGAAGAGCTTAATTACAACTGGACAAAATTCGCTTTGCCAGTGCCTGGCCAGGAAACAAATATGCAACTCCACCATCCAGGTGGCATGCTGAAGAACGAATTAACAGTGGTGGAAAGCAGACAGAAGCAGCAAAGGATTATGGGGGTTTAGCTTCCCACACATAATGGGGCAAGGAAGGAGTTTGACTTCATCCCCATACCACCAAGGAGCTGATTTGGAGCATGTATCCAAGGTCAAAATTCAACACACACAATCCACCCGAGTTCTAAAATGCTTTTTAAAATATACATTAATAAGACAAGACTTTTTTGGAGGGGGTTGGGGGGGGGAGGAAGTATGGGAAACAAGATACAATCACATTTCCATTAAAGAGAAAAAGGCACATTTCTTCTTTGAAAAATAGGTTAGGCTTAATTTTGTCCTTGTACTTACAGAAACTAATCAGAAAGCTTTGACATTGCTGGGAATCTGCCAAGTGCAGCCGCTCACACACGTGGCGGCACTTTAAGGTTTGCACTGCAGCTACTCAGCAGAACAAAGTCACTTCGGATACCCACTTGCCTGAACTGATAGCACAGACCCAAGTCTAGTCATTCCCCATCTCTCCCTCCCCCCTGCCAAAAAAAAAAAAGAAAAGAGCCTCTGAAGTTAAGTTTAGATATTATGTAGGTCATGTTATGCCAAGTCACATTAGAAGTTGTTCTGAAGCAGAGGACTATGATGGGAGATTACACTGTAATTACACTACATTATTAGCACTAAAAGGCCCCCATTCAGCAAAGTATTTAAACACATGCCTATCTTTGAGCACCTGAGTAATTCCATTGACTTCAAAGGTACTGCTCCAATGCTCAAAGCTAGTCACATGTTGAACTACCTTGCTGAATTGCAGCTGGAGATGGGAGAGTGTTTAAGGCAAAATAGTTTACTCCCTTGTATCTGTTTACATCAATGGGATTTTGCCAGAGTAAAGACAAAGGCCTGGTCTAACCTAGGAAATTAGGTCCGTATAACTATGTTGCTCAGGAGTGTGAAAAAGCCACACCTGAGCGATGCAGTTAAATTGACCTAACCCTCAGTATAGACGCTGCTAAGTCAATAGGAGAATTGTCCTGTAGACCTAGCTACTGCCTCTTGGGGAGATGGGAGTACCTATACTGATGGGAGAACCGCTCCCATTGACATAGGTAATGCCTTCACTGAAACACTACAGCTGCACCCACTGCAGGATTTCAAGTGTAGACAAGCCTTAAGGGTAAAATTTTCAAAAGGCGTAATTGATTTAGGAATCTAAATCCTATTTTCAAAAGTAACTTAAGTCTCATGCATCCGACAAAGTGGGTATTCACCCACGAAAGCTTATGCTCCAATACGTCTGTTAGTTTATAAGGTGCCACAGGACTCTTTGCCGCTTTTACAGATCCAGACTGACACGGCTACCCCTCTGATACTTAAGTCTCAAAGAAACTCCAAAGTTTCACCTTTGAAAATGGGACTAAGTCACATACGTGCTTTTGAAAATTTCACCCTAAGAGTAAAATAATGACTGCCAGGTTTGGCTCTCTGCCTCCAGTTACACAGAATTACCTGTCTGTCTAGATACACAGGGAGAGAAAAACATCAAAGGTTCTCTGCATTTTTCCTCACTCATTCTTTATTATTGAGAGATGATTACATGAAAACAGGATCATAATTGCTTACTAATACAGATGCTCCTGCTTTTCCCTTGAAAAATGCATGCTCCACAGAAGGGTCATGGCTCAAAACTCTAGAGTATTGCAATTGAAAGCCTTAGAGTTATGGGCCCATTAAGTGGTAAGGGCCTGACCCTGAAAGGTGTGTATCAGCTTCCCCAAGACACCAAGTGCCCTCAGCTCCCATGATCTTCAACTGGAACTTGCCTGATTACAGTGTAAGGACTGCATGATATGGCCCAGTAAGTCTTGTGGATGCTCAGCATTTTGCAGGATCAGACCTCCTAGTTGAAGAATTCTTAGTAATGTTTTACGTCCCCACTGCAAGTCCTGGTTTCTGGTTCACCATCATTTTAACAGCAACCGATACAGGGCTGATTTCCCTCTTTCCCACACCATGTAGCTCCACTGATCTCTCAGTCAGATTACTGCTGATGTACACCGGTGCAAGTGAGGACAGAATCAAGGGCCTGGTGTGTACAAACATAGGCCAGGGTGAAGATCGCTCACAGAGAAGAAAAAACTTTTTAGGGTGAAAATGTTAATTTTCATGTTAACCATGTTAATCCATGTTAATTCCCTTAATAATAATAATGAACAATGGATGTAAAACAAAAGCATACAACCAAGAGGTCAGATTTGTTTCCAACCTTAGACGTTGCATCAGCTTCCCTTTGAGTAGCTTAAGCCCAAAATATGACCTATCTTAAAGTTACATAATGTGTGTGCGTACGCACACACACACTGAACAAGGATATTATGAGAGCCTAACTCAATCTCCACGCCTGGCTTTGACAGAAACTGAGGGCACCCATCCTCTCACTGGATGAGTCCCCGAGCTGATTTGATTGGTGTGTGCTGTGCCGCTATGAAAATGGAAATGTTTTTGCTGAGATCCAGGTTTGCCCTCAAATCGTTACACATTATCTATTTATTTATGCATAAACAGGGGCATTATGGTTTGGAGAATAGGGACCCTTTGATGGGAGGTAAGCTTGACTAGCCTATGGGAGTTTACTGTTATGCATATAAATGAGGCCATACATACAAATATGCACAGCAGACAAGTGAAAATATATAGCACCTCTTTAAAATGAAATACTTTGATTGCTCCAATCACAAGAAGTTGTAAAACTACCCTGAAGAATTAACAGCCTCAGTACATGCTAACTACATCCATCATGAATTCGTCTTTAGTTTCTGTTATCACATCACTGTCTCCTGGGATCCCCAGCCTTGTCATCATTTGCCCTTTATAATTTATTCAGCTTGTACTTGCCTGAATCCTTTCTACTTATCATTCATCTTTACAGTTGTACATAAAATTAGATTGATCCTCCTATGGCATACACGTCAGAAAGAGAAAAGTTGTCATTGAGTAACACATGAAGCGAATGAAGGTCCAACAACGGCTTTTGTTGAATTGCTCAACAATTGTCCTTTGAGATCCAAATGAAAAAAAAAAAAAGAGAGAGAGAGAGATAATACAATCTTTGGAATTTCATTTTAATTTTCCTGTAGATATGTGTGGGCGTGTATATATATACACACACACACATATACAGTGTTATATATTCATGTATATATTAATTTCCTCTAAAGCTAAAAGACAAGCAAGATCTCATTGCTCGAATTTTGCAAATCTAAAAGGGACCTATTCGGAAGCTACAGATGTAATGAGAGTGCTGGTCTGAGGTGAGACGGCAGCACACACACACTGGTTCTGACACAACACTTACACTGTAGCCTTTTCCTCCAAAGCTCTTTGGACTGGAACGTAGAGAGTGAGTTTACTTTGTATTCCTGTGGTTGCGGGAGTGGGGCTACAGAAGCCAATCTTTAACTAGTGAAATGGAACTTTAATGTTTACAAAGCAGATAGGACCCAGGTGTTTCATCTCATCTGGTGAATAGCACAGCACTGCCAAACTACAGGGGTTTTTAGTAAATGGAAAGTGGCTTTACTCCCCCCACACCCTTCCTTTCCCTGAAGAAAGAGCCAAAGAGCCTTTGACCTTCTGATCAGCCTGGGGAGAGGAGGGAGAAGAATCTTTTTTAACCATGACGTGGATGCCCGAAGATTTCAAGGAGAATTTCTACAGGCTCAGTGTTTGCAAGTCTCTTCCCTCAAATCTGTTTTTGCTCCTTTTCATCTTCATTTTTTAACTTTGGAAACAGGCATAGTTCTCCCAGGGGAACAATTAAATGTGTTTTCTTTCAAAATCTAAAGGGCATGGTGAGCAGCTTGTATGTTCAGAGGGCTACTTTAATCAATGGAATCCTTCCAGCCTGCCACTGCTGACCAAATTACAACTTACATTGGTAGTGAAAACTTTTCAGGGCGGTGGGGGGGATCTAAATCCAGCTTTTGGCCTAATGCAGTGTGCAGGGCAATATGCGACTTCATAGTTTCCTAACAAGCTTCTAGGAAACCCACTGAAGCATTAAAAAGTGAATTAATATTGTAAAATTACAGCACAGCCTACTAGACTTGATGAAATTCATACCCTGTGCACAGGGCCCTTGCAAGGTCTATGCACTACTTGAGTCTCACTTAAGCCCTGTTGTGAGGATTTCAGTAACTAAGGGCTGAATTTCACTCCTTACACATGATGAATTTCACGGAGGCATGATTGGTAACATGCACATGCATTTCATCAAGGCATGATTGGTAACACACATGAGAATTTCAGTAAATTATGAAACAGGAACCACGCCTCTGGATTCAATAGCTATCGTTTCCTTCCAATTTTAAAGGAGCTTCAGAGCACCTTGACATCCCCCAGTTTCCTGATATTATTGCAACACATATTTACCCTCCTTTGCTTTTACAGAAACACTCAATTAGATGTAGTACGGAATGGCATAGGTTGGTTTGGGCGGCATAAAGACAGCAACAGATTGGGTGCTATTAGAAGCAAAATAGAAACTCTGTAAGTTGCTGAGAAATATAATACAGCTGCAGTACTATTTCTCCCCTCTCAATAAGACGACAAAATAATTTTTGATGGATTTCAAAGTCTGGAAAGGCACCTAAAATTTTGGAGGTTAACAGTTTGCCAGCTATCCCTTTTTATATTTATTCTTTGGAGCCTTGCTGGTGAGTTCTGATTTTATAGAAAACAGGCAGCCCCCCACAACCAACAGCCCCTTCAGTCCCTGTGTCTGAGAAACCACAAAGAAACAGAGAAAAAATGCAACCGTGCTTATCATACATGAGCTCAGTTTATTTGTGTCATAAATAAAAGTCGATCTTGATAGCCTAATTACATTTCTCAGCATTATCCTCTGACGTTAGCCTCAGAAAGAAAGAAAGGGGGAAAAGTTGACTTTGCTATAATTTGTAATGAAAATGACTACACTTAAAACAATTTTATTTCCCTGATTTCATTTCCTATGGAGCTCTGCGGGGCCAATAGCTAATATTAAACGAAGCGGGCAGGCACATAATTCTCATGTCCCCTGCACTGTCATTGTTGGGGTCATATTTTTGCTTTCTCCTAGATTATGGACTGCATTTCTTATATTGAACTTTCATCATGGGGAGATTTACCAGGCTCAGAATTCCCAAGGGGGAATCAACTTTTACGTTTTGTATTCTCTCCCATCCCCCTCCTATTAAAATATTCCACCTTGCCTAATTTGCCTTTGAGATGTCTAAAAATGCTAGTGGTTTTCCCAGCATGAAGGATTAGCACAGATTATGGTGAACAGTGTTAATTATAGGCGGGGAAAGAGAATAGTGCATCTCTCCAATCTGTTCTTGATTTCCCTTGTGTCTGTCTGGCTGGTAATAAGCCTCCTTTAATCTGGCAGTCCCCTTGGTGAAATCAGCACCACGGACAGCAATATTGATTGCTTCTGAGAAACCATCACAGCTGCTCACCCAAATTACCTTTGATATGTGACCTTTAATGTAATTACTGCAACATCAAAGCATTTCTATAAATTATTAAAAAACTAATATACTTCATCATCCAGCTATTCTATTATATGTAAAATAAACAATCACAAGTAAATGTTAAAATTTGAATCGCCTGGCACTCACAATAGTGTTCTAACGCACACCCAGTCCTTCAGTTTTAGGCAGAAGACACTTTCAAACTGTCCCAAGCAGTGGGCTGAAGAAGATTTCACAAGCAAGTTGATATTTTACATTACGTTCTACTTCCCGCAAAATATTTATCACAACTCTCCCCCTAAAAAATGGACCATAAAGACTTTATTAATCAACACACACCTGCTTAGCAGTGTTTTGATTATTCCACAAGATGACTTTATATCTCACATATAACAAGAAAATATGTGAAACATATTTCTGTCATCTTACAAAGCACATCCAGAAAGTAATTACTGTAAAATATGTGCATGTAACCACTCCACTAAAAACACAGTGATACACAGCTGAGAGGCAGGAGCTTGGATCTATGCACAAAATTCTGGTGCCTCATCATTTCCATACATTTGCATTTATGTGCATATTATTACAAATGACTCAGTTCTATGTTTTATAACAGCAAATATGCATGCAGTAGTAATACAAGAGCAAGTACTGTATAATTTACTGGGGGGGAAGCCTCAATTCAGTGATCTACTGTATGTATTACTTTCCCCTTTCTATACCTGGCTTGTTAATTATTTTCATGCTTCTTCAGTAGTATTGTTTGTGTCACAGAAACTAGCAGGTGAAGGGAATGTGTTATATATGTATTGTTTGTAAACTCATGTCAGAGAGGACTTTGACCCTTGACCTAAGGCATGCTTCTCATTTTATGGTGATGAATTATGCTTAATATTGCCAGTGCATGTCATCAAGCCCAGTTAGGTATGTCATAAAATACTCCCCTGCTACTTGCATAGGAGCCATAAAATAATATCCTGGCATGAGAGCTTATCAAAGACAAGGCTGGTTCCCTGAAACAAACTAGAGAAACATCATCCAGAGGATGAGTTCAGGAACTTGATGGAAAGGTGTCTGCAGCCAGGTTGGGTGGGAGAAAGAAGGGCTTGATCCCAAGAGGAATAATTGGAATTGAAGCCAAAGGCTCTGGTGGGTGCTCAGTATATTTGAAATTCTGGTCACTTATTTCAGCACAGAGCCTTCATCATTGCCCTTGGGGTCAGATTCTGATCACTATTACAGCCAGTGTTAAACACGAATAACTCTCCTGAAGTCAATGCTGTTAGTCTGGGTTTAGAGCATTGCAAATGAGGTCAGAATTTGAATTGATAAAAGCTAGAGGTACTCAGACCCTCATAGTATCAGACATAAAACCTTAAGGGTAAACTCCTACCCCTGTTGCAATCAACACAAGCTTTGCCATTGACTTCAATGGAGCCAGGATTTCACCCTCAGAGCTTTGTTGTTTATATAGACATACAGACATACACCTTGGCCACTACAAATCTGGGTGTCTAAAATCAGGCTCTCAAACTCCATATTTAGGCAAATAATTTTTCACCGGATTTTCAAAAGTGCTGAGCACCCAGCAACTCTCATGGACTTCAGTTGAGTTATTCCAGTTTTACACCAGCCTCACTGAGACATGACTTTGACCTCATGGGAATGATATGAGCTCTGGACATGATTAAAATAGCCTGCTTTTCAATTCCTGAGTATCCAACAACTCCCAGTGAATGGCTCTACTAAATAAACAACCGTTTTTGAGAATCAGGACCCCAATTTAGCCACTTAATTATGGATTCAGGTTTGAAAATCTTGATCCCTGTGTTTTTGCATGCGTATGCCTCTAAAACATGCTCAATAAAATATAAATGAAGAAGCTGTTATTTGAAACATCCCTAAGCTAAATATCTGTCTTTTGTGAGTATGTGCACACACATACTCTTTAGCTGGTAGCCCAGGCACAGAGACGGCATGGATTTAAAAAGAAAATAAACTGGAAGGAATCACCCCTGAGTAGCAACAATGCAACCAGAGCCACTCATATTTTTGAGAAGAACTAGTTTGTTGGAGCTGTCACCAGGCGTGAAGGTATTCTTAGTGAACAACGCGCACACATACACAAACAAACCACACCCGTTACGACAAAGATCGCACCGAACGCGTGAGTGTGTGGGCATCTGCACTGGTAAGGGGATGAAAAGATAGGTCAGTTCTAGAGACTGATACAGGGCCATGGACATATCAGGAGAAGCAACAATTTCTCAGCAGTTGAGAGTAACTTGAGTCTAGTGATAGCAACTCCCAGCTTGCATACAGGGGTAGATTAAAGTAATGCAGTCCTTGTTCAAAACTCTGAGTGTACAGACTTATGGGTAAACCTTTGCTCCCAGCCTCTTCATTCTACACATACCCCTTGCCCCCTGACCTTTATGGACACATCTCTGTCCCTCCTGAGTCCTTGATCCTTTATCCACATGAGACAGAGCAGGCAGAGATACTCCCTCCAGCTGCAATCAGATCTGCACTGTGCTTCTCCCTGTCCCTGTACACCAACCACACCCGTGTCTCCCCCACCCCCAACCCTTACCACTGGCCTGAGAAACCCAAGGACCAGTCTCAATCCGCCCCTGCAGGCCAGGTCTTCCCCTCAGAGTGATGTTTCTATTTTTAGTTCTGCTTGTGTTGTCTGAACCTCAGATCTTGCTCATGTGAATAATTTTCCTCATTATCTCATGTTCTTCTCTTCTCTCTCTCTTTTTTCTCCTTGTCTCACTGCCTTTCCAATCTGCTACAGCTGCTTGAATACTAAAGCAACTGAGTCAAACCACTTTGTCATGAAGAATATGTTTTCAGTCTGTGATAACTCAATAATTCAAACCGTTTCTTTTTGCCACCACGCCTTGCTTTGTCGAGGGGGGGAGGGGCGGGGAAGTGGAGGTGTTACCTCATACACACATGTCCATGCACGAATCAGAAGGCTGAGCCCTAAAGCCTCTTTCTCACATGACAAAGGGTGGCAGAATCCAGCCCCAAATGGGTTATTTTCCGCTGTGTGCTTCTGGATACAACAACAAGCTGAGGTTTGCTACGTCTGGAAACGTCTAGGCTGGATTGTGGCACCTTGATTTTATAGCCCCATGCAAATATGGACTCATCCGAGCAACAACAGTCATTAATCATCCTACCCCCAAATGGGAACGTAATATACAACCCAATGCAGATGAAAACAGCAATCTGGACTCACCCCTGGCAGTGTCTTCTGTTCATGCAGCGCACTCTGGGCCTTCAGGGCAGACTCCCTTTCGCAGTATGTTAGGAAGGCACACCCTGCAAACGAAAGACAACCCTGCGTTAAGTACAGAGCTTTGGTGTGGATCAGCTTAGGAGCAGGATGCAGAACAATGCTCAGCTTCTTGCTTTTCCAGCGAGGGAGCTGCAGACTCCCTTTCCCTAGTGGGATACTCTCCCAGGAATAGAATGAATCCCTTTCCCCAGGCTCTCACGATAACAGGAAACTGTGTCCAGCACGTGCTCATCGGGGGGGTGATTCCGCCTCATTGCATTTATCCATGCTGGGTAAAAGCATGGAGCAGGATGCAGAGCAGAGAGGAACCCACTCCGACATTAATGGGGCTGTTGATATGGGACTGACATTTTATTCCTACCAAGTTGCAGCAATGCGGACAAGGAGTGGAGTGTGGAACCAAGATCTCCTAAGCACACTGTTGACCATGATTAAATCCTCATGCTCCCCTTTGGTACCATACATCCAGAGTAAGGGGCACACAAGGACTTGGGATTTCCAACTGCAGAGGATGACACATAGCACTTAACCTGGCTCGCATCCCCGAGTAACCCCCCATTTGCATTCACACTGGAGAATAACCACCTGGCACTCCCCGCTTGCTCAAAGCCAGACATACGAAGGCAATTACGCTGAGGCCCAGATGAACAGTCCAAACATCGTATCACTTTAGAAAGCATTAGAAATTCAGAGTTGCCACAGTGGATCAGATCACTGGTCCATCTAGCGGGACAGCCTATCAACTGCAGGGGCCATTGCCTGCCATGGTAGAATGGTAAAGGAAAGTAAAAAACCTCATTATGCAACAGGCCAATGTTGCAATATCCTAGTTGTGCATGCAATGTGATCAGATTATTCCCCCTTACTGGAGTATACGGAAAGGCTGCCAGTCACTGTGGCACAAGAACTGCTTATCATGCACAGGACACTTTCCCAGCAAGTTACTACAAAACAACTACAACCTGTGTCTCTGCCCCCACCCCAGCTTCTTTGACTGGAGATATCTGACCAGTCAAGCTTTAGATGGTTTGTCCATCAAACTGTGAGCTTCTTCCAAACCTGGGAAGAAGGAAAGGGGAAGTCTTCTCAACAACTGTCTATTTATGTTCCATTATCTTGCCTTAGAATAACAGAAATAGAGGGCTGGAAGGGCCCTGTCATAAATATAAAGGGAAGGGTAAACACCTTTAAACACCCTCCTGGCCAGAGGAAAAACCCTTTCACCTGTAAAGGGTTAAGAAGCTAGGATAACCTCGCTGGCACCTGACCAAAATGACCAATGAGGAGACAAGATACTTTCAAAAGCTGGGGGGAGGGAGAAACAAAGCCTCTCTCTCTGTTTGTGTGATGCTTTTGCCTGGGACAGAACAGGAATGGAGTCTTAGAACTTAGTAAGTAATCTAGCTAGATATGCATTAGATTCTGATTTCTTTAAATGGCTGAGAAAATAAGCTGTGCTGAATGGAATGGATATTCCTGTTTTTGTGTCTTTTTGTAACTTAAGGTTTTGCCTAGAGGGATTCTCTATGTTTTGAATCTAATTACCCTGTAAGGTATTTACCATCCTGATTTTACAGAGGTAATTCTTTTACTTTTTCTTCTATTAAAATTCTTCTTTTAAGAAACTGAATGCTTTTTCATTGTTCTTAAGATCCAAGGGTTTGGGTCTGTGTTCACCTATGCAAATTGGTGAGGATTTTTTCCAGCCTTCCCCAGGAAAGGGGGTGTAAGATTTGGGAGGATTTTGGGGGGAAAGACATTTCCAAACGGACTCGTTCCCAGTGACCGGTGTTAGACATTTGGTGGTGGCAGCGAAAGTCCAAGGGCAAAAGGTAAAATAGTTTGTACCTTGGGGAAGTTTTAACCTAAGCTGGTAAAAGTAAGCTTAGGAGGTTTTCATGCAGGTCCCCACATCTGTACCCTAGAGTTCAGAGTGGGGAAGGAACCTTGACAGGCCCTAAAGAGATCATCTTGTCTATCCCGCTTTGCTGAGGAAGGATTAAGTATACATAGATCCACCAGCTCCTCTTTGTTTATTCACTTGTTACACTTTGTTTAAATCTTAGATTGTGAGCTCTCCGGGACACAAATTGCCTTTGTATTATTTGTGTGGTGTTTAAATTATTTGTGTGGTGATCTTTGACTGGGGTCCTTAGGTGCTAACACAGAAGAAATAAAATAGGTCACTTTTCTCTTTTAAGAAGTTCTAAATAGAATATGTTAGAGCAGAGGCTCTCAACATAGATACCATTGTGGGCTGCATATGCGACCAACGATATGTTATGTGGGCCACATCCAATACTACCTGTATGGCCCGCAGCTGTGTGCTGATTGGCTGCGAGCATCCCATGGGCCACGGGTTGAGAACCACTGGGTTAGAGGATGGAATAAGTTAAAAGGTAGTTTTCTAAATATTTTCTTGAAGAACTCACCCCACTAACTCCCACAAATTGGATGATCGTTAGAATCAGAGATGGGAAACACCTGCTGGATCATCTTATCTAATGTCTGTGTGTGTGGGGACGGCTCCTTTTCGTATATTCCAACTGTTCACATGTATCATGCATCAATGACTGTGCACGTCAGAAGTAAAACAGCAGCGAGGTAAGGAAAGGAGGCAGAACAGCTCTGAGTAGCAATGATTTTATTCTCTCTAATTGGTACCCTTCAATTCTTCTTTCAACTTCCAGTGGTGCTCTGTGTGTGTGTGTGTGTGTGTGTGTGTGATTTTATTTATTTTGGGAAAGAGTGGGGACAGTGGCAGTGAAGGCTCATGGGTGGGGAGTGGAGGGTAATGGATTGAAAAGCGTTTTTTAAAAGTCACCTACAGCTTGATAATCAAATGGGAAACAATGCTTAAATTTAATTTCAGTGATAAATCATAAGCAGAGAGCTCTCTGACCAGACACAATAAGAAAATCTCCCTTTGGGAGCAGACCTGGACCAGTTGATACAGTCTAATTAGGTACATCATAGCACACTGTTATAGAGATAAACTATATAGTGTAAAGCTTCCATCATGGTAGTTATATATTTCCTTTTATTGTGATGGCTATGACGACAGCTTAGAATAATGAAACCCTGCAATGCTGGCCACGCTGTGACCATAATTCAGATGTCTCAGGCAGAAGGACCCTCCTTTCATTATAAAAGCAGCATTTCCTTCAGAGATCCAGCCAGAGTGCGATGAGTTATCAGGAGGAAGAAACCAAAATGAAATCCTTTCCACAGCTATATGTGCCTGCCCTGGAATTGCAAAGAAGTCCCAGGCACGCTGTATATAACGGAGGGCATCAAAATGTCACTGGCTCCCCAAACAAGGCACTCAGGGCATCAAGATTTTGAAATGGAAGAAGGGAATTTAATCAGTGACTCGCACATGGCGCGGCACCAGGGAAGAAAGGGAATGAATGTTTCAGGCAAAAAAAAATAAATAAAAAAAGTCTTGTTGAAGTAACTTTTCAGCATGCTCCATAATACACAACGTGCCTGAGAGTTATAATTTATGTTGACAGCCTCTCATTAGGGAAATTGATGGCACAGCCTCAGTGGTACCTTTTTAAGAAACAAATATTTAAGTGAATTTAGAGTGGAAGATTAATGGCACCAGAGGGTTATCCCATTCCCACCAAACAATGAAAGAGAGCAGACAGCAACAATGCAAACTTCTCCATACCTCTTGCCAATGTGGCACAAACCTGACTCGAAGTTGAAGGAGTCACCCCGTGGCTGTCTGTATGCCTTGACTTCTAAATCGGTGCGGATTGTGAGGACATTTTTTAAAATGTGTTAAGGAACTAGACAGACGCAGAAGTAGAGATGAGCAAAAAAGGAATTTCCCCTCTTGGAGGTAATTTTGATATCTCAACATTTGTTTTCATCCCAAATCAGGATGAAAGATCTATATCTATCTATCTATCTATATTCATAGAATAAAAAGCTATGAACAATGTCAAAACAATCAATTCGATATCACACTACATCTACCAATGGCACTGTAAAAAGAGCAAGGAGTACTTGCACACCTTAGAGACTAACACATGCATTTGAGCATAAGCTTTCGTGGGCTAAAACCCACTTCATCGGATGCATGTAGTAGAAAATACAGCAGGAAAATATAGATGTGTGTGTATATATATATATACACACACACACACACACAGAACATGAAAAAATGGGTGTTGCCATACCAACTATAATGAGAGTAATCAGTTAAGGTGAGCTATTGTCAGCAGGAGAAAAAAACCTTTTGTCGTGATAATCAGGATGGCCCATTTCCAAGAGTTGACAATCTGGTGTGGGTAACAGTAGGGGGAAAAATAAACATGGGGAAATAGTTTTACTTTGTGTAATGACCCATCCACTCCCAGTCTTTATTCAAGCCTAATTTAATGGTGTCCAGTTTGCAAATTAATTCCAATTCAGCAGTTTCTTGTTGGAGTCTGTTTTTGAAGTTTTTTTGTTGTAGTATTGCGACTTTTAGGTCTGTAATCGAGTGACCAGGGAGATTGAAGTGCTCTTTACAAAAACTAGACAAGCCATTTACAACACACACTTTGCTTCTCTACAAAGAAAAAAGGACACTAAACTATCTAAACTACTACATGCCACAAGGGGCCATGACAGTGGTTCCCTTAACCCACCCAACAATATTGTTAATCTGTCCAGCTATACTCTTAGCCCAGCAGAAGAATCTGTCCTATCTCAGGCTCTCTCCTTCTGCCCCTCCACCTCCACGAACATGAAACAGTTCTGTGGTGACCTAGAATCCTATTTATGACGTCTCCGACTCAAGGAATATTTCCAACACACCTCCGAACAGCATACTAACCCACAGAGACCTTCCTACCAACATTACAAAAAGGAGTCTGGGTGGACTCTTCCTAAAATTCAAAACAACAGACTGGACTTCTACATAGATTGCTTCCACCAATGTGCACAGGCTGAAATTGTAGAAAAGCAGCATCACTTGCCCCATAACCTCAGCTGTGCAGAACACAATGCCATCCATAGCCTCAGGAACAACTCTGACATCATAATCAAAAAGGCTGGCAAAGGAGGTGCTGTCGTCATCATGAATAGGTCGGAATATGAACAAGAAGCTGCTAGGCAGCTCTCCAACACCACTTTCTACAAGCCAATACCCTCTGATCCCACTGAGGGTTACCAAAAGAAACTACACCATCTGCTCAAGAAACTCCCTGAAAAGCACAAGAACAAATCTGCACAGACACACCTGTCATAAATATAAAGGGAAGGCTAACCACCTTTAAACCTTTAACCACCTCCTGGCCAGAGGAAAAACCCTTTCACCTGTAAAGGATTAAGAAGCTAAGATAACCTCGCTGGCACCTGACCAAAATGGCCAATGAGGAGACAAGATACTTTCAAAGCTGGACAGGGGTGTGGGGGGGAAACAAAGGGTCCTGTCTGTGTGTGTGATGCTTTTGCCGGGACCAGAGCAGGAATGCAGGTCAGAATTACTGTAAAGTCAGTAAGCAATCTAGTTAGATATGCGTTAGATTCCGTTTTGTTTAAAAGGCTGATAAAACAAGTTGTGCTGAATCGAATGTATATTCCTGCTTTTGTATCTTTTTGTAACTTAAGGTTTTGCCTAGAGGGATTCTCTACGTTTTGAATCTGATTACCCTATAAGGTATTTACCATCCTGATTTTACAGAGGTGGTTCTTTTACTTTTTCTTTAATTAAAATTCTTCTTTTAAGATCCTGATTGCTTTTCATGGTTCTTAAGATCCAAGGGTTTGGGTCTGTGTTCACCTATGCAAATTGGTGAGGATTTTTATCGAGCCTTCCCCAGGAAAGGGGGTGTAGTGCTTGGGGTGATATTTTGGGGGGAAGACGTTTCCAAGTGGGCACTTCCCCTGTTATTCCTTGTGTAACACTTTGGTGGTGGCAGCTTTTAACCTAAGCTGGTAAGAATAAGCTTAGGGGGTCTTTCATGCAGGTCCCCACATCTGTATCCTAGAGTTCAGAGTGGGGAAGGAACCTTGACATACCCCTAGAACCCTGACCAGGGCTATTCTATCTGCTACCCAAGATCCATAAACCTGGTAATCCTGGATGCCCCATCATCTCAGGCAATGGCACTCTGACAGCAGGATTCCCTGGCTATGTGGACTCTCTCCTCAGACCCTGGGCCTACGCTACCAGCACTCCTAGCTATCTTTGAGACACCACTGACTTCCTGAGGAAACCACAATCCATTGGTGATCTTCCAGAAAACACCATCCTGGCCATTCTACACTATGGATGTAGAAGTCCTCTACACCATCATTCCACACAAAGATGGACTACAAGCCATCAGAACAGTATCCCCGATAATGTCATGGCAAACCTGGTGGCTGAACTTTGTAACTTTGTCCTCACCAACAACTATTTCACATTTGGGGACAATGTATACCTTCAAGTCAGCGGCACTGCTATGGGTACCTGCATGGCCCCACAGTATGCCAACATTTTTATGGCTGACTTAGAACAACGCTTCCTCAGCTCTCATCCCCTAACACCACTACTCTACTTGTGCTACACTGATGACATCTTCATCATCTGGACCCATGGAAAAGAAGCCCTTGCGGAATTCCACCATGATTTCAACAATTTACATCCCACCATCAACTTCAGCCTGGACCAGTCCATACGAGAGATCCACTTCCTGGACACTACAATGCTAATAAGCGATGGTCACATCACCACCACCCTATACCGGAAACATACTGACAGCTATTCCTGCCTACATGCCTCCAGTTTTCATCCAGACCACACCACAGAATCCATTGTCTACAGCCAAGCTTAAGATACAACTGCATTTGCTCCAACACCTCAGACAGAGACAAACACCTACAAGATCTCTATCAAGCATTCTTACAACCACAATACCCGCCTGCTGAAGTGAAGAAACAGATTAACAGAACGAGAAGAGCACCCAGAAGTCACCTACTACAGGACAGGCCCAACAAAGAAAACAACAGAAAGCCACTAGCTATCACCTTCAGCCCCCAACTAAAACCTCTCCAACGCATCAGCAAGGATTTAGAACCTATCCTGAAGGATGACCCATCACTCTCACAGATCTTGGGGGACAGGCCAGTCCTTGCTTACAGACAGTCCCCCAACCTGAAGCAAATACTCACCAGCAACCACACACCACACAACAGAACCACTAACCCAGGAACCTATCTTTGCAACAAAGCCCGTTGCCAATTCTGTCCACATATATTCAGGGGACACCATCATAAGGCCTAATCACATCAGCCACACTATCAGAGGCTCATTCACCTACACATCTACCAATGTGATATATGACATCATGTGCCAGCAATGCCCTTCTGCCATGTACATTGGCCAAACTGGACAGTCTCTATGTAAAAGAATACATGGACACAAATCAGACATCAAGAATTATAACATTCAAAAACCGATAGGAGAACACTTCAATCTCCCTGGTCACTCGATTACAGACCTAAAAGACACCATACAACAACAAAAAAATTTCAAAAACTGACTCCAGCAAAAAACCGCTGAACTAGAATTAATTTGCAAACTGGACACCATTAAATTAGGCTTGAATAAAGACTGGGAGTGGATGGGTCATTACACAAATTAAAACTATTTCCCCATGCTTATTTTTCCCCCTATTGTTTCTCACACCTTCTTGTCAACTGTTAGGAAAGAGCCATCCTGATTATCACGCCAAAAGTTTTTTTTTCTCCTGCTGATAACAGCTCACCTTAATTGATCACTCTAGTTACAGTTGGTATGGCAACACCTATTTTTTCATGGTCTGTGAGTGTGTGTGTGTGTATATATCTTCCTATTGTATTTTCCACTACATGCATCCGATGAAGTGGATTTTAGCCCACAAAAGCTTATGCTCAAATGCATTTGTTAGTCTCTAAGATGTCACAAGTACTCCTCGTTCTTTTTGCTGATACAGACTAACAAGGCCACCACTCTGAAACCAATGGCACTGTGTCACCTCATGGGAGTTGCAGTTCTGGTGTCTCTTACCACCATTCTCTCCTATGGGTTGTGCTTCCTGGCCAGACGACATCTCCCACAATGCACTCACAGTCATGTGAATAATATGATATATTATGCGGCTTGGTCAGAAGAGGAATTGTGGTGCATCATGGGAAATGTAGTCTGGCCAAAGAGTACAGCCCATAGGTGACAATGACGGCATTAGATATTCAAACACGTGTGAAATGTTCAGGAAACACAGGCAGGCCTAATGTTGAACTGATTCAAAATTAAACATTAAGGTTCAGTTCAATAAACGTTTCTGAAGCTAAACATTTTTTGATTTTCCAGACAGAAAAATTGAAGAAAAGACAAACAAAATTTTCCGTACAAAAATTTCAATTTTGCAGAAACTACATTCTGCTAAAAATTATTTTGATGAAAAGTTCTGGAGCCATCCTACTCAACAACTCACTTCACAGAACAACTTGCCTTCAGCAACCTGGACTGGACTTGAACCTGACTTATAGACAAAGGCTTCATACCTTATAACAAATCGCTTGAGTCATCCAGCCCAATACAGTATCCTCACTTAATGGTATTTTTGAAGTACATCTTATAAACGAAGGTAGGCTGAAGGCTGTGCCTTTTTCTGTC
This sequence comes from Eretmochelys imbricata, assembly GCF_965152235.1. NCBI lineage: Eukaryota > Metazoa > Chordata > Testudines > Cheloniidae > Eretmochelys > Eretmochelys imbricata. The sequence continues at coordinate 7,070,590 of NC_135576.1, forward strand.
AGCTAACTGTATGGGCAACAATGAGAATACATGACTACAGTGCATAGGAACTATATCTGGGTTTGAAAAAAAATCTAATCAACTATTTGTTGATAATGAAGGGGTTTTTCTTAGTTATTCCTAATTTCAATTTAGCTTCTCTGGACCATGCTGAATTTTCCAGACACATATTAATTAACTGAAGGGTGCTCTGTTTGGATCACCTTTTTCTGGCTGTTCATTTGCTAGCAATGGCCAGCTCTTTGCGATAGTACATAAACATCTGGAAACTCCCAGATGTTAATTAACTCTCAGCCTATTGAACTGCAGTCTCTGGGAAGCATGAGGATGTATCAAGTGTTCTCCTGGGAGACTGGGTTGTTAAAGAGAAGGGGAAACAAAAACAGAAGCAGAGATGGAAAAAGAAAAGCTCTATTTTAATTTTACCTCCAGAGAATTCAATAAAATAATAATTGCATGGAATACATGTAGATAATGTGGTGGTGATGGTGACTCCAACCCTATAACGAATCCCCTGAAGAATTTGCATAAATTGGGGGTGAAACACAGTCATGGGCACAGATTCTGATCCGAGCAATGCCCGTGGAAATCCAGAGTTACCCTCCACCTCAATTATGCTTGATTTATGCCTGTGTCACTGAAATCTGAATCTGGCCCACAGAATCTAAATCCATTTTGCTTGACATCTCACCACAGACTGAACTGAATTAGTTTGCTCACATAGCCAGTGGTGTTCAGCTATATATAGGCAAGGATCTCTTTTTTATTTTCTCTGTTCTTCTTCAGCCACCCCAGGGATTGTGCATTATCTGGACCTCTAGTAATAATGCCGTGATATATCTGCGGGATGAAGATGATGCATATTGGCCAACTATTAATAGTTGTAATTAAGGGCTTTTTCCCCCTTCCTTGCTTTATTTTGGCAAAGAGCCACAAGTATCCTGGCACAGCCTCTCTCCTTTGCCCACTGTTTAGACCAAAGGACAAGCACTTAGCAAGTCACGACTGTTTCTTTGGCTGATGTATGTTTTATGATATCTTATATGATTTTCTCTATCTCTGTACATAACCTCATACAGAACATGCTTGTAACTATACACCTGATGCTATATACATGCTGGTCACACCTTTATTTCTGGGTGAGGAAGTGCTGCCTAGTGGCTAGAACACAACTCAGAGTGTCAGCTTTTCCACTTATTTGCTGTGTGCCTGTGAACAAGTCACTTAAAGTGTGGCTCCCAGCCAGTGGAGATACACTCATTGACTTCAGTCAGCTTTAGCTCAGGCCCTTAATCTTTCTGTGCTTCCATGTATACGTCGGTTCTTCAAGGTGCTTTAAGATCCTCAGATGAAAGCCACGACACTATAAACCAAATTCTGATCTCAATGACATGGGTGTAAATCCAGAGAAGCCCCAAAAAAGTCAGCGCCATTACTTCGAAGATACGCTGGTGTAACTGAGTTCATAATATCTTGCCTCGCACCTGAGATTCCATGGGTCAGATTCTGATCTCAGTTACATCAATGTCAAACCAGAATAACCATTTTCACCTTCTGGGGTTACTTCAGGTTAACTCAGATCAGAATTGGAGCCTCAGCAAGGGAAAAAAACCTATTAACAGAACTTTCAAAAGCAGCACCGACCTAGGCTGACTAACCAGCAGACTTGCTGATGCAGTTTCTATCAGGTCAGACCTTTTCATAGAATCATAGAATATCAGGGTTGGAAGGGACCTCAGGAGGTCATCTAGTCCAACCCCCTGCTCAAAGCAGGACCAGTCCCCAACTAAATCATCCCAGCCAGGGCTGTGTCAAGCCTGACCTTAAAAACCTCTAAGGAAGGAGATTCCACCACCTCCCTAGTTAACGCATTCCAGTACCTCACCACCCTCCTAGTGAAAAAGTGTTTCCTAATATCCAACCTAAACCTCCCCCACTGCAACTTGAGACCATTACTCCTTGTTCCTGTGATGCATCGTTGTATTTGAGGCTGATTAATTTCTCTTGAAGCATACACTGTTTGCACTGCTTCTTCAAGGATTTCATATCAAAGGGAGGGTCACAAACTGAACCTATTTGAGTCCTACATCAGTTTGTGAAAAGTGCACAAATTAATTGTGTGTGCGTGCACACACACACACAACCTGTCATGTTTCTATTTAAATAAATAATAATAATAATAATAATGAAAAAAAAACATGTTAATCAAGCATCCCTGAGTGTCCCTATTTGATATCTCCTAGAAGCCCCAAGCAGGAACCAGAGCGCCATCATGGCAGGTGCTGTACAAACAAGAAAATAAGGAAAAGTCTATCTGTCTTAGGTACTTACATGGCCCACATAGATCTGGGCACCTTCCAATCTTTTATCTATCCTTGCAGCACACCTGACAGGCAGGGCAGTGTTATTATCCCCATTAGTCAGATGGGGAACTGAGGCCTAGAAAGACTAAATGACTTGTTCCAGATCACACACAGAGTCTGTGGAGGAGAAGGGACTTGAACCAGGTCTCCCAAAATCCAGGCTATTGCCCAATCCTTCCTCTGTCAAAAAAAAAGAGATTTCAACTACCAACAGAGAGAAAAAAGATGTTTCCAGTTAGAACTCCTTTATTGAAGTGATCATCTCAGATGATGCCTCCAGTCTAGAAATTCAAAGAGAGAAAGGACCTTTTTCCTCTGAGCTATCCTGGATCTTATTCTCTGTGTTTGAAATTATTCTAATTTTCTCAGTCTAGAGCGAATCCTTCAAGCATTGATCACCGGAGTGTTCCTGGGATCGGAAATGTTGTATCTAATTTCTTTATCCGGTGTTTTCATAGTGATTAAGTGCCTTTAAGGAAAGTTAGCATCTTCGGTGAAGAACCATTCACAGGGTTGGAGCTGTCACCTCCTCTGCCTAGCTCCACCCCACCATAACCACGGAGTGCTAACTGTTTGGAGGAAATACAGGCATATAAATCTTCCTGGACATCATCTTCTCTGTCAGATTCCTCACAAGGCAGATTAACATTTGAAAAGCCCTGTTGTGTGGAATGCTCATTTTTTTCCTCTTGAAATTGTTTGCCATCAAGTCTTAGAAGGCCAGCATTTCCCATTCAATTGAATTTATTATATTATATTATATTTACACACACACAAGCCAAAACCTTCATTCATGCAGCACATTAAGAATCAAAGAGTCAGGAAACACAAAAGTTAACATTTCTAAGAGATCATTAACTCATCTAAAATTGCACGTATTGTCCCTTAAATTATACATTAATAGACAAAGTCCAATCATGCAAAATCCTTCCTCAGGTTCAGCAACACCTAACTTCTGTCAGTAGCCCCAATGAGAGGCTCCTCTCTTGATAACAAAGCTGTACTCTAATCAGTAACAAGTGAACTGCATTAGTGTCAGTTTGGCTTCACTTTGTAGAAGCATCCAATAGCCCAGATGTGTATGCAAAAGTTACTTATACTGACAAATTTGGCCTGAAACCCAGCAAGAAGAGCATCTCCCATGCTATAACAATACTTCCTGCTTCTAGTCGGGTAAGAACTGCTCTGCAAGAGCTTTGCTTGCAGAGGTTTGTACTCCTGCTTCCAGCTACACCCGTCTATCTGATCATTCTCTGTCACTTGTGTTCAGCTCATCATGTGTTAAATCCTTTTCTAAGTGTGAGCGCAAATTAATTAGGCTCTGAACCTGCTGTTCTGGGTCCTGCCTTTGGAGTTCTCTCTGTTACTAGTAGCATTTGAATCACTCCGTGGATTCTGAAATATTCCTAGATGCTTCTCAAACTGTTTTTCCCCTCCCCTCATCACTGATCATCAGTCCCACTTGCTTTTCAGGGACTCTTTCCAATTTTGCTTCCCATGTTTCCAGAATTCTCAAATAATCCATCAGCAGCCTCATTATCAGTGACTTGGAGTTCAAAAAATTGGCACTTTCCATCCCTTGGGTCCTCTGGCTGCCTTTTGAAATGGCCCAAATCAAATGGCCCTTTCTGACCACCACCAAAACTTTGATCCCTCTCTCTGCCATGTCTGGCTTCCTCATAGCCTGGCATTTCAGTCCCCAAACCAAGAGCAAAGATAACACAATAGTTTGCCCAGGTGAACGGCACAACCCCCTTGTGAAGAAATATTAAAGTTGGGACCCAACTTTTGTTCCCATTGTTTCTCAGAATTAGCTACACAACAGGAGTTTGGATTTTCATCCCATGATGAAATGAGCAATGAGAAGTCTGCAAGGATCATTCATGGATGATGCAACTGTAGGAACTGCAGACCACATACATACAGTCTTTATGGTCAGACAAAGGTTAGTTATTCAATGTTCAATGCCAGGAACACATAAGGATCATACCTTAAGGGCACATTAGCATGTTCCTGGCACTTTTGCTTCTGTGCAAGCAGCAGCTCTCTCTCGTGAGATTTTCAGACCAAGGTGGCAGAAGTTTTCTGAGAACAACTGAACCCACATGATTCACAATTCAAGCTGGTTGAAATCTCACAGGATCAGCTGACTTCAAGAGAAGTCTGATTTGGGACTAAAATCTCATGAGAACAGCTTGTAAAATTCCAGTATCTGTGACTCCGAATGCTAATTTAGCTTTGAAGATCATTTTAAATCTAATCCAGACCGCAACACTTCTCCTTATCCCACCTCACGCACGTACTCACTTAAGGCCAAATCCTGCCCTGCACTTGATTCTTGGTCTTTGCATTGGAAGGGATTTGAGGAGCTAGCAGTGTTAATCTAACTACACCCAGTAGTAGTACCAACTTGTATGTGTAGTTTCTGGTTTATTAACAACGCACTTCCCTCTGCTGAAAACACACATGCTCCTTTCATCACAATTGTGTTTACTCAATTTTGTCTGAGGTACGGATCACAGGATCTGGCAGTAAGTGAGTCTGAATAAATTCTACACTGCTCAGACACTGAACTCAGGGCCTGATCCTGGATGTTATGGTCATGGTGAAAGCCAATACTATAATGGGGTTCAAAAGGGAGCTAGATAGATTCATGGAAGATAGGTCCATCAATGGCTGTTAGTCACAATGGGCGGGAATGGTGTCCCTAGCCTCTGTTTGCCAGAAGCTGGGATTGGGTGACAGGGCATGGATCACTTGATGCTAACCTGTCTGTTCATTCCCTTTGGGGCACCTGCCATTGGCCACTGTCAGAGGACAGGATACTGGGCTTGACGAACCTTTGGTCTGACCCAGTATAGCCTTCTTATGGTCCCAGCTCACCCAGAAGTAAGATTTGTGCTCTATGCTGAGGTAAGAAAAGATTGACATGTTGGTCCAAATGCTTAAATTCTCCTTCTTTAAATAATGAGTTTTCAAAAATAAGCCAGGCCTAGCAAAGGAGCCAGAAAGGTGAAATGTAAAAGCGCTCTCCCTGGTCTGCGTCAGGTCATTATCGAATGTACCAGAAACGTAAGCTGCTTTCTACAGTTGTGACTGTGGCCACTTTTTCCCTGCTGCTCTTTGGCTGTTTCCTCCATTTCACCTGCTATCACCTCAGTATCAATCCATTCCTGTCCCTTATACCTTACTGCTTCCTCTCTCATCTCTTCTCCCCTGCCCTGTTCCCCTCCCTCCCTTCATCCTTCCAATTAGCTAATCTTCTCTTAACAAAACCTCAGCCAAGGAATTAACTCCCCCCCCGCCCAAGAATCCTGGCACTAACATGAGGTTTTCTAGCCATCCCTGCTTGCATGTTCCATCCCTTTCCTTAACCCCATGTCTGTCATGTCTATTTTGATCGTAAGCTCCCTGGAGCAGGGACTATTTATTACTCTACGCTGCACAGTACCTACCATGGTGAGGATCCATTCTTGGTTCATTCCTTGACACAACCACAATGCAGATAATAAATAATCATTCCCTTTGCACACCCTGATTTTCAATCTCTGGAATCTCTCTTTAAAAGTGTTCTTTTGGGAAAGAAATTTCTCATGGTTTAGTCTTAGCCTACGGTGACCTTTGCCTCATCCCTAATTGATAGGTTTCAGTATAATAAGGTGATTTACACTTTGTACCACTGTCTAGTCACTGCCAAACTGATGATTTACCAAATGGGTCAAGATCATCAAAAGGAGCTAAAAGTGTCCCAACTTCTGTGAAATACTTAGCACATTCTATAAATCATGCTTCAGTAGCAGATTACAAAGTGCTTTGCAGTCAGTGCAATAACGAGGCCTCATACGGAGGTAAAACCACAGTAAACATTCTCTAGGACTGTGTAAAATGGGGCACAGCAAGTGTCCTGGACCTCAACACAGAAAATGACTGGAAGGGCTGATAGTAAAACCAAAAACTGTGATCCCCACTCTGGCGTTCTACCTAGCGGTGCAAGTAAAAAGCCAACAGAACGAAGAGTTTGCAGAAAGTGACATTCGTCACATTACTTGTTAATTATTAGAATTACAGCAGCACCAACAGAGGTCAAGACCCTATTGTGCTAGGCCCACTACAAACCCGTAACAGCAGCCAGTCCCTGCCTCAAAGATGTAATTACGCTAGGCAAGACACACAGCAGGCAGGAGAAAAAAGATTTAGTGACTCAGGAGAATGTGGCAGAGTACAGAATTGAACCCAGTACTCGAGTGTTAAATTTAAGACCATCCTTCCTCTTAAGTGCTGAAAATGTGTGATGTGAGTGACAGTGCCTTGAGGAGCTTACAGTCTAAATAACTCTCACTAGCTAAGACACAGACCTATCTATCTTAGGTACCTATATGGCCCCAATTACTGTAGAACCTCAGCTCCTCACAGTCCTTAATCCTGTGAGGTAGAGACCGGAGAGACGGCATTGTTGTACCAATTTAGATATATAGGCCATGCCTATCACCATAGTATTTGAGTACCTGCACTGCAAGCTGATCACAAAGGATGTATAAATTAGGCTACACAGAGAGAGGCCCTACGGCTTCCAGTTTCCACAAAGGTACAAAGCAGCCATCTTTGGGGCTGGGAAGGAGAGAAACTTAGCAATATTAATTGCATGAAGATCTGTGTAATTTAACGCCCCCCCCCCCCCCCCCGTCTCCTAAGTTAAAAGGGGCTCTTGCCAGTTTGAAGGGTAGGAAGTCCAACTTCCAGACAAATGGAAAAGATGAATTAGAGTGTCACTAGTGGAGAGAGAGAGAGAGATCTTGATGGCACTTATTTTTGATCGAATTATGAAACTAGCGAATGAAAGGAATGGACTAGATGGGACGCAGCTAGACTGTAGTCAAGCATTTGATACAGCGCCTCACAAAAACCTTCCTCTGAGAATGAATTCTAACTGGGCTGGCTGCTGAGAAGAGTTTCAGGTGCTCTGGCAGGAGGACAACGTGTGATAAGTGTCAATGCATCGAGGTGGGAAAGGTAGCTGGGGGCAATAGATCTGCTCTTATTTACAGTCATGATCTAGGACAGGGAGTAAATAGCACATTAATGAGATATGCAGATGACACAAAACTGGGCGGTGTTGCAAACGAACTACAGGCTGCATCCTTTAACAGGCTGAGCACTGCAGCTACACGTTCAGTGCCTTTAAGCTATATTGGGGGGGGGGGGGGGGGGGGGCTGACAGCTCTCAGCACCTTAAAGGATTCAGCCCCTAGAGAGGTTAGAAATACAGACAGGAAATACCCAAGGATAAAACATCTGGAAATTCAGCTGGAAGAAGGAACTTGAAAAGCAGTAATGCCAAAAGACACCATAGGTGACGGTGGACCAGCACGATCTTGCAAATGTGGTCTGGTGAAGGTGGGGGGGAGAAGTCTAGAAAGAGGCATCGCATCACGGAGCAGAGGCAGTCTTCAGTTCTGAGCACCAGAAAGACACTGAGGGAACAAAGGGAATTTAGAGAAGAGCAATAAACATGGTTAGTGGGCCAGAAGGACTGACTTCTACATAACCACACTGGGTCAGTCCAATGGTCCATCTACTCAGTATTCTGTCTCTGAGAGTGGCCACTCCCAGATGTTTTGGAGGAAATGAGCAGGACAGGGCAACTATTGGGTGATCCATTCCGTCACCCAGTCCCAACTTCTCATAGTTAGAGATTTAGGGACACCGAGAGCATGGGCTTGCATCCCTGACAATCTTTCTTAATAGCCACTGATGCATGAACTTATCTAATTCTTTTTTGAATCCAGTTATACTTTTGACCTTCACAGCATCCCATGGCAATGGGTTTCAAAGGTTGACTGTGGATGTTATGAAGTACTGCCTTTTGTTTGTTTTAAACATGATGCTTCCTAATGTCAACATGTGACCCCCACTTCTGGTGTTATATGAAGGGGTAACTAACTCTTTCCTATTCAATTTCTCCATTCTGTTCATGATTCTATAGACCTCTATCCTATCAACCTGTTAGTCTCTAAGGTGCCACAAGTACTCCTTTTTTTTGAACGGCCCCAGTCTTTTTAATCTTTTTAAGCTGTTCCATACCCCTGATCATTTTGTTGCCTTTCTCTGCACCTTTTCCAATTATAAGTAAGGTCAATAGAACTAAGCTTGGCTAAATGATGACTCAGGGGGATAGATGATAGCCAGCTACAAAGCTTTGAAGGGTGCAAACACTACATACGGAGAGGAATTGTTTGGGATGGTGCTAGGGAATAATAACTAGAGTAATGACATGAAATTCAACAAATGAATATTTAGGCTGGACATCAGCAAAGCTTCCTAGCCTAGCTTCTACTAAGTCATGGTTTCAGTGTCTGTTTTTTTATTTTAGCTGTTCTCTCTTTGAGTCTTTAATCTTTTGGGGGCAGTGATCATGCTGGATGTGTGTACATTTATATGGTATATAGCACAATGTAGCCCTATTTCCTGACTGGGGCCTCTAGGTGCTACCATAATAAGCAATTGTAACAGCAGAAGAGTCTTACAAAGGCAATTCCTCATCCCATGGAGCCTTTAAATCATGGCTGGAAGTCTTTCTACATAATATGCCCTAGTTCACTAATTCTCAACTTTTTCCATACCATGATCCCATATTACAAAGGGAAGAGAAAGGGCTCTCTGCCCTCTAGCCTTATACAAGGGAGCCTGGTTGCAAGTGTCTGAATCCATTCCCAACCTCGCTGGGGGTCACGACCTCCCTGATTCAGAACCTACATTGCTCAGGCTTGTGTTACTGGGCTCCATGCAGGAATTACTGGGTGAAATTCTATGACCTACATAGGACATCAGACTAGATTACCATAATGGTCCCTCCCAACCTTAAAGTCAATGAATCAATAAGGGAAGTAATGGAAGTTCCATTCCCCGAGACACAGAAAATGGCACTATGCCAAGCAATGGGGACTATAAGGCAGAGAGCAATCCTGCACAGACTGAGGCAGGGTGCACCTGGTGACCTAACCATCCTTCACCCATGTCTGATTTTCATGATTCCCTCTTACTGCAACTTCAGCACACTCCTTCATCCAAACAGAGAGAAATTTTGATTTTAAATACATAAGAACCTCTCTCTCAAAAAAAAAGCCAGCCCTCTTCTAAACAATCACAGTGTCAAGTGACTGGAGTGGAAAGAGATCTTAAGTGACAATCCATCAAAGGCTGACTGGTCAATCTTCCACTCTGTTTTTGGTATTGTCATACTCAGGCAGCCGGCCGCTGAGTTCTTTTCTGACTGAGATTGATTCCAGCAGACAGGAAGTGATTTCAATGACATAGTACATTGATACATTAGTATAATCTCACGAGTGCACCAGAATGGCTAACAAGGCATCCTGATTGGCCCTGTTTTCCCCTCCTTCACTGTCATTCAGGGTGGTCCAAGGGGACATAAACTAGGAAGAAGGGCATGGAAGCAAATAAATAAAGCTATAGGCTGAATGTCAGCAAATATTTCTTAATGGCTAAGATCTATAGGAGTGTGGCTAGTCTTCCCAACAGGTCTGGTGGAAGCCCTTTTGCTAGAGTCATTCAAAACTGGACTGGACAAAGCAATGATAAACCTACCACAGGGAACAATATTTTACTGGCTGGGAGACGGACAGAATGACCTAGCAGGTCTTATCTTTCCATCTCTAAAGTGAACGAATGCCAAAATCACTGGCTAGTGAATGCTTGGAAACATAAACAAACACACATTAATGATGCAGTTTTCTTTTATTTTGTTCCGTTGGTGAGGATATAAATAGCGAACAGCTGCTGAGTGACTGGGAGGCTGAAACTCACTGGAGAACCCCAGCTGACGTCAGAAAGTAGGAGAGGAGAGCTTAGCCTGTTTAGAACAAACAAGATAAGAATTCTGGGCCATGATAGTGATCTACAAGGAGCGAAAACTACATCTCAAATGGTTAGGTTGAGTCATAGCTATACGTTCAGGTACTTCTCTGAATTTAACCTTCATTGATCCAAAGCTTTTTGGTAAGGATATCGATACTGATTCTGAGAAACAGCCAATTATACATAGCATTTTAAGCAGGGGAGAGGACAAAGGGGGGCTAGTGTCCCCACAATGGAAATATTTTTGGGGGGGAGAGGATCTATGTTTCCGCAGTCCAGCCACCCAGTATCTCGTCAAGGCAAGAGTGGGACCCCGCTATGGTTCCACACGCATGGAGGTCGAGGGACAGAAATGAGAGAGGGGGGTTAACAAACATGTGGACAAGAATGATCCAGTGGATATATAGTGTACTTGGACTTTCAGAAAGCCTTTGACAATCTCCCTCACCAAATGCTCTTAAGCAAATTAAGAAGTCATAGAATAAGAGGGTAGGTCCTCTCGTGGATCAGTAACTGGTTAAAAGACAGGAAACAAAGGGTAAAAATAAGAGGTCAGTTTTCAGACTAGAGACAGATAAATAGTTGGGGTCCCCGAGGAATCTGTACTGGGACTGGTGCTGTTCAACAGATTCATAAATGATGTGGGAAAAGGGGTAAACAGTGATATTGCAAAATTTGCAGATACAAAATTACTCAAGATAGTTAAATCCAAAGCAGACTGCAAAGAGTTACAAAGGGATCTCACAAAACTGGGTGACTGGGCAACAAAATGACAGACGAAATTCAATGTTGATAAATGCAAAGTAATGCACATTGACAAACATAATCCCAACTATACACACAAAATGATGGGCTTGAAATTAGCTGTTACCAATCAGGAAAGATCTTGGAATCATCGTGGATAGTTCTCTGAAAACACTCACTCAATGTGCAGTGACAATCAAAAAAGCTAACAGAATGTTAAGAACCATTAGGAAAGGGATAAATAAGACAGAAAATATCATAATGCCACTATATAAACCCATGATACATTCACACCTTGAAAGCTGCATGTAGTTCTGATCACCCTATCTCAAATAAGATATATTAGAATTGGAAACGGTACAGAGAAGGGCAACACAAATGATGAGGGGTATGAAACAGCTTCCATACAAGGAGAGATTTAAAAGATTGGGATTTTTCAGCTTGGAAAAGAGACAAACAAGAGGGAATATGATAAAGGTCTAAAAATCTTGACTGGTGTGCAGAAAGTGAATAAAGAAGTGTAATTTACTCCTTCATATAACACAAGAACTATGGGTCACTAAATGAAATTAATAGGCAGCCGGTTTAAAACAAACAAAAGGAAGTATTTCTTCACACAACCAACCTGTGGAACTCATTGTCAGCGGATGCTGTGAAGGCCAAAAGTATAACTGGGTTTGAAAAAGAACCAGCTAAGATCCTGGAGGATGAGTCCATCAATGGCTATTCGGCAAGATGCCAGGGAGGCAACCCCATGTTCTGGGTGTCCCTAGCCTTGGACGGGCAGAAGCTGGGAGTGGACGACAGGGGATGGATCACTCAATTACCCTGTTCTGTTCATTCCCTCTGAGGCACCTGGCTTTGGCTGCTGTATGAAGACAGGATACCAGGAGAGAATAACCACTGGTCTGATCCACTGTGGCCAATCTTATGTTCACTGCAGCACATGGGATAGGGCTGGCCACCGGGAAGCAGGTGGGACTCCCTGGCCCAGCTCAGACTTGCCTTGCAGTGGTCCCAGTGGAGACACCTGGCCTGGAGGAGGGGTAGGAGCATGTCTGTCAGTTGCTGTGATAGGGTGGGGCAAAAGGCACTGGCATCTGGGCAAGGAATCAAACTTTTCCACCTTCTCTGTGAAAGGGAATGGAGCCCTGGCTCCAAGCTATCCTGGCAGCCATCAAGTGCCTGGTTCAGGGCCAGCCCCCCTAGTGGTCTGCCACAGAGCTGGGAGCCCATGCTCCCATGTCTTCCAGGCTCCTCCTCATCCCACCTGGTAGGCTGGAGATAAACCTGGATCCTGGAAACCCCAGCTAGGCTGTCACCTTGGGAGCTTAGGTGGGCTACTGAGAAGCTCAGTGGGCAAACTGGCAGGAAAGCATGGAGGTTTCTACATCATAAGAAAACAGTCCCCTCAGAACACAGAGGATACGTCGATTATTACAAATAATGAAAGTATCTCCTGCACTAGAAGCAAAAAGTATTGTTTTGTTTCTCAGCACCTCCTCTTCTTTCTAAATCTCCCAGTCACTTACCTGTCAATCCTCTTTTCACAGTCTTGCCTGCCAATCTCTTAATACAACTGGTACGATTTCTGACAGGAACCAAACATTATTAATTTTATTTGTATTGTCACTTGATTTAGTTGCAACAGATCATGTTTCTATGGTTACAAGGAGAGCATTCAACTTGCAGATGGAGGAAGGTTCCCAGGCCCTCGATGGGGGCATCTCCGGGCTGAAGAGATCTCCTCCTGTAGACATGGCTTAACTATCCTATTGCCAGAGAGGAGTTTCATCCCTAGGCATTTTTCCCTATCTTTAGACATCACTGGATTGCATGCTAGTACCTGGTGTTTTCAAAGACTCTTAACCAGAGATGGAGGCTACAAGGATCAATCTTACAGTAGCTTCATGTCCAAAATGGCAGATAAGGCTATTCACTTTTCAAACCTTCATCCACTACATTATCCAATAGTCAAAATACCTAACTTGCTGGCCATTAAAGGGTCAAGAAACAATTTCCAGGGACCATCACCACATTGTGTTACAGCACAAGCACATCATATCACAACACAGTGGCACAATAAATGCCCTCGTGCACAAGTCAGTCCATCAGATGAGCTCTCTTCGGTGGTGATTCTACCACACACTCATTTTGGGGTGTCCACTTCAGATAATTCCTTTGACATTCCATCTCCCCCCGCCCTTTCTCCTCTGTGAAATGTAGCCAGTATCCCCACAGCCTTGCTTCTGCTATGCATTGCCATATCTAAGACCATAGCAGGTTTTGAGTGAATATCCTGCAGCCATACCACTGCCCCTTTGGTTCTGAGGGGACAGGCAAAACTCTATGTCCCCAGAAGAACAACTCCACTCAGTTCCGATTCCCAACCTGGAAGGGTAACATACCATCCGTGCGTCTCGTCACTCTTACTTCCACAGCACAAAACCGCACCCAGCAATTCCTTCTTAGTCCATGTTTGGGTCAGCTTTCACAAGCCAAGCATGGTTAGGCCAGAGCAGCATTTAGATGAGAGATGTCTAAGCAACAACCATGAGGTGTTGATGACTCAAAAGGTGAGCTATTACTGGGAGCACTATGTTACAAGATGTGCTACACTCCACACTGGGACATAAACCCAAGAATTTAACTACCCTAGTATAGTCATTAACGATCCCACAATATTGTTGTTTTTTCCATGTGCAGAGAGAGGAGAGGGAAAGCTGAGGAGTTAGTTTATCACAGGGCTCTGCTCCAATTCCATCTCTGACAATTGTATCCATAATAACAAAAGAACGGCTATACGGGATCAGACCAATGGCCCATTTAGCCCAGCATCCTGTCTTCTGACCATGGCCAGATGCTTCAGAAAGAATGAACAAAACAGGGCAATTTAGAGTGATCCATCCCCTGTCGTCCAGTCCCAGATTCAAAAATTGTTTTTGTTTCAAAATGTTGACTCTCTCTCTCTCTATATATATATATTTGCTTCGACATTGCTTGCAGGTAAATTGATTTTTTTTTCTTTTTGACAGAATTGACATTTTCTTGCCCAAAATGGTTTTGACAAAACCATATTTTTAGGTGGAAATATTTTCTCCACTAAAAATTTCAACCAGTTTTATTGGCTGGGCTCCAGTGCGGGGTGAAGAGACAACTATATGTAATATGGATCAATCCTTAATCTGAATCCTGGTCTTTGGATAACACTGAAAAAGGACCAGACCCACTCCTGATTTTGCACAGCAAAACCCTGAGCACTGGGCCTTTGCAACCTCAAAATCTACCCAATGGTAGGATTGCCCAATGGTACTGTGTAGATTATTTTCATTTATTCGTATTACGGTAGTGTGCCTAGAGTGTGTCCAATGAAGGGCACCTATACATGGGCACACAATACACATACAGTAAGTAAGTCCCTGTCCTGTTTACATTCTAAATAGATGAGAACAGACAAAAAGTGAGAGGAAAGTAAGGTACTTAACATGGCTCCATTACCGTAACAGCTGAGTGTCTCACAAGCATGAACGTACTTATCCTCATGACACCTCTGTGAGGTAGGACAATGCTATTCTCCCATTGCAGATGGGGAACTACCCAAATCATTTTGAGTTGCAACTCAGTGGCTTAGCCACAAGACCATTTGTTTTCTCTATACCTATTCTGTGGTTAGTCACTCAGGGCTATTTAATCTAGATTCTGACTCCATGCCAGTACAGAGCCTGTTTTGGCTGTTCCCAAATTATAGACAGTACATTTTCCTTCCTCCCAAATCAGCTCATAAAGTGCTTTGGGATCTTCTGGGAGGAAAGGAGCTACACAGTGACAAGCTGTCGTAGTACTCAGCATGGTAGACTACCCTCCAGGGCATCAACATTATGGAAAGACGATACTCTCAGCTTTGCAGTTTGGCACGCACCTCTGAAGAATGCAGCAGACACACAAAGGCAGAAGGAGGAAAAAGAACCAGCGATGGCTCTAAATCACAAAGTTCAGCCTGGAAGGCAAACTTTCCCAAAACTTGAGGGTTGTTTGGAGGCAGGGTTTTGATTCAGGCCCATTCCTAGAGGGAATGCAGAGGCATCGGAAGGGACAACGGAAAAATGCTGGGGAAAAAAGGAAAATAGCCAAAACAATCAACTTACAGCTAGTGAAATCCTGACTGTAGGATTGTTTTGTTTTCGGGGGAGAGTGACTCAGTTAAAAACTGCCCCCAGCATTTTCAGAATGCATGAACAGCACTTACTCAACAGAGCACCCCAGGTCTCTCAGACTCTAAGGCCAGAAGAGACCATCATGATCATCTAGTCTGACCTCCTGCACATTGCAGGCCACAAAAACTCACCCACCCACTCTTGTAGTAGACCCCTAACCTCTGGCTGAATTACTGAAGTTCTCCAATACTGAATGAAAGACTTCAAGTTACAGAGAATCCACCATTTACTCTAGTTCAAACCAGCTAATGACCTGTGGCCCCAGGCTGCAGAGGAAGATGAAACCCCCCCGTCTCTGCCAACCTGAGCTGGGGGAAAATTCCTTCCTGACCCCAAATATGTTTTCCACTGAGATACCGCACAAGATACCACACAAGACACAGCGGTTTCAATTCTGAGGCTGAGCAGAACTGAAAGTTCAAAGGAAAAGTGGGAGCGGGGGAGGGCATGGGAATATGAACCCTACACAAATCAAACCCAGGGGAAAAATTTGTCCAAAAGCCCTAAAAAGCAAAATCTCTGTTTCATGCCATACTGGTTACACATCTCAAAAGCACCTCATTCACTGAGGAGTCCAAGTCCCATTGGCACTTAGGGTATGTGGAAGCAGTAGCTTATCCAAGCTAGCCTCCATTCAGCTCGTGCGGGTAACAATAGCAATGCAGATAGTTCAAATCCGGCACAGACCTCTGTACATACTTGGCTCTCTGGCCCGTTCTGAAACCCACATTGCACTGTCTTCACTGCAACTGGTGCCTGCGCTACATGGAGTCAGGCTAGCTTGAGCATAGCTTTTGCTGTGCAGCCATATCCTTAGGCTCCTAGGTCATTTAAGCACTTTGGAAAATTTTTACCAATGTCCCATCTCACGGGACCAAGCTCGGGTGTTTGGAGAACTGGATCCAGACTAACTTGCGGTGATTGGATGAGGGGGTGTGGTTCACCTGTTACAGGTTAGGGGACAGAAATGAAACTTGGATCTGGACTTTCCCCAAAGTCTGGTTCTCCTCCCTGGTGGCCCCTTTCCTGCTGTCGTAGCTATGGATGCATGAGTACACAGTTCAGTTATACTTTTTGACTGACCTTTCCTGGCATATCCATGACAGGAGAGAGCAATAAGGACATGCTTTTTAATCTAACGTCAGTCAATACTAGGACACAACTAATGGACTTAGACATTATACATTCAATAATTGTTTTTACTTAAAGACTTTACTGTTAGCCCACTGAGACACTGCATGTCAGCAGCAGCCACTGGCTATTGATAGGCACCAGTGAGACATTAATTCAGGCCTCTCTGTCTACGTTTAGGTTCTTCTGTAGCATCCATCACTAGAATATCTGAGCACTGAGATATCAATTCATTTATGTATACACGTTTTGGCTCAGCTACAACAGCAGTGGGGATCCTTATAAGCATCTAGACAGAGAGCTAGATCCATACACACATGCATTTCTGTCACTTTGTGAAAGAACCTTTCTTTTAAGGTTGTAACACAGAGGGGCCCCCCCACTTAAAATGGGCCCCCCTTGTACTAGGTGCAGTACACACACAAGTGACAGCCAGCCTCTGGCCCAAAGAGTTTACAATCTAAACAAAGGGTGGGAAGGGCCACAGAGAGATGGACTGACTTGCCCAAGTGGACTTGCTGAGCTAGGAGCAGAACCCAGGTGTCCTGACTCCCCTTGAGAGCACAGTCCACTAGCTCATGCTGTCGCATCCGCCTCAGAATTAATTGCCATTCCAGCATCAGTTGAATGCAACATTTTCAATCTCGTTTGGAGCCAGGCAGCAGGTCACCAGGGTTAAATTAGGACTGAAGCCGCCAGAATTGCAACCATTAACTATTTTTTTTAATGCTTCCCTTTCCTTTCCTTTGGCAGGGGCATGAGTGGCGCTTTAATAGTTAGTTATTCCAAAGGCGGCTGCCCTGGGGTTACATTGCTAAAACACCCTTCTTCCCCCCACCACCTTGCTCTCCTTGTTTCGACGGAAGGATTAGGTTCCTCTCATTTTATGTGGGGAAGATGAATGACCCAGTGTAGCCATCCTGGCCTAAATTGCAGCCCTTTGCATGCTGAACCCGTTCGCCACTTACTCTGGTCACAAACAGCACCCTGCAATCCATTTAGTTTCATTTACAGCAGATTAATTTCTCTCTGGCCCCTTGCTCAGCTGTCAAACGGGCCCAAGACAGGACCAGCAAGTGCACTTGATGTCAATCACTGCAGCTCGGGACTAGGCTGGGCTGGCCCAACACACCACACTGCCCCCTTTTCTCTTTCCTTTCCAGAGATTCAGGCTGGGCTTTCCTTCCAGCCCCACGTCTCTGAACAAACCCTGCCCTCCCTCCCCCACCCCGCTTACAAACAGACAAAAAAGCAACTCTTTTTGAAGTATTTTAAACGTATTTTCAAATCTTGCTTCACTCCCCATCCGTCAATTAGATTTATTTCCTTTCGGTTAAGTTTAAAAGGCGCATTCCTTAACGTAAGGGTCATTCTGCTCAAATGGCTACTTCAGCAATTGTACTGCCTTTCCTTCGTTTGCATATCATTACCCATCATGCTTAGTGGCAACATTACTTTGCTTTTATGACTCTTCATCTCTCTCTCTCCTTTTTTTAACTCTAGCCACTCTGCATTAGGAAGAGAATGGCGACACACAACCCTCTGGCATGCTACCAGGCTGCCACAGGAGGAAGAAAAAGAGACCCACTGATGTTTCAGCTATATATCTGGCGGTGGCTAGAGTAAACCCTCCGATTGGAAAGCCTGCCTTATGCTACATGTCCAGAGCACGTGGGCTGGAGTCAGCGGCAGAGGAGAAGGGCAGCCATGTTGTGGGGCACAGAAACCAGCAGTCAGGGCTCACGCGCCTCAGGCAGGCATACTCATGTGTCCCCACCCCCGGGAAGAAGAGCACTGACTTTTGACTCTCGTGGCCAGTTGCTCGTTGTTGGACTTGAGTGAGACAAAAAGATGAGAAGGTTGTGAGGGAAAATGAAAGGCCAAAGCCCAGTTGGGCCGATCTTGCAGCACTCTGCACCCAACTCAGTCCTGCACAAAAGCATTCTGGGCACAAACACCCTGCTCGGTCTTACCCTGTGGTTTGCTTCCAACTCAGTACTGTGCCTCAGCATCACACGGGTTCCCACATTACCCCACCTCTTCCTGTGCTTTGCTCCCTGGCTCACACCCCATGCCGCAGCATCATACAAATGCCCGTGTTTCTCCCATCTCCCCTGTGCTTTGTGCCCATGCTCAGAACCACACCACGGCATTATTGTAGCGTGTGTCAGCAGAGCACTGCTGGCAAAATCAGAAACCTCCATAGAGATCCCACTGAAGAAAGTTCTACCACTGTGCTTTGCCCACTGCCCAGGGAAGGTAACGGTGCATAGCATAGCTATCCTGGTACTAAATGGCATTTATTTGTCTGAAAAGCCTGGGAATTTTTTTTCCCCCTTCCTGCAATTGTGAGAAATTCAGTCAGGATAAATTTAATCTGCTATTTCCTGCCAGAAAACACTACACATCGTTGTCGTCTTCTTTTGTTATTTCCTTGTTGCCGTTGCTACCAAGATGGGGATCTTTTGCGAAGTGCAAAATCAGGGAGTCAACCAAGGGTGACGTTTTGGCATTCCAGCCTTTAAAACAAACACAAACTTCTTCAGCAAAATAACAGCAGCCATCAGACCCCCCAAATCATATTTTTTTTCCCCTCTGGAACAGCTCTTGTACCTTAGCTTCACAGGTGTTTAAATATTTATTACGATTTTTAATCTCCCTCTGAGATCTGAACAGTTAGACTTCTTGCAGTAACAGTGTTATGTGTGATCCAGTAGTTAAGGAACTGCACAAGAAATCAGAATATGTGGGTTCTAATCTAGATCTGTCACTAAATTGCTGAGTAGGGTTCACCTCTCTGGGGCTCCCTTTCCTCATCCTTCCCTTTGTCTGTCTCATCTGGTTAAATTGTGCGTAGAGTTGGGCAACAATTCTTCAGACAAACCTCTTTTTGTGTGTGTCCCCCAAAATGCAGATTTCAGGTCAAGCAATACATTTCACATATTCATGTTGAATTTGACAAATGGTTTTGGTTAAGAAAATTCCAAACAAATCAAAACAAAATATTTTGATGTTTTAATTCAAAATGACTTTTCATTTCAAATCTTACTGCAAGTTCATTTTCCAAAAAGGTAAAACAAAATTGAAAACAAAACAAAACATTTCATTTTGGGTCAAACAAAACATTCCCTTTGATCTGAAACAATTTTTTGATGTTTCTGGTTTGCTAAACAAATTGAAAAAAAAATAATTATGGGTGCACCTGAATTTCCTCCCCCACCCAACTTTTTAGCGGGTAGCTGTGGGGAGCCAGCACAGAGTCAAGGCCCCTCCACCTGGCCTGGGCCGGGCAGAGAGCCCAGGGGGAAGGGATATGGGCTGCTTGGGCCCCCCTGCACCATGCGGGCAGGTGGAGGGTCTGTGCCACGGCTCCCTACAGCTGCCCAGGCTCCCCGGCTAGACTCCACACTGGCCTGACCAAGGGGGTGGGGCCTTGGGGCAGAAGAAGGAGGAAAGGGACTGGGTCCACCCTGGCAAAAAGTGGGAGGGCCCTGACTCCATGGCTCCCCCTGTTCCGGCGCCACACCCCGGAGCAACGTAGTTATACTTATGTAAGTTTGTAGTGTAGACATGGCCTAGGGTTTTGTACAGCACCTAGCCCAATGGGATCCACCAATTTGTATACAAAAATACAATAAATATGTTAAAACTAAAAAAAACCCCAAAATTCTTAAATATTGTCCTGTAATAGATTTTGTTGCATTTGGAATGCCTGATCATGCTGGGGAGAAAGATACATTTTCATGGTGTTCATTTGGGGTTATTTTTGTAACTCAAGAGTGGCTTTGTCACACGTGAAACCCAGCCATTCCAAACTCCTGCCAATAAAACTATCCCGCTTTGCCACACCATCCAGTAAACACTGGCCTTCATCAAGGGTCAAAGGGCTGAGCCCTTTCTTGTTTGTGGTTATCATGTATGTGATAAGGGACACTATATGACGGGAGCCATCTGGGAACATGCCATTCACTGATGACTTAATGATGTGTGTGGAAGACTGTGGGTTCCTGCAAGACAGCTTTGAACACTGTCAACACAGTTTTGAGTGGACTGGGCTTAGAGTGAATGCTGGCTATTTCTTTAGACTGAAGCTATGACAACCAAGGCAGGAGGACACACCATAAAGGATATCACATGCAAAGAACTTGAAAGAGGGGAAGAATTTAAATACTTAGGGTATATGATAGAGGACAATGGTTCCCATTATATAAGAGGTAGGTATTATTTATTATTATTATTACTAAAGACTAATGCTCTAAGAGTTAACCAAACTTCTAGCCAAATGGCTGTCTTATTGCTCTGCTTCTGACATACACACAAACTCTCTCCTCACGTTCCTGTCCCCAAACACCCTACATCAACCAATGCTCAAAATGCATGAGGCTTATAAAACCATCTAACGGCTCAGGTATGAGTATATGCACCATTCCTTTTACAAAGCCGTCAGAAAGTAAAACAAGAAGTTGACATGAAATACTGATGTGCCCTTCCCCGATCCTCCAAAAGCAGAAGATGCCCCACATCAGATTGGCAGAGGGGTTTTTTGCTTTCCTCTGCAGCATGGGACAGAGGTCACTTCCTGGTTTAAACTAGAGTAAATGGTGGACTCTCTGCAACTTGAAGTCTTTAAATCATGATTTGAGGACTTTAGTAATGCAGCTAGAGATTCTGGGTTTAGTACAGGAGTGGGTGGGTGAGGGTCTGTGGCCTGCGATGTGCAGGAGGTCAGGCTAGATGATCAAGATGGTTCCTTCTGGTCATTTGGCCAAGGTCTTGCTGGGAGTCTGTGGTAAAGACAGGCCTCCTGCATCCCAGTCCAGTGCCTTCTCTACAGAACTCTCCTTCCCCTCAAGTTGACGGAGCTTAGCATGCTGCAGAATCAGCCCCCATCTGTTTTATCCTCCTTGCCCACCCACACCCCAGGTTGGATTGACCTATCCCGATTGAACGTGAGTCACTTATGGGGCACAAGTTGAGGGTTACTCCTTCCTCTTCACGAGGATGCTGTGGGGGTGCCCCCACTTCCAGAATTCTCCGACCGCTACCCCCATAGCAATCCACAGCGGCTATTGCCACACTGCTCCAGTCCCAGTGGAGCTCCCATCCCTGTTGCACTGCTGGCCCTGCCCTAGGCAGCTATCCAGAACTGATGATGCTCCAAGCCCCTGCCCTCTCTTGCTGCTCCAGCCCCTCTCTCTTTGGGGCACCTGGAGAGAGCCTGTCTTATTTCACAGGACAGATCCCTGAGCCCTAAAGGCTTTAGACTTTATATTTAAATCTATGCAATTTTTTTTTAAAAAGAAAAAAATCGGAACAATTTTAAGGGCAGGTGGAACTGGTCTCCTGCCAATGTGCTTTATTCTATAATGAACTCTTCTGTTTAAGCCACTTTGCAGACACTTTGGTCTGAACCCAATATCAATAATATAGGTTAAATTTCACACGTTTAACAACATTTAACTCTCTGGGACCATTAGACACTGGCCAGACAAAAGCCTGAGGTGCTGGGTTAGCAGGTGTGCACTCGGAAACCGGCACCCTGTTGGTTAACTGAAAAGAGAAAAGAATATCCCAACCTATATCCCAAGATTTAGCATCGCTAGTGATAAGGCAGTCTTCCTCTTTCAGACTGTTTGGATTCTCATTTAAATAGTCAATAATTCATCACTTACAGGGAGCATGTTAAATGCAGAAAGCAGCAGAATAGAAATTGAAATGGCTAATCCCTTTTAGTTTAATCCATTAACAACAAAATATTAAAGGCAAACGGGAAGGTGGGGAGGTACTTCAGGAGTTAATCTGCTGACTTTTTACCCTTCCAGGCTGCCTTAGGTCACTGTGTAAATGGGTTGGACAGATCTAGTGGACATTTGTCCACATCATGAAATCACTGACACCATTGGAAGACTGGCCCCATATTTAGGGATAGCACCTACAGCTTGGGAAACTTGTGTTCAATTCCCAGCACCACCACAGACTTCCTGTCTTTGACAAGTCCCTTATCCTCTCTGGGTCTCTGTTCCCCACCTGTAAAATGCTGGAGAACGGCACAGCCCGAACTCACATAGGTGTTATGAGGATAAATCCATGAAGGACTGGGAGGTGCCCAGATACTCTGGTAACTTGGGACCTTAGATACCAAAATACGATTGGGTGTGAAGGGCACTGGCTGTAATTTGAAAGAACTAACACTGGCATGACAGGTGGCATTGTAGGTCAGGACTGGGGTGCACTGACAGAACTTGAGGCGAGGGCAGGGCAGTCATGTTATAGATCTGGACTTTGCTGCTGTTGAAAGCAGCTTGCTTATCCACCTATTCTCCTTCAGGTCCATCTCCAAAATGCACTTCCCCTCTTCCTACCAGCAATCCAGCCAGCTCTTTCCACAGGTGCTGATTGTGAGTAAGAATTGAGAGAGCAGAGTGATGTGCTGTTTCCAGTGGAGGTCTATAAGCTGTAGGGCTAGCCTCGGTTCCCACCATAAACTGCTTGCACACCTGTGGTCTCACAAGCTCTTCCAACAATTTCACATATATCTCAAATAATACTTTGGAAAGACTGACCCTTGTGGCCCTCCATAGGTGGGTGTTCTGGTGGTGGAAGAGCCACCATAACCATCATGACCCTTGGTGTTTGGTTTGAGGCATGTTTAGGCGTGTGTGTTCACACAAGCAAATTCTTGGAGGCTGGATAAATGTATCTGATGATCACCGATATCCAATGCTACAGAGAGGGCCAGCAGGGTGAGGCTGGATGGAGCTCCCTTGTCTATGGACAGGAGTAGAACTGGTTGGGAATTTTTCAATTAAACTTATTTTTTTTGGGAGGGGGAGAGCAAAGAAAAAAGTTTTTTCTGAAAATTCGAAAAATGTGTCATTCTGGTCAAATTTTGTTTATGGGGGGAAAAAATAAAACAATGCATTAAAATGTCCCACCAACATTTTCCGAATGAAAATTTTTGATTTTTTGTTTCAAAGGGACTTTGGGAAATTAAAATTCTTTGTTTTTATATACTTTTAAAAATAAATAAATCATCAAAATCAGCATGAAATGTTTTGATCAACCCAAAACATTTGGGGAAGTTGGGGGAGGGAAATTCTATTTCATGGGAAAATTTGAACTTTTTTTTTCATTCCATTTGGCAATGGAAGGGAAAAAAAACAACCACCACAGAATAAATGGAAAATCAGGTCCCTGCCCTGCTCCAGACAGGAGAACCTCATCTGCCAAGGCACCATTGTTTCTTTACTATTTCCTAGTCTCAGTTACAAGGGTCTAGGATACTGGCAGCTATAAAGTGACACAATGGGCATATGAAGCTCCCACTGACTTTGGTTATAGTTGAAGGTACTCAGAAGCACTGAAAATCAGCTGTTAAGGGCTTTAAATAGGACACCTCAAGATCAATGGCCAAGTCTGAAAATGTTGGACTCGGTCCCTTCTGTGCCTCAGTTTACCTATCTGTAAAATAAAAATTAATGTTACATTACCTACCAAAAAGGGGGCATGTGCTGTGATGCTCAATTAATGTTTGCAAAGCTCTTTGAGAGCCTACAAGGCTAAATACATGACCAGTATTTGTATCAGAGTGATATAGTAGAATGGAATTTGATGGGGTCCTCAGGATTTAAAGCACAATATTGGGGTGACCTTTTTTGGGAAACATACTAGTTCATCTCCTCCCTAAAGAGCCCTAATAACTGTTGTGTTGGGTTTGGGCTTTTGTGTTTGTTTGGTCTTTTGTCTGTAAAATCTTTGCTCTGACGCCATTCCAGGCAGTGCTCCAGAACGTAACATTTCTACTGGGAAATAACGACCACAAACAACCATAGCATCTACTTAGCAAGAGAAAGAAAAAGACAGAGAAGTGAGTTTTCTCTTAGTTTTTTTCGTATAAGTGCTTCTCATAAAACAATACAGTCCCGTAAAACCAAACACACTGTCAAAGCCCCATTTTTTCCTTTCATTAATTTGATCTATTCCCAAGAAGTTTGTAATGTAACATGCGCCAAATTGATGCGTCTTCCTCTGCCCCTTCTCCTTCCCCCAACTCACCCTGAAGAAACAGAATACACACACACACACACACACACACACACACAGAGCACGCATTCTCAATTTGTTCAAAGCCGGGAAGAGCTTAAAGACCCATTGGTGCCTCATGGAAAACTGACAAATGTTCTATTTAGAGGAATTTTGGCTGCTTTTTCATATATTTTCTGTGGTTTTCCCTTTCCCCTGCTCAGTATGTGTTTGTTCACTACCAGGGATCGTAGAATCAATGCAGCTGGAGATGGAAAAGGCCCGCTGGGCCATGCAATCCATTTCAGTGCAGCCTTTTCACCAGTGCTTAGAACAGTCTAGTAATAAGCATCCCAAGAGAGAGTCTCCCAAGGGAAAGCTCTATTCCACAGTATATTAGATCTTGCCATTAGGAAACTTTGCCCTCAGATTCAGCCCAAGTTCTCCTTTGTCTAATTTCATCCCACTCCCATATCAAACAATTTAAGCAAATCCTTTCCTTTCTCAGTATTTATACCCTTCAAACACTAAAATAGCGACCGTATCTTTGTCCACCTCACGCCACCCTTTGGTCACTGCCTGGCCCAGTTCTGCCTATCCATTCATCATAAAATCAGTCTTTTCCAGCCCTTAGTTATTTTGGTTGCCCTACTCTGAACTCCCTCCAACACAGGAAGTTTTAGACCTTTGCTGTTGATGAGGGTGAAGCTGTTCTTGCTGCTTGTGATAAACAACAGTACTTTGCACTCAGACATAGCAACTTCTGTCCAAGGATCTCAAAGCACCTTATGCAAATTAATTCGACCTCACAGCTCCTCTATTTTGCAGATGGGGAAACTGACACATGAATTGCAGAAGGTAGCTCAGGTACTCTACAGCAGAGCCAGGAATTGAACCCAGTTCTCCTTTTTGTCCTGGTACTTATCCACAAGCCCATTGCTTCCAGCCATGACCCTGATGGTACTCCAATCATTGCTGGGGAGGACAGTCAGAATGTCACAAACCGAGGAGGAGGGCATACACAGAAGGGAATAATCCCCTGGGAGCAGCCGGAACCTTAAGCCAGAAAGAACCTCTGTGACACCAGTGAAAAGAAAAGGAGGACTTGTGGCACCTTAGAGACTAACCAATTTATTTGAGCATAAGCTTTCGTGAGCTGCAGCTCACTTCCCCACCTGGGAAGGGTGAGCCTGCTCCAGGTTACACTCTACGGCCTTGTATATGCTAGAAAAATTAGTACCTGTACTAAAGCAAATGCCAGCAGAAGTGCAGCAACATAGCGTGAGCAGACAGAGCTCAAGCGCTTGACACCTACCCTCTGAGCATGACATAGCAGTAAATACATCTGAGTCCTGCTTACACTAGCAGTTTAGCACAAGTCCAGCTGCTGCTGTAATACTGCAGTAATTTGTCCAGTGAGTAACCCTACCATGGACAGGACAGGGATGTTTACACAACTTCAGTGGCACACAGGAGTTGAAAGTACCAGGGCCAGGTTGGTTGATATGGATCCAGTACAAGCTCACAGGCCATAGGGATCCATAGAAGCATCCAAGCCCTACAGGACTGCTGGGCCAAACACAGCACATGAAGGGCTGATTCTTTTCTTAATGGCTAGGGAAGGGAGCCTGGGGTAACAATGCAGGACTGTATCTCGCACACGTGCCCCCCACAGTTTTCAGCTATCCACACATACAAGGCATGGGGAGAGGAGAGCGGGTGACCTTCAACTCCAAAAGTACAAGTCCAGTCTCTTTCTCAGACACATGCAAAACCATAACTGATGTTTTAGAGGGAGTTAATCCCATGCATCCAAAGGAAGGGACAGAAAGAGGTGGGAATGGGAGCTACGGGGCTAGAAACACAAAGGGGATAGTATTACTCTGCTCTTCAAGACAGGAGCATTTATCTGAGGATCTGGGAATGAACTCTATTACATGCTGGTCTAAGACGATCTAAGCACACTTCTTGCTCAGGTGAAATGAGTGGCAGGGCCAAACTGCTCTCTGTTCAATTTTGAAGACCCCAAATTATGATCCAACAGATCTGGATCATATCTTCCCTTAATCCCTAGGAGTCTTCAGTTCTTCTTAACACTGCTGAGCCAAAAAATAAATAAATAAAACAAATCAAAGTTGCTTTACCATCCCACTGCCTGCAACGCTCTGGCAATGCGATCCCTCGCCTCCCATTACCTACCCCAATAACTCTTTTATATGGAGTGTGAAATAATTAGGAGCAGCAAAAATAATTTAGGAAACAAGAAGAAACTAATTGTATAAGCTTGTTTGGGGAAAACACAAAGGACAAAAGCAAACCTGGTAGAGATGCTGACAGATACAACACTGGTATATTAAAGCCCACACATGTATTAATAATAAGCTAACTAATGGTCCCCTGCACAATACACAATGAATTTACTGCACAGCAGCCTTCTGTTGCAGAGCCCCATGGCTCTGTGGAAACACCAGGATCATGCTTTGTCAAGCAGCAGAGTTTAACACGGGATCCAAACCACTGACGTTGCCCTGTGTTTGGGAATAGGACGAACTTTCGTAGTGCCGGAATGGGAGTCTGAAAACCCTAATCCCAGCTCTGTTACTGATTGATTTTGGTGTCTGTGGGCAAATCACAATCTTTCTGCCCCAGTTTCCCATTCCCTGCTGTTACTTTGCAGAAGCACTGTGTAAGTGTTCGAACAAACCCTTCACAAGTTAGGCCTTTACAACTGTTGCTACGCAGGACAGTCACAAATAGCTGGGACCAAATTAATATCCTCCTGCTTCTAAAGCACAGGACTCTACCACATGGAGGCTGTCTATTAGCAATGCTATGAAACAGCTATGTACATATAAGGCCTTCATTACCAGAGTATCTGAGCAACTCACAATCTTTAATAGAATTCATCCTCAGAGACCCCCTGCAAAGTAGGTAATTATTGCCCCCATTGTACAGAGGGGAAACTGAGGCACAGGGTCATAATTCTGAGCACTTAGAGTGATTTTCATTATTAGATCTCAAAGGACTTAATATCTTCTTTGTAATTTCCCCATTTTACAGATGGGGAAACTGAGGCACAAAGAGGTGTAGTGACTTGTCCAAGATCACCCAGCCAGCCTGTGGCAAACTGGAATAGATCCCAAGTCCCCCAAGTCCCAGTCCAGTGTTCCGTCCACTGCTCTAGATTAAACGACTTGCTAAAGATCACCTAGCAGGTCTGGAGCTGAGCTAGGAATTGACCCCAGGTCTCCCCACTGCCTTATCCACTGGGCCTGCTTCCTACCCTACCAAAATCCTGGGGGAGGATGTCTGCTTCTTTCCAGCAGAAGTTAGCAGTGCACAGACACACTAGCATGAGTATTAACAACCAGATGGATTTCTGCAGCATTGTTATGAAGTCACGCCTCCTCCCCCCCCCCCCACCGTACAGTACCTACATATTTTTAGGACATCGTTCATGATCAAACACATCCTGGGCACTTCTTCGCCGTGGTACAAAGACAACTATTTGCTGAGCTGCATTTTAGTTCTGCTGCCAGAGGGGAAGACCCCACAGTCTTCTCACCTTCTCGAAGCAGGAGGAGGAGGAGATAAGGGGTTGGCTAGTGACAGACAGAGCTTGCACCGGACAGCTGGTGCTCCCCAGTAGCCCACGAAGTCAAATGTGTAGCCTGTGCTTAAGGACAGCTGTGAGGGCTAGATCGTGAACTCGACAAGCTGGGAAGTGAAGCACATTGTAATCATGCATGACCACAAATGCCGAGAGGCACCATCCTTCTGTCAGCGAGCGCGGTAACCACATCCACAAGGCATGGCAAAGAGGAATCCTGCACTACACAGACGTCCAACAGAAGAGAACTTGCAGTCTTGGCTGATGCTTGGGTGCTACAATGAAGGGCATTGTATAAGAACTTGGATAGATTACATCAGGGCTTCTGAAGCTTTTTGGGAGCAAAAACTATCTTAATGGTGTCTGTGATTGGGAGTGGAGGGGTCTACAAGAGAATGGTATGGACCATATCTCCCCCGCCCCTTCACAATGACCTAGTTTTCCTGAGGCAACTGCAGCAATGGCTCACATGGATGAGAAACACAGGGGAAGTATTTATATATTTTCGCAGTTTCTTTTCATAGCCGAAACAAGGCAGAAAAGCCAGCAACATGTGACCAGCCAGTTCTCTGCTGACCACCAGTGGTTCACGTATCACAGTCCGAGCACTGCTGGATTGGGCAGATAGACCTAAAGGTGACTGACTCATATATGCTCAAACCAGGTTGCGATGCCAAGTAAAGATCTTGGACTTTATTCAACACTTCTTTGCACCTTGCCTATTTAATTTGATATCTGTGCAAAGTGGGTGGAATGATGGGTCTCATAGAATCATAGAATATTAGGATTGGAAGAGACCTCAGGAGGTTATCTAGTCCAATCCCTGCTCAAAGCAGGACCAACACCAACTAAATCATCCCAGCCAGGGCTTTGTCAAGCTGGGGTCTGAGCATATATGGACCACCTTGGGAGGTCTAATTGGCAGTGATACCTCTGAAGGTGGCTATACAATCAGGAAAGCACTCACCTTGGAAATACATGGTTTGAAGAGTTGAATTGTATCTGAACGTAGGAAGAGAATCCTGGGCGGTGTAGTCTTGTGTTTAATGCTGAACAATAGGAAGAAGATACCGAGACTGAAAGGGAATTATGGGAAATAACTTCCCCATAAATGGGTAGTTGTGGGGGGGATTGTACAACTTTTTGAATCTTGGTTGATTGCTAAAATGATCAGTTATGGTGGGCTTGTTTGAGAGTGGTCTCTTATTCAATTCCATGGCTTGCTTTGATCTTTTGCTTCTCATCCATAGATATTTTATGCCCTCTACTTTGGTAATTAAAACAGCCCCATACTTAAAACTTGAAATCACCATCTCAAGGAAATTTTGCACATATGATAGATCCCTTTACCCCATCCTGCCTAGGTCTTTAAATCTATATGCTCTTTAAATTACGTGTTTGGGAAGAAAGTGCTTAGGGCATTCTGGGTACCCCTGCAATAATAAAGGATATTTTCTCAAGAATAAAGGACATTAGTCTAGATAACCTAGCCAAATTCTAATTTGAGTTGCCTACCTAAATTCCTCCTGTTGTATCAATTTGATTCAGCACCCTTCTTCAGTTCTCTTTCCAAACTGCTGTGTAATGTTGCAGTTTGCTGCTAAACAGCTATAGCCCATCACCCCAGCGGTGACTGAATGTCAGTAGTGGGCCAGAGGTTTCCTTTGTGTATACATACGGTTTTGTAATGCACTTTGGGACCAAAGGTGCCAGAGAAATGTCTGGCCATTAGGAAAGCCAAGCATTTCCTCAAAGATCACTCACTGTCTAATTGCATCTCTGTGCTCTGCTGAGAAAATCTGAAAGGTACCCAGAGCAGAACCTCATGGCATGGTCTGACAATGCTGTTGATATTATTAATCCTTTCAGGGCTGGCTTCAAACTGGACATGAACTTGCATAGATATGTGGATGAGGTGCAAGTGCACCAATGCAGTGATCCACCACACCTTCCATCACTTTACACTTAACTGAATACTAAGCCTTTATAAATGATACTTGTCACTTTCCAATCTGAGGAGAGCACAGTCGACCTCAGCTCTTGCTCAGGCCAGAAGCCCAGAACACAGGTGGTGGTTTGCATGAAGGAATGTTCACTGGAGCTTTTCCTTCTGAAAGTTTTGGACTTGCTTGCTTCTATATTCCCCTCCCCTGAGAGGCTGCAGGTATAGTGCAGGTTGGACGACTGGTGATACAGGCATAGGGCATATGAAGTGACATATCAAAGGTTACTCAGAAAATGCATCCAATGACATGAGCTGTAGCTTATGCATGAAAGCTTATGCTCAGATAAATTTGTTAGTCTCTAAGGTGCCACAAGTACTTCTTTTCTTTTTGCGAATACAGACTAACATGGCTGCTACTCTGAAACTGGTCAGAAAATCTGTAGCTAAGTGAGGAACAAAATCTGGCCATCTGAATCTCGGTCCACTAGACCAGCCTTCCTCCCTGGTGAGGCCTGTCCTTTTGTCACCAAAGGTCTTGGGTTCAATCCCCACTTAGGGCCCTAGTGTCTGTACATATGAGGCCACAGTTTGTTAAATAAGTCAGTGGGTGGGGAGTGGGAGCGAACTCAGAGCCCCATGTTCCAGGCTCTTATTTTAACCGTTCTAATAACATTTCTCCTTCCAACTTCTTCCTCAGGACACCACAGAGTTTTCTCCCACCAGCACAAGAGAGATTCTGTGGGCTCTTACCTGGGAGTTGACAAATGTCAATAAAAATCATGGTCTCTCAGCTTTTAAATATAGGCAGGAGACTGGGGACCAAATAACAAAATGATAAGAGTGAGACGCTCTGAGAAAACCGAGAAAATCCAGTCAGAAAAAAAACAAACATTCTGACTCTGACTAAAAGGTGACTTCTCAGGCTGCTCATTTCCACCCTACGCTTATGTACCCCGAAGGAACCAGAATGTAAGTCTCCCAGCCCCGGTTTTGTAGGTAATTTGACAAATTGTTTTCTGTGCTGCTGCCACCTCCCCCCCCCAAATGTGTCATTCTGCAAAGCAAAACATTTAGATGAGGACTTGACCCTTAGCTCAATGTCAGCACCTCCGCAGGTGGGAGGTGAGACTGTGGGGAGGGTCATCAGATCCTAGAAACCTCCTCGAGTAATTGCCATCTCCATGGCAACAACGCAGGGACATGGTCAGCGGGGGGACGGGGACCAGTACTAAAAGTGCACAAGTTCCCACCTACATGCTTTGTTTGGCTGTCAAAGGGACACAGGCAAGTGCTTGACAGCCTGTTATGGTGAAAGGTGCCCTATGGGCAAGC
Organism: Eretmochelys imbricata; assembly: GCF_965152235.1. NCBI lineage: Eukaryota > Metazoa > Chordata > Testudines > Cheloniidae > Eretmochelys > Eretmochelys imbricata. Next base: position 7,101,823 of record NC_135576.1, read on the forward strand.
CTTGGATACTGAATTTTTCTCTTCACAGAGCAGGGAGGAACAGCATGAGCATCCATGTTTAGTTGGCAGCCGGTATCTAGAGGAGTGCCCCAAGGGTTGGTCCTGGGGCCGGTTTTGTTCAATATCTTCATTAATGATCTGGAGGATTTTGTGGATTGCACCCTCAGCAAGTTTGCGGATGACACTAAACTGGGAGGGGTGGTAGATACGCTGGAGGGTAGGGATAGGATACAGAGGGTCCTAGACAAATTGGAGGATTGGGCCAAAAGAAATCTGATGAGGTTCAACAAGGACAAGTGCAGAGTCCTGCACTTAGGACGGAAGAATCCCATGCACCGCTACAGACTAGGGACCGAATGGCTCGGCAGCAGTTCTGCAGAGAAGGACCTGGGGTGACCGTGGACGAGAAGCTGGATATGAGTCAGCAGTGTGCCCTTGTTGCCAAGAAGGCCAATGGCATTTTGGGGTGTATAAGTAGGGGTATTGCCAGCAGATCGAGGGATGTGATCGTTCTCCTCTGTTCGACATTGGTGAGGCCTCATCTGGAGTACTGTGTCCAGTTTTGGGCCCCACACTACACGAAGGATGTGGAAAAATTGGAGAGAGTCCAGCGAAGTGCAACAAAAATGATTAGGGGTCTGGAACACATGAGTTATGAGGAGAGGCTGAGGGAATTGGGATTGTTTAGTCTACGGAAGAGAAGAATGAGTGGGGATTTGATAGCTGCTTTTAACTACCTGAAAGGTGGCTCCAAAGAGGATGGATCTAGACTATTCTCAGTGATAGCAGATGACAGGACAAGGAGTAATGGTCTCAAGTTGCAGTGGGGGAGATTTAGGTTGGATATTAGGAAAAACTTTTTCACTAGGAGGGTGGTGAAACACTGGAATGCGTTACCTAGGGAGGTGGTGGAATCTCCTTCCTTAGAAGTTTTTAAGGTCAGGCTTGACAAAGCCCTGGCTGGGATGATTTAGTTGGGGATTGGTCCTGCTCTGGGCAGGGGGTTGGACTAGATGACCTCCAGAGGTCCCTTCCAACTCTGATATTCTATGATCCTCAGGAAGCCACACAGGACTTAGGCCCTGCAGGGGCAAGAGCAGTCATTTTCCCTGGCTGGCTTTTTGCTGAGGTCGCCAAGAACAGGGGAGAGAGGACAAAGCAGGGGAGTGGCTGGCTGTGTGGCCTGGACACCTCATCCACTAGATTCCAGACGGAGACCCACCAAACTCGTCGCACGTAGGCCTCTGACCAGTCACCACATGGTAAGACACGAATTCACTGCAGCTGGATTCTAGCTACTCACCTAGAGCTCTGAGAGACTCCATAGACCATCAGTGGCTCCCCTGTATACAACCTTGCATTTTCCCATCTGCAAAGCGCAAAGCCCCGGCAGTGTCTCCTCCAGTTCTGTGACCTTTCGCTCCCTATCCCAGTGGGACTACCTTCTCCTCAGTAGCAGCTTAGACATTCCCCAGCCCCTCCAGGCCACTCCATCCCAGGCAGTGATGTTTTAACTAGATCTATTCCCGGCTCTCCAAATCTCTACCGGCTGGGCTGCTAAGGAGCTGGCCAAGCTGGCAAGAACATATCACTTCCCTCAAATCAGCATTTCCCAATGGAAAAGCTATTCCACTAGTGATTTTTCAAACAGCTGTAGATTTCATCTCTGAGCTGGGCTGGCCAAAGCTTAGTACATCACCCCTAGCCATGGGTTTAGATGCTTTCTGATCGCCTGGCCCCTGGCTTCAGCAGACACTTTCATCAAGAAACAGGAGACGTGGCTTGCACGACTCCTATTCAGTCTCGGAGGCCCGCTCTATCTTGGCCCCGCTGCTGCAATGGCCTCTGTGGGTCATCATAGAGCTGCAAGATCACAGGAGTATCCTGGCCGCATCTCCTCCTGTCCCTGATCTGCTCCAATCTATCCCAGAATGCTCCCTCCACCATGGGGCCTGCTGTGGTTGAGAGAGGACTAGGAGCCACAAAGTGGCTATTGGGCAACACGGATTCAAGCCTAAAGCATGATTGTATGTAATTGATATTTAATCTATTTGCAGAATTCCTCTGCAGTACCCTAAAGAGCTACTAGGGGGAGTTAACAAGTATTTCCCTTAACACCTTAAGGTTGAAGTGGGCAATATTTTTAATCTCAGCTCAGGGTGACAAATATGTGTCAACCCTCAGTCCCAGGTTTGGGATTGTAAACCATTGCCCCTTGGTTTTTATTTCACTTTCAAAAGCTGTTCAGTTTAATTGGACCATGTGGAAACAAAGAAAGCGCCTTTTAAAAACATATAAATAAATGCTCTATGTTACGGTCCAGAGAAAAAAACCATCAGAAATATCTTTCTGAGCACACACGATGCATTCATTGTTCCAGTGCCGAGCTCTGATTTTAGCGATGTTTACAAATGTCTATCTCCTAAAACTCAAAAAACAGACATTAACAGCTGCATTTTGCTGCCTCTCTCACTGTGAATTCTTATTGTTGAAGAACGGGAGGTTTTCATCTGTATGCAAAGCAATTAGATCAGTCATGAAACTGCAGAGATGTGATCTGTACAGCTCATCCAAAGATCTTTTCGCCCCAGAAGATTTTTCTCCTGTCTCACCCACCTCACTGCCTTTGACCCTTGCACATTTACATTTTTTGAAAAAAAAAAAGTCTTAAACTTTACTTCCGAGTTTAATACTCCTGACAAGTGACAGAGGTTGGATTAACAGCCCAGGAGAATGGCGTCCTATTTCTCCAGAGAATAGATACAGTCTAGGCAGCCATAGTGCAAGCTACCATAACACTAATACCTGGATATTTATACAGCACTTTTCATCAGTAGCTCTCAAACCATTTTACAAAGGAGGTCGGTATCATTTTCTACATTTTACAAGTGAAGAAAGAGAGACAGAGGGGAGAAGTGAATTGTCCAAGATCACCCAGGAGTCTGGTGGCACAGCCAGGTAAAGAACCCAGTTGTCCTGAGCAGAACAGTGTGGATAACTGATTTTTCAGTTCACTGCCGTGTGGTTGTAGCCATGCTGGTTCCAGGATATGAGAGAGACAAAGTGGGTCCATCTTTTATTGGACCAACTTCCACTGGTGAAAGAGATGTGCTCCTATGTGGAGCTCAAAAGCATGTCTCTTTCACCAGGTGTAGTTGGTCCAATAAAAGACATCACCTCACCCACCTTGTCTCTCCTTTTCAGTTCGCTGGCAGTTCCCAATAACAATACATTAGTTTTGGGCCTATCCGAAACTGAAATGTTTTGGAATTTTTGGCAAATTGAAAAGTGTGTGTGTGGGGGGGGGAATTGTTTCATGCTCAAACCACTAGGCTAAAGGTTATAACGGGGATGGCACCAGCATCTACTCCTCACCGGCTAAATGAAAAGTCAGGTATTTGCACGGCTCCTGTTCTTACTTTGCGAGAGATAACACAAGGATAAAATCTTAGACTTCGCCATATCTTGACCTGCTAACATGTGTGATAGGTACAAATGGCCTAGCCTTCACTCGGATTTTACCTTGGCCGGATCTATACTACAGACCTATATCGGTATAACTACATCGCTCAGGGGTGGGAAAAATACACACATAGTTATGCCGACCTAACCCACGTGTAGTCAGTGCTATGTTGATGAGGGAGCTTCTCCTGGCAACATCATCCACCTCCCCAAGAGGCAGTAGCTAACGACGCCCATGGAAGAAGCTCTCAGATCGGCGTATTAGTGCCTTCACTAACACACCACAGCAGCACCATAGTGCTGTACGTGCAGACAAGCCCCTAGTGTTAATGACCACGTGTTCGCTGACATGAGGCCAGAACACACCTTTTTTCCTCAGAGACCCATAATTAGTCAGGGCTGGTCTACACAGAGTTTATGCAATGATCTAAACAGGTGCAATCCCCTCATAGGGACACACTTCGATTGATTTTAAAGAGTTTATTTTGGACTAGCTTACTTCAGTCAACTGAAATCAATAGAAGTGTATGCACAGGAGGGGGGTGCAGTGAGTTAATTACATCGGTTTTTAATCTGTGTAGGTTAAACCCTGAGTCTCTCAGCAAATCAACATTCTGGGCAGGAGCGTTAAAGGCGTTAACTCTGGTGACCAGCACTGGGTTTGAGCAGCCCCACTGCAAAGCCCTACTTGCATTATGGTGTTTCCACACACGCCTGGGAGCCTCTCCCATGGTTCTTTGTGCTGAGACACTCTAGGATTCGTTCCCAATTATTTATGTCAACTACAGGAGAGCTTGGACTGCCTTCGAGGGAAACAGTGGGAAGGGTATCGGAGGACCATCAGCATTGGAGTGATTTATCTTGTGTTCTCACTGCAAAGTGGGCAGGTTCCAACCCAAGATAAAGAGGAGCCCGGGTTCTTACCCATGCCTCCAGGCAGATCAGCTAGGCCAGGCTTAAAACACCTCCAAACCCAGGTCAGAGGTTTTTCCTATATGGATAAAAGTGGGTCAGGGGGCTAAAGACTAAAACCCAGAGTCCAGTTTAAGTGTACAGTGTAGACAGAACTGACGGGTATGTCTTCACTGCACATATAACCAGGGCTCCTATTCAGAGGTTGCCCCTAACCCCTCCTCCCTTCCACACACAAAACGCTCTCACCCAAGTTTAATGGAGTGTTTAACTCAGGCTAGCTGATCCATCTGGGGCAACAGACTAAAGTCGAGAGAGGCTTTCTCCGAGGCTAGTAACCCCACCAACTTTGCAGTGAGGATGTGGGCTAAACCCTGAGCTCCTTATGGGTCCTCCAATGCTTTCCCACAATTCCACCTGTGCGCCCAGAAGAACAGGCATGTTTCCCCATAATCCACTGGGAAAGAATCACAGAGCAGCTCAGCTGACTATAGTACATGGGATAGGGCACCAGAAGTCCTAGTGACAAATGGGCATGGCACCAGGGAGGATCCAGTATAGGGCTTTGCAGTGTGGCTGCTCACACCCTAACTAGGATTAGAAAAACATGCCTTATAGTGATAGACTCAATGAGCTCCATGTATTTAGTTTAGAAAAGAGAAGGTTATGGGATGATTTGATGACAGTTTATAAGTAGCTACCCTGGGAACAAATGTTTGATCATGGGCTCTTTGATCCAGCAGAGAAAGGTGTAACATGCGCCAATGACTGGATGCTGAAACTGGACAAATTCAGACTGGAAATAAGGCGAACATAGTTGGTAGTGAGAGTAATTAACCACTGGAACGATTTACCAAGGATTGTGGTGGGTTCTCCATCACTGGCCATTTTTAAATCAAGACTGGACTTTTTTTTTTCTAAGAGATCTATTCTAGGAATTATTATGGGGCAGGTCTCTGGCCTGTGTTCTACAGCAGGTCAGACTAGATGATCACAGTGGTCCCTTCTGACCTTGGAATCTATGACTCTACGAACTCAGGTCCTCAAATATGAGTGCTAATCAGCCGAGTTAACTCTGCAACAGAGACATACCCTAGGACGCCCTGCCTCAACCTGGAGGTCACTATCACAGGAAGCCCACACTTGAGTCAGGACTTTGTAAAGGAATAGACAGAGACCAGCTAAAAGAGCCGGAAACTGATTAAGGATAACATTACTTCACAGTGGGTGTATGAGGAAGAATATGCTATTGATGAAGACATGCAACTGCTCTAAAGCTGGTCAGAAAAAGGAGAGCAGTTTCACAAATTTCACCCACTACCCTAAATGTCATGCAGTTTTTCCATAAAATAGTCATATTTTTCCCTGAACAAAATTTCAAAATGTCAGCCAACTCGATAGTTGGTTAAAAATATTGTCAATGTTTCCCCCTAATTATTTGGGGGGAATTCAAACTTTTCAAAAATTTCAACTAGCTCCAGCCCTTTCCACTGATCTTTTTGGCACTTTCCATGAGAGACAATTGCACGGATATCATCAGGTAATCTCCAGCCCCCCACACCACGCACACACAAGACCACCACTAATATTCAGTCTAAATTTCCATTGCCTTGATTTCCTCTCATTTATGGATCGCCATAACCAATTCCTCTGATACACTAATCAAATGCATGTAGAAGGCAATGTAGGCAGCTGGTAGGATGGAAGAATAATGTAAATAAATACTTCACTTTTACGTTGCACTCTTCATCAGTGGATCTCAAAGCACTTTACAAACGAGGTCAGCATCATTATCTTCGTTTTACAGATGGTGAAAATGAGGCATAGAGAGCGGAAGTAACTTGACCAAGGTAACCTAGCAAGGAGTGACAACACTGGTAATAGAACCCAGGGCTCCTGGGTCCTCTCCAGGGCTCTATCCAGTAGGAGATGCTGCATCTGGTGAAGTGGGTTTTAGCCCACAAAAGCTCATGCCCAAATAAATTTGTTCATCTCTAAGATGCCACAAGGACTCCTCATTGTTTTTGCTGTTACAGACTATCACGGTTACCACTCTGAAACCTGCCTCCATATTGTAATGGGTCAGGCACTCATTCGGGATGCAGCAGAACTGGGTTCAGTTCCTGCTCCAGCGACAATTTTCTTGTGTGACCCAACTTGCTTTATCACCTCTCCATCTGTAAAATGGGGATAAAACTTCCCTTCCTCACAGCGGTTTTGTGAGAATAACAATCCATCCATGTCTGTGAGCTGCTCAGACACAGAACGGGTTAAAATGTCCGATCGCAAAAAGTGATGAGAGGTTTTTTTGTTTTGTTTTTTATGAAAATTTTTTTCCCTCATGGAAAATGTCCATTTTCCTCTACGTGTTCTTAGGTTTTCATCATAAAACTAATTCCCACCCACCACAGTTTTCCACATCTGAAAACCAAACATTTTCCAGCCCAAACCAAAAAGAGCTGGGTTTCAAATTTTCAACAAAACCCCCAGAACGTACTTTTTTTTTATTCCCATTGGTCAACTCAGCAGCGACGATGCAGCCAAATTAAATCTTTCCACTGCTTTCCGTCTTGTATCAGCTTCACGGATTTGCTCATCTTTGAACCTTTTATTCTGTGGGTTTCCCTGCCAAGACCAACCTGCCCCCCACCTCCCAAAAATGGCTTTCATATTTTCATTAAAAAAAAAATTAGAAAGAAATTTTTTGCCAAATACAAAATCTTGGGTTTTTTTCCCCTTTGAAATAAAAATGATTTCTGACTTCTGTAGTGATAAGGGCCATAGAAGTAACTAGATAGGATAGAAAGGAACATGCCATTTCCACATAAACACATTTCATTCTAATCATCTGAATGTACTACAGACAATTGGTTTAAAAAAAAAAACGTTTCACCTATTCTTATTATTGGGAGAAAATGTACAGCCCAGATGTAACCAGTTCCAGCCCATGTTACCTGCATGTCAACTCTGAGAGCCTTGGGAGTGCAAAGAAAAACATTGGCATGTTTTCTTTCATACCATCATGCAGCAGTTTGTACCAATAGATGTATTTTTGAAAGAATACAGCTGCCTTCTTCACTAATTAAGGCTTCTGAGAGTGTAATGCAAAACTGTGTGATTTCATTGCATGGCAAAGGGCCAGCATAATTTGTTCCAGATACACAAAAGAGATTTTAGTTGCAGATTATCTGGGTATATATAGGGGTAGACTCATGCAGGTGTGCAGAACTGGGAGGGGAAAGTATATTCACAGTATGCTCAGAAATAAGCCCACTGGAATTTCTTCCAGTAACTGAACCCCATGAAGTTCAGAGTCCATTTACACGCTGTTCCATTGGTAGCAAATGTTAACTAAGTAGAACAGGCAAGAGCAGATGCACTACATACTTAGAGACACTAGAGGGAGCTGGAGAAAGGAATCAGAGAAGAAGAATGGAAAGTGACATGGAAAAGACTTATTAAAATATCTAGTTTAATCCTGCTGACAACAGTTTAAAACAACGGTCCCACTCAACCTGGTTGGTGGCAGGAGAAAGAATTTGAATCATGTCATTCCTCCCCTCTTTCCCCTTTGTGCAGCATACAGCCAATTAAATTATAGCAGGCAGATTCTCTGCTACCCATGAGAAAAACTGCTTGCAATTATAAAAGGGGATCATTCACAAAATAGCTGCTCCATACTGAACAGTGGGCACATGGTTTGCATGTCAATGAAATACCTCCCAGACTATCACCTCTGTGATAAGATACATCTTAACAACTCAGGAGTAGGAATATTCACTACTCGAATCAAAGACCTAGCCCTGGACAGCAAGCCAATCTCACCACCCACCCACCCACCAAGTCAACAGAAGGTCTCAAGTACCCTTAGCAGAATGTCACCTACAGAGAAAAATACCAGAACTATTGGTTCCAGAACATCACCCCAGCCTCACCATCAACAACAGGGCTGTGCTAGCAGACAGACACACCGCTCAATTTACACAGATCAACAGGCAGACAAGATGACCAATGTTAGAAAACCACTAAATGTAACAGATAACTAACTCCCAAATTTGAATTCTGGACATACCGGAAGTCAGTATTTATAACATTAGGAACATGACCACTTTTTACTCTAAAGCAGCTGGACCATACAAAGTTTATTCTCCTCAGTCTTTGGAAACAAGCCCCAAATTTCAGACTTTGTTCAGAAAATATCATGATGTGACATGATCATATTACATGAAGCCCGGTAAGGCAGAGGTGCCCTTACATATTGCCTCAGTGGGGCTACTAGGCCACTAAAGACACAGTAAAGTGTCAATACTTTGGTGTTCTTTAATTTCTCTCAAAGATTTTGCAAAATACATCCGTCCTGCAAAGAAAGGCCAAAGTCACCCGTGAGTCAAAATATTCAGAGACTTCCTACACCTGCACTCTGATCTGTACCACTGTGCTCTCAATACACCCCACCTATTCTCCTATTATGACCAAGATTATTTCCTAAGCATCCAGTCAGAAATCAACACCTTTCAAGAACTGAGTAGAATTCTTATTCATGAATACAAAGGCCCACACAGGCTGAGAACCAGAAGGAAAGATGATATTAAGTCCGTGCAAAAGCCTTGGGATATACATTCTCAATGGGAAAGAATTCCTTAGGCCGGTTTATGCATAACTACGCAAAGGGTGACTGGATGACGGACTGTTGCATAATGAACCTAGATTTCAGTGAAAAATGCTCTTGTAAAACTGATCCAAAAAATGCTGACATATTTTTTGGAGGGGGAAAAAAAAGCTTTTTGGCAAACACATTTTTTCTCTGTGGAAAAAAAATCATTTTGATCAAAATATTTCAGGTTTGTGTAATATATATATGAAAACTGAACTGTTGGTTTTGGTTCAAATTGAAATGAACATATTTGCTTTATTGAAAAACTGAAAATTCCATGAAAATTGTTTAAGGATATGATTTATTGTTTTGTTTCCTGCAAAAAATTTCATTGAAAATACTTACCATTTTCTGCCCAACCCTAACTAATAGTTAGTTATACTTACCAGACCACAGCCAATTTGTTCTATGTTTCAGCGAACAGCAAATGCCATCACACCATTAAAAATCTCTAAACATTACCCAAGATCCAGAGGAACAATACAAGTAAGACCTTCAAACAGCGGTCATTGAAAAATCTAATGAATATGTTTCTAAATACTATGACCAAACAGCAAATGAAATTAACAGTGCTATAAAAGACTTCCAAAGAGTTCACAGCAGAACAGCAAAGCAATTTCTACCCACTCCACCAGCAACACAGGATTGCAACTCAAAGAGAAAAAAAAAAAGGGAAGAAAAATGAAGCACTACGCACTAAGGAAAAAAAGGGAGAGAACTCTCCTACTTAAAATACAAAGCTCTATGTGACCCTAACCGACACACATCTTACCTTGACACATCACGGAACTAGAAATCAATGCTTCAACAGAAAAAATAAGCAGCACGATTTTCAAAACTGCTGAGCAATGAGACGTCCCTATTGATTTCAATGGGAGTTGCTGGGTGCTTGGTACTTTTGAAAAATCAAGCTGCACATTGAAATGCCTAAATATAGAACTAAAAGTCTAACTTTAGGTACCTGGTTGTTTTTAGAATCTTGGCCTCTACTCCTGAATGTACCATCTTTCAGATCAGATGCAAAACCCAGAGGTCCTGATTGCCTCTGCCATCAAAGATCCCTTGCATTCTTTGCAATAGTAACTTATTAACCCCGAAGGCCTCACTTTATACATTTTATCTAGTTGCATTCATATTTGTACAGCATCTCATGTGTGCCTAGGGCCTAGGATAATGGGGCCCCAATCAGAAAGTGGAGCCTATAGGTATTACTGAAATATTAATATTCATACAGCTATGCTAAATATTAAATAATAATGTGTTCCCACTGCATTTTCAATCTGGTCTGGCATTCATCTTTACTCCCAGCACTAAACTAATGAGAGCGTCATGATACATTGTTAAAGAGCTGTTACATTCCACCCCAGAGGTAGATGCATTTCAGTACTAGGTGAATTTAATCCCAGTATATAGCTTAGATCCTTCTGGATGAATCCTGGAAATGTCAGATTATATTATTACTTACCACTCACATAGAAGATGGGGGGGAAAGTACTAAGCGTTTTAAAGATGTTAAACTACTGACATCTGATTCTGAACTATCTGTTACACTACAGGTGCTATGCAAGGAATAAATACAATTAATGATAATAAATAATAATAATAGCTAATTAATTGCATTGTGTTATTTTAAGATGTTGTCACGTTCAGTGATAAGTATTTCCAAACAAGCGTGGTGCATTATTTGACAAAAAAGGTTCCAATCAGCCTTCAGGTACCCACATGCAATCTCACTAACCTCATTGTAAACAAGGGCAGAACTGAGCCCCTCTCCAGCTCAGGAAACCATCCCTATTCAGCACAGCACATAAGTACATGCTTCACTTCAGGCACATGCTTAAATCTCATTCAGTGGAAACCAAGAATATCACAAAGGATTTTTCTGAATCAGGGCCTTGTTGAGAGATTAGGCTCTCTAAAGTCCAATACTGCAATGCAGCAGCAGAAGGCATTGAAGAGATTACTATAGTTGACACTCTCCGGGATGGACAACCTGGTGTGTTTTAATTGAAGTGTTCAGTTTTCTTAGGTATTTGGCTTTCCATTACCAATGAGGCCTGGGACAGGAGCTACATATATACTGCCTTAGCTCATGGCACCGTTGGTTACTTTACAGCATTTGCCATTCTGGATCTTAATCATTTATACTGCAGTCCTCACCCACCTTGAATAAAGAGTAGACATTGACAAGCTGGCTGATGTGAAATAAGAACCTATCCAAAACATGCCCAAATTAAGTTCACTTTGGGGTTCAGAATAGTCTGGGTGACTCTGAAAACAATGCTAGGTTTTCACATTGCATCTGGGGCTGTACCATCTCACAGCAGGATACCAGCAGGTATCACTGAAACCAAAAGATATTAGTTGCATTCTAATTACTGCACTATCAATTAACCACTTCTTTGGGACCTGACACAATATTAACTGAACACTGTACAAATCTCCTGAGTCTCAGTCCAGTGAGTGAGTGACTGTCAATCAGAAGACCATCCATTCCCTTAAAATTCTCAAACCATTTTACACACCTGTGAGGCTTAGGGTATGTCTATACAGAAAAAAAAGAAGAAGAAAAAAAAAAGCCTGCAACAGCAAGTCTCAGACCCTGGGTCAACTGGCTTGGGCTTGCGGTATGGAGCTAAAAACAGCCGTACAGATTTTCCTCTCAGACTGAGTTCTACCTCCTCGTTGGGTTTCAGAGGCCCAAGTGAGAATGTCTACACTGCCGCTTTTATTTCTGTACCATGAACCTGAATCATTTGTCCCAGGCTCTGAGACTTACTGCCATGTTTTTTTTTGGGGGGGGGGTGTTTGTTTTTTGTTGTTGGGGTTTTTGCGCTGTCTAGACATACCCTTAGATAGTCAGTGCTTATCCAAATCTTGGTCAGAAATCTGAAGTTCTCACTCAGGATTATGTCAACGCTGTAGAAAAAAACTGAGTTCTTATCACAGCTTTGCCAACTTGAGTTAAAATAGCAGTGAAAACAGAAACTCCGCTTTTAACTCAGGTTAGCAGCTCAAGTCAACCCCAGGCTGCCCTAGAAGCTTGAACTCTAGCTGCTAACCCAAGTTAAAAGCCAAGCTGTCGTGTCTTCATCACTATTTTAACTCAAGTTAGGTAACCTGAGTTAAGAACACACTTGTTTTTTTATTTATATGTTTTTTGTTTTCCAGTGTAGATGTATTTTACCCTCACTGTCCTTGCTGAGATATTGGTCCCATTGACACTACTGGACTTTCACTTGAGTCCATTAAGTCTATTAATGGCTATTAGCCAGGATGGGTAAGGAATGGTGTCCCTAGCCTCTGTTTGTCAGAGGGTGGAGATGGATGGCAGGAGAGAAATCACTTGATCTTTACCTATTAGGTTCACTCCCTCTGGGGCACCTGGCATTGGCCACTATCGGTAGATGGACCTTTGCTCTGACCCAGTATGGCCATTCTCATATTCTTATGAGTAAAGACTGGATAGAAACTTCATGCTTCATCCTCTCTTGAGGTTCACCCACCATTAATAATAAAAACAACTCTTCTTAATCCGGGGCATTCTTCACTGACAAGAAAAGTAGGACCTACAGTAACTACAAATCAAATGCAAAAGTACATTGTACTGCATGCCACAGGCATTCACATAGCCCTGGTTGAGAAATGATTTTTATCCCTTCATGTAAATTAAGATGAAACACCAATTTTTCATTTTCAATTACTTTTTTTAAAAAATAATTCTGGACTAAATTCCAAATATACTAGTTCAAAATGAAATACATGCATGAAAATCTTGTTTTCAATAAAACAATTAGCTTGACATTCAATAATCATAGTTATCTTCAAAACTGGACAAGGATTGTAATTAGTTAGCTGGAGACCATGCCCATGGCTCTACCTACAACTTCAGGTGCTTCCTGGAGAAAAAAGGATTGGGGTCCAAAATTCCTATATCCAACATATAAAGTAACCCAATCACTGGTTATCATACTGTCTATTTAGCTTGTCTGCTTGTTACATTGCTGTCTAAGCTGCATTACCAAGGAGATATTTGGTGAAATCTCAGCCAGGATCAGGTTACATAATGCGTAATTGTTTGATACTGAAATACATGGCATCCAATCTGCCTCTATATCAGCCAACAGGAGGCTGTTTATTTTAAGGACTTGAAATATAATATAGGCTAGGAGTACGCTGCCCCTGCTTTTCTTTTTCTTTCTCAAGCAGCACGCCAGTGACTTTTGGAGTCATAGACCATCTGTAAAATGCAATGTACTGCAAGGAGAGCTGATAACATCTGTATAGCAGCCTTCAACTTGAAAGATCCCACAGGAACAAAACTGAAGTATAAATGGAGGACTCCACACATCACTGATTTGTGGGCACGCATGAGTTGAAACACAGCAATGGTACCCAGTGCAAATAATAAAGTATTTTAGTCCAGGATCTGAATAGTCTTATCCCATTGACACAGCCAGGGGAATTTAGGTAGGCAGCATCTAAAAACATGAGATGGAATGCGTTCAGGATTAACACCCTTATTTCGGAGACAAAGTTCCATGGCTTCCTTAGTGGTCATTGATTATCATGGCCTTGTTGAACATGTCACCCAGAAAAGGGCACTTCTTGTAGCACAGAACCACTGAGTGCCAAGCTGGGATATGGAGGGAAAAGTGCTATCTTTGCCATCACCCACACCACTTCCCACAGAATTCCTTACAAGTCTCCCATGCAGCCACTGAGCCAGCCCAATGGTGCTTAGCTTTGACAAGCTGGCATGGCCGCAGGAAGTCAGAAACAAAGTACCTACTGTGAGGCTGCAGAATATACACACATTCTGCATGTGAGTGCTCATGGCTCAACCTCTCCCACAGTACTGCTGGCAGCACGGATATTACCTCTAAGATAAATGAATAAGAGTTTAGGTCTTATTGGATTACAGTTTATTGAACTTTATAAATTCCAATTAACAGACCCCTGAGCAATAAGAGACATGTAGTGTACTCTTCATTTTATAGTGCAATTATTACTGAGTTTATCCTCAGCTGAACAAGAGGTATTAACGGATAAAACATGGGAAAGGGGACACACGAATAGATAGAAGCAGATATTGGAGACAAGGAGATAAACAGATACAACTAGGACCGAACGTGCAAGGGAAGGAACAGCTTGCCAGGCTTACTTCATTGCTTATATTACTAACCAAGAGAACGACAGGAAACAGATGAGAGACAGATCTGCATGGGAACACTTGTCCTAGATAGGTTAACAAGTGGGGGGAATAGATAAGATTCATAAATCGGTTAGGGTTTTTGGTCAATTTTGCAGCTGCTCTAAAGACATGGGCATAAGATAAAGAATTCTCCTGATTCAGTGTTTTGCCATTGGATCCAGGAAATGTTTCGTACTCTTACCAGAATGAAAAAAGTTCAAGGTGCTCATCCATCAGCTTATGGATGTAAATAAGATGGAAGGCGATTCCTCCCTCCTTCTCTCCCCCCTGCTATCCGAGCCACTAATACAAAATCCACACCAATTCGGCTCTGTTAAAAGATTGTTGAAGCAGTGCGAGTACAGTTCTTTCATTTCCCTCCCCACTTCCCACTTTTTGATTTATTGAGCCTGTTCCGACTTTGTCTTTTTCATAGATAAGAAAAGTATGTATGTATACAAACTCCAGCAGTAACTAGCTACATTGATCCAGTTTTCATGATTTCATTGCTGAGAGTCAGGGCTCTCCCGGCCCTGACTTTCATTTGTCATATATTTGTAAGAGCTCCCCAGCCTGTCTATTTCTGATATTATAAAGTGCTCTCATACACTGTTTAGGCAATATCAGTTGCCATGAGCTGTAACGAGAAGACCTTTGAGATGTCTTCCCTCGTGCCTGACTACGATGCTGTTCTGCAGTGGTGTTAGTGGCATTATGGTAGCACTTGCGGGCCTCCAACTGAGATCAGAGCCCCATTGTGCTAGGCGCTGCACGAACACTTAGTGAGAGAGAATCTCTTCCCCAAAGAGCTTACAATCTATATGGACAATACAAAGGGTGGGAGGTAAAACAGGCAACAAGAAGAGAAAGAACTCACCCAAGGTCATGTAGGAAATGAGTGTCAGAGAAGGCATCAATGATGTAATTATTTTTATTTTGATAGCACCTAGAGGGCCCAACCAAGGTGGGGACCCCATTGTACTAGATACTGTATGAACTCCTATTAAAGGACCGTCCCTGCCTCCAAACAGTTTACTGGCTAAATAGATGGGGAAGACCAAAGGTGGCAGAAAGGAAGTATCATTATGCCCATTTTAACACATGGGGAACTGAGGCACTGAGAATGATTAAGCGACTTGACTGAGGTCTCACAGAAAGATTGTAGGAGAGCTGGAAACTGCACCCAGATCTCTTGAATCACAGCCCGGTGCTTAATCCACAAAACCATCCTTCCTAGTCTGACTACAAACTCCCCTATAATAGCTGAAGTTAAGTATGATAGATGCAAGAGTCAGAGAAAAACCACCTAGGGCTTGATTTATCAGTGCTGTGCACCTTGTGCAATCATCTACACTTGTGCAAAGTCAGTGTAAAATGCTGATTTGATTGCCCTTTGTACAGATGGAAAGGACAGACCAAGGTACAATGCAGTGGGAGAATGAAGCCCTTCGTTTCTTGCCTAGGTCAGTGGGGTGTACCCATAGAACATTCTCCAGCATTTGGCCCAGTTCTGTTATAAAGAAGCTTGTTATATACACCAGCATTTCCATCACCCCCCTGAGGATATTATTCCACTGCCTAATAGAGCTCAAGTTTAGGAAACTTTCCTTGATCCCAGCCCATTTTCCTGTGCTCATTTGCATCCTGCTACATGTCTAGTCATATCAACCACCGGGGCTACTCTACACATTCCCCCTCCTCCTCAGTATTTACACCCTTCAAGTGCATGGAGGTTGCTATACTCACCTCCATGATGCTATTAGACAGCAGGTGGAATTGAAATTGTTCTTCTACAGCATTTCTTGTTGAGAAAACACAAGCTGCTTATGCAAACATTGACATGGCAATGTACATCCATCAGTGAAGTGAGAATCCCATTCCAGGTTAGAGCGGGAATGCAGTCTAAGCAGTGCCACTTACAACCCAAAAGGTGTCAGATGCCATAGCTCACCAAGGAGTAAGCTCTGGCAGAAGTTAACACGTGAAGAAGTGTAGTAATGGACTCCCCTACTTCCCTACACCCTCTTCCAACCTCCACCCCCGTACTAGATCATACAGAATGGAGTACATTAATTTTCTATAAACTATATCAACTTGAGTGACGTGTCCTTAAGGATTGGGTGATTGATATCCACAATGAAGTCTTATAATCTAAAATCATATTAATATTAATATTAAAGATTTTCTGTCCTTTATGTGCATCATTAAATTCTGAGTATAAGGTGAAATTGACAACATACATTTTGACAGCTTATCTATAATAAATATGCAAATCTTGATACTGGCATGTCATCACAGACTTTGCAGCTCCTTGAAATATCAGAGAGATCCTTTCTTTCTATGACATTTAGACAGTGAAAGATCAGATATCAAACATTTCATGTGACTGAGATTTTCATTGGTTTAGTCTTCAGATGCCGTGATATTGGCTTCATAGTCCATGCCACAAGCATTCACGCTGCCCCACCCCCATCTCCTCTTCATGGTACTATAAGTAAAATAAAGAAATGCACCCCTCCCCCTCAGCCCTTCCTAGCAGGAATTTAACATTGGAAATACTCACAAAGGGCACACCCTCAGCAGGTGTAAATTAGCATAGCTTTACTGGCTTCAATGGACCTGCGTTGATATACACCACTGGCAGATGCAGCCTGTAGCATTGGTGAAGACTTTTCCCTTAGTTAAATATTGTCAAAACAAGAACAGACAATGAATGGATTTCTGCCAAATAATCTACCCCATTAGGTCATCTCTGTGTTCCCTCACTTCAACCCAGCTGACTCTTGGGGACACCACCACACATGACAAGTAAAGCGAGGTAAGTTTTTCGGACAAAACTGTCTTTCACCAAAAAATCCAGACTCAGGTCAACCAAACCATTTTGCAAATTCGTGTCAAATTCACCAAACTGTTTTGGCCAAAAAAAAAAAAAAGAAACTGAAAAAGGCAAAACCTTCTCTTTCGACATTTTCAAAGTGAAACTTTTAAATTTTTCTATTCAAAATGTCTTTCTTGTCAACTTTTACCTTGATTTTATTTAAAAAAGGTGAACAAAAATTAGTTTCTGGTCAAAAAACATTTTGTTCAACCCAAAATAAAATATCTTTGACTTTTTTTTTAAATTCCACTTTGGATAAACCCACAACGATTTCCCCCACCCCCGAATTTTTCAGTTAGCCATCAAACTGATAAACTGGTTATTCACAGAGCTCTAATGACAAGATGAAGGAGCAAGTAGATCGGAATGGTTTGTATTTGTTTGTGCGCTTGGGTGTGTATAATTAAAGAACATGGGGCACAATGTAGTTAAGGGTGTGTCTTCAGAGCGAGTGGCAGGCGATAAGTCTCAAAGCTTGGGACTTGCCAGGCTCAGGATCACAGGGGTCACACAACAGCACTAAAATATCTGTGTAGCCATTGTAGCTTAGGCCAGAGCTCAGGCTCTGAAGCCTAGAGAGGGTGATGGGGTTCAGATCTCGAGCTCCAGCCTGAGCCTGAATGTCTACACAGCACCAGTTTTAGCACGGTTGCATGAGCCTGACCTCTGAGACTCATTGCCATGGGCTGCCGCTCACTCTGTAGACACACTCTAAGTGGCTAGGACACTATTGCCAACTCTGCCACTGTCCCACTGCATGACCTCCAGGACATCACTTCACATCTCTGTGCCACTTACTGTTCTTTCTCAGCCGTCTCATCAGGACAGGGACTCTCACTGTGTGTCTGTACTGCACCTAGCATAAAGGGGGGCCCTGATCCTGATCCTGCCTGACAACTCCAGGCACAAATTTACTCTAAATAATAACTAACCATATACCTACAGGTTTCAGAGTAACAGCCGTGTTAGTCTGTATTCGCAAAAAGAAAAGGAGTACTTGTGGCACCTTAGAGACTAACCAATTTATTTGAGCATGATATCATCACTTATCTGATGAAGTGAGCTGTAGCTCACGAAAGCTCATGCTCAAATAAATTGGTTAGTCTCTAAGGTGCCACAAGTACTCCATTTCTTTTTGCATATACCTACACTACATCGGACAAGTGACGTGTATCATCCTACAGAGACGTATGCCCTGGCCTACTCGCCCGCATAATGTTTAACACATGAATATCACTGGCTGAGACAGCTATAGAACTGAAGACCTTGTGACTCTATCAACCTCCGGACCCCTATTCCTGTGCCTTGGAGACCATATTGGCCCCTAGCACGCTGCTCTGGTTGAACTATATTTTGGGAGGAAGGAGAAGCATGGAGAAGTTCATATGGCCACTGCTTCTGCAGCCAGTGAATTTCAAATTTATGATTATTTCTTATTTGGATTACAGGAGCATCTACAGACTACCATCGAAATCAAGGCCCCATTGTGCTGGGTGCTGTACAAAGACACAGTGAGCGAGCGGCCGTCCCTGCCCCTGAAAGCTTGCACTCTAAATAGACAAGACAGACAAGGAATGGGAGAGGAAACAGAAGCTACAGATGGGATGTGTTGACCAACATTGTACAGCAGGTCAATGGCAGAAAGCAGAGATTCTGCCTCTATCCTGCCCTCTGAATCAAACTGACTTTGAACCTGGTGCTTTACAAAAGCATTGAATACATACATAAGCATAAATAAATACATTAATAAAACCCACCAATCCTCCGCACCCCCTTCACACAAAAAAAGATTCATTCTAGTGAATAGACATTACATAAAACAGAGCGGGAGGGTAGCCTGGATTCCCTGCATTGGGGACGGAGTGGAATTAGCTAGGAGGTGGGGTGGGGTCAGTGATGCACAGACCGGAACATGATTTAACAGAAAGTAGTCCCGAGCTATCGTTTCTTCCTTTGATCCAAATCACAGCCCAGGTGGGGATTAGACAATGCAACACTTACACCTGGCTCTCCAGCAGGGTTGACAGAAAGAGGAATTGAGGCGGTGGCACTGGCTTTCCTTCTCAATTAATTCTTGCATCTTTTTGACAGCCGATGTAGAAAGTTTAAAGGGAGAGATGAAAAGAGCCGTTTTCATTGAGGACATAATTCCTGGGACACTGACCAGAGGCTATCAAATGTCTTGTACCAAGGCCCATTATGGCCATTTACTTCTGACAAGGCCGAAGTGTAGGCAGAACAGAGGTGGAAGGTCAACAACGCTGAGCCATCTTTATTTCTGTCATCGCCCCTCCCCAGCCCAAAGGCGGCCGCAATCAGGCCAGCTCCTTCACCCTCCTCAAATGGTGCGTGTGTGTGTCTAGGGAACTGAAAGTCAGGCCCTTAAATCCCGATGTTCACAGTCCCACGAGTCCCACAGCTCCAAATGTCTTTCATCAGGGTTGAAGTACCCTTTTGGAGCACCCCCATGTGGACAAGTCTGTCCTGTTATTGGAAGTGCGCATAGCGCTGGTATTACGGCAGCACCCAGCTGCTCCAAACCAGACTGCGGTCCCACTGTGTGAGGTGATGTATAAACACCTCCTAAAAGACCATCTCTGCCCAGAAGGGCTGATCATCTAAATCAGCAAGGCAGACAAAGGGTGTGAAGGAAGGAAGCGTTATTAGTCTCTTGTTACAGCTGGGGAGCTGAGACACAGGGACATGAAGTGATTTGTCAAGGCGGTTTGCATTAGAGCGGGAAATAGGATGCAGATTCCCCTGTTTGAGCAGTGCCTTAGCCACTAGACCACGCTGCCTCTCCTGCATCTTCATCCACATGCTTTATGCCGGATCTCACTAGCGTGGGTAAAGTTGACACGGGTTTGTCTACCCCTGCTGCCATCGCACCTTGGATTTCAGTGTAGACATACCTCTGCCCCTCCCCACTGAATGCCTCCAGCACGAAAACCAAAGCTTGAGCTAAAGAGCCAGGTGGTGTAGCGGACTCACGTTTCAGGATGAGGTACAGAGGGGGACACAACACACATGGACCCGTGGGCTACGCTAGGAGGCACTGATGGTTGCTACTCAGTGGGATGGGATGGCTTTCCCCTCTAAATAGCCCCCTCCCCAGACAGACCACTATTCCCCCTGATACTATCTGAGGGGCAATACTCAACTCTCCATTGTCTGGTAGAGGGGAACACGCAGCTTGAGCCATCATTGGCATGAAGGCTTCAGTGAGATGCACAATCCTTTATCTGGGTGTCTTAAGAAACTTCCATTGCTCTAGGGAACGGTGCCCTCAGAACACCACGGCATATATGGTACACGCTGCCCAACCACTCGCCAGAGGAGAGAGAACAGGTGCCTTCTTCCCTTGCAGTTAACACCCAGCCCTTGTGTTGCATTCATCTCTGACTAATCCTCCCCGGCTTTTTATTTGTGTTGACTTGACATGCCTTAATCCCTGAGTCAGCTCCTATTTCTTGTTACACCGAAGGTAAATGACACCGAGCGTACCCGGCAGCGCTAAGCCTGTAGCATTTAGAACGCAAAGGACCTGCTAAAAATACCCAGGGGCGCGCCTTCCGCAAGGCAAGAGAGAACCATGACATGGCGTTCCTGGCTTGCGGGGCACCTCACTGCAGCCAAAGCGCTGATGAGGGCCTCTCCTCACGCAGCTAGCAGGGTGTGGGCAGGGACACTTGGGAACAGGAGGGGAAAGAAGTGCAAGACCAACAGATGGAGGGGGGCCTCCCTGTGTTTGTTTCTGTTTGCGTGACTGCCTCTCCCTGGGCACGCACCCTCACGCCTTTTCCCTCTCAACCACACAGCTGAGCGTGACAAACACTGTCTCCCTCGTCTATACCAGGCACCAGGGATATGCCCTGTGACACACAGCCATCTCAAGCGCCACCCGCTCCCACAGCACCATGCTCAGGCTCAGTGTCTCTCACACCTGGTTCCTCACTCCCACGTGCGCTCTCTCAGCCCACTGGGCACGACACTCTCTCAATCTGTGTCACGCTCTGCATGTCGCACGCTGTGCATGACGCTCGCTGTCACAGTGCACTGCCCTCTCTCTCACACACACACTGTGTATGATGCACCGTTTCTCTCTTGCGCAGTCCACGCACCATGCTCTCCATCTCTCTCACACACTGTTTGTCTGTCCCCCCGCTCTCTCTCCCTCTCCGCCTGTAAGAGCCCATCTGCCAGCCAGGAAGATGGCTTTTGATTCATCCACATTATCAACAAAGTGCATCCTGATTATCCGGATCTGAACAGCCTTGTCAGCTCTTGAGAAATGAAACAATAGCAAATATCTGGTGAATTTCATGGTTATCAACACTCCTAATCATGCAGATGAACTGGGAAGAATAGCAAAAAGCTAATGACTCTTTAACATCTTTGCTTTCTAGTCTTGAGTTCCCTTGGGTTTTTTCCTATATATGTAGTGGTTAACTATAGATAGATAGATATTCATATATAAATAAGTGTGTGTGCATAGACACACACACATATATACACACTAAATGCTAGGAAGATTTGATTTTGCTTCTTGGAGCAAATTGCTGGGTTCCCCCCCCAACACACACACACATTTGTGTGTCATTATGTAAGGATGTTTCTGTCCAGCCGGCAAGGTTGCATAGCAAAGCATGTTAACCTGGTGATAACAGAGCACTTACACATTTTTTATCATGATCTATTGCCTTGCTAGCGTGCCGGGCCACTTCCAATAACACGGTGCATGCGATGAATTAGCGCTCTGGCCTAGCACCTGTGATGGAATATTGTTTGGATTTCTGGTGACTCTGCAAGTAATCGTATTTTCCCATCTGTTTGCTTTTCTTTGAATCAGGACTGTCAGCGGGCGAACGAGGGACAGAGCCTGTGCGTGAAATTGTCCCTTGGCATTGATTGTTTAGGCTGTTCCTTTGATTGGCATGATCCCCCCCCCAACCCAGCTTTCTATATGCAATCCTCAATCTGGGCCCGCTCCTGCAGGGTGCTGAGCACCCTCACCCCTGGATTCCTGTCAGATTCAGAAAGAGATGAGAATCCAGTGGGGCTGCTCAGCACTTTGCACAGTCAGGCCCTGTGTGCGGCCCGGATTCTGTGAAGCCCTGAGTTCGCTGAGCTGCCACTGAGATCAGATAGATTTGTGGCTGCTCAACTATTTACAGCTACAAAGTACGCTCCCAGGGTTGGGCTCTGTTATAAATCCCTATATCTCAAACATGGTTAAGATTTTAGCCTGAGATTTGGGAGACCTGGGTGCAATTCCCTGCTCTGTCACAGATGTCCTCCAGGACCTTGGCCAAGTCACTTAGCCTCTCTCTGCCTCAGTTTCCCTTTTGTACAATGGGGATAACAGCACAGCCTGACTTCCCAGGGGTGCTGTGAGGCTAACTACATGAAATAGTGTGCTCAGATACTAAAGTAACATGAGCCACAGAAGTACCTAAGACACATTGGAGGGACCTTTCCGTGGACTTAAAGGATTTAAAGTGAACTCCGCATAGAACAGGATTGCACAGGTCGGGAAATGTGTATTCAGGGCCACAGCAGGGGGTGGGATGACTGGCAGTCACTATAGCTAACTACAGAACACAAGCCCTAAAGTGGAGGAAGACTTTTACCATTTCCTCCCTCTCCAGTTCAAAGGGCTGCTGCATCCCATCAGTGTTGAGTCTCTCAATTATACACACCTCACATCTGGCGTGTACTTTACACTGGAACCATCTATTCATTTTCAGTCCACACAGTCTCAAAGCCATTTAGAAAAAGAAAGGGAGAAATGTATCACCACTGTTTACGTAGGGCCTACATGGACGAATTGGGCCATTACAAATTATGCTGATGTCCAAGAGCAGCCCACACTGAGCTGCACTCTTTCCACTGCAAACCAAGCTAGTCATCCCAAACGGCTAGAGTCAGCTAGCCACCTAAGGCTCAGATCCTGCAAACACTTAGGCATACACTTCACATTCAGCACTGGAGTAGCCCCATTGATTTCAGTGGGCTACCTCATGTGCTTAAAGTTAAAAACTCATGTAAGTGTTTGCAGGATCAGGGCCTATTTTCCCCGGTTGGAGATTGGGATTCTGGTAAATAAATGCAAGGAAATAAACAGAACAGAGACAAGTTGGTTTGCATATCCCAAGAAGCAGACAAGGGAAACCAACCCTATGTAGCTGCAAAATTGGGACATTGCAAAAGGGGAAAGAAATGACAGAGTTTCCAGTGTCTATGGAAGTGTGAGCAGCAAAGGAGAGTACAATAAATTAAACAATCATGCCATACATACCCATTAAAAAGTACTTAGAACCTTTGAAGGAAAAATGCAGCCATTAATCAGAATAGCTCAGAAACCTAAATAAAGATTTACTGTTATGTTTGCATATCTTATCTGCCCACCTATCAAATGGTGGCGCTCTGTTTTTTTCCAAAGGGGTTTACTATCATCCTACAGTGAAAGAGCAGTGCTCAAGAACTGTAGGATATAAAGGAATATATTTATCAAATACTTATGTAGGTACCTAAAAGCATCAACACTGCAAAGATAGGTGCATGTGCTGACATATACACCTGCACAGAGCCCTATTCTATTATGTGGATCAAAATTGCTCCCCAGTTGAGATCATTGTGCCAGGAGCTGTACAAACACTTAGTATGAGACAGTCCGATA
The DNA here is from genome assembly GCF_965152235.1 of Eretmochelys imbricata. Classification (NCBI taxonomy): domain Eukaryota; kingdom Metazoa; phylum Chordata; order Testudines; family Cheloniidae; genus Eretmochelys; species Eretmochelys imbricata. The sequence continues at coordinate 7,125,602 of NC_135576.1, forward strand.
CCTGAAGCGCTTACAATCTAAAATAAAGTCCATGAAAGTGTCTGCAGTTCAGGGTTCAATGTATTCTAACACTTTACTAATGAGTGTTACTTGTATCCTGCTGTGGGAGAACAGGACTTCAGTTTTCTACATGTTCACAGGTTTCTGAACAATTCTCCTATTGGCTTGAAATTGCCCATGCTTAATCTCAGGACAGGCGTGAATCTGGGGGCTGGTACAGTTTCAGGAAAATCCCTTCAGACGCAGTTGAGATATGGAAGAGAAACAAAACTTTTAAGCTTTAAAGAAGGAGAAAGACCTTTGGGCCCAGAATCACAAAGGTATTTAGTCTCCTAACTTCCATTGATTTCAATCTACCTTTGTAGCTCTGGACCTTGCTTCCTTTCAGCACATGCAATCCACCTCAGGCATAAGAAACATTACAGGAGTTATGATTACTCACCAGCTAGGACAGAATGATGCAGGAACAAACCACCATTTGCAAACTAGCCCTTTAGGGCTGCAGCCAGTGATCTCTGCCAAATATAAAGGGCCATCCCCAGAAAAGCATGCTGGGGAAAAGTTTCTATAAAGGGGCAGCTGTAGCTAAGCAAGATTTAGTAGAAATTAAGTAGTAGCAAAGGAAGGTGTTGATTATGTGCTGCTTCTAATCTTGCACTTGTCAGCGATAGCTGAATATATAACTGCCCTGGACTAGAAGCTTGATTTCTATGGAGCCATTTCTTTGCCAGGTGCTTTTGGGGGGGAGTTAAATATAAACTATTCATAAGCATGTAAAACAAATTGATTCTGAGCATGCTCAATAGGCAGGGGCTAAGATTCTTAGTATCTAATGATGCTTCATCTCATGTGTGATGTCCCCAAAGTGGGTGTGGGAACTTTTCATTTGCCTTACCTAGCCTGCCTGGTGCAGCTGGGACAATCTGTGTGAAGAAGATTGTAAATGTCTAAATGAAATACAAAGAGCTGCTTTGATATCCTGGTCCAAAGATCCGCTGCATGCATCATGATTGGGTGCCATTACAATTCTCTGCATTTCAGTTTTATAAAACTGCTACAGATCGTAAATGTTAAAAAAAAAAAAGTATCTTTCCACTAGGTAGGTAGAGTTGTTGCAATGAAAACCAGCATGTTTCTGCCCCATTAGCCCAGGTTGCTGCTCACCACAAAGCTAGAGCAAAGGGATATGTTTATACCTCCTTTGCCTCTTTCATCTCAATGAAATGCAAACTGTGAAGCCTACATAGTTTTTAAGTGGACTAACTTTATTAAGCTGAGGCAATTTGGCCCAGATGGTCAAAGGTATTTAGGCTCCTAATTTCCACTGAAATAAGAGGAAATTACATACCTTTGAGGATCTGAGCCTTTCTCATCTTAGAGGGGAAAAAGGAAATTAAATGTAATGAAGTAATGAATTTAAACTCACAAAAGTAAGGAAGAAGAAAAGCTATTGTTCTCATAGTAACATTAACTTTCTTTTAGTGTATCTTCTTTAGTCTGTATAAACAGACACTTAATACTCTATCTAGTAATAAAATATGCTATATGGGCCAGATCTTCAACTGCGATGAATCTGTGCAGCTCCATTGACTTCAGTGAAGTGACACTAATTTACACCACTTGAGTAGGTAGCTTTATAAATGCAAGGTGGGGGAAATTGAGCCCAAATCCTGCACTGAGCTGCTGCATCCATGAGAAGCCACTTCAGCTTCATTGGGGGCTCTGAGTCGTTGCAGAAGTCTGTTTTCAAAGAACTCGTTGCAGGACCAGGTCCTTTGCGATTATGAAAAGCATATTACTTTCTAAATTCCTACAGTATGTGCAATCAAATCAGCACTCTACCCCCCCACTGTCTCCTCCAAGTTACTTTTAATACACCTAAAAGCAACATTTATAAAATATTTGTGCTTTTCTGATCTCTCTGTAACTGTGGGTGATGCTTGGATCTCCCTCCGTGAGAGCTGTCAATTTATTGATATGCTCCAGCAAGTGAAATGAAGTTAACCAGTTATTATAAAATAAAATAAAATAAAATTGGTCCCATCCTTGGTTGTACCTGAGTGGTGGTTGGCCTAGCTGGGATGGTAAAGAGATTATACTACCATGCATTCCTCAGTCCCAGTCCTGTGCTGTCTACGTGCCATGGAAATGCCCAGTCAGCTGCCAACAGCCCAACGGGGCAGCTATAAGAGGCAGGGGTTACTCCAGCCAGGCCTTGTTTTAGCTGGCCATGCCTCCTAGTCAGTTGCTGCACAATGACTTTATACCTCCACCCCAGATGGACCTATGTGGTGAAGAGGGAGCCGCTTATGCCTGCTTTAGTGCTGTTTTGGGCCAGTGGAGTGGATCAAAGCAGGCTTGGTGCAGAGAGCACGACGCCAGCCGTGACTCATCTTTCAGCCATGCTAAAAGCCTCCTGCCTGTCTCAAACATTCAGATACCAAGTTGCATTTCCTGGGCTCAAAACGGCATGCGCCTGCCTGTGCCCAGCGTGTGCCCAGCTGCATGCCTAACTGGTGTGTGCGGTTAGCATGACAGTGTACTCACATTGGGTATGTGAGCATGGAATTGGCTTGTCATGCACCACATAATCACTCGTCTATTTGCATGTACAAAACCCCAGCCAGCATGCACAATCATGGCAACTGTGCATGCATTTTTGCATGAGCAACCTACTATGCATACGTTTGAAAACTAGATCCGAACCTGCATTGCTACTCTATTAGGACGAGGGAGGGAAGCGGGGAGGGGGGGGGGAACCTGTTTGCTATTCATTCTTTCTTAGGCCTTAACCAGTTTTTTGTTTGTTTTTTTTTTAAATAGTGTCTCACTCCTTTCTGTCATGCTTGGAATAAATTTGAGGCCAAGCTGGAAGTTTTCTTTTCAAAGAGGTAGCATTCTCTCTTTCTGTTAAAGAAAGCACAGGCTTTGCATTTCCCCGACCTAGCACAACATTATTTCCAGCGTAGCTTTAACAAGAAACCCTAGAGGAAGAGACTTTAAAATTTAAATGCATTTCTGTATCCTTTGTGTGTGTGTGTGTAGATGTGGCTGGTTAGGAATCACGGGCATAGCTGTGGGGAAGCAGCTGACTTGCTGATGTGGATGTGCTTAGCATGGAGGGGTGGCTCTTTGGAACAATCTGAGTAACTGCATTCACCACTGAGCACATGCGACTGATTTGACCAGACAACTACTACAGATCCCAAAATAAACAATGCGCACCAAAGAGAAACCCAGCCAGTGTTTCGGGGATTCTGCATTGGCAAGGGAGACAAGCTATGGCCATTGCTGTCTCTAACGTCTTGATTCTGAAACCAGGGCTTTGAGCCAAGCAACCGTTTTAATTCATTTTGCTTCTCTTTGTGCAGGGAAATTTCTTTTCTACTCCGTCTCATTGCAAATTCGACCCAGGAGCAAATTGTCACAATGGTTTCTTTCCAATGTATGTTAGAGAGGAAGGTGGTTAGGAGCCTAGGACTTCAGAGTAGAGCTGTGCAAAGAATGGATTTTTTTTTTCAGTTCACTGATTAAACACACACACAGACACAAAACAGGAAAAAATGTTTTGGGTCAACTTTACACTGAACCAAAAAAAGGGGCGGGGGGAAGTTTCAAGTCAAATGAAATATTCTGGTTTTGAGTTTTTTTAAGCTTCTTAACAAATAAAATTGAAGCCAAATTCAAAATGTAAATTTGTTTCAAGTCAAAATGTTTCATTTTGAAGATATGGAAAAAAATCCTTTTTTAAAATGTATTTTTGTTTGTGTTTTGGCTAAAACAATTCAGCAAATTCAACATGAATTCACTGTATGTTTCCGTTGACCCTACTCTGTTTTTTGGCCAAAAAAAATTGTCCCCCAAATTTCATCCAGCTCTGCTTGAAAGACCTGGATTGAATTCTGTGCTCTGCCACAGACTCCCAGTGTGACCATGGTCAAGTTCCTTAAGCTCTGTATAGCTCATTTCTCCGGCTCTAAAAATGGTGGTCCAACCTCTCAGGGGCACTGTGAAGATTAATATGTTGAAGACTGTGAGATACTCAGATACTGCAGTGATGAGGGCTATGTTTGTTTACCTGATGGCAAAACATAGGCTAGTGGTAGGACACCAGACTGCACTCAGGAGCCCTTGGCTTAATTCCCTACTCTGCTGCTGAGCACAGTGAAATGATTTCATCCCTTTTCCCTTCCACCTTCATCTCTTTTCTCTAGTTAGACTGTGAGCTCCTTGGAGACTGTCTCTCAGTATGTGTTTGTAAGCACCATGCGCAGCATGTATCATAGGCTGTGGGAGGCTGTGTCTCCCCAAACAGCCAGGCATGGCCCCACTCATGCTCTGTCCCCAGCAGGCCCCTTCTTGCTTCTCGCTCTGCAGCTCCTCCTATGCTGTGGCCTCGGCTTGGGATGGGGCCGCGCTGCCCACTCTCCCGGCGCTCCAGGGCTGAGGGGGCTGGGGAGGCTAGCCTGGGGCTGGGGCCAGCGGCCGTGGTGGAGGAGCTCTGGGTTCCAGCGGGTGGGTGGGTCATGGGCAGAAGGGGTGGGGCTGGGGGCTAGCCTCCCCCAGCTGGCGGTTCACGCTTCACCCATATATAGCACCTTGCCCAACAGGGTCCCAGTCTCAGTGGGGAGTCTCCAGGTGCTACCATAATACAAATGATAAATAGGTCCACCTCACTTGGGGGCAAAATCGTGAATTGTTGCAGTTTGGCTCCTGGGAGGAAATATCTCTGTCATTGCTCTTCTAGTGTGATGTCCCTGTTACTGTAGGGAATTAGAATTTCCTACCACTCTTCCAAGTCACACAAAATTGGTGGCAGAACTGAAGATCATTTAACTTTCTGTGAACGCAGAGAAATGTAGTCACTGCCCGGTTATGAGATTTTTATTTTCACATCTGACTGTGGATGGAATGCATAGATTCCAAGGCCTGAAGGGATGATTGTGATTGTCTAATTTGACTTTCTGTATGACACAGGCCAAAGAACTTCCCCAAAATAATTCCTAGAGCAGGTCTCTCTGAAAAACATCCAATCTTGATTTAAAAATCAGCAATGATGGAAAACCCACCATGACCTTTGATAAATTGTTCCACTGGTTAAATACCCTCACTATCAAAAACGTACCTCTTATTTTCAGTCTGAATTTGTCTAGCTTCAGCTTCCAGCCATTAGATCACTTTGTACCTTTCTCTGCTTGATTGAAGAGCCCACTATTAAATATTTGTTCCCCGTGCAGACTGAAATCAAGTCACAACTCTATAAAGGCTAATAATAATACCGTGCTCTTATACAGCTCTTTTTATTAGGAAATCTCACTGTGTTTCATATGGTCGGGCTCCGATCCTCAATGGTATTCATATTCCTAACTTTAATTTAAATTAATAGGTCTTAGGTGCAAAAGTCACTTTGTGGACAAAAGTCTAGATCTCCCTGCACTTTATAAGGAGTCAGTATCATTATTCCCATTTCACAGGTAGGAAAACTGAGACATGGAGCTGATGAAGTTACTTGCCCAAGCTCACACAGCAGGCTAGCAGTAGGAATTCAACCTAACTCTTTGGGGTTCTATCCCAGTGCTCTATCCATTAGACAAAACTACTTCCCCTACAGTGTCTATTTTCAGGAACTTAAGTGGCACATAGTACTTAAATTGCCCATCTGCACTGGAGTGACTTTCACCATCTCTGTTCTGTTACTATCCTGGGTCCCTCAAGGTGGAGAGTGTATTAGTGATACCAGACAATGCTGTTCAGGTAATATTCCAAAAGTTGAAGGCCAAACACAGACTGGATGTAAAGAGTTGAAACCTCACTGAAACCTCAGTAGGGCTCTGCCTGCTTGGACTGGCTCTGAAATAGGCCCTGGAAGCTTATGTCAAACCTATTAATTCTGGAAAGTCTGAATGGGAATCACCTGTTCTTTCCTGTTTGCTGCCAGGATGCCAATATCAAGAGGCCATTTTTTCCCTTGCAGCATTTTAACCCCATTGCTTCCCATGTTAGAGCTGAGAAACAGAGAGTCAGCACAACAATGAAAAAAAGCAGGAGGGCCAAGCATATCTGGACATTCCAGGCAGCCAGAGCCTGAGACAGCAGTATTTGGGTTTCAGTCTGCAAGACCTTTCCGCTTGGGTTTTGCAAAAACACAGACCAGGGTGTTTGGACCCTAGCTGACCCACCTCCGTTCAGAAGGAATGGGGAGAAAATGTTCTGAGTTTGGTTCACCTCTATCGTTTGACACGAAGAATATTATTTATGTTGCAGTAGTGCCTAAGAAAACCCCAATGAAGTAGGTTCTAGCCCACGAAAGCTTATGCCCAAATAAATTTGTTAGTCTTTAAGGTGCCACAAAGACTCCTCGTTTTTTCCAGTCAAGATTGCGGCCTCATCATGCTAGGTACTTACAAACACATAGAAACAGTCCCTCCCCCATACAGCTTATAGTCTAAATAGACAAGAGTGGGAGGGGAAATTAAGGCACAAAGAGGTGATGTGGCTTGTCCGGCATTACTCCATAGGACAGAAGTCACCTCTCTTCATGCACAGTCCAGTGCCCACATCACAACACCACCCATCACTGTGCCAGTGTAATAGCAGAAAGCATCCTCCATTCAGTACACTGTATTTCCTGACAACAATCAGAAACTGCATGTCCGGCAGTGGAAACGGAGGGGAGGACTAGAAAGCCTTGCATGGAAAGGATTTACCTAATTTCCATCTGGCATTACCGCTCCATACAGCTGTGTGAATAACTATTGTTTTGGTTTGATGGCTGAACAGAAAAAAGAAAGTTTTGGGTCACACAAAATGTTTTATTTTGGTTTTAAGGGGTTTTTTAAGCCTTTTTGTTTTTCCAGAAAATAATGAAATTGGAAAACTTGAAACAAGCAATCATTTGGACTAAAATTGTTTCATCTCGAAAATGTCATAGTTTTGGCTTGTCTGGATATTTTTTTTCTTTAACTCAAACAATTTGGCGAATTCGACACAAATTTGCAAAATGCTTTGGTTGACCTGAATCTGCATTTTTTGGTGGGGAAAAAAAAAGTTCAGTCCAGAAAATGTCCCCCAGCTCTATGCCTCCTCTTCTATTGCCAGGGAGAAGGAAAACTCCTATTTCTTCAGATTCTCCACCTCGCCTGGTATATTCACCTGCACCGGATGGCGTCTGAGCCTGTAGGAAGCAAGCATGGTCTTTGGAACAGCTTTCTTGTAGCTCTTGACTGCCCAAGAGCACCAGGAATAGCAGAGGAGGCAGCTTACAAAGTGCCGAGTTGTACCACTCTTGGGAATTTAAACTTTGTATTATTCTCACTTGCCTGTGACAGCATCCTACTGTGCACTCCTAACAGGGTGTGGCTGAGTGCAAAGCGCCTGTGTGTCCACCCTCAATAAAAATTCCTGCTTCTTGGATCGCGGTCCAGGCTTTATCCAACCCTCCACTGCTCCCTGCATAGCACATAGCTTTTATTTCCTTCTTTTTTGGTGGTGGTGTGGTGTTTAAATTTGTTCTCTTGTTCCAAGTTATAATGTGAGACTTCAGTGTTTGCACTTTGTCTGCTGGGGATGCGTGGCAGACTAATTAAGAAACCAAAAGCAGCCATATTGGAATACCCCACTGCTTTACCATTTCCCAGAACGATGATGTCTAGAGCTGCACAACCCTTTGCGAAAGGCTCTTTTGATGCCTGATCCTTCGGCTTACAGGGGCTCCTTGCATGCCCCATAAGGGCTGTGTATTCTGCTGGTCAAGGAAACGGTGTGTGGCTTGATCACACCTCCCTCCACAAAATATTAACAATGGAGGCAAGAATGAGACATGTAAAGGCTCCGTAAGGCAATCAGGCTGGTGGGTTGTTGGACCTGACTGAGACGGGGGAAAGATGAAGTTAATTCCCCCACCCTGGCGAGGGAATCTGCTTAGCCTCCGGCATCAGTATGAATTCCTCCAGGGATATTAGCATGGGGGGGGGCTAGTTAAATCTCAGTGGGGTCATGTCCAAAGGGTCAGTGGGAGAAATCTTCCTTGCCCGGTTAAGCTTAAAGAGAAACTTAACACAAAGAGGATGACTAAAGTGCATTTAGAGCAAGTGATTTATGTAAAACTATAACCTTTATAAAATAGGATTAAGTGCCAATGTGCTTACACTTGGATGGGGAAATGCTTGTTATTTGCCCTGAAAGAGTTATGGCCCATAGGTCCCTGCAAAGGAAGACCGAGGAAGAGACAGCGAGTCTCAGCTGCTTTCCCCCCGCCCCCATTAAAGCTACACATCACCTGAGGTGGCACCATGCTCTGAGAGTCTCTGACAAAGTATAAGTATAAGTAGGGGCATAGCGAGCAGATCGAGGGACGTGATCGTTCCCCTCTATTCGACATTGGTGAGACCTCATCTGGAGTACTGTGTCCAGTTTTGGGCCCCACACTACAAGAAGGATGTGGATAAATTGGAGAGAGTCCAGCGAAGGGCAACAAAAATGATTAGGGGTCTGGAACACATGACTTATGAGGAGAGGCTGAGGGAACTGGGATTGTTTAGCCTGCAGAAGAGAAGAATGAGGGGGGATTTGATAGCTGCTTTCAACTACCTGAGAGGGGGTTCCAAAGAGGATGGCTCTAGACTGTTCTCAATGGTAGCAGATGACAGAACGAGGAGTAATGGTCTCAAGTTGCAGTGGGGGAGGTTTAGGTTGGATATTAGGAAAACCTTTTTCACTAGGAGGGTGGTGAAACACTGGAATACGTTACCTAGGGAGGTGGTAGAATCTCCTTCCTTAGAGGTTTTTAAGGTCAGGCTTGACAAAGCCCTGGCTGGGATGATTTAACTGGGAATTGGTCCTGCTTCGAGCAGGGGGTTGGACTAGATGACCTCCTGAGGTCCCTTCCAACCCTGATATTCTATGATTCTATGAAACCCATCACATGCAGCATAAACACAGATGCCACTGCAGCTCTGTCTCTCTGCCCTTCCTCTGACATTTTTTCTGTGTACACCTAAATTTCTAACCTTCCTTTCTTTCTTTCCCTTCCTCTCCTGCCTTGGGTTACTTGCTTGTTTTCGTCCCACCCTGCAACATAAAGTTTTACACCTCTGTCTAACGACAAGCACTTTTTGATTTATCTCTAATCTTTTCTGGGTTCAGGATTAATAGCCTAGTTTGGGATCAATAAGTACAGAAAGGGAAAGATATAGCTGGGGGGAGGAAGAGCCAAAGGTCAGTGGAATAAAAATGAATTGATACAGATCAGTCTGTATTTTATGACTCTTAAATTGTTGAATGGGCTGTTTTGAAAAAGAGGACAGCTTTCCTCTTTGTTTTAAGCTCTGCAGATATCAGTTGCCTGTTGCTTCTGATCAGATGCTCAAGAGCTGTCTTGATGATGGATATCCTGGATATAAGGTGCATGCTGTCAAGTTAAATGATCAGGCGGGCTGGTGTGATGGTTAGTGATGAGGCAATATCAAAAAGCTCAGTTTGATCAGGCCCTAGCATTCAGATGACAGAAGGGTGAGATTTTGCAAAGCTTTCTAATTTTTTAAGAAACCAGTTTGGACTGAGCTGGGCCAGGTCAGTTTCTTACACCATTACAACTGGATTGCCACCCTTGCTTTGGAGCAGCTTTCACACTCTGGGCCCAGACCCTGAGGCGTGTTTAGGCGACTAATGCCCATTGATTTCACTCCTGACTATTGTGAAATCTCCTGCCATGACCCGCTGGCAGAATTCATGTAACTGTGTCTTTAAGGCGGGCAGCATGGTGTATCAGATCTAATAGAATTATCAGGCAAAGGTATGGTCTGATCACTGAACTACATGCTGGGAATGCCACAGTTCTGACACTGACTTGCTTCCACTTTCTTCTGTGGGAAATCACTTGTTTTCTGCCTCACTTTTCCTATGCGGAAAATGGGATGAATACTTGCCTACAGCGATTGCCATGAGAAAGCCAACAGCTACTGCACTACAGAATCTGGGACCAGGTATTTCCTTTTCTAAGTTTGAGGAAAATACTGCTGTTATCTCAGGTGAGAGGACTGTGAGTAAACATTGACTTTTAATAGCAGCCAGTTTATTTCACAAGGCTGTTGTGAGTATTAATTAATGAGCCTGAACCTGCTCTTCACTTCACTCTACCTGTGTCAGCACAGGTTTACACCACCAGGAGAGGAGAATCACGCCCATTCTTTGTAAGTCACCATAAAGACCCTGGACCTGATTCTGATCACACGCCTGATTCTGGTCACACTGGTGTAATACCAATGACTTTGCTGCAGATGCTCCTGATTTATATTGGTGCATATAAGGACAGAGATGCTCCTAGATATTAACTGTAGTAATTAATTTCTAGGCTGAAACCTAGCATGGCATGTGTCAGTGACTGATGGATGAGTAGCAAAAAAGGGTAGAGGCTCCATTCAGTGTGAATTATTGCTTAGCCAAAACTTTCCCAACTAATCTTTAGGCCTGGTATTGCAAACCCTTACTTACACGACTAGTCCTTACTCATGCAAGTCTTCTAATTGAAGACGGGGCGGTGACTCATGTGAATGACTTCTTGTCGGAGTAAGGTTTGCAGCACTGGTCTCTAGAAATGAAGCTAGGAATCTCAAAGTACCTGGCTTTCTCCTGAGGTTTTCAACCCTTCCCACTCTGACTGGGCTGGACAAAACATGAAAACAGATTTTCTGTTCGTGGATCTGCTTCATGATCTACCCTAGTATACAGGGAGCTCAGGCTAGAAATCAATTAACCAAACCTTATCAAACACCCAGTCATTTTGATTTGAGATTTGGCAGAAGGCTGCTGTTTGTGCACAATTTTATTCTGAATGATTGTCCATTTTCATAGATGGTTTATTCCAAATCCTTGGGATAAAACAAAAACAAAGATCTGGGCTACACCTAAAATGTAGGCTGACTTAGCTACTTCACTCAGGGCTGTGAAAAATCTCACATTCTGGGTGATGTAGTTAGGTCGATCTTTCCCCCACTGTAGACACAGCTAGACTGACAGACTAACTCTTCTGTTGACTTAGCTACCACCTCTGGAGGAAGTGGATTTCCTATAGTGAGGGAAAACCCCTCCATCGCTCTAATAAGTGTCTACACTACATGCAGCTATGGGCTGACATAGCTCCTGTCATGTAGCAGTACCCAAACCCAAGGATGATAATAGGAATACCACCGATGCCCCAGCCACTCTGGCTGTGGTACCCAATGGCAGCTGCTGTAATGAAATCCCCACCTACGGTGCATTACCGAAGTCCAGTGGGTGGAAACATTTGCATTAGCATTAGCAGAACAGCGAGCCTTCACTTATTCACATAGTTAAATTTGTTATCTGTATATAAACCCCAGAGATGATATATCTAGTTGTCAGCAGTGACCTGATGATAATAGCGGTACAATTTAGTTACAATATACAATATCATTAATCATCCAGCTGTAGTATAAACAGACCAGACCATTCCCTAAAGTCTCACCAGGGGTGGGAGCCAGGGTGAGGAAGGGTCTTTTGCTTGCAGTCACATGTAATCCAAAGGTTCTCCAAAGGGAGGCGGATTGGGTGGAGGAAGGGGAGAGCTATCGAAATCAGAATCACCTTCAAGGGTGCTACATGCCTCTATTTATTAGCATTATGGTACATATGCTAATAGCAGGCTGTACACTATTTCTGAGCATTAACATCTGCTCAAAGCAACAGACTTTCACTTACAGAAACTGATTTAAACTCAGTGAAGCAGATAAACACAGAAATCTAAGCAGGTGGCTGCAACTGAGGAAGAATTCTCAATTCCTGCATTCAGCCGATGAACTTCACTAAAGCCATAATTAATATTCAGATAACTATATTCCAACATCTAGAATAAACAAGATCATTTAAAGGATGCAAATGTATTCTGGAGAGGGATGGGGAAGAGGCAATGTGGTGGGGGGGATTGAGGATGCAGAATGGTTTGAATATAAATCTAAACTAGCCCACAATTTTGCCTGGGTGTCTTTGATGGGCATAAATAAGACCGTCATATTATTACAGCAACCTCAGATACAGGGTGCAAAATTTACTCCTTTTGTAGCTGTAAAAGGAGCATAGAGATAGTGATGAAGAAACTTCTTTTCAATTACTCAGTATGGGCCTGAGTCCAAACCCAATGAACTCAATAGAAAGATTCCCATGGTCTTCAATGGGTTTTGGATCAGGCCCTCTGTGTATTACATACAGTGCACTTACTCGCCTACCCTGCAGGCCTTCCAAATGCAACACCTTGTGTAACTTCAGTGGGAAACCCCATGTGCAGAACGACTGTAGGACTGGGTCCAGTGTGTGTGTGTGTGTTTGTGTAGCTAGATTAGATGTCAGAGTGCTTTACAAAGGAGATCAGGATCATTATTGCCATTTTACAGATGGGGAAACTGGGGCACGGAGCAGTGCCAGGACTTGCCCAAGCTCACCAGCCAAGCTAGTAGCAGAGATGGGATTTCTGTCCAGAGACCTAGCTGGGAAGTGGTACATAAAGGGTGAAAATAGTAGAAGAACAGGAAAGAATAGAACAATAAAAGTGAGAGCTTGAAGGAGCATAAAGGTAGAAATAACAAACAAAAAGAGAACAAGAAATGCTGCATCAATTCAAGGGCAGGATTTGTTTCATTGCCTCCTACTGCCTACCCCAAATCCTAGGCTCTGGGCTCTACCTGTTCATTTGCCCATGGGGCATTTTGTCTTTAAATCTTCCCCTGAGCAAGACTAAAGTTTGTTGAGATTCTGGTCATGCGGTATGGCCTATCTTCTTTTCCAGGCTTTCAAGAGGGAGGCGGGTTCAGGAAGGCAGAGATAGGAATTGATTATTCCCGACAGGCTGTTAGCATGAGCAGAGTAGATAGCTGGCTGTTGCTGTATTGATAAGATTGGTTATTATTGTTAATCGCCTAGCAGTGAAATTTGCCCCTCTGAAGAGAGCCTGGACAAAACCTATGCTCCACTTAGCCCAAAGGGGCTCTCTGAACAGCAGGACATTTCCCCCGGCGAGCAGTCAACAGGAACTTTTCTAAAAATCCAAATAAAATGGAGACATGGGCACAGTTTCATTTTGAGCCTTGATAGCTAATCTCAGACTGAACCATCATTGTCAACTCTCTGCGACACCCCAAGTTTTACATGTTGTAAAACCAAACATCAGGCCAGTCTCCCTTGAACGAGGGTCTGGACTCAGCTGAAAGAATGGATGGGCTTTAAAACTAACCTGGGCCTGAGTTGCCAGTCTCTGAGAAAACATGAAACCAGGGTGAGTTATATATCAGTTTTGCTTGTGTGGCAGATATTTCACACAGCTCCCACTGCTAAAGGTCTCTAAGGAGTTGTGTATGTCATATTTCTCCTTACCTGTAGGGGGGGTCTATGGCACTATTACCAACTCCAACTGCTCAAAAATCATCAATCTGGGAACCAAAATCCTGAGACTGGCTTCAAATTCATGAGGGTTTTTTAATAACGACATGTGGTGTTCTTTTTATTTGCCTTCTGATTTCTCAAGCCTTTAGGGGTAGTGTTCTCAAGCTTTTCTCCACAACTGTGAAGGCTAGAAATGTAAGTTTAAAATAAAATGAAAGCTGAGATTCAAAGACACATGAGTCCAGGAGCTGAGGCTTTAAGACAAAGAGCAAATAAATCAGGAGACAGGCAGTGAAACCATGAGAGGTCAGCTTCAGAATGCCTTCATATGCTGAATAAATAGTCAATCAGCTCCTTTTATTGTTCCTTCACCAGTATTTCCAACTCTTGGGATCCATTTCGGAGTCTCTTGTAATCTGGCGTCTTTTAGGGTAGCTCCAGTTCTTGGGAGCATGTGAATGTGTGAGAATTTCAGCTTTCATTAAAAATGGCTATTTTCTAGCTCTTGTGTTGGCTTAGAAAAGCTGGAGAACATGAACCCTAAAGGATCAAACTCCAGAAGGCAAATAAAAGACCCCAAAGTTTTTTTTTTAAAAAAAGCTCATGATTTTGGGGGCAGTCTAATTCATGATTTTTGAATGCTCGGGGAGGAGGGCTAGTAATACTGCTTTATTAAACCTTTGACCTGCAGTTTCTTGCAACCCACATACACCTTTCAGGAGCACATCTACCAACTCTATGGCCTTTTGAATAATAATACTAGCTCCTTCTGCTGTATGTATCTAACAAAACAAGGTGCTACCATGAGACCTGAGGAGGGAGTCCCAGATCATTACCAATAGTAAAGTGGGTACCTTGAGATTTGCTGTTAATAATCCACCTTGTTTTATTTTCTCTGTCCAAACACGAACACACTTACATTCCTGAAAAGGATTCTGGGTAGTGCGTCCGACAGGCATTTCCTGTACCAAGATGTAGGGCTGGGCACATAAAAATTTTTCCATCCTGTGAGAACTATAGAGATTTCAACGGAAATTCCTTTTCCGAATCAGGACAAAAAGTCAATAATCTCAAAAATTTTCACAAACTGAGAAACCCCAAAAATTGTTTGGCTCAGGTCAATAGAAAACTTTTCTTGAAATAATTCAGAAATATTTTGTTTCCATTTTGACCTTTTTCTTTCTTTTTTTAATCTTTCTTTAGTCTAGATGTACTAAAATTTCAAAACAAAAGGTTGTTTGGACTCAAAAAATTGGTTTGAAAATGTGACAACAAGACATTTTCATAATTTCAAAACTTTCTTTTCCAAAACCTTTTCTCAGGAGATATGTCCAAACTGACCCTGTTTCCTGAACAGTTTCTGCTCCAATGAACTGAATTTTTTGAGTGAAAAAACCTTCAGTAAAGAAATCCCAACCGGGTCTACTAGGAAATATTATAATCAAAACTATATTAGAGCACAAATTCTGCCTTGAGTTATACCCATGCAACCTATTTGAATTAATTGAGGAGTCAGGACTTGATCATATCCACATCGAAGTCAATACAAAACCTCTTATTGACATACATTGTTCAGAATCAGGGCCTAACTGAGGACAGATTGTATGATCATGTTAGGACGTTAAAATTATTGGCTTTCATGGGTTCCTGTGTTTTGTGGGTATTTTAAAACACTGCTAGTGGCATGCACAACTTTTTGTAAATTTATTCACAGGCATGAGTTATTTAGGAATATTAACAGCATGCAAGGCTTTTCAAATACAATTATTGAGCTGTTTTTCCTCGTGCTTAATCGTATGCATATGAGTAGTCCCATTGTCTGCTTGCTAGAAGTGAGAAGAATTAGTCTGAAAAAGTGTTTAATACGCAGTCACGAGAGGGCAGGCGGGGGGGCGGGGGGGGGGGAGAATGCTTTTAACAGATTCCTACCAAAATGTGTTGTAGCAATTTTCAGGAAAAATTATTTTTCAAAAGCTTTTACTACAGTGCTAAATTAGTCCTAAATGACAAATTAGATTGGTAGTTTTTCTGGGAAAGAACTGAGTGAAAAGCATAAAACCTGACTAAGGACCATATATGTACAAGTAAACATTCTTCAAAAGAGAAGCAGAGGTATATTTTAGGGGAAATCCTCCACAATCTGATGTGTCTGTTGTCCGCCATCTTGTTTTCTTGAATTCCCTTGTACATTTGCACATGTGCCCTGTTTTTCAGACACTAGAGCACGATTATCTGATGGTATTTTATCCAATCCAAATTGAGGAGGAGGAAACAACCAGTATAGCAATATAGACTTCAATCCGGCCAACTTTTACACATGTGCCTAAGTCCAACATGGAAGCAGACCCATTGAGTTTAATGGAAGCATGAATGTGGTTAAAATTAAACACATGTATAACTAAGTGTTTTCAGGGTTGGGGCCACAGATGTAAAGGGACTGGTGGAATGCTGTGAAATGGTGAGAACGACTCGGTCACTGAATCACTGTACAACCTTGCAAAAGTCAACCTCTCCTTCCCTTCATTTACCCTTCTGCACAATGGCGGTGATACTGCTTCCCTAACTCACATGAACATTGGGAGACTGAGGCTATGTCTATACTACCACCTATGTCAGCAAAACTTAGATCACTCAGGAGCGTGAATAACCATTCCCCACTTCCACACCCCTGAGCAACATAAATTACACCGACGTAAGCACTGGTACGCACAGCGCTATGCTGGTGGGAGAGCTGCTCCCACAGACATAGCTTATGCTGCTCGAGGGGGTGGGATTTTTTTATGTCGAGAGGAGAACTCCGTCCTGTCAGAATAGAACGTCTTCACTACACTCCTTGCAGCAGCGCTGCTGTAGAGATACAATTGTGCCCTGCAGCACTGTAAGTGTAGAGGTGCCCCTAATGCTTACAAAGCACCCTGAAATCTTGCTTGAATGATGCTGTAGATGTGTCAGGTAGAGTCAACACATATATATATAGCGAATGTACCAGACTAGAATCAGGACATGAAAAGATTAATGCTCTCTCCCAAGTATTCATCCTTTACGTTTCTTTCTTTCTTGTTCTGTTGACTGCCTATTAGTGTGCTAATCCCTAAGGGGAGATTACTAAACAAATAGCTGTTGGACAAAAATATTGAAAGGGAAGGAAGCCATTAAAAAAAGAAACCCTAACATATCGGGGGGGGGGGGGAAATATCTGGAACCAGTATGGTGTGAAATCAATTGCAGATGTAAAGACGAGGGAGAATAAACCCAGGTATCTCAACTTCCCTATAGGTCAAAAGAAGATGAATATCAGTACCTAACAGAATAATAAAATCATAGAAATGTAAGTCTGGAAGGAACCACAAGAAGTCATCTAGTCCTACCCTACCCCTCTTTGCCCTGAGGCAGTTGTAAGTATACCCAGAAGGCTCTCAGCATCCTTGCAGAATCAGTCCCCCAAAGAAACATTTATAAAAGCTCATTCTTTGTCCACACAGGCAAGGGGCAATTTCCTGTTTGCCATTCTTCAAGGGTGATAGCTGCAATCTTGGCCAATACATGCAGTTGACCCAGGTACATCTGAGCTAATTGGCCAGCCTGTATAGCTCCGGTCTCTAAGGGTATGTTTACACTGCAATAAAAAACCAGTGGCTGGCCCACATCTACTGACTCAGGCTTGCAGGGCTTGGGCTGTGGGGCTATAAAAAAGCACTGTAGATATATGGGCTTGAGCTGGAGCCCAGGCTTTGGGACCCTCCACCTTTGCAGGGTCCCAGAGCCCGGGTTCCAGCCTGGGCCCAAATATCACCAATGCAATTTTATAACCCTGCAGCACCAGCCCCGCAGGCCAAGTTAGCTGACACAGGCTAGCCACTGGTGTTTTATTGCATACCCATAGAGCCTCACTAAAGTCAATGGGTTGTTTCCATAAAGTTCCTTGCATGATCAGTACCTATTTCTATCCACTACCAGTTAAATAAGGAGTTTTGGTGAACTAAACCTCTTTAAAGTAGATATAATTTTACTATTATGCTTTGAAAAACAAAACACAATGGTTAGTTCCCAGAAACCTCTCTATTTATATACACATTTTGCCTTTGGTTACTTCCACCGTGGATTTTTATCTCATTTCCATGCAATGATTAACACTTGGCTACACAGTGAACAAAGGAAAATAGCTTGGAGTGGGCTGGTTTAAAAATCCCTGTACTCTGATAATGCTACAGCCAAGGGAAGATGTACTGTAATTTGGGAACAGTCCTATATATAGTAATATGCCCTAGTGCCTCCAGGGACCATAACCACTTACACATTTCACGTATTACACAGAGCAGAGCACAACTCTCTCTGTTCATGTGGGGATGGCTTCATTTCTGGTCCATGCCAGCGTGTGTCTCTTGGAGGCATATCCCAGCATTCCTGGCTGCTGCTTTAAACAAGAGTACCCTTTTGTGAGAATAAATCCCTTTCCCTATTATGCTGACTTTCCTTCCTGGGAGTTTGCTTAAGCATTTCTAGTTAGATTGTTCCTGATTTCTATTCATTTTTGGGGGTGGGGGGAGTGATGGTAGCTGTTATATAACTCCTTGTTTCTCTCTAGCTAAGGCT
The DNA here is from genome assembly GCF_965152235.1 of Eretmochelys imbricata. Lineage (NCBI taxonomy): Eukaryota > Metazoa > Chordata > Testudines > Cheloniidae > Eretmochelys > Eretmochelys imbricata. The sequence continues at coordinate 7,143,587 of NC_135576.1, forward strand.
CCGGGCTGGGAGTTAGCAGACCTATGTTTTAGTCCCATCTCTGTCACTGAGCTGTCTTGTGACCTTGGGCAAGTCTCTTCATCTCTCCGTGGCTTTGTTTCCCCTCCCATCCTTTCTCTGGCTTGTTTATTGAGAAGGTACATTATATGGGGCAGGAACTCTTTCTTATTATATGTATGTGCAGCACCTGGCACAATGAGGCCCTGATCTTGGTTGTGCCCTGTGGGAGCCACTGTAATACAAACAATGGAAATAAATTATTATACTTTCATGGTACTGTAGCTACACTGCAGTTACAATGAGCATGAAAAAACACTATTGTTATAATGAACAGTTTTAGCACTTAAAAACACCACCATTATTGACCTAGTTATGTCAATATTTATTTCTTAGTTACTCATTACAATGGCAATTCAGCTCCCTATCCTGCTCTCACTGAAATCAGTGGCAAAAGTCCCATTGATTTAGCTGGTGCAAAATCCAGCCCTTAATCTGTAACGTGACTGCCAAAATGGCTTTGTTTTTGTACACAGATGTAACCTCTCCGATGTAAAAATACATCCATTATGTGCACTTTGCTCCAATATCTGTAACTGGAAGGAAATCACACCTTATTACTATTTGCTGCATATCAACAAGTCATTCCTCACCTGGGAAACAACAACAAGAACAACAACGGTTTTTAAGAAAGAGTTATAGTTAAGAAAGTTAAATGTGCAATAGTTTAGAAATCCCAGAAATCCCAGCCTCTAAATAATAATTCTTCATAATGTGTAATGGTGCATTCTCCAACTAGAAAATTCACTCTGAAAAATGCAATCTTTAACCCAAGCAGTAAAAACCACTGTAGGCAAATACTACACATTCTCTCGTTAACAGTGCCATTCATGATAAAGTAAGTATGATGCATATATTTTATCCTACGCTGTAACCAACGATGCCAGAGTAAACTTGTTTTTCATGTCTACTTCCAGTACACTGCAACTCTAGTATAGGTAGGGTCAGATTGTGAACAGTTTACTTGCGTTGATGAGCAGTTACTTACAGAAATTGACTTCAATGGGGCTAGTCCTGTGAGTAGCGGCTGATCGGTAGGAGTAAAGGCCTTTAATTTAATTTAATTTGGCCTTTAATTAACAAGAGTTGGTGATGAAGAGACATCAACTTCAAAGTCACATTTCTGCCTCCTGTTATTACGAGCTACACCTACATGCATTTGGCTAGATTGTCAGCTGGTGAAAATCAATGTAGGTCCATTCAATGGAGCTGTCCCAAGTTCCGCCCACTGAAGATCTGGCCGTTATAACAAAGAAATAGAAAGAAAAAAGTCTCTAATATTTTGAGAATGTTTATCTTGTATGTTTGACAGCACTGTGTGTATCATGTCTCACCTTTCCCCCTGTGTATTCACACCCTGCTGGGGCAATCATTTACATACACGAATGACATCAATGGGCCAACAATCAAGCACATGCGTGTTTGCAGGATCAGGGCTTTCATCAGTCGTTTTCCTGTGTTATTTGCATGGGCCTGAATGGGCAGGTTGGCAGAATGACACTGGCACTCCAGTCAGATAAAGTGACTTTATTTATTCTGTCCTCCCCAACGTGGGCTTTCCTGGATTGGAGTCCTAGTCCCCATTCCTCTGAGCTAATTACTGAACCACATTTCCTATCTCCTGTTTTTTCCCCCCTGTCTTTCTTCTAATAAGAGCATTAATAATTCCAGAGCTATCAAAATCGCTCCAGAAGAGGTGCTTCACGATTTTTTCTGCAATGCAGGACAGGAAACCAAGTAGCAGTGGAGATGGGACAGCTCATGGGATTGGGGATGAGATAGAGCGCCTCTCTTCAAGAACTGGTTAAACTTCGGTCCCATTCATCACCTACCCAAAGTTGTTAGGACCTGATAGTTGTGTGGTGACCTCTGTGAAGTGACTTGGTGGATCTCAGCCCAGGTGTCCACACCACAAACCTGATTGCAATTCATCGTCCCCTCAGGTCAGGTCTGGGTGTGTGCTCCCGGCCTGAGTAGACACACATGCTGCAGCTCAAGCAGTGTGTCTGTCTAGCTGGGCTGGCAGTCACGCTCCCATCTGCCATGTAGACATACCCTCAGAGCACCCAAGGATTGACCAGAGACTGAATTCCCGCCTCATCCCTCCACACAAAGACTGAGGAGAGCTGCAGCATGCGAGGAACTGCATGATGTGAGGAGCTTGTGTTGCTTCTGGCAACGGTCCGCTAGTCAGAGGGGCTGTCAAGTGACACCTCTCATGAGCGTGAATGAGTAACAGTCCAAAACTGAGCCTGTAGCCATGCCCCAAGAATGGTGCGACGGCCCTGTGCGGGAGTCTTCTTGGTTGACTCTGTCAGGAGCTGGTGGGGTATTCGCCTCTGAAATATTACCTGGCCTCAATATGCATGGGATTTTTAAAAGCACACTAATCCACACTGCATAGTGGCTCTGTACACGGCAAAATTATGCTGGTATAGCTATGTGAAAAAATCACGCCCCCTACCCCATGCAGCTGTGCCGACAAAACCCACAGGGAAGACACACCCAACAGAAGAGTGTTGCTGTCTGCTTAGCTAACATCCTTTGCCGGGTGCTATTACTGTACCCACAGAACAACACCTTCTGTTGGCATATTTTGTGTCTACATTGTGCCGACAGAGTTATGCCAGCACAGGGTCTGCAGCGCAGCCATGGTCTCAGTGGGGTGCAAAAGACCAGACTCGTCAGATATTTCAGTACGTACAGGCAAATGGGTTCCCAGCAGAGAACACCGAGGATCTGAAGATAAGCAGGGAACAGAGACATCCAGGCTGCAGTGGAATTTGTCTGGCCTGGCAAAGCGAGAAACCTTTGAGCAGCTGAGGGAATGGCTCTGCGTGGCTTGGAGACAGCCTTCCTGGACAGCTCATTCATTTACTCCCTCGATTTAGAGCAGCCTCCAAACACATTGATGATACTCCAGTGCACCTAGCACTCATTAACATCCGACATAGGCCCAGTGCTAGCAGGGGAGGGGGCAAAAGGGGCATCCCCCCAAATGATCCTCAAGGTGCCCCCAATTATTGTAAGAAAGGCCAAAATATGTACGGAGGTATCCAGTGTTAAGCAGCGGACGTGACAATGACAAAATACTGACACAGTAGCCAAATGTTACTTTTCTAAATGCTTAAAATCCAAGTTTTTCTGGGGATCTAACTAGCCCCTGAACCCCTGGAATGTTGTTTTCTAAAACAGTGACATCCAGCCCTCCCACCTCCCTGAATACTCACCTCGCTCCCTAATAATGGGCATCTAGAACCAGCCCTGAGGCGGCACAATGAGGATATTAATACGAGGCGGAAGCTGTGACGTTGATGATACACAGACAGATGGTAGCAGTTCCCACCCGATATATTTATTTCATGTGGGTGCGGCCGGTTGCTTTAAAGCTCTTCTGAAAGCTCTTGCTTCTACTAAATGAATAAAGTAACTTTCTTCTCCCTGCCCACCATCCCTGCAAATAATGACTGTACAATAAATGAGTGAAAAGCCAGTGTGACACCAAAGATTCTTTATGGAGGGGTTTAATTTCCTGTCCTGCTCTGGGATTTTTCAGAGGAAGGAAGGAAGGAAGGGCGCGGGAGGCGGGTGGGGGGGCGGGGGAGAATTGGGAACATGGCAGTAGATTGAGACAAATGGTTGATTTTTTTTAGGAAGACCAGAGGCCTGATCCAGCAAGCATTCCGTTGGACATGCAGACCCGTTGAAAGCAACTCCTTACCTGAGCAGGGGTTTGGAGGACTGAGTCCCACGTGGCAACAATGATTACAATGAGCGGCTTTGTGTCTGAAACTGATGGAAGTCAAATACTGCCTGCCCCTGAACGCACACTACATTCTATTTGACTTTGCATGAAGCCCAAACAGACGTGCTTGACAAAGCCCTTGAAACATGCAACCTGTTTGTAATTTACAGTCATTGGTGCGGGGTCTTTTTGTTGGTGTGTGCGCAAAACCATCGAGCTGGGTGGTGTGTACAAAAATGAGAGGTGCATGAGTCATCAAGCAACCCGTCCTCCCTGGAGAGACAGTGGAAATGCTCCTTTCCAGGAGGCAAGCATAAGGTGTGTGCATTGTGTGCGGCAGAACCGATAAGAACAAGCCACAATGTGGCAGCATTGTATCTGGTGTGTCAGAGAGACACAGCGAGTCAAGCTGTACTGACCTTTGTCCTTCCTATAGCAAATCCAGGCTGATTAATAACAGGGTCAGTGCTCAAATAGACGTCCTACGAGAAAAATTTATTCCCAGGCATCAGTTGTTCAATCGTTATCCCCAGCATAAGAAGACTGAAATAGAAAAGGGGTTTGGTGGTTTCACAGATCATTCTCCAAACAAGGCCAGCTCCCCTCTTGATGCAACAGCCCAGGAACAGTTCTGGTTACGAGGGAATATCTATTCATTCAATATCTACGATACTGAGATGACACACCTATTCCCTGTGCATGGATGGTATAGTAATACAACGCCTAGCACATCTGGAGGATCTCAGTGCTCCTTACAAAAGAGGAAGTATGATTGTCCCCATTTTGCAGAGAGGGAAACTGAGGCACAGAATGATTTTTTTTTTTTTTAGGTAGCCAAATTTGCAAAAATGGCCACTCAATTTGAGAGCCCAATTTGGAGATGCCTACACATCTCAAGCTGGGCACTCAAAACACAGAGGCACTAAACATTTTAGTGGCCCCTTCTGAAAACTTTCTCTGGAAGTGACGTGCCCCCGGCTGACGCAGTGAGCCAGAGGCAGGGCTAGGAATAGAACGCACATCTGCTGACTTGCCGCTCCTGAGGGTACATTGCTGCAGCACTGGGAATCGGTAGAGAAGAGTGGGTAAAACAGAAGACACTAGTGATGAGAGAAATTCCACAATGGTCCCAAGGTAGGTCAGAGATTGCCTAAGCACCAGTAAGTTGGGCTGCTCATCGGATATGAACAGAGCAATCGGTCAGAACAGGGAGTTTCTCATAAGACTCGCAATACTTTCTGATTTTGTAAGAGAAGCCCAGATGTCTGATTTTTCCTCCCCAGGAGAGAACAGTCCCCCGGAAATGAGCATGAGGAGAAAAAGACATTGTCTTTGTGTAATTTTAGCACACAGTAAACATAAACCATTTGCTGCAGCATCTGGGGGGTGGCGAGGGGGAGCGGGGTGGAGAAACAACAGCCTGATCTCATCTGAAGTATTGTTTAACACTTTACTGGAGAATGCTGACAGCTTCAGACCAGCTGTGGCCAGTGTGGAAGCACCCTGCTGGCAAGCTGATAATGTCTTAAGAGGGGCATATATCTGGGAAAGATGGAAAGGGACAGTGGTTCCTTCCAGCTGAATTAAGGCAATAGACACCAAGTAAATGGCCTGGTGAAGGATCACTTTGATGACAAAGCATTTCGGTTTGATTTCAGGACCCGGAATGCTGGCATTTAGGGTAACATGTTTGGCATTTTGTCTGGCATTTATTTGCCTGGGTAACATATTGGTTCCATTAAACCAGGCACTCTGCTGCCTGCTTGAAAGTAGACAGGTCTGAAAAAAGCAACATGGATCTGTGTGCCCTGAACGCTGGGGAAGAAGATCCAGAGCTGAATTTGGTAGCTGGCCCCTGTCGCCATAATATGACAAATCAAAATCTGAGATCCATACAAGTCTTTGCAAGCAGCGCGAACTCACATCTAGATCGCAGCTTTGCAGCATGAGGCAGTCTCTGTTCTTCAGACGTTTTCGGTCACTTATCTCAAGAGGCTCTGGGACTCCTCCTATACAGACAGTTTTTGATGCAGTATACCTAGATCAGATAGGGATGTGATTTTTTTTAACCAAAATAGTTATATCAGTACCACCCCTAGCATGTATGTGATTATACCAGTTCATGTCCCTTCCCTTTGGGAATAAGCTAGACCACTATAAGCACCTGTATGCCAGTAAAACTGCATGCGCAGTAGGGCTCTATATCACTTTAATTATACTAATACAGTCAAAGCGGTGTATCTTTGGTGTAGACAAGCCCTGAATGTAAAGAGCCCAATCCTGAAAGCTGCTATCCCCATCAACGCCAGTGGGGATAGAAACTAGGACCTCAATGGGAGATGAGGGGTCTCAGCCATTCAGGACTGGCCCTCTAGTGAACAGAAATTCTGGCTGTTTCATTTTATCTGCTGTTTGAGCCGGTATCCTGCCTTATCTATAGAACATAGGTTGGTACCCAGCTACCAGGGGAATTGGCAACATAGATGTATCTGAAACAGACAGATAGTTAGGACTAGAAGCCAGATGCTCCTGAGTTATAATCTGTGCTTTGACCCTGGCTCTGATGCACTCCATAGTGAATCATGTTAACTGTCCTGCCTCAGTTTCCCTCTGTGTCAAAGAAGGATGGTGCTACTGACTTACCTCATGTGGGCACTACAAAGCTGAACCCATTGATGTTCGTGATGCGCTGCTACATCAGATGCTCTCCCTACAGTACGATTGTGTTGGCTGTGTTGTACCGGATTCACCTTGTCTTTTTGATGCCCTGCCAGAGCCCTCATGGAAATGAGCTGGACAGCTCCTGATGCTGGCCCAGACAACCTACGTTTTCAATAAAAGAGAACTTTCTTCCATCTCTCTCTTTCTCTCCCCACCAGAAGGGGCCCGATTCTGCTCTCATTTGCATGAGTCTAATCCCAGAAGAAATCAGTGACCCCAGATTTACATGATGTAATTGACAGCGGAACTCCTGACAGAGGGCTCCTTAGCAGGGAGAGATGCTAAAGGCACCTTAATCTTGACGGCACAATTTGATTCAATAAATGTAAAGCACATGTGCTATGGAACGGTAGAATAATCTATGGTATTGTGCACTCCCAGGCAGTGCAAGATTTTCCATTTGCAAGGGCATTTTTTTAATCAGTATAGAAATGTATATTTTCTGAATAAAGTGCTTGTTGCGGGATTTAAAAAAAAAAATACCAAACTGTGAAACCTAAAGTAGGGCAATACCCTTCCCTTCAACAATACCTTGACTTCCTACAGTCAGCAGATGCAATATGCATGGGATTCAGAATGATCCCATTAAAATTCATTAAACCGTGTTTCCAGCTATTTAGTAAATTTTGAAGAAAAGAAACCTATTGCCTCTTCTCCTCCCTACTATGGCCTCTTTGAATGTAATTAACCCTTCATTCATGGGTCTTTCTATCCAACTAATCTCCCACCTCGTGCCTTCCAATGCATTTTTAATACCACGGCTAATACCGCCACCTAAAATCCCCTAGCGCTCGCTGCGCAATAGAGCTCTTTGCAGAGGCAAGGTATTGTAAATCTCCATAAACAGTGCTTGGATGAACAGCAAATTCAGATAAGTGATGCGTTCCTTTTCATGTCTTCCAGTTACAAATAGGGAATGCTCTTCATTCTTCAAGGTAGATTTTTGTCAAGGATGAGGCTGCATTCGTACCACCCCAAGGGATTTAGCTGGTAGATTCGGGGATGGTTGGTTGTGGGGGATAAATAAATAAACCATGGCAATACACATGCAATAAATTAAAAAGCAAACAAGTCAGAAAGACATGCAAATCAGCTGGGAGACGTTATACAGTGTGTCATCCTCTCTCACACGGAATGCAAAGAGTCCGTCTTCTGCACTGCAGGGAGCCAAGGCCCAGTCCTGAAAGGTGCTGAGCCCCACTAGTTCCCCCCAGTTACAGGACTGAGTCCTTATTTAAGGATTGTTGTGGGCAGGAGGAGGAGGAGGAGAATGGGGAGATTATTTAATCTTCAATAGAACTGGTCGAAATTTTGTAATGCAAATTTTTTCTTCCCTCTAGGATTTTTCTTCCAAACAAAAGGTCTGATTTGGATGGAATTTTGGGAGGGGCTTTGGCTGACAAAACGAAAACTTTGGATGAGACTGAAAACTGTTTTGTTGTTTTCATTGCCACATTTTTGCAGGAACCAAAACTACTTCCTGAACTGCTCTGACCTGTCACTCTCTGTAAGAAAAGCCAGAAAGAGTCTATAAAGAGGTAGGAAACGCTGTGGAGACTGTAGGATGAGCCATTTCATGTATTCACAGTGCTGAGGGCTTCCTTTACAATTGCAATAGCTTGCAGTCTAAAGTGCATAGTTTTGAGTCACGGTGCGATACTTTCTCACCAGATCTCAGAAAACTTCTACTAGGTTAGAGCTTCCTTATATACCTTAGATAGGTCTCAAGGTCTCTGATCCAGCAAAACACCCACTGATTTCAGTGTGGCTACTCACCTGGCTAAATTAACCATGTGCTTTGCTGGATGGGGGCCAATGTGTCATAACTCCATTTCATCTTAAAAAGAAAAGGAGGACTTGTGGCACCTTAGAGACTAACAAATTTATTTGAGCATAAGCTTTCATGAGCTACAGCTCACTTCATCGGATTTGTTAGTCTCTAAGATGCCACAAGTACTCCTTTTCTTTTTGCAAATACAGACTAACGTGGCTGCTACTCTGAAACCTTTCATCTTAAAGAGATAGGTATCCAACCTCCTGGGTACATTGCTGTATAGTACATTGATCTGAAAGTACCCCGTATGTGCCCAGGTGTGTGCAATTTGTATTTCTTGGTTGTATTTTAGTTGATTGAGCTCTGGCTATGTGCTCATGTTCAGTGCAGGGCAAACATAGAAGAACCAACTCCAGCCTTGTCGGTTCAGTCACAGATATTACAGTTTATGTGCTGGATGAATGTTCAATCTTAAAGAACCAGGATGCCAATTTTTAAGTACAGCATTTAACTTGTATGCATTATCACTGTCAGGCTTTGCAGAAGAAGTGTGCTCTCAGGAGAAAGCAGGTATTGATATGTCTATACATTGTTCTGTCAGTTGGAGGTTTAGGGACACCCAGAGCATGGGGTTGCATCCCTGACCATCTTTGCTAATAGACATTGATGGACCTATCCTCCATGAACGTATCTAATTCTTTTTTAACACAATTGTGCTTTTGGCCTTCACAACATCTCCTGGCAATGAGTTCCACAGGTTGCGTGTGTGTTGTGTGAAGAAAGACTTCCTTATGTTTGTTTCAAACCTACTGCCTCTTTTCACTGGGTGTTACGTGAATGGGTGAATATCACTTCCTTATTCATTTTCTCCTCATATGGAAGCTGTTCCATACCCCTAATCATTTTGGTTGTTCTTCTCTCTACTTTTTCGAATTCCAATATGTCTTTTTTGAGATGGGGCAACCAGAACTGCCTGCAGTGTTCAAGGTGTGGGTGTACCATGGATTTATATAGCTGCATTATGATATTTGCTGTCATATTTTCTAGCCCTTCCCTAAAAGTTCCTAACTGTTCACGTTTTTGACTGTCGCTGCACATTGAGTGGATGTTTTCAGGGAACTATCCACAATGACTCCAAGATCTCTTTCTTGAGTGGTAGCATCTAATTTAGACCCCCTCATTTTGTGTGGCTAGCTGGCATAATGCTTTCCAATGTGCATTGATCATTTATTTGGACCTCAGGCTCTAGAGGTGGAAACTGAGGTACAAAGAATTTTAAGGACTTGACCTGCAAAACTCTCAGCACTCGGTGACTTGATGAATGTTACACAGCCAGCTAATGAAAAACTCAGGACTAGAACCGAGGAATCCCGCCTCCCAGTCTCCTGATCCTACAACTAGAGGTACCATATCAAAGAAAAGGGATAGTTACCTGTAGAAAGCTATAGATGAGCTAGGGGTTTGTGTGTGTGTGTGGGGGGGGGCAAACAGTTCAGCACACTGTTGTGATGAACAAATTGTATATGAAGGGGTCCATGTGTATATTAACAGCGTCATGGTATCGTTCAATTAACATACATCTCTATTGCACGGAAAATACATGGATAAATTCACCTGTGATTTAAAGGTAAGGCACCAAAAATTAATCTGGGAAATAGTCAGGCTGACATAGTGGGTTATAAAACTGCAAGAACAACCTAGTTGGAGTGAAGCACTCCATCTGGAGCTCTTAGCCTGATACCAAAAACCAAAACAAAAAAAGGCCCAAATTATCATTCTTATTATTTATGAACACAGATGAGAAGCTAAAGGGTACACTGCAGCGCACACAGATGCTGATTATCTGGAGATTATATTGATGATGTAATAAAAATTCACTTTGGCTATTAAGCAGCACCAGGACAATCAGAGAGAGATTAGATAAAAATCAGAGAGAATGAATAATAGAAGGGAGAGGGAAAGTCATAAACCATACCTCCCTGCAAAGCACTCCATCCCAGAGTACCCCTTCAATCAGAATAAATAAGTGTTGGAGCATATATATACCATCCATATGTACACATACACACCCATACAGGATATAGGTAGATTTGTGGGTGTGCGTATGCATACGTACACCTGTAGGTAAATATGTACACACACACACACACACATATATATATACACACACAGTTCTGTGTAGCTATGTGTGTGTGCATAACACATATACACACACCATTTATTTCTGCATGTGTATGTATGTGCATATATCTCACATTTAGGAATATACCTTATGCACACAGACTCACAAGGAGATAGATAGATGGATAGATGGATAGATAGATAGATAGATAGATGTGTGCATGTCTAAAACAAGCTCCCTTTGCCTGCAGCAAACCCCAGTCGGATGGCGATGAGAGAAAACTTTCTCCTCCAGAGTGCTTGCTTGAATGAAAGCGGTGCTGCTGCACGTCCAACGTTGGTTCAAGTTTACTGACCATGTTTAATATTTGATTAAACCTTTGGCATAGCTGACTATCCTGATCTGAATAGATGATCCGACACTTTCTCTGGTAGTAAAGCCAAGCATAAGTAATAGTCATCCTCTGACTATGCGACTTGAATTTTGCCATCTCTAAAGAAGCTGCTAAATGCTTTTGGATTCCTTTCCACTGTTCTGTGTTTTCAGGTGGCCTCTACGAAAACAAACAAGCAACAAACCAGGAAATGTATTCATTCGCCCCAGACAAAGGTAGGGCATTGATTTATTAGTTATGGGGGAGAAATCCCCCTCCTTCCAAACACTCAACCTTCCCCGGCTCTAAGTATTTTTCCTCTCCTCCTCTCTGTACTTTTTGCCTGTGGTTTGCATTATCCTTTGGTAAATACATTACAACATGCTCGACACCTTGCTCGGCAGCTTGGAGATGTTTGTGCCGTTGCCCACACAAACACACACACATATGCACACAACCAGCAATTTTACAAGTAAGCCATGGTGGCAGGGACAGGGGATGGGCATGCAAGCGTTTGCAAGGTAATATAGCTAAGGGTGGCAGAAAACAGCAAGCAGATCTGCAGGACTGGAGCGCATTGACTGCCATGGATTATGAAACAGCCACTGATGCTTTCAGAGTGGATAGTAAGAAAGGAGATTTTAGCTTAGGTGCTCCGTGCACTGGCCTGCTAGATCAAGAAATGCCCAGCCCTTCAGCACAGACATAAGCCAGACCTAATAATAATGATAAACACTTTGAACCCAGACGGATGCTTTCCACATAAAGATCAGTGCAAAGCTGAGCATCATGGTTCTCTTTCTTACACACAGAGAAATTGAGGCACAGATTGGTTTAAAGACTGTGCTCAAGATGATACAGGATGCTAGCTGGGAACAGAACGCAGCTTTCCCGCCTCCCAGTCCCCGTCATCTCAGACTATGCTTCCTCCCTTCTCTGAGATGTTTTCTTTATTTATTTTTGGGGGGTGGGGAGAAAGGATTTAAGATATGAAAAAGCTTCAGAACTACAGGAAAATCTGCTTGTAAGAAGTAGCATTCTTGCCCTGCAGGGAAAACATAATCCCGTGGAAAATATGTGAGGGATCATTGCACTGGTGGGAGAAATCTGGTGTTGATTTGGCTAAAAAAATGGTGACATTATATAGCTTTTGATATATTGTATTGTGTTTTGATCTTCAAAGGAGGATACAGAGCCTTGATCCTCTCTCTACTGAGACTGCTTTCTTTGGCCTGGATGGACAGAGTCCGCTCCTTTCTAATGCTTGCCATGGCTTTTACTTCGGCTGGCCAGAGCGGCCTATCTTCTGCACAAATACTGAGCATGCCTCCAGCCCTGCTGTTTGGTGGAGGGCAGAGAAGCACGGGGACAGGCTAGAATGATGGGAGTTAAATTGCAGGTCCAAGGAATGGACCCAGAGCATGTGCAGTGGCTGACAAGAGCACAAGGAGAGAACTTAACGTGGATCAGGGAACCTGGGCAGCAACAGTATGGAGCTAAGAATCTGGTCAGGACAGTGAGAGCGTGGGAAAGGTGAGCAGGCCTGGGAAGTGAATGTGACAAGCAAGCAGGTAGCTATGAGAAGTGTGTCTCTGAGGCAAGCATGGGGCCTTGGGAAACTGAGCCTGGAGTTCGACAGAGCGAGCCCAAGAACTGAACTCCTGGAGTGAGAGCTGGCACTTCAGCTAGGGGGCAAAGACTGGGCCTTGGGACGAAGCTTAAAGAGCCAAGCCTTGGAACCAGACCCAGAGAGGAAGAGCCTGGGAACTGAACTTGGAAAGTAAAAGCATAGGCCTGGATCTGAGAACTGAGCCTGGGGAGACAACCTATAAACCAGTCAGTAGCGAGCGATCATTTAAAAAACACAACCCCCCCGCCCCCCCGCCCCGCATTGCTGGGGAGACCAGACTGGAGAGAACACAGAGCCCCCTCTTCTCAAACAAGAACACACCGTTCTTCCCCTTCATGCTGCCAGTAAAGCTAAGCAAATATATAAATAATTAAACACAGACTTTCCCTCCTGCCCCAGGGCCTGCGAAACGGAGACTAAGTTGGATTTCAGGCCGTCAGACACCATCATGTTGCACGGACACACACACACAAAACCTGCCTTCCCACCGTCCGCAGAATGTCAGCGACAAAAGTGGATCAACCTGACCGCAAGCAACCAGAGGCTGAAAACGCGGGTTTACGCCACCAGCAATTCAGAGCCACCCTTCCACCAACCCCACTTCCTCTGTGTTGGGCTTTCAAAACAATGAGCAGGAAGGGGGATGAGAAATGACAAATGTAATATTGACATAGTAGAAAAAAAAAAACCAAAAAGCAACACCCCAAAACAAAATGAAAACAAAACCCACCTGTTCAATTTGCTAGTATTGGTTGCCAGCTGGTTAGTGTGGGAGAGACCCTGAAAAACCCCTTTTCGCTGAAATGATTTTCAAATGAGTTTCATGCTGATCTGACAGACTGGCCACTGGAATCCTCTGTTTATCCACATAGCGAACCCCGGAAGTTCCCCCACCCCACCCCTGCACTGGACCACTCTGCCATGGAAGGATAATGGGAGTTCACACTCCATGGCCTCCTTTCCTGTCCTCTCATGCCCATAGTGGTGGTAGTTTTTTGTGAAGTGGCCCTCTGTTCACTAGGCACTTCATCCAAAGCCCACTGAAGCCAGATGGGAGAAGTCCCATTGACTTCCTTAGGCTTTGGGTCACATCCTAGCCAATGGACAGAGACCACCAACACAATTAAGCTAAACCACTGAGGAGCCATCAGGCGGGAGCAACTTCCTGCCACCACAGACCCATGCTCGCTAAGGACCCTGATGCTCGCTAAGGACTTGCTTAAGCCTGATCCAAAACTCATTGAAGTCAACAGGTTTGGCACCAGGCCCTTAGAGCAGAAAGGCCTGCCATAGCCCTTTCCCAAAGCGCGGAGGCATACAGCTCCCTAAGGAGCAACAATAATGACTATACATAGCTCCTATATGATTCATTTTTAAATAGTCCATTCAAAATCCTGAGTTAGTGCATGAGTACATCTCTGTAGGCACCAACATTATAAAGAAAGGGCCTGAGCCTGCTTAATGGCAAAACTCCCATTGGCTTCAGCAGGCCCAAATAGACACTCAGCCAAAACGTTTGAGATCCATTTCTTCATCCTGTTCCCACATTTTAAAGCCTGAACTCGGGTTTGGGTGTTTCCGCTGCTCCCAATAATCTGCCCTGATTTAGCATCTTTCATCTAAGACTCTCAAAATCATTTACCAGTATTGATTAAGCCTCACATCATACCCCCGCTTCCCTCAGAAGTCTGATTCTTCCCATTTGACAGATGAAGAAGCTATGGGTATGATCCAAAACCCAGTGAAGTCTTTCCATTGATTCCACAGCTTCAGATCAGGCCTCGGAGTTTAACGACCTGCTCAGGTTGTATTGCTGAGTCTTTATCAAAGCTAAGATTAGAACCCAAGAGTTCTGGTTGCCCATTATGAGCCCATCACGGCTAGATCATACTCTGTCCCTAGCTGGAAAACAATAGAAAGCACTGGTAACACTCAGAAGAGGGCAGCCCTGCCATATATTAGCCAGTAGTGAATAGTAAAGAATGAACACCAATGTTTTCTTTTGTTTTGGTTAATGTGGCATTAACTTTTAGTATCCCCACTAGTAGAAAGTAAAAACTGTCACCACTGTATCACTGTTATCTCCAGCAACATCTTTATGTGCAAATTCACCTGCAATGTATTGATGGGTTGGTTGGTTTGGGTTTTGGTTTTTATTTGTATCCCTTATGCTCATGGTGAACTTGGAATGAAATAATTTGTAAGATACTTATTTTCTGGGCCTCTAAATCAGCTATGTACCATCTCTTGCAAACAACAATGTAATAATAATGTCTTCTGAAGACTTTTGCAAGGGTTTTTACCTTCACTTTCCCACCAAGGTATTTTTTTTTTTTTTTACTGCCAGCCTATCAAATGAGACCTACGTTTCTTTGTCGTCTTTTAAAAAAACAACCCCCAAAACATTCTGATGTAGGGAGGGGTCGCATAAATGAGGAACGGCACATGTCACAGAAGAGAGTGAAAAATCAGACCACTGATCCATGTATTATGGAAGACTGAATCTGATCAAATAAATAGCTTTCAAAAGCAATTAAACCCCTGCAAAAGGAAAACACTTGCCCTCTACACTGAAACAAGGAATAATGCGAGGCACACCATCCTGAAACTACTGTACGGCGACTAGAATGAGACACTTCAAGCTGAATGGTATAACCAAATGAATGAACTAGCAAACCTAGATAAGACAGCATACAGCTGAAGGGAGTAGTTAGGAGATTCTGAAGCAAGCTGGTCTGCATGTCTAGATTTATACAATTAACAATCTTAAGGCAGTCACAATCCATATTACTGGGAGTTTCTGTCTCATGAGCAGTATCCTGCAAAATTGTTTCTAACTTGAGGCCTGATCCAAAGCCCCTTGAAAACAGGGGGAGTCTTTCTGTTGATTTCAATGGGATTTGGATCAGATCCTTGTCTGCTTTGTAAAGAGAGAGAGAGAGAGAGAGAGTGCATTCCTTCCCCTTCGAT
Organism: Eretmochelys imbricata; assembly: GCF_965152235.1. NCBI lineage: Eukaryota > Metazoa > Chordata > Testudines > Cheloniidae > Eretmochelys > Eretmochelys imbricata. Next base: position 7,158,979 of record NC_135576.1, read on the forward strand.
TCTTTTCACAATAATTAAATTAAAATATTTTAAAAACAAGAAAAAAAAGGGGGGAGGGAATAACCAGAAAATAACCAGACACTTTTTTCTGCATCACCAGGTAGGCTAACAAAGCAAAATTGCTCTTAGGGATCAATCCTTCACTGATAAGGGCTAGACTAGGTGGCCCAAAGAGTCTTTGCTATTTCTAATGTCTCTGATCCCCTTGCGGCTGTGATACAGTCATGCAAAGATCTTATGTAAAAGAAAGATACAGATAGATGTGTGATAGCAGAGAAGTGGGTCACTTTCTGTTTGGACAGGGTGAACATTCTTTTCTCTGAATAACGGGGAAGGGATGAGCCCTGCTTTTAATAGGCAGTGAAGCAGAGTTTTCACTGTGTTAGCTTTCAAAGAGTTTCAAGCCAACACAATCTGCTCAGGAACGGGATCTGTCTTGCATGCAACGTTTCAAAGAAGTGCTTCAAAAGATCTGTAACCTTAGTATATTATTAGCATCAATCAATATTATTAACATTACAGGACAATTTTGTAAATTCTGCATTGTCCTCCTTCCCTAACTGTTACAGCAGTTACTTTATACAGTCTCTGGTTAGATTGGTCAACAAAGCTATCGATATTATTAATGAAGAATATATCTACATCGTGACCTTTGCTCACAGAACTGAATCTCTCCTAAAGGCTGTCAGTTTCCTTAAAGAAGTATTGATAAGCTCATTACTGTATTGCTGTATATAATTTTAGGTATGATTTTCACTCACCCTCAAACATCTTAGGATAATAAAGTAATGTTCTTCCCGCCCTTCCTAAAAACTGGTCCCCTTAGAATGGATCAAATGGTGAATTAGAACATTACGTAGAGGAAATATAATCATGGGAATTCTACAAGCACTCTGTGATATATATTTTGATCTTTTGAAAGCCTTCATCCCTCTGGATCCTGGTAAGAAAGCACTGTTATATAGGGATACTATTAGGTTGATGCTGCTTTATTCATCCACCTGCAAGAAGCTGTCGACGACAACAAAGATATTTGTGTGTTTTCAGTGAGTGATGCCTATTGTGTGAGGTAAATCTACCCTTAGAGATTGAAAAAAAGGGGAACTCTGTGCAAAGAGAAGTCTGTCCTTTATATACACATGTGTGCATGCATGCTCTGTGTGTGCGTAGATATTTGTATTAGAAACTGTCCAAGTATGCAGTCAGATCTAATCAGACCAACACTGTTTGCAAAACTCCATTTTTCTTCTCTCTGAAGAAAACTCATGTCAGGAGCCACACGTTCAGCGCACTGTAAAGTCAGCCTGGTTATCTTTAAATATTTTTGAGACCCAGACAAGCTACGCGTAAACCAGACATGGATTAATTAGGTGTGACCGTATCATTAAATTAGCACAATGAACAAACAGCTTCATATCACGTTCAACTCTTCACATACTGATTCCAAGAAGTCAAGTCACCTGTTACTTTTGCCGAAGAATAATCTTTCCGTAATGTTGTATTTGACAAGTGAAATATTTAGAGAGATATGTGACTATGTTCATATTGTACACACACACACATAAATACTTATCCATGTGTATACTGAACATGTGTTTTCATGAATATGTATGTACAATATATGTATGATTGTGTATACACTAGTATAGCTCTCTGTATAAACATTACATAGACAACTCTATTCAGTACAGCACCTTCCATACAAATGACATCCCATAATCTTTTCCAGAGTTAAAGAAGAGAATTATAGATTTAAACAGCAGTGCGGGAAAAGAGGGATTGTGTGGCATAAGCAAAAGAGAAAATGTCTGTCTATCTGCCTGTCTATCTGTAATGCACATTAGTGTGATCCACTATCTGCAAAATACTCTAACTTATATCTTTACAGCCCACCTGTCCGGACAACAACAGGCTCCTAGTGACAAAGCATCAGCAACATTCCCGTCCTATGAAATGGTTAATGTTAAGCAATGGTTGTCCCTGTTCAAATAAAGGAGGGAGAAATAAACAGATAAGGGAGAGGTAGATCGAAATCTGTATGCCTCATTGGCTCAGCTGTCGGATATTTCTAATGCATGTTAAGGGTTTGTTACTAAGAACCTGTTAAGTATATTTAAACCTTTGATCTGTAGCCAGTCTTAACAAAGGTGACAATTAATTAAAGGAGAGAGCCTTGCAATAAAGTTCCATTGTGGTCAGTTTATATACACTGTCCAAAGCTGGCTCATGGAAGTCACTGTCAATTAAAATCTTGTTGGAGTCCAGTTCATTATCAATTTTTCCCCTTGCCTTGATCAATATTTTTGGTTGCTCCTGCTTGACAAACTTAACACAATGTCTATATCTATATGTCTTTCCATTCATTTCCATGGAATAGACCTGTATATTATTTATTTTTAGTCATTACATATGGTCAGGCACTTTATTTGAGAGGCTTAGTGTTCCCATCCATCTTTATGTTAAGCAGCTACAATAATAAGCCTTCTCTTCCTTAGAGAAGATGTCAGTTGTGTATAATGAATGCGCATTAAAAGCTGCATTCACCTGCATGTTGTATCCAGGCTGGGGCTCAAAGTGACAAAAGCAAACAAACGCAAATCCCACGATGACACCCTGACTTCAGCTCACACCAAGTATTGCAGCACAGAGCGTGCAGAATATCATTCCATAAGATCATGAGATCTCAGTCATGCCATGGCATGGAGGACTTAGGAAGAAAAAGATCCCTATAATATATCCCACAGCTCAGTCCACGGAGCTACGGTAGGGTAACAGCCTTAATTTCTACCTGCCATGATGCCTTCCCCTCCCCATCCCCATTGCAGTTTTTAATAGATAAGGCTCAGTCCTTCACAGCTATTTCTGGCACAACTCCCTGTGGCATCAGTGAGTGAGAAAGGAGGGAAGAGACTTGTAATAAGAGTTGTTTCTCTTGTTGGTTTCCCTCCTTCCTTTAAGTATTACTTTATTCCATTGAAGGGAATCTAGGAAAAGAGATGAGCTCAGCCCTGGAAGTGTAGGACAGCTGATAACATCGACCGGAGATATTGTGGTTTACTATGTAAATCCACCACCCACAGCTTTTAAAAAGCATGCGGCCCATACAACTAGCACAGGGCTCGCGTGGGAAGGTAATTGACTGCATGCAAACCTGGGGCCCAATCCTGCTCCCATCGAAGCAGATGGTAAAACACCTATTGACTTCCATAGGGGAAGGAGAGGGCCGGCCCTTGGTGCTAAAGAGAGGAGGATGCTTAGATTTGTAGTCTCGTTCTCTGTGAGGACAGTGCTCAGCTTAGCTCATGTAACCGTTCACCTGCTTTGGACAAGCACAGGAACAAAGTATTGTAGGGCACAAATACAAAGGAGTTGGCAGATGAGCACCTATGAAATTTGTGGCCTTCTGCTGTTCTGGACTATTACTGTAACTTTACAGCCAAGACATATTTAAGTTGCTGGAATTGTTTGGGGTTTTTTTTTTGTTTTTCTTTTTTTTTCAATACAGGTATCATCTCCCCCAATCATTTCTCCTTTGAAACCGTTACTGCCTGTCGCATAAACCCTCCGTTAGTCACACTCGATTGACGTGAGGGACCGTAACAGCTCCTTCAGAGTCGTCATGGTCTGCCAGGTCAATGCGGCTGGCCTGCATGCGCATACGGTATGCATGATAAAAAACCCTCTTATGCCTGGCTGAAGAAGTTGCTGCGTATTTGCAGTTCTCGAGGCCAGAAGGGCCCTTCCTTGATCTTTCAGCCCCTGAGCGCTGAGCCCACCTGCAACGCACAGAGAAGTTCCTAAATCCGCCCTCCCTCTCGAAGGGTTGCATCCAAATTTATGTTGAATGTGATACAGCTCCTGTGGCTTTACTCCCTCTTCACTCAGGCAAAATTCCCCATGACTCTGTCAACTTCCCTCCCAGGACTGTTCCATTGCCTGCCTGACTCTGCTAATATCCAGTTTGAATCATCCCCCACAGGGTGCCCTGCACCTGCCTCTGAAGCATCTGGCACTGGCCACTGTCAGAGACCGTAGAGTGGACTAGACGGATCACAGGCTTGGTCCTCACTGCGACAACGTTTCTAGTGTTTTCTACTGTCAGGACTGTCATTTCTGGTCAGTTCCTCCAATGACCATGCTCAATAATCCTTCAGGTATTTGGAAGCTATTACAGCCTTTATGGCCTTCCTTTTATGATTCTCATACATGTTACTCTGTTGGCCTCACATTAAAAATAAGTCAGCCCCTTAAAAAGACTTTTTCGTCCCAGTAATACGTGTTGTTACTGACTGGCATGAAGAATCTCAGTTTAGAAATATGTATGAAATGTAGGTTTAAGCTGTAGAAATTTTTTAAAAAAGCTCCTAGAACTACAAACTTTTCCCCCTTTCTTCTCACCCACCCCACCCCCAGTTATATAACTATAAACTAAGCACGTTATAGTAATTATTATTATTTCATTTGATAAATGCAAAACTTTACAGCCAAGTGAGAGACCCCTGAAAATTGGTGTTTGTATTGGAAATGCTGGCACAATGGTAACAACCATAACGGTACTGGGTGCAGATGCTATACAAAACCAGAATTCATGTCCAGGCCACTGGAAAAAAAGACTTAAAATCTAGCATTTTAATTTGCAAAGCAACCTGCGCTATTTGTTTGACATAAAATGTACATAGATATAGATACATCTATATGGGGTGTTGTTAATGTACAGAGGCTTGTTTGAGGTTTTTTCTTCATCTGTCTTTTGCTTGTTTTGTTTTCCTCTCTTAGATCAAGCTATCCAACTGTCTTTCGCCTGTTTTCAGGGATTGTTCTTCAGACAGCAGGCATAAAGCCTCCACTCTTTTGTTCCAGTTTATTTGTGCATTCTCCTCCCTAAAACTTGTCTGCTTTACTACCGCACTAAATACTACATGCATAGTGTTCAGCCAGGCAAACCTTATGTTTCAATTATGGAAGTGTTTATTCAGCACCTGTATTTACTTGTGTTCCTTTTTGACTAAATTTTCATTTCCCAAAATCTTTATAATCTATCTGTGCCTCTTAATTTAATAGTCATTGTTATTATTTTGAATTTCTGAAGTATCCTAAAAACTGATATCATGCTGAGCAATCTCTTTCTCTCTCTCTCTCTCTCTCTCATGGGAGAATATAAATAAGCCTTGCATACCTTTACCCCAGGTGTCAGAAATTCCAAAATTAGTCATGCTTTTGAGAAGAGGGTATGGCAAACAGGGGAAATAAACTGATATGTTGGTACTGCATCTTGCTAACTGCCTTTCCTGATTTGTTGAGTGAGATTTGGGTCATCTGAGTACATCATCCTAACAATGTGACTGCCATGGTGGTTTTCTCTGAGTTCTTTTTTTTTTTCAGAGGCAATTTGAGAGGACATTGTAGCTTTCAGGACAATGCTGTACCTACCAGCCCCCAGAACCTCTCTCTTTAAGTGCACTAACCTGCCTCTGTTTCACTGAATCGCAGTTGAGAGTAGGATACACAGATCTATTCGGACTTCCTAAATAGAATATTATGCAGGCCTGTGTGCTTCAAATTAAAACCCACTCCAGGCTTTCGGTACCAGTATGCATCGGTAGGAAAGGCTGCTTAAGTCTGTTGGGACAGTTCTATATTTTGATTACATTAATTCATAAATATTATACTAAATACCACTAAAATGGGCCTTAAATGACTTCAAATAATGCATTATAATATGGCTGTCCTGAGAGCACTAACCTTTATGTCTCCCAGTAACTCAGCCTTTAAGCATACTCTGCTGCCAGACAAGAGGGGGGAAGTTATGAATGGATGGCTTGCTAAATTGTTAGTCTGTGATTAGTTGACTCTCTCTCTCTCTCTTTGTGTGTGTGTGTATCAGTGTGTGTGTGTGGGGGGGGGGTCAAAGCTGCCTAGATTTCTGCTGGCAAAACATCCGCACAAACCTCTCCCAACAACACAATAAAGTAGCAGAGGATATGAGTGTGTTGCTCTTGCCCCATTGGGGAGAGGAGCGGGAGGAAGGAGCGGGGGATGGAGGGGACATAGGGGTTAAGACCATGCCATGAAAACCTTTCTGCGCAGGGATCAGGCGATCCTTACACTTCCACACACACGTGCCTGCAAAACAAATGTATTTCTATCAAGTATCTGGGCTGGATGTCAGAGTCTGAATCACTGTAACAGAGCCTGGGAGCTCATAAGCTTTTGGGATGGATTTTTGTGTGTGTGTGTGTGGGGGGGGGGACGACAATCTCTGACTTTACCTTTAGATCTATTCTTCTCAATTTCCCATGTCACAGAGAAAAACCCTACAGGGATCTCTTTACTATTGCTGAGACGCACACCTCCACTCCATTCATTTCAGTGGCTTTACACCGGAGATGACTGATCTCCATGTTTTTACTCTACGGGTTGTTTGTGGTTTTTTTTAGTAATACAATTTATTTATTTATTAAAGGGATCGCTTTCCACACAGTTAAATAAACTACAGCTCCCATTAACCCTTGACATCCTTCACTGGGATACCCCCACGGCTAGGTCTGCGCGTGAAATCGACTAAGGGAAAGGGATCAATTTATGGACGCTCATTATGCTGCAGTTGTGGAAAGCGTCTGGGGTTTTTATACCGCCACCCTCCGCTCTTGGATCTAAGTTAGAGGATCTTTATGCCATTCTTCAACCATGCCAAAAAAAAAGGGGGGGGGGATCTGAGTTAATATTCTGCTTTATGTTGCCGACTTAGATGAGAACAAAAGAAAAAGGGGCGAGTGAGAAAGAAAGAAAAAAAAAAAACGAGAAGCAAAACACAATCCTAATTTTTCAAAGCCCCGTCATGCTTTTTGACTTAATAGTAATTAATCACCAGTGGCAAGAAAGTCATTTTTTCCCCCCAGGTAGCCAGAGGCACATTTTGATCAGGATTAGCTAATAAATCAGCAGCATCACCCGAACGGAGTTCAGACACTTCTCGGACGGACTACATGAAAACGATCTCTCAAACGCTGGCATCTCGGTGCCTAGCCCCGCTCCATGACAATAACCATCAGCATCCCCCCCCCCAAGACCCCCCCACTCCGAAGTCCAGAAGTACTAAGAGGTTGAAAAGGAGTCTGCTTTCTACAGCAGCCCGGGCTGATCCACCCTGACCGGTCCCCCAACCTAGGTGGCAGCTTTAAATATAGAGTTGGAGGAGAATGAAGTCCTAGCGGCTTGCTTATTTCAGGAATATTCGCTCAACATTATTCAGACAGCAAGAGAAGTGCTCGCTCCCTCTCTGTGTGTGCACACAAACACACATCTCTGCGGACAATGCATGATCTACAGGGTGAGATACGTAGTGTACAAAATAGGAAGACATTAAAGTTTGCCCAGAGCTAGAAATAATTACAGACTAAATCCAAGAAGCCTCTAGCCAGATGCCATCTCCAAATGCCCTGGATTTTGCATTCAGAGGAAGCTCTGTGGTAAAGTTTGTATTCTTCATTACTATTGTTTCCTCTTTCTTAAGGAAGAAACCCGCACCATTCACACACACCGCCCACGGGAACTACCCCGCATCTGCCAGAGACAGTCTCCTAGGACCTCGCCTTCCTGATGCTTATTTTTACCGACGAGTTGTTTAAACGATACACACCAAACACTAACCTTGATGTGGTTTCTAGGAAGCTTGACTGAAAGGTGAGAAAGCTCCTAAGTTATACTGATCGTCTGGGGGGAGGGAAAATACCCTGTAATTTATATGCCCTCCTCAGTCTCTTTTCTCTGTATATTGTTTTCTTGGATATAGGGTTATATTTGCATTCTTGTTTTCTTGTCTATAGGGTTATATTTGCATTCTTTTCCGGGGCGGGCGGGGGGTGGGGTGTTGACTGCTAAACATGCCGTTAACTTTACGATTTACAACTCATCAAGCAAGCGGAATAGATATTAACCCAACGAAATTGTTCTCTGGGACTCTGTCCACTAGGAGTCTGCGGGGTTAACAGAAGTTGAGATTTAAACCCTAATGTAATACATCTGACTTCCCCCAGCCCTGGATCTAAAGGGACCACCCATTCATATCTGTGCTCTGTTTCATCAAGGCGGTGTCCTTTTTTATAAAAGCAATGCTAAATAAAATAAAATAAAAATTAAGAAACAAGAATTAATAAATAATAACAATAACCTCAGGAGTTAACGGCGTTCATTTGGGCTGCCAGCGCATCCTGTTTGTAAGCGGGTCTTCTATGTAAATTGCCTTCAACTACTCAGTTTAGTCCCACTTTCATGCCTGGCGATCAACCTGGTGGCAAGCACTGAACTCCTGCTGATCCCAACTACACATCCGAACATAACAGCCCCGAGGATGAAACATTTGCAGACCCCACTCCGCCGCTATAGCTAAGACCTGGGGGGGAGGGCGAGGGGGGGGGGAAGGAGGGCGGAAGGAAACGCTTCATGAACGCTGCTCCAGACCCTTAAAATAAAATCCCAAAAGTTACTGATCTCTTCCAACATGCCCGGAGAATTGAGCATCCACGCTAAAAAAAAAAAGAAAAGTGTCGCTGTGTATGCACGGTAGGTTTGCTCGGGATGGTCTAATAGTCCCTCCTTTTCAATGAGCCCCGCTGTTCTCTACTTTGCAATTGTATAGAAAGAACCCTGCCTGGGATTTCTTTTATTGTCCCCCCCCACACACACACACCCTTAACAAAATTAACTCAACCTCCCCCATCCCTTTATTTTAAGGTCCTGGATCTCTCCCACGGAATAGCTGTAAAATACACACACACACACACCCGGTGTGGAAATGTGCCGCTAGGAAAGATAAATAAATAAGCCCTCCCCGTCCTTTCAGCACCACCGATCTGTGGACAGCTGCCTCTGGCCAACCCCGGCTCCCTCCCGGCGCTCTCCGGCTGCCTCAAGTGATTGCATCGCAGCGCAAAGCAAAAGCAAATATATATATATTTTAAAAAAAGGAGAAGAAGAATAAATAAACCATGTGCGATGTCCCCCACCCCCTTCCCTCCTCTCGCTCTGCTTCTCTTTCTAGGAGGGTCTGGCAGCCCCTGCGCCCCACCGCGCCCCCCCCAAACTCCCCGGCTCTCCCGGGAAAGTTGGAGGGGAGCTCACCTTTGTGCATGCCAGTGAACCTGTCCTTCAGCACCGTCAGTTCGTAGATCTTCCCGAACTCCTCGAAGAGCGGCTTGAGGTCCTTCTCGTCCAAGTTGCGGGGGATCTGCCCAATGAAGAGCTTGATGGCATCGTGGTCCTTCATGGGGATGGTGGCGGGGTTTCCGGGACTGTGGGTTAATCCGTTCATGTGCCCGTTGGTGCTGGGGTTGGTGTGATTGCTACTCAGGCTGGTATTGTCTGCTTGTCCGTTTGCTAACGTGGCCATCTTTATATACATAGAGAAAATCTTCTTTCCCTTTCCCCCCCCACCCTCGCTTCTCTTCGCTCGCTCTCGCTCCCGCGTTCACACACACACACATACACACTCACACACACACTCCTCCCTCTCTGCCTCGCTCCCTGGGTCTGGGCTGGTTTCTTGTTCTTGTGTGTGTTTTTTTTTTTTTTTTTTTTTTACATTGAGGATCTGTGTCCTTTCCGTTTAAACAGGCTGGAGCGGTTCAAATTCCCAGCCAGACGAGGGGGTGGTGCGTGTGTGGATGAGCAGGGTAGGGACCGGGGGCGGAGGGGGTGGGATCTGCTTTTGCCTCTACCCTGGCTAAACCCCCCTCCTCCCAGCTAGCCCCCCCCCACCTCCCCCGTCTGCCTGCCTGGGAGAAGCTCAATGGTACCTTCCAACCCAGCCCCTGGCTATAAATAGCATTAGGCGCATGGCTATTGGAGAGAGAGTCAATTTCTATTGTGCCAAGTGAGCAAAGGGGAGCGATTGCATTTTTAGGAGCAATGATGATGATTTCCACCCCCACCCCCCTTCCCTTTTCCTTTGCAAGCCTTACGATCAATCGCTGGCGTGTTTTAATTTCAGTCATCACCCGGAAAACTGCCTTTTATTTGGGGAGGGGGGACCCCAAGGTGTTCTGGCTTTATTATTCTATTAAATCTGATGATGATGATGATGATGATGATGAAATTGATCTTAAAAGCAGTTCAGAGAAGGAGGAAGCCTCAGCATCACAGGCTGCTCTTACTGTTGTGGCTGTATAATTTCTCTCTCTCTTACTCTGTCTGATCTTGTTGCAGCTGAAAAAAAAATTACCCTGCTTGCTCTTTAGTTATGTTATTATGCCATCAAGGCAGGAAAGGGGGACTGTATTACTGTAGATCTTTAGAGAGGAAGGGGGAAGCTATAGGACTACTGTTGATGGTGATGATGATCCTGTATTTTACATGCAATCAGTGCCGGGAGTGGGCTGTAAAGGAGTATATGTGCTGGGGAAGAGACGGCTTAGATAAGATTTCCTTGTTCGACTCCCAAACCATCAGACTAGTCTGTCTCTCTCTCTCTGATGGAAACATTAAACGTATTTTGTTCTCATCAGGGCTGAGAGATGCTCGTCCGAACAATGCATTATAGACAATTAAATTGTACTCTATTAAATATATAAGATCTCATTTCCTGTCGTTCGGAGGGGGCAAAAAAAAAAAAAAAAAAAACAGACCAAACCCCCATGAGCACAAGGTTTTTTAAAATAAGGGTATTACCAGCGTTCAAAGCATTCCCCCCCTCCCTTAAACTGGAATGAAATCTGTGGAGGCTTGCTGGCGGGGCTGATGCTACCAGCAGAGAAAGGGAAACAGGAGGAGGAGAGATGAAAGCTGCTTTGCAGACTTCAAGTTACCTGGGCCGAAAAAGAAAAGCACCTTCTTGGTTGATTTCTCTCTCTCTCTCTCTCTCTGTGCTTCTCTCTCTCTGTCTCTGTGTGTGTCTCGCTCTGTGTGTGTCTCTCTCTGTGTCTCTGTGTGTGTGTCTCTCTTTCTGTGTCTCTCTGTGTGTGTTTCTGTGTGCTTCTCTCTCTCTCTCTCTCTCTCTCTCTCTGTGTCTGTCTCTGTGTGTGTGTGTTTCTCTCTCTCTCTGTGCTTCTCTCTCTCTCTGTGTGTCTCTGTGTGTGTTTCTCTCTCTCTCTGTGCTTCTCTTTCTCTCTCTCTCTCTGTGTGTCTGTCTCTGTGTGTGTTTCTCTCTCTCTCTGTGCTTCTCTCTCTCTCTCTCTGTGTCTCTCTCTGTGTGTGTTTCTCTCTCTCTCTGTGCTTCTCTTTCTCTCTCTCTCTCTGTGTGTCTCTCTCTCTGTGTGTTTCTCTCTCTCTGTGTGTCTCTGTGTGCGCGCACACACACCAAACTATTATTCCTTTCTCCCATAACGGGGCCATATATCGATTAATCAGTCAGCTAATTTTCATCTTGCCTGGACTCAGATTTGAAGCAGGGGAGGGAGCTGTCATGGTTTTACATGATCTCCCCCTCCACGTCACCCCATAATTTCAGGGAGCAACAGTGAGGGGCACAGAAAACCACAGCAGTTAGGCAACCGCATTGTGCATCAGCTCCAGCCTGGAGACCGTGTGTGTGTGTGTGTGTGTGTGTGGCGGGCGGGGTAACACGTGTTATTGTAAACGGGAGGGAGAGGAGTAAGGAGGCTATTCCTTTAATTTTTTAGCGTTTCTAAACGGCTATTGACAGAGCTATTCTCCCAGTGTGATAGAAGAATTAAAAAAAAAAAAAACACTTTTTTTTACCTCCTGCCTTAAAGAAAGAAAGAAAGAAACTACAACAACATTAAATGAAACTGTCCTTAGGTTTGTCTGATGCATTAAATGAGCCGAGGCTGCATAGCACTCAGTGGGAGCATGAGGCAGGGGCCCGATCCTGCATTCCTGGACGATCCCCTTGATTTGGGATTGGGGAAAAGGTTGCAGGATCCGGCCGGAATTTTTTTTTTTTTTTTTTTTGGTAACTAAAATAAACTCGGGGCCAGCCACTGGAGTAGCGAAGCCGGGCTCGGCCCCAGCTCTTATTCACTTCGCGGGCGGAGGAAGGGGGGGAGTCAGTTCCTTCCTTGCTAAAATCCCCCGAGATCCTGCTTGCTCCTACACTCGGCTTTTCAGCCGGTCAGCATGCCAATGCATTGTCCAGCCAAGCATCTCACAGTGGGTAGCAGGTGCAGGAGAGGGCGGAGGCAGCACTGGACAGCCTTTCCCTTGTATCATCGCTCTCCCGGTAACTCAGACCTACATTACAAAGCCCTGCCTGTGGCAGGTCCTTCTCTTTTATTGCTCTTTAAATATCTCACACTGGTCATGAGAAGCAGCTTTCTTTCAGAGCCCTCCAAAGGTCTGATGGATGGCATCCCATTTTAGTGCCTCACTTAAATTATGGAGTGCTATTTGTGTGTGTGTGTGAAAGTTTGCATTCCTTTCGGAGAGCATTTCACAGCACAGTGCAATGTGTACACAAGTGATGCATCCAACGCTTTGGGAAACTGACCAGGCTAAGATTTCTCCCCTCCCCACCTGCATTTCCCTTGAATTACTCACCTTCAGTGTTTAATTTGTGCCAGGGCTTGCCAGGTCTGAGCCCTGACACCCCTAGGCTGGGCAGTTCGTAGCCCCAGCACCTCTGCACTTGGCAGTTCATAGTTCCCTGGGCTTGCTACATCAGTTATGAATGTAAAAAATAAAAGTAAAAATTGCTTTAGCCCCAGCACCTCTTTCATTACAAATTAAGCACTGCTTGCCTTCAAATGCTGACTGGTGCCCATATCCCAGCCTATGTACAACCACACAGAAGAGCTCGTTATAAAGAAATCCTGAAGGAAGAGATCTGGGGAAAGACTGTGATTTAAATCAAATATATGCCAAGGAGCCAGGAAGGCCTTTTGAATTAATACATGTGAAACCAGGCTAAAAGAATAAACATCCACCGAAGTCAAAGGTGAAACAGATTCCAACATTGATTCCAACCGTTCAAGGGGCAGATCTGTTAACACATTTTAGTGCATGAAACTGCTATTCCAAATGCAGGCCAATTTAAAACAAAACAACAACAACAAAACAGGCAGGTGGAACGAATAATTTTACTGCTCAGCCAGGGTGTCCTTTTGACAGTTTTCTACCTAGGGCTGGTTCACATACAGGTTTTGTATGTCTATACCTGTCATGGCTCAGAAGCAGATATAAAGTGATAAACCCCCCTAGTGTTCACTTACAGTGGTGATGGGCGGCAGTATAAAAGTCTAAAATGCCGTTGCCACAGACATACCAGTTAAAAGGTGCTTATCGCAATATAGCCTATTCAATGAATGGAAATAAGCTATACCCCCATAAGCACCTTTAGACCAGTATAAAGGGTGGTACCATTTTAACTACATTGGTTTTTAAACCATTATAATTAAAGGGGGGGGGTATAGACTGAGCCTATTCCATGGTTCCTAGGTGAGGACTGTTCCCAGGTAATCCCCTAGGTAATGCAGTAAGCCCACTTTTCCAGCCCTTAACCAGACAAAACTGCCTCTGCAGTCCATGAGAGTTTGGCCTGACTACAGTCTTCAAAAGCAAGCTACAGTTGCTCATAGGGAGGGGAAAGCAGTCGCTGCTCAGAACATAGAAATAAAAGGAATAAAAACTAAATCCAAGTATTATTAATTATTATTAAAGTTTCTACTGTCTACTTTCAAATAAATATCCATGGTCCAGTTGTCCCCCCCTTTCTCATGGCCAGCAGCATCTTACTCTGAGAGTAGCCCGATTCGTTTCAATATGGGTCCTCAGAGAATGAGGCTCTACTCAACTGAAGGGTGATAGAATCTGACCCATAATGCAATGCCACTGAAGTCAGTGGAGAAGCAAAATCAATGGAACCATTCGCACAGGTGAGCACTAATCATGTGTGCAGAGGTTTGCATGATCAAGCCTTTGTTTGGGAATGCTACTTCATTTTCCTTTCAATTGGCCCCAATTCTGCAAACTCTTGGGCCCGTGAGTAGCTTTAATCACGTGAGAAGATCCATTGATGGTAATAACATTACTCACATAAGTAAAGGTCCTGACATGCATAATTATTTTTGCAGCATTAAGCATTGTGTGTGGGGGAGCGGAGGATAATCCTAAAATTCAGGAAGTCAGTGGGAGGCTTTCCATTGACTTTGGGGGAAAGGGGGAATAGATCAGGCCCTTGAAGTGAACATATTGTCATAGATTGAGAACTGGTTAAAAGACAGGGAACAAAGGGTAGGAATAAATGGTAAATTTTCAGAATGGAGAGGGGTAACTAGTGGTGTTCCCCAAGGGTCAGTCCTAGGAGCAATCCTATTCAACGTATTCATAAATGATCTGGAGAAAGGGGTAAACAGTGAGGAGGCAAAGTTTGCAGATGATACTAAACTGCTCAAGATAGTTAAGACCAAAGCAGATTGAAGAACTTCAAAAAGATCTCACAAAACTAAATGATTGGGCAACAAAATGGCAAATGAAATTTAATGTGGATAAATGTAAAGTAATGTACATTGGAAAAAATAACCCCAATTATACATACAATATGATGGGGGCTAATTTAGCTACAACTAATCAGGAGAAAGATCTTGGAGTCATCGTGGATAGTTCTCTGAAGGCATCCACGCAGTGTGCAGCAGCAGTCAAAAAAGCAAACGGGATGTTAGGAATCATTAAAAAAGGGATAGAGAATAAAACAGAGAATATCTTATTGCCCTTATATAAATCCATGGTACGCCCACATCTTGAATACTGCATACAGATGTGGTCCCCTCATTTCAAAAAAGATATACTGGCATTAGAAAAGGTTCAGAAAGGGGCAACTAAAATGATTAGAGGTTTGGAACGGGTCCCATATGAGGAGAGATTAAAGAGGCTAGGACTTTTCAGCTTGGAAAAGAGGAGACTAAGGGGGGATATGATAGAGGTCTATAAAATCATAAGTGGTGTGGAGAAAGTGAATAAGGAAAAGTTATTTACTTGTTCCCATAATATAAGAACTAGGGGCCACCAAATGAAATTAATGGATAGCAGGTTTAAAACAAATAAAAGGAAGTTCTTCTTCACTCAGCACACACTCAACCTGTGGAACTCCTTGGGTTGTCAAGGCTAGGACTATAACAGGGTTTAAAAGAGAACTGCATAAATTCATGGAGGCTAAGTCCATTAATGGCTATTAGCCAGGATGGGTAAGGAATGGTGTCCCTAGCTTCTTTTTGTCAGACGGTGGAGATGGATGGCAGGAGAGAGATCACTAGATCATTACCTATTAGGTTCATTACCTCTGGAGCACTTGGCATTGGCCACTGTCGGTAGACAGGATATTGGGCTGGATGGACCTTTGGTCTGACCCAGTATGGCCACTCTTATGTTCTTATGTTCTTAGAACAACGTCTGACAAAGAAAAAGTAAAATCCCAGTCCCCGCAACTTGCATCCTGTATAAAAGCTTGCATTATCAGGTAGAGAAGAAATAAAGGAATAGCAATTAAGGTTAATGGAGGGAGAATTTATAAATAGACTGGTATTTGTCGAATAATTTATCTGACAAATTTAACAATGTCCAATAAATTGCTGGACAAATCCACATATTTAAAAAAAAAAATAACCCTTCACCCACCTAGAGTTCTGGGCTGATAATTCAACACACATATTCACAGATTGTTTACCTGATTATTTTCCTGATCTATTTCCAAACAAACTATGACATCATTTAAAAAAAAGAAAGTTCAAATCTCAGGCCAAACCTATACACCCCCAATTATTATGGAAGGACCCGATCCTGCCATGCCTACCAAACTAACTGGGAATACCTACAGTAGCATTCACTACACTTGGTAAGGAATGTCCAGCCCTAGTCTCATTAAAATAAATCAGGAGAGCTGCGTCTGGGCCCTTGATACATGCCACAAAATGAAAAGAGCTTGTGTCTTCTTAAGTCAGGCAAGAATGTGTGCACCTGGTTACGGGCCCAGTTGTGCAACCCCTTATACATGGCAGTGATCTGCATTCTTGGGAGTTGGTCCATTGAGATCAGACGGATTATACATGTGAGGAAGGATTACTCACATGAGTGTTTGCAAGGCTGAGCCCTGAATGAATACGGGAATCAGTGCTCTTCTGCATTAGTAAGGATAGCAAAGAGTGGCTGAGGGGAGGAATGAGAAATACCTGTGGCTGAAAGGACTTTGGATAGGGCTCAGACCAAAGGCAGGCAGAAAAAATTCTCATCGCAATAAAAGGGAGCGTTTCTTAGCTCGGCCTTTTCTTATTAAACTAGGAATGGTGATTTTTAGGCGATAAACTGTGTTAATCTCTTCTTAGTGGTTGAAAACTGGAAGTGTGTGTGTGTGTAGATAGGCATTTGTATACAAAAACACACACGCACAAACTAAATTCCACTCAGTGAATTCTATTAAACAACCATCTCCCAGGTATTCCCATTATCTATGCTGTATCCACTGTAAACATGTTTTTTAGCCCTTTGAAAGTGGATATCAAGTAGATTATCTCCTCATCCCTTTTCCATCA
Source organism: Eretmochelys imbricata (assembly GCF_965152235.1). NCBI lineage: Eukaryota > Metazoa > Chordata > Testudines > Cheloniidae > Eretmochelys > Eretmochelys imbricata. The sequence continues at coordinate 7,175,454 of NC_135576.1, forward strand.
TATGTTCTGCCACAATTTCTCTGTACATAATCAGTAATGAAAGCGGGCAAGGCTGTATTGTAAGAACAATGATACTTCAGATTCCTACTGCACTTTTCATCACCAAATCAGTGTGCAATCTTTAGCAATTAATGCTCACAGTACCCCACTGAGGTAGGGAAAAATTAGTACACTAGAGCCTGCTATTAAGGTTGCATGTCATTGCCCATTATAAGACCCTGTTTTCAGTTACTTATAATAATTTTGTCATACTTTAACTGCTTGGTTTGAAATCTTCCATGATGGGTATCTGCCTCTGGTGATTTTTTTTTCTTTAATTTGCAGCAAAATTGTTGAGCTGTTTCTGAGAACAAACCTATAGAAAAATATGTTGTTTTGCCCATGTTAAAAAAATTGTGGCCACCTTGGTTTTTGAAAAGCTCTGGTGCCTGTGTGCTTTGAAGCTGGAAACGGACATTTGGCAGGGCGGTGGCCTTTGTGTCAGGGATGTGCCTTTTGTTTCCCTGTGTAAATCTGTTTTAGCAGCTACATTCCCTGAATAGTCCATCCACACTAGGCACGCTCCATACTGGGGATAAGCAGAACAACCCTAGCAATAAGAGCTCTGGACTGCTGAAGGCCATATCAGAGTGCAGGTCTGGCCACCAGAAATTAAATTGAATATTGAAAGGTGGATAGGGAATTGGTTAAAGGGGAGACTACAACGGGTCCTACTGAAAGGTGAACTGTCAAGTTGGAGGGAGGTTACCAGTGGAGTTCCTCAGGGATCGGTTTTGGGACCAATCTTATTTAATCTTTTTATTACTGACCTGGGCACAAAAAGTGGGAGTGTGCTACTAAAGTTTGCAGATGATACAAAGCTGGGAGGTATTGCTAATTTAGAGAAGGACAGGGATACCCTACAGGAGGATCTGGATGACCTTGTAAACTGGAGTAATAGGAATAGGATGAAATTTAATAGTGAGAAGTGTAAGGTCATGCATTTAGGGATTAATAACAAGAATTTTAGTTATAAGCTAGGGACGCATCAACTAGAAGTAACAGAGGAGGAAAAGGACCTTGGAGTATTGGTTGATCATAGGATGACTATGAGCTGCCAATGTGATATGGCTGTGAAAAAAGCTAATGTCGTCTTGGGATGCATCAGGAGAGGTATTTCCAGTAGGGATAAGGAGGTTTTAGTACCGTTATATAAGGCACTGGTGAGACCTCACCTGGAGTACTGTGTGCAGTTCTGGTCTCCCATGTTTAAGAAGGATGAATTCAAACTGGAACAGGTACAGAGAAGGGCTACTAGGATGATCCGAGGAATGGAAAACTTGTCTTATGAAAGGAGACTCAGGGAGCTTGGCTTGTTTAGCCTAACTAAAAGAAGGCTGAGGGGAGATATGATTGCTCTCTATAAATATATCAGAGGGATAAATACCAGAGAGGGAGAGGAATTATTTAAACTCAGTACCAATGTGGACACAAGAACAAATGGATATAAACTGGCCACTAGGAAATTTAGATTAGAAATTAGACGAAGGTTTCTAACCATCAGAGGAGTGAAGTTTTGGAATAGCCTTCCGAGGGAAGTAGTGGGGGCAAAAGATCTATCTTGCTTTAAGATTAAACTCGATAAGTTTATGGAGGAGATGGTATGATGGGATAACATGGTTTTGGTAATTAAATATTCATGGTAAATAGGCCCAATGGCCTGTGATGGGTTTTAGATGGGGTAAGATCCAAGTTACCTGGGAAAGAATTTTCTGTAGTATCTGGCTGATGAATCTTGCCCATATGCTCAGGGTTTAGCTGATCGCCATATTTGGGGTCGGGAAGGAATTTTCCTCCAGGGCAGATTGGAAGAGGCCCTGGAGGTTTTTCGCCTTCCTCTGTAGCATGGGGCACGGGTCACTTGCTGGAGGATTCTCTGCTCCTTGAGGTCTTTAAACTACAATTTGAGGACTTCAATAGCACAGATATAGGTGTGAGGTTTTTTTTGTAGGAGTGGTGGGTGAAATTCTGTGGCCTGCGTTGTGCAGGAGGTCAGACTAGATGATCATAATGGTCCCTTCTGACCTAAATATCTATGAATCTATGAATCTAAATCCAGAAAGGGGAGAACTGGGACTGGCTGGGCAAGGACACTATGACTGTGAATGGGGGAGAGACTGAGACTGGGATGAGGAGAAGTTCAGGGTGGTAAGACTAGGCCTTGCTGGGCAAAGGCTCGGTTGAGAAGCCTGAGGATAGGAGACTGGGACAAGGAGTCAGGTATGGGGAATTTGCAGTATTAGGACAGGGACAGGTTGGAGGGGACAGGTCAAAAGGGGTCATGCTTGGGGGGAATGGACGGAAGAGTCTATGTCCATTAGAGCACATTTCCCTCCAGAGCCTGGAATGGAACCCAGGATTCCCACGCCTCATCATTCCTCTGCTGTCAGCAAATATCATTAAGTGAGCATCATCCGTTGTATGCCCAGAATGAGGCCCGGGTTCTGTGAAAAAAAGTGTGATCATATAATTAAAGACTGTATTATAATTAGGACTGGGCAACTTTTTTCAGCAAATATTAAGTGGGCTGACATTTGAATTGCAGGGGACTGAAACTATTCATGAACTTGGATCAAATCTGGCAAATAGTTTTGGCTGAAAAAAAATCGAAAAGTCTAAATGTTTGTTTCAGCCATTTTGAAACGTTTTGTTTTGGCTTGTCATTTCAAGCCAGCATTTAGCTTAGACATTTAGCCAATTAAAAAAAGAAAAGGTGAACAGCAACCTAAAACAACTCAAAATAAAATGAAAAATTGGGGAAATATAATTTTGAGTTCAATAAAACCTTTTGCTTGGTCCAAAATGTATTTTTTGTTTTGATAAGGGGAAAAAAAATCAGTTTAATTTTGAACTGAGCATATTGTTCTTCAAAGTTTTTAGTTTATCTCCTGACCTGAAAATTAATTAATTGCTCAGCTCTAACTTTAATGCATATGCACAATGGGGCTGAACGGAGATTGCACAGGCAACCTTCATTCTGGCATTTCCTAGCTTTTGAATGCTTGATTCTGCAACCTTAATAATGGTCTTTTAATGTATTTTTGGTGTGTAACGATCTTTATTTTGCAGGTGGGGAAACTGAGGCACCGAAAAACAAAGGGACAAATTTCACTTCTTGAGAATGAGTCCATTTTTGGATACCCACTTTAATCAGGTTATAATATCAACAGTCACTATTGGTGTTCAATAGCTTTAAAAATTGGACCCTAAATGTCTCAAGGTGTACTCCAAAGATCAGTGGACACTTTTGAAAATGTTGGCTCAAAGCCTCAAGTGAAACAGAAGAGCCACTATGAATACTCAGGACTTCCCAGTATCCCAGGCCATGGTTCAGCTACTAGGCCATCTGCCTCTGACATTACTCTATAAATGTAATGAGCACAACCTCAGTAGTGGGTATATTTGCATGAGTGCAATGCTCACCTTGCAAAACTCATTCAAGTTTCTGTTTTACTCTTCTGCTTGTGGGTTGTGATATCAAGATGGATAGTAACACCACTGACTTCATGTATCCTCATTCTAGTGCAGTTGTATGGCAGATTACTAAGTGTTGAAAGTGCATGTTTCCATGTATATAAATACTGTAGACAGAGATGAAAAGAGAGGCTACAGCCAAGCTTCAGAAATGTTTCCTCCAATCTGAGATTCATTTTAAAATCTAGTTGCATTGTTAAAGAAAAGTTAAACTGTTTGCTATTTTAAGTTTGTTTCCCTGATCATCTATCTATCATCAGACTCAGCACCATGCTGTCTAACCACTGCATCAGTTTATCCAGCATTACAAATAAGGTCTGACCCCTAAATCCTGCCTAACATTTATGGGCCTGATCCAAAGCCCTTTGAAATTAATAAGAGTCTTCCCTTTGACCTTAATGGACTTTGGATCAAGCCTTCTGTCTTTACTTCTCACTCCCAAGGGATCCTGTCCATTCCTCTCCAACATAAGAAATGTGAATGATCTTTGGGTGAGTCTTTTGAAGGCAGATGGAGCCTGGTAAGCAAATAAAAGGTGTAATGCAAGGATTTACAAAATGGTCAAGACCACAGGAGCAACGTGATAGACCAGTGAGGATTCTCACCCAAGCATATGGTCAGGGAAATATCACAGTCCTATGAAACGGGGGCAGGAGACTGAATAGCTGCTATAACTGTGTGTCTGCATGTTGGGAGAGAGTAGAGTCTTAGGCCTGGTCAACACTTGGGGAGGGGGAGGAATCGACCTAAGTTACGCAACTTCAGCAATGTGAATAACGTAGCTGAAGTTGACGTACTTAGATCTACTTACCGTGGTGTCTTCACTGGGGTAAGTCGACTGCTGACGTTACCCCATCGACTCCGCCTGCGCCAGTCGACTGGAGAGTGCTCGGTGGTCGATTTATCGTGTCTTCACTAGAACTTATAAATTGACCCCCACTGGATCGATCACTCTGGAGGTAAGTGTATACATGCCCTTAGTCTCATTACAGTGTTTTAAAATTTTGGGCTGTTCTCAGCCCTGGCATCCCCAGATCTTTGGGAAACTGCAGTTATGAGTTTGGTTCAGGCTGATCTTTTTACAGCATTTGTTCCTGTATGTTTAAATGTTTGGGAAGCACTCTTGTACTATGGGAAAGGGGCTGTATTGCTATAGGGGGCATATAGATAGCTAGTTACCTGTGTGTTTATCAGTATGGAAACAGTATGCTCGCAACAGGTAATACTGAGTGAAGAAAAATGCATAAGAAAATCTCAGTTCTTTAGTATTTATTCACTTTTACTGAATCATAGAAATGTAGGGCTGGAAGGGACCTCAGGAAATCATCTAGTCCACCCCCCTACCCCGCAGTTGAAGCAGGTCCAAGTTTACCTAGAACATCCTGTGACGTTCTGTACCTGGGGGGAACACCCTACACCCCCAGGTTCATCCTTATAATATGATTGTGTGGTATCCAATGCAAAGTTTGTCATGTCGGGTGTCTTCGGAAGGCTCAAGAGTGGGGGTTCTCACAGCAGAGCAGGGTAAGGCTGTCTCCCAGAGCTGAGGACTGGAGTGGACTAGCAGATCACCGGTCCAGTTAACACCAGGGGAACGTCACACATCCATGACGGGTGTTCGTCCAACTTGTCTTCAATGTGATGCTGCTATTACATCCTAGAATGATATTAGTCTTTTCTGGAGCTGCATCGCATTGTTGACTCATATTCAATTTATGATCCACTGTAACCCCCAACTCCTTTGCTGCAATATCACTGTCTAGCTCGTTATTCTCCAGGGTGTATTGGTGCATTTGATTTTTCCTTTCTAAGTCCAGTACTTTGAACTTGTCTTTATTGCATTTCATTTTGTTGATTTCAGATCAATTCTCATTTTAAATTGTAATCCTGCTCTCTGAAGTGCTGGCAACCCCTCCCAGCTTGGTTTCATCCAAATAAGCACACGCTGCACTCCATTATCCAAGTCATTAATGAAAATACTGACTATAGGCCAGACCTCTGTGGGACCTCACGAAATTAACCCACTGAGTTTGACATCCAACTGTTCATGATTACTCTTGATGGTTCATCATTATTATTATTTGACCAAACCAAACACTCAGACCTGAACATTCACCATCTCCACAGACGTTTAAAATCCAAACCCCAAACCAGAGTCATAATTTTAAGGCCAGAAGGAACCATCAGATGATTTAATCTAACCTCCTATATATCACAAACCAGAGAATAAATATGGAAATGGCACCCTTCCTTATAAAAAAAAATCAAACCCAAACCATGAATGTAAATGTTCCCAATATCTAGACCCAAATTCTATACCTGGAACAGTCATCTCTAATTATATGGTGCCGTTAACTAATGCAGAGCTGGGGAAGAGGTAAAACATGCTGAAAATATAACAGATTACTGCCCCAAGGAGTTAAGGGTAAACTTCACCCCAATGCAGGGACTAAATTAGAAGCCACTTACCATCAGCTAATATATATCTAATAGATCATCTTTATATATTTCTGTATCTCTGTGCAAAACCAGTTCTGTTCTGCTCTTCACCCTTGCATCCTCAGTTAGCCTACCTCTCTGCTATAGGTAGGGCTGGGAGCATCACCTATTATTAAGGTAGCCCAACACTTCCCATTATAAGACCTCTTTCCAGTTGCTTAGAGCTTTGCCAAATGCTAATGTTTTCTATGCCAGGTGTCTAGCTCAGGCTGCAGTCTGTGGGAAACTTTCAGCAAAAATGGTTCAGCTCTTTCTGAGAAAGGGAGGTGACCTTTGTGTCAGGAATGTGCCTAGCGACGCCTCTGTGAACATTTGCTCAAATTGGGCCTATTTATAAGCCATTGAAACATTGTGGTTCTCACATGATCAGTAGAGACTTAGATTTTAGCAACTGAATTCCATTTTGTCACTGCTCGTGTTCCACCTGGGACTGAATAGGATTTTCCCTGCAATGACAGATCTGGGCTGCCATGAGGTGGTGCCTAGGGCCTGGCACAGGAACTGAGAGAAAGGAAAGTGTCTCTCTTGTGCTCTCAGTGAACTGCATGCTGGGCCCAGGGGAGAGCTGCTTGATTAGAACATAGGGTGTCTAGATGAGGATGCTGGGCCAGGAAGGAAGGCATCAGGAAGTTGCAAGACTGGGACAGTTTGGAAGGGACAGAGCAGAAAGGGTCACTACTTGAGGAGAGGCTGGGCTTGTGAGAGCACATTCCTCTCCAGAGTTCAGTATGGAACCCAAGAATCCCAAGTCTCACCATTCCTCTGCTGTCAGCAAATGTTGTGAACCCCCCTGGCAAAGGGTCACATCCCCCTCTAGTGCTCAACTGCATAGAGGATGACAACCTAATAGGGGTGTTAGTTATTTCATTGGCTTAAGGGGCAGAGGTCAGTGGGGAGGTCCTAAGGGCTCCAGGATCCATGTGAGTGACCACGTAATGCCATATGACTGAATTTTTTTTTTAAGTTTGCTTTTTTAAAAACTTAGGAAATTACACACACACAAACTATGTTAAAAAAATATTATTAAGGTTGTAAAATCAAGCTCTCAAAAGTTAGGAAAAGCCAATATTAAGGTAACCTGTACAACTTTAATTCAGCCCCATTGTCTGAGGGAAATGAGGCACAGGGCCTTAAACCTCCTCCCACTGAAATCACTGGAAAAATTCCTATTGATTTCAATGGAAAAAAGGGTCAAGCCTATGGAGAAATCAGATACCTTCCCCAAGTCCATAGATGGAGTCAGTTGCAGGATCAGACTCATAACTAATATGCTCCTGGATCCCAGTCTGATGCTCCATCCACAAGCACATGCTGTGATTCTACCTCTGCATAGGCTTGAGTTGTATGGGACAATTGACACATGTAAGTACGATTGGGCATGAATGTTGCAGGATCAGGCCTGGGTTTTCAGGAGCAAGAGAGAGATCTGATTTTGGAGTCAAAGGGATTGTTTCTCTCCTGTGCCTGAGATCAGTGCAGGTGGGCTGCCTGACAGGGGATCAGTTCCGTATTGATTCTCAGGACTGACTGGGGTTGGTCAAAAAAATTCTGTCAATACCCTTTTTATTTTATCCCTTTAGCAAATGTTTCAATTTGTCAAAATCAGGCTGCTTTGTGGGGTCGGTTGGATTTCAACAAAGGTCCAACAGAACCCAAGAATCCTGTCTGCCAGGCCTATTTCAAAACTTTCCTCCTTTCCCGCAGGTCACCCGTGCAGCTCTGGGGCAGCCATCCAGTCAGATTGCCTTGGAGTTGTGGATCCCAGGGCTTCCAGGGTCCGGAGTTCAGGAGCAGCCCATTATGTGGGCTTCTGCAACTCCGTTTCCTTTTGCAGAGAATTTGTGGGTTGTTTTTTTTCAAACTAAAATCAAATTTCACAATATGAAAAGCCTGCATGAAACAGAGTTACCTATCTCAGGCCAGCCTGGGCTTCTGGGAGCTTCCAATGAGGCACACAGGGTCCTTAATGGACTCTATGTGCATAGAGCATAGACTATACAATGCCTCTCTCTTTTCCCTCTCACCGCAACAAGCCGAGATGTAGGAAGAGCAGATGCAGGGCTCAGTGCTGGCATACTTGCATTTCCCCTCTGAGAGGAGAATCTTCTTCTGTCCAGCTGCGGTCAGTTCCCCATCCATCTGGGCCTCCTGAGTGGGACAGAGAGGCCAGATGTGATTACAGAATACACGAAGCTGAAGCTGAAGAGAACAGCTCTTTACATCAAACGTTGTAGCAGACAACAGTTGCAGCTAACGCCAGAGCAGCTCAGAAGGCAGATCCTCTGCTGCTGTAAACTGTCCTCACTCACACCAGCTGAGGATTTGCCCTTGTATTCCAAACAACTGCTGTTTAATAAAACCCACAGCCAGTCACTTATAATTTTATTAGGACCAAAGGGGAAAAAACACAGCCCAAACCTCAAAACACACAGTCCTCTTCAGTGAACTTATCTCACTGACAAACCTTTGTTTTGATTCATAAAGTTCGTCTCAAACGTTTATAGGCATTGAAAGTTTTCCAAGGAGTTTTTTTTTATTAAAGTCTCCCCGAGACATTTTTATTTTATTTAAAAAAAAAAAAAGAGTTTAACCAGTCGGTGCAGCTCCCCTCGACCCCCTTTCAAAGTGCTTGACTCGGTCAATGATAGATTATACACCACATTATCCCCAGTTATCGTGTCTCATTGATTTTGCTATTCTTGCAATATAGCACTTTGTAGTTTTGAAAATCAGAAGTCAATAAGGGAAAGGAGGTTGGGGAGGGCACTGCGCCACTGCATGAACCAATTCATCAATTTAACAGTCTCCACTTCTTTCCCAGTCTCCATTTATTTCCCAGTTGGACTTAATATTCTGGGACATATTTTTGCCACATGCTGCTTTTGACTCTCCATAATTCTAAATCTATATTGGAAGGAACAGATTTTTGTCTTACTTAAACCTGGGAGTAGCTCTGTTATGACCAATGGGTTTACCCCTGGGTATAAACCCAGCTCAGAGTTAGGCCCAGAAACACCTAAACTTACTTAGGCCCTAAACTTATTTCAGAACAGAACAGCCAGTTGTATTTGGGCCCACTCTATACCCCATTGGAGTCAATAGAGGGTCCTTTTATTGACTTCAATTGGTTGCTGATCAGGACCTAGGTGAGTTGGGTTGGGTATTATACCTAGGTTGGGTATTTTTTGCTTTGGACTGAATAACCCCCAAAATTCCTGAACCTGGAATTGTTATTTTTTCAAAAGGGAAGGATGATCATGTGGCAAAAACACAGGGCTGTGAATCAGGAGGATTGGATTCCCATTCCCAAATCTGCCACTGATTCACCAGGTAGCCATGGGCAGGTCACTTATGCATCCAGTGCCTCAGTTTCCCTCTCTGTGAACTGGACTGAGTAGTACTCTGTGCAGCGGTGTTGGTAATAGAGTGGGGCAGAAAACCGTCTTCCCATCTCACAAAAATGTTTGAGATTTATTTTTTTTCCTGTTCCGCAGCAGGCACAAACTGACACCTTTTGATTTTTGTGCGGGGAAAAAAAAAAAACAGACAGAGAGAAAGACCACAGAATAACCCTAACCACAGGACTGTACAGTCTCTCTCTCTTTTTCTCTCTGGCCCAATGAATATTTAATACAGTTTGGAACAGATACAATTGGAGAGACTGTTACCCCGCAACTTGACATCTCTGCATGTACCCCAGAACTTGACAGTACTGCAGTCAGCCATTTTGTATGCAGTCAGCCACTGCCAGCTGAAAACCAAACATCACACCCCTAGGAATAATCTTAGGCTTTTGTGAGACACAGTCAGACAGCTGCATACTTGCAGTTTGTTAATCAGAATGGGAGGATGCGACAGAAAGTTATGGAGGGGAGTGAGTGAATAGCGACCTTTGTTTTAGGTGCCTCCTGATATAGTGTTGTTATGGCTAGAAACACTAGACATGTTTTGAGGTAATGGGCAGTGTGTTGAAATTAGGAGAATCGGTGATGCAGTAGAGTCACTATAGGTTACGTGCTTTGTTAGCGTTAGCTATAAAAGATTAGGTAAAAGTACCCCGAGCATTCTGAGGGAGCAGTTCTTCGGGCAAGGAGCCGGCATTTAAACTCCCCATCAGCTGGATGGAAAGAGGGCCCCCTGGAAGCCTGGCTGGTGATCACTTGAAACCATCTCAGAGTGTGGGTAACTATATCTGGGATGTCCTAAACCTATTGGGTATGTGTGTATGTGCTTAATATCTCATAAATAGTAGCTTTAGGTAAGAGCATGCTTGCTTGTATCGATCGTTTATCAGATGGAAGCACTGTTCCCATTGATTTATTCCTAACACCGCCTGGAGAGATACACTTAAGTTTCCACTGCTTTGGGTTCTGAAAAACCCCGGGTAACAAGACACCCACCTCAGAAGAGCCAACAGTCTGGTTAAAGACTTGAACCTGGGCCTTCCCACATCTCATGTGAGAGTCCTAATCACCTGGTTATTTTGCGGTCTGCTCTGCTCTTTTAGCCAGACATTCTAACCTGGCCCTGCAAATGCTTCCCAACAAAAATGCAGTCAGAACCAGCCCTTTCTTGTGAAAAATTCTTGTTCTGATGAGTCAACATTTTCTTGCCAAGACAGATAGCCCCTCTCCCCCCGAAAAAACAAACAAACCCTTTTCTTTTGAAAATTCCCAACCAGTTCCAAATAAGACCCTTGATGTCTTCAAGTGACATCACAGATTTAGACAAACTGCAACATTACACTTGCTTCCAGAACAGCACTGACAGAAAGAGATGAAGTGACATGCCCAAGTCTACACAGAGAGTCTGTGGCAAAGCTGGGAATTTAACTCAGCTCTCCAGTGCTTTACGTGGAAGGTCATCCTTCTCCAATGGTTGTCACGTGCTCAAAATGTTTAGATTCCACAGGCACTTTTTTGAGCATCCCAGCTTTTCAGGATTTGTCCCTGGGGTGCAAATGTAAAACCTTTACTCCCTCTGGTGAACACTTCCTCACGCAGCCATGCTTGTGTGAGTGAGCACTCACCGATTTGTGTGAGTCATTCCCTCTATTCCAAATTAATTTTTTAAACATGACGGTCCTAATACTGAGCACCCGCACGCTAGGGTAAATGGAGGAGCAATCCCACGGAAGCCAATGGAGTTGCATCATTGTAAAACCATCGGAAGAGTGGAGAACACCACCTCAATTCCATTCCTTTGTCTTCTGGCACCACTTGTGATACAAACTGTAAGGAAATCTATTACATCCCAGATGGCAACCCAAGCTCCAATTAGGTTGAACACTGTCTGTGCATTTTTTAATGGAGGGTGTGACTCTGTTCCCATTGAACTCAATGGAAGAGTTGCTGTTGACTTGAATGAGAACATCAGGCTCTTAATGGTTCATCAAATCTTCTTGTTTTTAAGACCATATCAATGCAGGAAGGAAATGGGGTTATCGTTTCTTACACTGCTCCCACAGCACTGTGCAGTAAGTGCAGTCACACTCCAGCAAGATGATGCTTGGCAGTTAAACTTGGCAATGCCAAGTGTAATTAAAAACTCTACCACGCCCACAGTTTTGTGTCACATTATGCTGTAGCTTTCACCGTCTCAAGCATCTTTATATTCTGATATTTTATCCATACCATGGAAATGCAGTCACCTCTGAAGAGGCAGAGAGCAGCTGTTTAACAGCACACAGCAATGCTGCACGAGGGCTTAGAATGAGAAATGGATAAATATTATATCCATTTATTTATTATTAATAATCCTTTATATCAGTCTGTATAACATGCTGTGTTACAGACATGGGGTAAGACTAGTTCTCTGTCTAAAAGGATGACAGCCTAAAATGGACATAACAAACAAGGACAGGGTAAGGAAGAGATTATTGGTGAGCTCAAGCGAGGAAGGATCCATGGAAGAAGCGGAGGTTGAAGATGGACTCTGGAGGAAGGGAAGGGAGGGTGCCGTACAGACAAGCAGAAGCAGCTGCTGATCCAACATCTCTGGTAGTCCGTAGAAAGACTCCAGCAGAAAATTCATGAGTGGTGCATAAGAATAGATGATTTCAGACTAGAACATAGCAAGTGTGGACATTAGACCCCAGCCCCTTACAATTCCACCAGAGGCATGCAGACATCCCACAACACACAGCAACAACTTCCCACAAGGCAGTGCGCCTGGACATGGTGCGGAGGACACTGGGATGCCAACTTAGGTGTCAGCTTTTGCGGGCAGGGACTATCCTAGCACGATGGGAATCTTGGGTCAGGACTGGGGCCCGAGCACTACGGTCACACAAATAATAAATAACACACACACGCAGTGCATCACGATTCTCCCGGGGCAGCTTGGTACACACTGCCCCAGCCCAAGCAGCTGAGCGTCAGCATGCTCTGCTGGAAGAGTTATTTCAGTGGCACTCGGCCAGCAGAACTTTTGCTTGTAAAACTTTCAGTGTAGACAAAGCCATTGACTCCAGTGGGCATAGGGTTGTCCCAAAGCCAAGAATAAGGGAAGTAGAACATGGGAACAGTCCAGAGAGAAGGGAGGCCAGGGAGCCATTTAGGCAGCAGGAGGGAAGGATATAGGCCAGGGCCAGATTACAGTGGTGTCTTGCTACTGAGGGTGAAAGGCAGGATTCTGCTACACTGAATCATTCCCTTTGTGTTCCTCTCCGGTGACAGCCCAGATGGGAGTTCAGGATCCCCTGGCACCTCCAGAAAGGAGGAAGGGTTCATGTCAATCTCAAGACAAACATTCTGTCTCGTTCTCACTAAAGCAGATTCTAATACATAATGCTACATGCAAGCTATTTCCGAGCATACAATGACTGCTGTGTTTGCCTACGCAGTCTCTGCACTCCCAGCACCAGGCTCATTGTACTGTATGTAAAGCATTTTGGGACCCATTGGGTATGAAAAGAAGTTCAATTTATAAACCCAAATTCTTCTCTATGCCCAGGTGCTGCACCCTGAGCTAGGTCAGCGCTGCATTCATTTTGTTCCTCTCTTCTGTGTATACAGTGCCTCCTTCCCTTCTGGATTACCCAGTAAGTACATACGTGATTATCTATCTATAAAAGGATTCTTCACAAATGGTTCATAATAGAAGACGAAAGAAAGAATAAAAAAAATCCATTCATGTCTTTCGTCTCTTGAAATTTTCTATTGCCATGCTGCTGAATGATTCCCCTCCACTGTAGGTGTAATGAAAACCTTCTCGCTAGATAATTAAAGAGACATTGTCAGTATTCGACTCTCTCTCTCACATGCGCACTCCTATTAATAAACATGTTAGACTATTAAAACTGAGCAAAACCTTCAAAATCTTATTTATGTTCCCACCATTTATGCTGTTTGTCACCCTTTTTCCTGTGTGAGCAGTTGAAATATACCACATGAACAGCCCTGCGGACTAAAGTCGTCCCTTTGTGAAAGGCAGCATGGTCCAGTGGCTTGGGCACACGGTGTTAAGGGATCTGGGTTCTCTTCTTGGCTATGACCTTCCACAAGTCATTTCTCTGTGCCTCAGTTTCAAGCTCTGTAAAATGGGGATCACAATACTTACCTTCCTTAGCGTTTTGAGATCTACAGGTTAGCGTCACCCACAGCATGAAAATGGTAGTTCAAACTTCCTCAGACTGTCTCCATCAATTTACATTGACCTGCAGGGACCACCTTTAGCAGAGGGACTGGCAGTGAAGAATGCTATTTAGTACCAGTCCTGGGAGAGCTTTTACTAGTGCAGACACTTGTACACTAGGATCTGGACAGAGACCACCAGTCCTGTGTCCTGAAGGCCACCAAACAGCTGGGTTGTTCCAACTGTGTTGGATTCAGTCTGATGACTTAGAGTTGTGTCAGTAGGTTTACTTTGCATTTCACTGAGCAAAAATGATGAAACTTGACAAAGCCTGGGCTGGGATGACTTAGTGGGTGTTCTCCTGCTTCGAGCAGGGGATTGGACTAGATGACCTCCTGAGGTCTCTTCCAACCCTAATCTTCTCTGATTCTATTCTAAACTGGCCTGGTCAGTTTTACCCTTGGTTTTAGACATTTCACTTCCTGGTGCTGGATACTCTGGAATCTAGGGTTTTTTTTTAAACCAGGAAAACATTTCTACGCATTTTTAGTCTCCCTGCATCCCAATCTAAATTTGCGGTCAACACAACTTGACTGTGTGTCTCAACTATCCCAGCCTACCCCACTCTGCTGTGGAGAGTGGAAGAATCAATTCCTTGGCTAATCAGGGGAAAAGATCATTTGCATTTGCCCAGTATTTCACCTCTCAATGCATTCTGCACTGGCTTCTGTGTAGTCAGGCCTGCAACCTTCCCCTCCCTCCCCTTGTGGTCACAGTCCCTCTCCAGCCACGATGGAAGCACGTCTCTCCTGCCTCTAAAACTTGGCCACCCCTGAGAATAGCGTTAGTTGCACCATTCAAAATACCCTACACATTATTCACTGACCACAATGCACTGTAGGGTCTCAGATTACAGATGTGTATTTGTGCTGGAAGCATGACCACGGTCCCAGTATCCACTCTAACACTCCCCCTCTCCATCCACTGTCCGTCTCTTTCCCTCTCTCTCACGCACACACACACACAGGAGCAGAAAATATTTTCCTCCACTGTCTATCTATACTTACATGGCTCCCATCACTGTAGTATTGGCTCCTCCCACAGTTCTGTAATATATTTATCCTCACAACACCCTGCCAGGGTGGAAAGCGCTGTGACCCCATTCTACAGATGGGGAACCAAGGCCCAGAGAGGCTAAGTGACTTGCTCATGGTCACACAGATAGCCTGTGGTGGAGCAGGAAACTGATTTTGCATCTCCCAAGTCAGTGCTCTAACCGTTGGACCATCCTTCCTCTCCAATCTCTTTGAGCCCCCAAATACCTGACATTTACTATCTCACCACAGGCTTGATCCTATACCTGTTGAAGTCAATAGCAAAGCTCCCATTGATTTCTAGGCTGCAGGATTGAGTCCCATATTAACCAGTCTTTCCTGATCCACTATCACATTACAGGGGGGAAAAGACCCTGAACTACCACCATAAAGATAAATGAGGCTTTCCCTTCCCTGGGCTACATACACACACACATTTACACTGCCTCTGGCATCTTCTCTCAGCCCCTAAATTACTTGGTGCATTTAAGCTGGCATTGGTGAGGTACCTGTAATTCTCTTTTCAGAGCCATTGGACCTGGTTGATCCAAGTAGGATTCACTGGTGCTGGGCCAAGATTGGACACGTTCTTCAGACTTAAAGCCTTCATGTGTTGCTTTTCTGGCATTTATTAGCAGGAGTAAAAGCAGGAACAACGACAAAATAGATTTTACAGAAAAAGGAGTTGAATTAACCACAGATCTAGACTTTATTCTTCAGGTCCCTGGTTGAGAAAATATATATGGTTTCATTCCCAACCCTCAGCTCCTGTCATTTTACCTTATCTCATTTCATCCATTGCTCCTGTTCCCAGTCCACTTCTAGGTAATTTGTCTTTTCTATTGTGTTATATTCACTTACAATCATTCCTCTCTCTTCTCCCAGGTCCTTGGATTATTATTTTGCCAACTGCTTTTTTTTCCTCTCCCACTGAGTATCCCCAAACCTTGTCAACCAATATTTACCTTCTCCAATAAATCCTGTTATCTCTGTCTGCTTTTCAGGCCTCTCAATTACTCTCATTATCGGCTATATCCTATTTGCCCTAATCTGGTTATCTTGTCTCCTTACCAGCTTATCTTTTGAACCCCCACTCATGTGCCACTTCTTACTTGTATTTGACAGCAGACAAAAGACAATTCAACCTCCTAAGATTTGGTACTTATATGGACGTTTATCCAAGAATCTCAAACCACTCTACAGATATTAATTAGATGTCACTGCATAGGAAAGATCAGAAGTATGGCAAGAAACAACTCTGGCTTAATGACCATACTCAGTCAGACCAATGGTCCATCTAGCCCAGTACCCTATCTTCTGACAGTGGCCAATGCCAGATGGTTCAAAGGAAATGAACAGAACAGGGCAGTCATCAAGTGATCCATCTCCTGTCATCCAGTTTCAGTCAGACGCTTAGGGTTACCCAGGGCATGGGGTTATATCCCTGACCATCTTGTAGAATAACCACTGATGGACCTGTCCTCCATGACATTATCTAATTATTTTTTTAATTTAGTTATAGTTTTCATCTTCACAACATCCCCTGGCAACTGTGCGTTGTGTGAAGAAGTACTTACTTTTGTTTGTTTTAAACCTGCTGCTTATTAATTTCATTGCATGATCCCAGGTTCTTGTGTTATGCGAAGGGGTAAATAGCATTTCTTTATTCACTATCTGCACACCTTTCATGATTTTATAGATCTCTATCATATCCCCTCTTAGCTGCTTCTTTTCCCAGTCTTTTTAATCTCTCCTCATACGGAAACTGTTCCATACCCCTAATAATTTTCCTTGCCCTTCCCTGTACCTTTTCCAATTCTAATATGTCTTATTTGAGATAGGGTGATCAGAACTGCATGGAGTGTCCAAGGTGTGGGTGTATCATGAGTTTATATAGTGGCAATATGATATTTTCTGTCCTATTATCTATCCCTTTCCTAATGGTTCCTAACATTCTGTTAGCTTTTTTGACTGCCACTGCACATTGAACTGATGTTTTCAGAGAACTATCCATGATGATTCCAAGATCTTTTTTTTGAGTCGTAACAGCTTATTAAGACCCCCTCATTTTGTATGTATAGTTGGGATTATGTTTGTCAATGTGCATTACTTTGCATTTATCAACATTGAATTTTGTCTGTCATTTTGTTGACCAGTCACCCAGTTTTGTGAGATCCCTTTGTATCTCTTTGCAGATTTGGAATTGAATATCTGCAAACTTTGCCACCTCAGAGCTTACCCCCTTTTCCAGCTCACTTATGAATATGTTGACCAACATGGTCCCCGTACAAATCCCTAGGGGACACTGCTATTTATCTCCCTCCATTCTGCAAACCGACCACTTATTCTTACCCTTTGGTTTTTTTGTCTTTTAACAGTTACTGATCCATAAGAGGACCTTCCCTCTTATCCCCTGACTGCTTACGTTGCTTCAGAGCCTTCCGTGAGAGAGCTTGTCAAATGCTTTCTGAAAGTCCACAGACACTATATGCACTGGATCATCCTTGTCCACATATTTGTTGACCTCCCCCTCACAGAATTCTAGTAGACTGGTAAGGCATGATTTCTCTTTACAAAAGCAGTGTTGACTCCTCCACAACAAATCATGTTCATCTATGTCTCTGATAGATAGATAGATTATAGAGATAATTCTGTTCTTCTATAGTTTCAAACAATTTGCCTGGTACTAAACTTAGGCTTCTGGTCTTTAATTGCCAGGATCACATATGGATCCCTTTTTTTAAAACTGGATTCACATTAACTATTCTCCAGTCATCTGGTATAGAAGATGATTTAACTGATAGGTTACATACCACAGTTAATAGTTCTGCAATTCCATATTTGAGTTTCCTCATATCTCCTAGGTGAATACTATCTGCTCCTGGTGACCTATTACTGCTTAATTTATCCATTTCTTTAAAAAACGCTTCTATTGACATCTCTCTCTGGGACAGTTCCTCAGATCTGTCACCCAAAAGGAACGGCTCATGGGTGGGACTCTCCCTCACATCCTCTGCAATGAAGACCAATGCAAATAATTCCTTTAGCTTTCCTACCATATCCTTGTCTTCCATGAGTGCTCTGTGGTGGACTTCTTTGGTGTTTCCCCCCTCCCACAATGATGTTAAATTTAATTATATTACGGTCGTTACTACTGAGTGGTTTAGCTATAATCACCTCTTGGACGAGATCTTATGCTCCATTTAGGACTAAATCAAGAATTGCCTGTCCCCTTGTGGGTTCCAGGACAAGCTGGTCCCAGCAGCAGTCATTAATGTTGCCTAGAAACTTTACCTCTGTATCCTGTCCTTAGGCTACATATACCTAGTCAATATTGGGATAGTTGAAATCCCCCTTATTACTGGGTTTTCTGTTTTTCTAGACTCTCTAATCTCCTTGAGCATTTCACAATCCCCATCAAATCCCCATACCATCCTGGTCAGGTGGTCAGAGTGCTATACACTTATTATTCTAACACAGAATATCTATGCATAGAGATTCTATATTAAAATTTGAATCATTGAAGATTATTTTTTCTAAATTTGAATCTGTGCTTTCTTTCACATGTAATGCCACTCTCCCATCAGCATGACCTTTTCTGTCATTGCTATATACTTTGTACAATGGTATTAGAATGTCCCTTTGGATTGTCATGATTCTACCAATTTTCTGTGATGTCTATTAAATCAATATCCTCATTTAATACCAGGCATTCAAGTTCACCCATCTTATTGTTTAGACTTCTAGCATTTGTATGCAAGCACTTACAAAATTTGTCACTTTTTAGTTGTCTGCCTTCGTGTGATATAATTGAATGAGACTCTTTCATTTGACTGTTTCTCTTCAATTCCTACCTGTACTTTATTAACTTCTATCTTTGCCTCTTTACTAGGATATAGAAAAGCCCCATTAATAGACCCTCCCATACGGGATGTCTCTATCTCAGATGTGTGCTCCTCTGCACCTGTCACCTTTATCTGAGCCCTTAGGTTAAAAACTCCTCTGAAACCTTTTAAAATTTGCATGCCAACAGTCTGGTTCCATTTTGGTTTGGGTAGAGTCTATCCTTCCTGTTTAGGCTCCTCCTTTTCCAAAAGGTTCCAGAGCTTCAAATAAACCTAAAACCCTCTTCCCTACACCATCTTCTTGAGACCCTGCAATCTCTCTAACTGGCCTCTGCATGGAACTGGAAGCATTTCAGAGAATGCTACCATGGAGGTTGGACTTCAATCTCTTACCTAGTGGCCTAATTTTGGCCTCTGGGACCTCTTTCCCACCTTTCCCTATCTCATTGGTACCTACATGTACCATGACCACTGGATCCTCCCAAGCACTGCACATGCGTCTATCTAGACGTCTTGAGAGATCTGCAACCTTCTCACCCAGAAGGCAATTAGCCATGCAGTTCTCCCAGTCATCACAAATCCAGCTATCTACATTTCTAATGTTCAAATCTCTTGTTATTGTTACCTGGCTCTTCCTAAAAAGTGGGATTTCCTCCTCCAGAGAGGTATCCTCAGTGCGAGAGGATGCCATGACATCATTTTGGAAGGAAGGTCCCAACTATGGGAGCATTTCCCTCTCCTAAAGTCTGATGTTTCATCCTCCTGAGACTTTCATCCTCCTTAACAGCACAGAGGCTGTCAGACGGGGGCTGGAAGCATTCTACTATCTCCCAGTATGTCTCCTCTATGTACCTCTCTGTCTCCCCTAGCTCCTCCAATTCAGCCACGGTGATCGCCAGAGCCCATACTCGGTCTCTGAGTGCCAGGAGCTCCTTGCACGGAATTCAAAAAGATGCCACTTGCCCACAAGACAGGGAATCATAAATGCTGCACTCAATGCAATAATCTGGAGAGCCCCCAACCTGTTGCTGGACTTCTGCCTGCATTGATTTTACTCCCACGGCTTTTGTGTTTGGTATTTCTGTTTGTTGTTTGAGGGTTTTTTTTTTTTGGGGGGGGAGAGGTTATTGGCCTATGTTAGAGAATGTTTTAGGTGTATCTGTCTCTCTCTCTTCTCCCCCACCAACATTTCCGTTTGCTGCTCCTATTCGCTAGTTCCTCTGGTTGTTTTGGAGCTGGCCTTTTAAACTCCTGTTGTCCCTGAATAGGCCCGCCCCTTGCTTAACCGTTAATGGATCCTAAAGGGATTAGGGATCAAAACCTCACTAAGAAGCTCTCAGCCTTGCCTACCAGATGGCTAGGCTCAGAACAGGGCCCCCCAAATATACCACTCTATGTACTACCGTCAAGCAGCAAGCACTCCTCCTTCCCCCTGGAGAGCTGCCTCACACAACCCCCCTGTTTGCTGCTTGATTGTGATTACCATAGCGGGCTTTGGGGAAGCAATGGGCCAGAACTCCAGCTGGGGCAAATCAGTGTCACTCCCATCAGTTCCATGGTGCTACTGCTGTTTTACATCAGCAAAAAATCTGATCCACCATCACACTATCTATTTAGGTGCTTTTATGGCCTCAGTCCCCACAGTATGTCAGCCTCTCACAAACATGTGATCAGAGAATTCCAGTGGCCTTCCTCCCTCAACAGTGAATCCCTTTTCAGGTGTAGGATACCATTCTCTGTCCATGTCACTGGTCTCTGTTCTCATCCCGCAGTTCCACAGCTTTGCCATCGAGTAGCTGTACCTTGAAGATGTTAAACTTTATCCTTGTCCTCTTGATTGTTCCTTCCAACCTCACTAATAGCTGACCAGCTTTCCACTGTACTGGAGCATAGTATATAATAACCTACAATTATTGTCCAATTAGACTTTCCCTAGGGTCTACTTCATTCTTGCCAGCACTGGACCTGTGCATTGCCTTTCTGCTGATTTCACTACCAGATTCATGCTGATGAGAAAGAAGAGAAAAAAAAATCACTGATGGTGTAGAACCTGCTATTATAATTTCCCCATCTGCTGTATTTCTTTTTTTAAAAAGTTCATGGCCTACTGCAGAGACTTCATAAAAATCACTTTATAATAGGCATTCCTCAGCTGTTGCATCCTGTGACAACTCCTTGAGTTTGCTGCTGCATTCTATACTAAAGCCCCAATGTATATATTGTTCACTGGTCAGTCCTCATATATAACCAAGCTACATTTTTACCCTCTTGGTTTTCCTAGTGGGAAAGTGAGGACATTCCCCACACTGTTCAGGACAGTTAGGACAACTTGAATCCTGTATTGTGTTAGTAATATCTCATTTTCAGAAGTGACATAAGAATTGGGCATAACTTGGCTACACAAAAAGGAGAGCCTGGAGTAGGAGTAGAAAGGTTATTTTACCTTTGTATTTGGCTCGGTTATGACTGCTGCTGGAATACTGGGTTCAGTTCTGGTGTCCACCATTTAAGAAGAATGTTGATAAATTTGAGAGGGTTCAGAGAAGCCACAAGAACAATTAAAGACTTAGAAAACACGCCTTAGAGTGAATGATCTCTTTGAATCTATCTATTCAGCTTAACAAAGACAAGGTTAAGGGGTGACAACTACAGTCTATAAATACATACACGGGGAACACATATTTGGTAATGGGCTCTTCAGTGTGGCAGAGACAGGTATAACACAGTCCAGTGGCTGGAAATTGGAGCCAGACAGATTCAGACTGGAGATAAAGCATCAGTTTTTAGCAGAGAAGGTAATTAACAATTTGCCAAGGATCATGGCGGTTTCTCCATCACTGGCAAAAATTATAACTCAAGATTGTTTGTTTTTTCTAAAAGATCTGCTCTAAGAATTGTTTTGGGGAAGGTCTATGGCTTGTGTTATAGACAAGGTCAGGCTAGGCGATCACAGTGGTCCCTTCTGGCCTTGGAAGCTATGAGTTGTAGGAGCCTAAGTCTCATTGGAAATTAGTTGGACTTAAGAGTTTAAGTGCCTAAATCCCTTTTTGAAAATGGGACTTAGGTTCCTAAGTCCCTTAAACAATTTTGAAAATTTGACCCAATATGAATTATACTACTACCACTAATAGACAATGGTGGGCGTGAAGGAGGGAGTGCTGGCCTCACCTCAGGGTAGCCCAGCTTGTCAGTCACCTTGTGCCACAATCTTAAATACAAATTCAATTTTTTTGTTTGTATTTTCATGTCCTTAGTTCATCTTCGTTTTGTTTGTGTTTAATTATTTATTTATTTTTACACTATGCTAACAATAAAATGGTGGCCGGGGGGGTGGGGGAAGGAGGGGGGAAGCCATCCTGGAAATTTCTTGTGTTATTTTTTGCCCCTTGAGGAACCCATATTTAGAATGGTTAAAACGCTGGTGATAGTTGGCCATATTCTTTGCTGGCATAATGCTGTGCAAGTTCATGGAGTTACACCAATAGTAGAATTTGGCCTGGTATGTTTCCATAGCTGAGTGATTGAGTTAACCTTGGCCAATATGCCACAAAGCCAAGATATGGCCTTATTCTCACTGTCCACTGAAAGGTATGGAATGCAATGGAATGGGGTGTCCTTTGAGTTCACCTAGGACCTGTTCCAGAGCCCCCTGAAGTTAATGGAAAGACTCCCCTTGACTTCAGGGGGCCGTTGATCCAGTACAAAATGGGTGTTGCTCAAGGGGTTCAACATGCTTTCACAGATCATTCAAAAAACAATATTTTGTCAATGGCACATGTCCTCGCAGCGTTCAGTACTGTTCCTATTGAGACCAATGAGCAAAATTAATCCTCAGTCCAACTCTGTGGCCTTCAGCAGCAATTTTGCTGTCGAATTCAGTGGGTGTGGGCCTTTATTTTCCCATCAGTCCTTTGTACACATTGCCATTGTAGCACAGTGCCAGGCTTGTGTGTGATGCGGTTGTTCCCTCCCAGAGAGAATCAGACCTGCTTCCATGGTTGTGGTTATGTTGCCCTCTAGTGGCTGGCACACAAAGCTGAATTAGCTGACCAATCTGATTTCTATACCTTTGCAGCCAGGGATTGATTACATTGTGAAATCAACGCAAGCTATTGTGAACATAGGAAAGCAAGATTAATCTGGTTGGAGCTAAAAGAGAAGAATAAAGAGGATCATCTGAAGCTTGAGTCTCCTATGAGTTTTAACTAGTCCATAATTTGTAAGAGGAAAACACTGATTGTGTAGTTAAGGGCTCTGAGCTAGGATAGAGAAGAGCCTGGCTCTGCTGCCGAACTCCTGAGCTACCACAGACAAGTTGCTCTGAGCCTTGACTCACCGTCAATAAAATAGAGATAATATAACCATTCCTTCATTCCTGTCTATTTAGACTGAAAGCTGTTGGTGACAGGGACTCTTTGTCATGGACCAGGGTGTGGGTAGTCAAGCCTAGTGGCTGGAGCAGCAAAGTCAGGAACCAAGTGTCAGAGCTGAGGGTTAGGAACCACACTGGGCTGGAGCAGACTGCAGCAGAGCAGGAGCAAGGCTGGGAGCCAAGTAGGAATCACAGCTGCAGACATAAGCACTGAGTAGCTGCTGGCCTGATGCATAGGTGCTGGAACTAGGGGCTGATGCCGCCCCCCTGGCTTGAAGTGGTTTCCATCATATACAGGATTTACAGCTTGATCCAATGGCTCTCAGCACCCCCCACTATAAAAATTGTTCCAGCGGCCCTGGCCTGCTGCTGCTGCCAGACTTAAGAGCAGGTCTGGTGATGTCTCCCAGCCAGTCAGGGGGCTTGCTAATTGGGGGTGTTCAACTGTAGGTCAACTAGCTAGTACCAGGCTCAGTGGCAGGCTCCTGACACTCTTGCTACGTGTTTCTACACAACCTAGCACAATGAAGCCTGGACCTTGGCTGGGGCCTACAGGCACTGATACAAATAATAATTAAATGAAAAACACAGTTTTATTTTTGACAGGGTTGCGGGGAGAGGGCTTGAAATATATTTCTTCTGTGGCGAGACCCCTGCATGGAAACATCCAGGTATGACTTTGTAGCTTGAGTCCCTTCAGAGTGCTGGCAGTGAAACAGGGGGCTGAGTGGAGGAATCTGGGGGAAGAAGATGGGGGCTAGGTTTGTGATTTGGGCAATATCAGTGAATTTACTGGGGAGGCACGGATCATTGTACATGTTGCTCTCCTTGTCAGCACCTGGCCCAGGCTGGGGAAACGAATGATCCAACCATCGGACCAAATTCGGTGATGAATCCTTGTCACTTGCCACCTGAGACATGTTGCGCACATGCTAAGAAGCGTGAAGTCATTCACTACTAGGTGTCCCCCCATGGCCAGGCGAGGTGTGGCAGCTCTTTCTCACTACCTTTCTTGCTTTCTCCTACCCAGCCTCTTAAGTTCCATGCTGGGTCTGTCCAGCTCTTCCCTGCTTAATCAGGGTCTCTCCCTGCCTGGAGAGCTTGCCTTACTCTCTCAGCTAGGTAGCTCCCCGGCCCTGGCCCTGTCTCTCTCTCTCTGTCTCCAGAGCTTTCCCCAGCTGGTCTTTATCACCACTTAAGTCTGGCTCTCACTCCCTGTACTGCAGCCACCTTCTGTTCTTTCTGGGGAATTTGTTTATTCCTCTCAGCTGGGGCTCATTCTGTAACTAGGTTGGCTTAGCACCAGTCTCTCCAGCCCCTGGGGGCAACCCACCCTCTAACAGACCAGTCCTGATCCCCTTTATCTTCCTCCACTGCTGCTGTGAAATTGCGACCACCTGCTCTCCCAGGGCTACCTGTCTCAGATCTAGCAGGGGGAGCAGTGATTTGGGAATCAGAGACCCCAACCAGCTGATTGCGCCACAGCAGTTGATCACATTGTCCTACATCGGGCACGCTGGAGGATTCTGGGGAGGGTTAGCAAGGTGAGCCTGGGTTACAGCAGAACGCAGCTGGCTCATTTCATATCTAGAAGAAAGGGGCCATTGACTACATCAGGCAGGATTCTGAGAGCTGCTAGGCCTCCAGCTAATGAAAGGTGAATTTGAGTATTTTCAAAATGTAGTTAATCACCGCAGCCATGCACCACCTTCCCCCACTCCCAAAGAGGCAGGCATTATTGTTGCCATTGTAGAGATGGGAAAACTCTGGGCCTAACCTGACTCCCAAAGATACCTCTTGACTTCATTAGAGGTTGGATGGGCCCGAAGTCAGAAAGGTTGAATGGCTTGACAAAGGCCAATCAAGATGTCAGTGTCAGAGCTTGCCAAAATCACTTGCTTCCAATATCACAGTCAGCCCCCTAGACTGCTGTCTCTATCACTATCTGTCTCTCTAGCTGGAGGTCATATTGGCTGCTAAGCGGAAGACCTGGCTCGTTACAGCCAGGTGAGGGGTGATTGTGGAGACCATGGTACCATCTATAGAAGCCTAGAGGGCGTTGCCTCCTACATTTACAGTCTGATCTGCTGTCTTCTCAAAACCTGGAAGCCCCATGACAAAGACAATTAACAAACAGCTCCCTCTCTCTGGAGGTGTGTGAGAGGAGACTCTGAATAACTCATTGGGTAGGATTTTCAAAAGGGTTTAGGTGACTTAAAAGCAAAAATCCCATTGACTTTTAGTGGGACTTGTGTGACTCCAATGGCTTTTGAAAATCCTAACCACTTAGGATTCATGGGAAATGGGAAATTGTCATCCCCATTGGTCAGTGTATATTTTCAAGGTTACTTCTGCAAGGAGGGCTAGAGATCTACTTTATAAATGGAAGCTGAGATTAACCCTGGCATTTCTAGCTCTCACCGTTCAGGGAGGACCTGAAGCTATAACTTCACCAGCCCCCAAAGGCCAGGTCTGTGCTGATCATGGAAGCATTGATACAAAATTCAGCAGTGCAAGTGGAGTTTCTACTCCCTAAACTGTAACACGTCTACAATTAAGAGTGTTTTCGCTCACTGTCTCACTATGTACGTTCTGTCTTGTCTCTCTAAAGCAATCTTATACATCATTGACGAGAAGAGTGCTATTTTTGTCTCAAATACCCCAGCCTAGGAAGCCTTATGAATATTTTCCAAATTAGGCCTCCACTTTAGCAAGATATTTTATCATTTGTAACAGGCTGTTTTGTTTTCTTTCCCTGCCCATACTCTGGGTGAATAATTGCTCCTAACCACCCTCCCCCTAAAGGGCTCATCATGTAACTAGCTAATGTCCTTCACATTTGTTGCAGAGCAATGATCCTCAATATTCCCATCCCCTGGGGCTGCATATTATGGTGAGATAGGCCTTGTCTTCCCTAGAAGGAAAAGGTGTGTTCTGAACTCACATTAGCTAAGAACTAAAACAAGGTAAATTCCTAGTCAACTCTAGGCAGATCTGCATAAACCCGAGTCCCCCCCTAGTTAGACCTGAAAGGACTCGATTTGTATTTGTAAATGCAAGTACACATCGATTTCACTGTGCACACACAAGCTGATAATAAATATTTCCGTCCACAATAATCAAAATTTCAGATAGGCAAAGTAAGAAAAACGTTGCTGGAGAACTTACAGAGTTTGAGTTAAGGGTGTTTACTTGGCGTATTTTGACATGTGATGTTGACAATTTGTGTTTTAAGAGCTATAAAACTTCAACTTTTTGCAACTGAGCACCTACAGTCATTAAATAATTGTCTGACTCCCCCATTTTCTGACCTTCTCCATAATTTCCTGCAACTGTGAAAATTTAAATAGATGAAAATTGAAAAAAAAATAATGCCTAAAAATAAACATACTAATTATAAAACCATAAAAATAAAATTCTTTCCAGACTACCCATAGTCTTCCCCTCAACCTACTATACCACGTTAAAACTACCAGCTGCCTGTTTTTCACTAGAGGTTTACCTTTTGTTAGTTACCACATGTTAGTTAACTCAAGTGCAGAAAAAGAAACCCCCAAAAACATTTTTCTCAGTAAAGTTGTACCTTCAACAGTTTCATCAAAGTTTAACTGAAATAATTTAAAGCCTGGTTTCAGCATAGTTTTGCCTTGAAAATTTTGTTTGGTCTAAAATATGCCAGATTTATTCTCAAAGCAACAGAGATTGTTACTGAACTTCTAATACGGTTTGAAGAAAATTCACCAATGCACTTTTTTCAGCAACATGTCATTAAAGAAAATGACCCTGATTTGAAATTTTGACTTTTGTCTTACATTTTTTGGTCTCTTTCTGGTGAAAAAAAACAGCTTATTACTATCCCTTGGAACTTTACAGACAACTAAGTCTCCTTGAAAACTCACACACTACATTTGAGGAGCATAGATTATAATTAAACAAAGTAATTAATGATTTTTGTTGTGGATAATTTGGGCCCAGTCATGTTCTCATTGATTTCAATTAGAGGTAGTTAGAAACAAAACCAAGCAAACAACATTTTGCTGACCTTTGGGGGACAAAAATCCTTTTTCTATTTCTGAATTTCAAAATTCAAAGTTTCAAAAAGTCAAAAATGTGGGGGGAAACGTTGAATGTTTTGTCAATTTAAAAATAATAAAAAATATTGCAATCTGAAATATTGTTGAAATCCCAGAAGTTGAAATGTGTCAAACACCTCTCATTCTAACTGAAGTTACTAGCCCAATCCTGCACTTACTGATGTCAGTGAGAGCCATGTTACCATTGATTTCAGTGGACGCAAGATCAAGCAGTACCTATTAGCGCATGAATATGTTGCCCTCTACTGGCTGGTCGCAGCTTAGAATAGACATTCTTTGCTATTATTAATTATTTATAGTAATGGTCTTTCCTTAGGTGACAGCTTACAGTCCTTCCTTTAATTCCTGAGCTAGTAGAAGCTTGTGTTTTGGAGCTGTAGGTCCAGGGATCTAGACCTAGCTCTGCAGATATTTGTGTTTACAATGCAGAGGTAGTAGCCTCCCCATGATAGAGATGGCAACCTTGGGCCCCAGTCTTACATTGTCCAACCAGCAAGCAGACTGCTGCATCCACATGGAGCTCCACCGAGTGCATTTGGGCTCTGCATGGGACGGGTGCATCAGTCTCAGTGTGCCTGTAGATTAGTGGATGGAGAGGCGTTAGCCAGCAACTGAGAAACATTGGGTTCAATCCCATGCTCCGTGGGTGAGTGACACAGTCTATGACTTTGCTGCCCTACAGTTTGGACTACAGGGGTGTGAAGAGCCATGAGTGCCCCAGGGCTGTAACTCCCCCATGTGGGCACAAACTAAAACGTTCCTAGTTTGCATTAATGTAGTCCTGGTTGAAGGAGTCGATGTTAATGTGAACTAGGAACTTTTTAGTTTGCACCCCCAAAGAACTGTAAGGGGTTGGGGTGTAGGCAATCTGGCCTAGCAGTCACAGCTGCCCTGGTGTCACTAAGACAAGGACAGTCATGGGGTGGCAGGGATCAGCATAATCACTGGAACCAGGATCAATAGGCAAGAGCCAGGGTCAGATTGGGGTCAGAGCCCTGAGGTAGTTACCAGGCTGGAGTCAGGGTCAGAAGCTAGAGATCAGCAAGCAATGTGAGATCCAGCATCACAGCAGAAGTCTGTGGGATTGCCCAGACGACTTCCTGGGCCAACCTCCTTTTAAATAGTGAACATGGGCCAATCAGAAGGCCACAGGGTTCTGTCCCTCTGGCTCCCTTGGGCAGTACTTCCTGTGGTATCTAATCTCCACAGTGCTCCTTGGATGGGGCACTGCATGGCTGCCCATTGGTGGCATGGGAATCTAAGTTGTCTCTACTGAGCATGTGGGAACTGTTACTCAGCAGCTTATAACTTGGCAAACTGTGGACAGATTTTCACCGGGACAGCAAAAGGCACATCCCTAATGGTTCATTTAGTCAGCGCCAGAATGCACAGGAAACCTTCTCCTGAATTTCCCAAAGTTTCCTCCATAGTGGGCGTGTTCTAGCCCCGGGCTAAGTGGAACATTCCCTGTGACTATTGCTCTGCGCTGCTGCAGAACTGAACTGACAGCTGAGAGACGGTCTCTTTGGGTGTGTCTACACTGTCATTAGACACTGGCAGCTGGCTGGTGCCAGCTGACTCAGGCTCGCAGGGCTTGGGCTATGGGGCTGTTTCATTGTGGTGTAGACATTTGGGCTTGGACTGGAGCCCAGGCTCTAGGAACCGGAGAGGTGGGAGGGTGCCAGAGCTCAGGCTGCAGCCCAAGCCTGAGCAGCTACACCATAATTAAATAACCCCTTAGCCCAAGCCTCTTCGCCTGACTTGGCTGGCATGGGCCAGCTGTAGGTTTTTAATTGCAGTGTAGACATACCCTCTGTCCTCTCCGTGACCCACCTTCTGGGCCCAGGCAGCATAGAGGAGAACGCTGCCTGATTCAAATATAGAGGGGACAAGAGCCAACTTAGTGGGGGGTGGGAATAGATTGGAACAAGGAGCCTGGGATGGAGGGAGGCTGGACCTGGAGGCTGGAGGGGGCAGATGGAGAGGGAAATGGTGACTGGGTGATGGGGTAGGGAGACTAGGACTGGCTGGATGAGGAGACTAGTACTATGAGCCACAGATGGAGACTGGGAATGCTGGCCAAGGATACTGGGACTGGGATTGAGACTTGGAATTGGGACATGGAGTCAGGAGGGATGAGAGCAGAACGTGTTGGGTGAAGAGACTGGAGTCGGGATTAGCAGAGGTTGGGACTTGAGAGATGAAGGAAGTGAGACTGGGGTGAGGAGTTTAGGATGGGGAAGAGGCAGGATTGGGACTGGGACAGGGAAAGGTGGGGATGAAGCACAAAGCATTATGCTTAGGGGAGCAGAGAGGCAGAAGAGTCTGTGCCCACTAGAGCATATTCCTATATGGAAAACCCACTGGCAAAGTGTCCCATCCCCCTACAGTAATCCCCTAAAAGGAGAAGCTCTACCTACTACAGCTGCTAAGGACCCAAGTGGGTCTCAATCTGATGCCACATCTCTCATTTTCAGTTTACTTTTTAATAAGTTTAGGATTATACTTGGGGGAAAAAAGCCTGCATTAAGATGACATTATGAAGGCTGCCAAATTGACCACTCACAAATTAGGACATGGTTGAATAAAGGTTTCCTGGGTATTTTTGGCACTTTCTAAATTAACTGTGAGGACATTTCCAAAAGTTTTGTGTTCAGGGTTTTTTTCAGCCAAAATTATTCACCAAATTCGTGAAGATTTTCAGTGCCACCAAATGCATTTTTGGTGAATTAGTTGAAAAAAAAATCTCCCAGTTCTATTCATGGCACAAAAGTACCGTGGCATTGGATTTTGTGACCTTCCCTGATTGTTTCCCCTAAAGTCACATGAGAAGAGCAAGAAGTAGAGCTTTGATCTGGGAAGTGGCCCCTCAGTCTTAAATGGTGAGACTGCCAACAGAGAGCCCATTGGTGCAACTGATTGACCTGACACAGAATCATAGAAATGTAGGGCTGGAAGAGACCTCAAGAGATCATCTAGTCCACCCTCCACACACCCCTGCTGAAGCAGAATTAAGTTTACCTGGGTGTCTGTCTAATCTGTTCTTATGAACCTCCATTGATGGGAATGCCACAACTTCCCTAGGTTCCAGTGCTTAAGAGGACATAGAGTTAGAAGTTTTCTTCCTAATATTAAATCTCCATTGCTGAAAATTCAGCTGATTCCTTCTTGTCCTACCCTTGGTGGACATGGAGAACAATTGATCTCTGTCCTCTTTATAACAATCTTTTATATATCTGAGGCCTATCATGTCCCTTCTCTAACTCACTTCATGTAGAGCACCAAGCAACTATGAAATAATAATAATTGTTTGCTACCTACCAGGGACTAGCTTCAAACAGGGAACTCAGAGAACAAAGCTCCCAAATCTCCAGAGTCACCATTTCCTGTTCATAGTGCTTTGACATTAGCAATTGTGAGGACTCTAAAGCTTCAAAGCTCAATGCTAAGAACAGTGAGGTAGCTCCGGAAACTGCAAAACAATCCTGTCTTAGATGCACAGAGTTGTAGTCAATGCCTGTGTACATGAGCAGAGAGATAAAACAAGGGGAATGGAGCTGCCCTGTCACTGTTTTGTCTCCTTACTTTGGCTTGCTGCGTATACAAGGAAGAACTTTTAAGAGATGTCAAAAATTCAGAAGGTGGGGGGGATAAAATAGAAATTCGGAACTATTTTCAGAGTAGCAGCCGTGTTAGTCTGTATTTGCAAAAAGAAAAGGAGGACTTGTGGCACCTTAGAGACTAACCAATTTATTTGAGCATAAGCTTTCGTGAGCTACAGCTCACTGAATGCATCCGATGAAGTGAGCTGTAGCTCACGAAAGCTTATCCTCAAATAAATTTGTTAGTCTCTAAGGTGCCACATGTCCTCCTTTTCTTTTTGCAAAATTTGGAACTCTGAGTCCAACTGTATTTTATTTTTTAGGGAAATCCATCTACAGCTGTGAAACGATGCTGGTTCTGGTGGGACCCCACTGAGAGTGCCAATTCAGGACAAATTGCTTAAAGCAGGGCAGTTACGGCCCAAGGCTGGGGTTTTTCCACCTCTAAGGCAAACCAAACCAGACAGAGAGGACTTTGGTCTCACCCCACTGGCTAACGACAAGTCACACAAGTTAGTCCCTTAGACACTCCAGTTTCCCAGTATCACCACCAGTGCCACTTGTTATGGGGACAAATGGTTATGAAAACCAATACCCCAGTAAAAGAAAAAAGGTTCTCTCGATCCCAAAGGACCAAGCCCCAGACCCAGATCAATATACAAATTAGATCTTACCCACGAATCACGCTGTTGCCAATCATTTAGACTCTAAAGGTTTATTCATAAAAGGAAAAAAGATATAAATGAGAGCTAGAATTGGTTAAATGGAATCAATTACATACAGTGATGGCAAAGTTCTTGGTTCAGGCTTGTAGCAGTGATGGAATAAGCTGCAGGTTCAAATCAAGTCTCTGGAGTACATCCACAGCTGGGATGGGTCATCAGTCCTTTGTGCAGAGCTTCCGCTTGTAGCAAAATCCCTCCAGAGGTAAGAAGCAGGATTGAAGACAAGATGGAGGAGCTACAGCAGCTTTTTATAGTCTCTTGCCATGTGGTTTCTACTTTCTTTGCCCCAAAGACAAGCTGTCCAGCACATGGCATGGAAACACCTCAGAGTTCTGTCCATTGGCATGTCAATGCATACCTTGCTGAGTCGCTGGATGTATCTGCCTTCTTTCAATGGGTCAGTTGTATAGCTGATCGTCCCTAATGGGCCATCAAGCAGGCTAGGCAGAGCTGATACCAACTTGTCTGGGGTGTCACCCAGAAGCATAGCACAAGTTTGAACTACAGACAGTATTGAGCCAATACTTATAACTTAAAATACAAAAATGATACATGCATACAGATAGCATAATCATAACCAGCAAACCCTAACCTTGTTTTAGATACCTTATTTGACCCCCTTTATAGAAGATTTGGTGCCACTACAAGATTTGGTGCCACTTGGTTGCAACAATGATCTATATGATCCCAGTTCATGTCAATAATGTCACAAGCTGCAAAAAAGTAACAGAAAATTCCAGTGTAGGGGCCATTAGTTTATTACTAGGATATTCCTCAATTGAACACACAGCTTCAGGCCTCAGCTGGTCAACTTCCAAGCCTAGGCACTGGATCCTGTTTGGGGTGGCGGTAGTGCTTGAACACTAATTACTGGCTGCTCTAATGTATGTCATTCAAGCATCAGAACAACCCCAAAACTAGAAAGTACAAAGATGCCTCAATCTACCTTTGCCCCTCAGCTGTCTGGGCTCTTCCTTCTAGATCACACCTCCTAGAGGGACAAGACAAGAGCAGACCTGATGGGTTTAAAACACACTTGAAGATGTGTACTCTCCACTGCCTTCCCATATGTTTCCACATCCAATTAAAAGTCCTAGTCTACGAGAGCCAGAGAAGGCTACGACCTGTTTGTGTTTGAGACTGACTCTCCATCCCTAGCCCATAGAGAAGACAGCTGTGCTCCACAGATGCTGCAGATGACAGATCCTAGGGCACAGTGTTCGAGGTGGAACAGCCTGTGGAATTCCTACCTCAAGAGATCAGGATAAAGCTCTGATGGAGCATTTTCAGAGTAGTGTGCAGCCCCACCTTCCCAGGACACTGCCGTAACACTGTTTACTAGATAAAGAATTGGAGTTGGCGAGAGGAAAAGTGTATGTGTGTCTGTGTGTTGAGGGGGTGGGAGGTATTTGCAAAGTTTTCATCCCTGTTTATTTTTTTCTTCTGAAAATGTAAAATTTCATTCACATTTTGAAATAGATAGACCGATTAATGATAGAGCTAGTCATGGAATATCAGGGCTGGAAGGGATCTCAGGAGGTCATCTAGTCCAACCCCCTGCTCGAAGCAGGACCAATCCCCAATTTTGGCCCCAGATCCCAAATGGCCCCGTCAAGGATTGAATTCACAATCCTGGGTTTAGCAGGCCAATGCTTAAATCACTGAGCTACCCCTTCCCCCTATAGTCAGTTGAAAAATAATGAGTGAGGCTGGAAAGGCAGGGGGTGTATGTCACAAAATGCAGTCAACGTTTGCAATTGCACCCAGCCTAGTTCCAACAATGCATGGTTGAATTAATGCTTGTCGTTTGGAAAGGCAGCTAGTCATAGTATCATAGAATCATAGAATCATAGAAGATCAGGGTTGGAAGGGACCTCAGGAGGTCATCTAGTCCAACCCCCTGCTCAAAGCAGGACCAATCCCCAACTAAATTATCCCAGCAAGGGCTTTGTCAAGTCTGACCTTAAAAACTTCTAAGGAAGGAGATTCCAACACCTCCCTAGGTAACACATTCCAGTGATTCACCACCCTTCTAGTGAAAAAGTTTTTCCTAATATCCAAACTAATCCTCCCCCACTGCAACTTGAGACCATTACTCCTCATTCTGTCATCTGCTAGCACTGAGAACAGTCTAGATCCATCCTCTTTGGAACCCCCTTTCAGGTAGTTGAAAGCAACTATCAAATCCCCCCTCATTCTTTTCTTCCGCAGACTAAACAATCCTAGTTCCCTCAGCCTCTCCTCATAAGTCGTGTTCATTTAAATTACCACCGTCACACCACCCATTGCAGGGTCGGGGGAGTACAAACACGGCACAGGGCAAGAACCAGTGAGTAGGCTGAAAAATGCCATATGCACTCTTAGACCCCATTCTATTCCAAGTTATGGGGGATAACTCCATGTTTAAGCCCCTCTCCCTCTTTGAAAATCCCAGCTGTAGCGCTCAGCACGCAAGCAATATTACAAGATGGGTTGGAGCAAACTTGGTGGCAATGGTATTCTTTTGACTTACAACAAGAATAACACCCGCTGATATATACTAGGCCCTGTATTTATTTTAGCCATTTTTTATATAGCTGATAGGGTGATGACTAACATTTCTTTCCTGATGGAGAATAAAATAGGGTGGATGGAACGCGGTGAACACTTACATCAAAAGGCAGCTGCGATCTCTGAAAGACAGAATACATCAGTAGAGAAGTGCTCACATTGGAAATCTGGAAGCTCTTATTCCTCTACAATCTGTTTAAATGTCACACCGCAACATGAAGTTGGTCTGACTCTACTGAATATGAGCTCAGAGCTTTTCTTTTGGTTAAAAAAAAAAACACCCCAAAACTTCATATAACTTGTTGATTCAACTATTAAGGCCCACAGATTCTGCCCTCAGACTGGAGTAAATAAGGAGGAAAGCTGTTGAAGTCAATGGACTTACACCAGATGCAGAAGAATTATTCATTTTGAAAAAATTGTTCAGATGTGTTTAAATAATTCATGCTGTTGCTCAGAGACCAAATTCTGCTCTCTTTCTTAAACTGGCATTATTCAATGGAGTGACACTAGTGTAAAGCAGAGTAGAATTTAGGCTCCACCAACTCTTCTGGAAAGATGGGCTTATGGTTAAGGAAGTAGACTGGTACCCAAGTCACATGAGTTCAATCCCTAACTCTGCCATTGACTTCCCAGATCAATTGGGTCAAGTTCCTCTGGTCCAGCACCCTGTCTGCAAAATGGGGATAGTACCACTGCCCTACGTCACAGGGGTGTTGTAAGGATAAATGTGTTAGTGAGTGGGATGCACTCAGATTGTGCAAGCAGAGAGAAAAGTGAAATGTAGTAACTTCTGTGTGTTTACAGTATTTGTGTGAGTGCTTGCAAATATTTAGGGCTAAATCCTATCCCTGCTACAAAGCCCACGTGGTCTTTAAGCAAAGATGCTCCACACTAGGTGTGATCCTTTCCCCTCAGATGACATCCTGTGGCCATTACTGCAGGCCCTGGTGTGGATCCATTGGCCACGATGCAGTCCTCCACGCTAATAGGGTCGGGGATCCTCAGATCCACAGACATCTCTGTTCCAGCTCTGCACATCCTTCCCTCTCCCTGGACATACACATTCCCTACACTTGCCACTGGACCGATCACAACTACTGAGGGGTTAGGACAGGATTGGCCCCTTTGTGTGTATATGTTTGAGAACTTGATTCCCGGAACCAGCTGAAAGGACATGCTGAAAATGGCCATTGGAAAACTCCCTGTGCTTCTACTGGGAGACACGTTTTTAAAAGCGGATTTGAGACATTCATTATAAAGCAGAACAATTTGTATTGCTTTCAATAATGTTTTCAAAGCATTGTCAACAGCTGCAACTATGGCTGCAGGTACCTTTCCTTACAACACATAATATATAGCACTCATTTTTTTCTCAATAGCCATATAACAGTGATATGCATTACAGAAAATGTGTATAGGTTTGCCTCTATTACAGTCATGATCAAAAGGCTATGATATATTGAAATATTTGCTTTGTACAAATACATCTGTTATCAGAGGGCTCCTTAACATAAATGGTGTATTTTCTATAATGTGCTCCATCTAATGAATGGTTCAGCAAAGGCATGAGAATAGAGCTATGTGGGGAGAATGCAGTAATTTCTCTTTAACATGCAGGAATTCTGAATACAAGTAAATGCATGCCAAATTTTATTGCTTCTAAATCTGAATAATTGTATTTCTGAGCTGTGCATCTGGGTAGATAATAAAGCCACAAAACAATTTAATGAAACATATAAAAAATCAAATGACATTACTAAATATTATAATATGCAGAAAATATATTTTGCATATTGTCACCCAATTTTTCATCCACGTACTTACAAATAATGCAATAATAATTGAAAGTCTTATTATCCATCTACGTAAACTGAGCCCAAATTTACCATGTTTCCTTTTCTTTGTCTGTGTGCATGAACATAAAAACAAGATTGATATTATTGTTTTATGTTTATGGTATATTTTTCCATAATAACTAAGGTGACCAACATAAGTCTTTTTCTGATCAAATCACTCCTTATTCCATACTATGATTATGCTACCTCGCCTAATACTTACAAAGGTAAGAGTTGGGTGTGTGGCCTGCATTGTTCTCTGTGTTAGGATGTACTACCTCTGCAGGAATAAGAAAAAAGGGAAAACCAGGAAAACCACAAGATTAAAATACTTGCTAACTAGAAAGGAGCAAGTGACTTATCCAGGCCGTTATAATCATTCTAACTCTTTACCACTGGGGAACCCATTACTGTGGGGGCAAAAAAGGGTTACCTTAGGACTTCAACTAGTTGTCTTGTCCAGATTTAAACTGGGCCCCTGATCTGTGATGTGTAGTTTGCAGGATGAGGAATTTGATTTGACTTCAAAGACTGTGGATGGGTTATACCCTTCTAATGTAGATCCCCTTTTGGATACAATGTTTACTGTGGTCAGGTTGAGCTACAGGTTCCATTGTGGTCCTGCTGGATTCATCTGTGCTTTCAGAGATAAAAGAAACAGAGCTTTTATAACAGCTTGGTTGATACCAGAATTGAATTGCGGATGTCCAGGGCTAAAGGCATCAGGAGTTACAGTTTGAGCTAAAGGGACAGACTATATAATAGATCCATCAACAAACCTATATCTTTTTGATCAGGCACGGCAGGCCGCACACACCCACACAAGCCAGCAAGGATTTACAATTGTGATATTTCGGAACAACACTTTCCACCATGTCCTTTATTGCATGTATTCCTTTTCCCCATGAACTTTGTAATAGCTGACACGACCATATTATAATAGGATGCTTCTAGCAATTTATGTTCATCACAAACGTTATATTCTTTATTGCATATGCTGTCAAAAAAACCCTGGAGAAATAAAGCTTTTGAGGATGATAAAGATCAGGATTTGTACAAGTGTCTTTTTTTCCCCTTGGAAATATAGTACATTTTTTACAGTTTTAGACCACTGCAAGTTGGCTAATTTCTCGTCTTAACTCGTTATTCCAAAGGGTGATGATGTATGCATAGTTTCCTTGTCATAGGCTCATTAGCTTTTTATATGCTAACATATAAGGATATAGGCCCTTCAGCCTTAATTTAGGTTCAAAATGTAAGTATGATACAAAAATGTTCTCTAACAATGTAAATAATTTCCCCACTCCATGAAACTGAGAGCTAGAGAGAGAACATTGAAAAGCACACAGGGTTTGAGAATTTAAATATCTCCGTATAACATCTTGAACTCAACCACAGAGCACTGTGTACATAACTGAGAACCAAGAAGTGGAAACTGACTGTGAACACAAAGTAAAAACTAACCGTTCTAATTTCAAAGTCCAACCAACACACAGGAAGTAAAACGATAGTAAGAAGCAAATTGGATTCTTCCTTTCAATAAACTAAAGCATGGGTTTTCAGCTTGGGGTCATGATGAAATGGGGAGTGGGGAAAATTGAAAACAGGTTTCAGGGGGTCAAAACTACCTTCTATTTCCATATAAATGGGAGAAAAGTTGTGATTTTTTTTCTGTTGCATTGGGGTGGTCATGTTAGGGAAAAGACTGAGACTCACTGATTTAAGGTGTAATTTACACAGGCCACAAATGTGGTTTTGGATACATTTTTTTCTCTCAGGGGTCTCCACCTTTAACGTTAAATGGGTCATGGGAGTTAGAACCTCCATGCGTGTTAAATTGTTCTTGATTCCTTCTGCTCTCTGTGATAACTGTCAACTGTTATAACAACTTAACATTTCAGGCATCTTATTTCTTAGGTTGAGTCGAGAGAACTGCGCAGCTTATTGGTAAGCAAAGCAAGCAGCACTGGTCTCACTGGTAGCAGAAATATGTGTGGGTTAGTATCAGACATTATATAATGTAGGAAGGAATAAAAAAAATCAGGAAAAATATAAATAAAAAAGAGTGCAAAGTTTTATTGTCAAGCACGGCTGTCACTTCATGAAACCACAGTCGTATATAAGAAATATGTGACATACTAATAGGAAGTAATTTAGCCAAGGCTGTTTTTGTGCCTTGAAGTGCCTTCTACATTTCTGCTTTGAAAACTTTGAAAGTGTGTATGCATCAGAGCAGTTCCGAGGCGCTGAAGTTCCCAATTTGTGCACAATGTGACTTTTATAATGCCATTAAACTCCTCTCATGGAAAGTGGTGTGCACAAAACAATGATACATGAGATCTCAAGGAGGCTGCAGAGAGGGGGAGAGGGATGGGATGGGGAGAAAGCTTTTGTAAAGTCACTTTGAGACTGCACCTCAGCTGTAAATCTTCTGTTTCTTCATGCTGGAAATTATCCCCTGTGCTTTAGCCTTAAATTCATGCTGCTTGCATTTCCATCCCCCATAGAACAACTTGTAAGGAGTACATTTGGTGTTTTTTTCCCCTCCCTTTTTTTCTTTTGGGCAAATTAACGTTGATGAAATGCACCAGATTGACAGCCCTGGTAACTGAACTTATCTATTTATCTACACCACAAGATTCTTCCTTGCCATGCCATCAGCTCAAATGGCCTCACATGATGATGGGTCAGTATCTGCAGCCCCATTGGCTGGGCAAACAGCTATCTAAGCCCACCATTTTTCTGCTCAGCTCTGGACACTCTTTCCTCTCTCCCACTGCTTTGTTTACTGGTCTGATATCTAGACTGTGAGCTCTCTGGGGCAGGGACTCTCTTCTTTGTTATACAGCATCAAGCGCCCTGTGACATGATTTTGCACTTGTCATACAAATAATAAATGACAATGATTATAATTCTTGGTCCTGGGTTTTTCCTCTGCTAAGTCTCCCATCAAGGGGGCTAGGTGTCCACTTTGGATGGGTGATTTTTGTCCAATTGGTGTCCCCAGTTCAACTCCTTACAAGTAGGATATGATAATGACTTTATTTACTTGACTTAGGGCTAGATAGCGACTTAGCCTACGGGCCCATTCAAGGATGAGTAAAAACTCCTCTTACGTCCTATGCTTGGGCATTCTAAAGTTTTCACCTAGTGCATAGAAGTAAGAAGGCACTGACTGAACATTTACACCTCATTCAGAGCAGGCGGACAGGGAATGGGCAGAGTCCCGGCTCCAACATCTTCACCCACTGGCCAGTGTAGCTGGCGTAGGCCAGCAGCCAATTAATACCCTTCCTGCTGAAGCAAGCAGTGAAGGAATGGTGCCTCAGAATCACAATGCCACCTCAGCTTGCTCAGGGCTGCTGTGACTAAAGGTACAATCTTGTCCTTCAGTTGGATTTGGACCTACAAGTCTCCATATACCACCTCCAACCTCTTCCTACTTTTATTTCCTTAATGGCATTCAGGGATAGCTAGGGTCTTTATTTTCACTTGATCTCAGGATACCGTATTAAATGTAGGATTCAGGCCCATGAAAAATCAGCCAACACACTGTATCCCTACGGAGACCAAAGGGGACTGAATCATTTTGCCAGATGGCACGCACATTGCGGTAACCCTCCACAGTCAGAGGATTGCCTGCTCTGTTGTTGGCCCCACAACAGGAACCAATTTACTGCAACATTCATTTACACCTCCCCATCGCCCGCGGAAGTCATTTTTGGGAACATTCTAACGAAGCAAAACACCATGCAGGGTTCAATCCTCTTATCACCCCGAGGCATTTATAT
This sequence comes from Eretmochelys imbricata, assembly GCF_965152235.1. Lineage (NCBI taxonomy): Eukaryota > Metazoa > Chordata > Testudines > Cheloniidae > Eretmochelys > Eretmochelys imbricata. Next base: position 7,214,952 of record NC_135576.1, read on the forward strand.
TTGTTGCAGGGAAGAAGAAAAAATTTGTAGGTGGGAAAAAAAAGGCTCCCTTATTATTATTTAAATTGTATTTAATGAGGGAAAACAACCCCCAGTATTAGAAAGGAACAAACGTTTGGTTTTCAAGTGCTTAGGAAACTGCTGTTCAGTTAATACACTCAGGTTCACTCTATGCCTGGCCCTCTAACCTTCTTCTCTGCTGCCCTTCCCCTTTGGACACTTCCCTTCCCATTTAGCTGACCCTTCCCGTCACACCTCACCCTCACCAAAAAAAAATCAGGGAACTAGCAAGATACTTGCCTCAGTTACATTGTTCATTCTGCCTAACCTGTGCCTGCCTGGTCTATCTGGATGGTAAGCTCTTTGGGGCGGGGATCATCTATGTTTGTACAGTGCCTGATACAATGCAGCCCTGGTCAAAACTAGGGTTCCTAGATGCTGCAATAATACAAATAAGTAATAATGATAAAGCAGGTGAAAGCATGTTCTGGCCATAGACTGCCTCTTTTATCCAGGGATCTCAAAAATCTTTCTGAACATTAATTAAGCCTCATAGTAGAGAGAGACTGAGTGTTTTCATATCTGTCTGCCTGTCATCTCCTTTCTCTCCATCTTTCCTATTATTCTCCCTACTCTAATCTGCATTGCAACAATCACCATAGTACTCAGCCACAAAATACAGGAGCTATGCGCTATATTCTACTGAGGATGTGGGGGAGCACAGACAGGTTGGCTTCTAGTTTCGCTCGGGTGAGATCTTGAGCTGAGTCAATCAGCACATCTTCATTGGTATCAGTATAGCTACAGTGATTTAAACCAGCTGAGAAACCAGGCCTATAGCTTTTGTGTCTGTTTGTCTTGAAGAGGATTACTGAGCCTGTTCAAAATATTCAAAATAAAACTAGAAAACCCAAGAGAATATGAGGGTTCCCCATTATTGCTCTGCAATCACAGAACAGGCTCAGAATTAAAGATGGTCAAATTTTACCCTATTTTGCTATTTCAGTGAATTTTTTAGTTGAAAAATTTGGGTTTTGATGGAAACTCCCCATCCCACCAAAATGATAAAAAATGTCAGATTTTTTTAAAACTGCACACAAACACACATAAAAGGTGGATTAAATGTCAAAAATTGGCATTTTTTAAAAGTAATATTTTTCAGAATACTACTGCACATTTTTAACTTTTTTTTTTGTTTTCTTAGGCCAGCTGGAATCAAACTTTTGTTGCTAAAAAATGCAAGTAGCTTGGAGTAAAGACCTTATTTCCTCATCCTCTCCCTCTCAGGCCACACCAGCCCACACTTCGGGTGGATCCATAGACCTCCTTTAGCGCCTCATCCCAAAAACACCTTTCCACTCCCTATATCTCTGCTTTTATTTTCCCCATACCACTCTTACTTACTCCCCTATACCACTCTTACATCTTGCCTTGCTGTTCCTTATGCCTCCTGTTCTCCCTCTTGCCTCTGTAATGTGCATGAGGTTACCACCTGCACATGGAGCGTGACCTGGGCGAATAACGAGTTGTGTGGTGTGTTGGCATTTTCAAAAATTGTGAACAAAACCCAATCATAAGAACATGAGAGTGGCCACACTGGGTCAGACCAAAGGTCCATCTAGCCCAATATCCTGTCTACCGACAGTGGCCAATGCCAAGTGCTCCAGAGGTAATGAACCTAACAGGTATCAGTGATCTCTCTCCTGCCATCCATCTCCACCCTTTGACAAACAGAGGCTAGGGACACCATTTCTTGCCCACCCTGGCTAATAGCCATTAATGAATTTATCCTCCATGAATTTATCCAGTTCTCTTTTAAACCCTGCTATAGTGCTAGCCCTCACAACCTCCTCAGGCAAGGAGTTCAACAGGTTGACTGTGTGTTGTGTGAAGAAGAACTTCTTTTTGTTTTAAACCTGCTGCCCATTGGTGGCCCCTAGTTCTTATATTATGGGAACAAGTAAATAACTTTTCCTTATTCACTTTCTCCACACCACTCATGATTTTATAGGCCTCTATCATATCCCCCCTTAGTCTCCTCTTTTCCAAGCTGAAAAGTCCTAGCCTCTTTAATCTCTCCTCATACGGGACCAGTTCCAACCCCCTAATCTGAACTTTTCTGAACCTTTGCTAATGCCAGTATATCTTTTTTGAGATGAGGGGACCACATCTGTATGCAGTATTCAAGATGTGGGTGTACCGTGGATTTATATAAGGGCAATAAGATATTCTCTGTCTTATTCTCTATCCCATTTTAATGATTCCTAACATCCCGTTTGCTTTTTTGACTGCTGTTGCACACTGTGTGGACGTCTTCAGAGAACTATCCATGATGACTCCAAGATCTTTCTCGTGATTAGTTGTAGCTAAATTAGCCCTCTTCATATTGTATGTATAGTTGGGCTTATTTTTTCCAATGCGTATTACTTTACATTTATCCAATCATTTTAGTTAAGATCGAAAAACATTTTGGGTAATTTGAAAAGTCGAACAAAGTTTGGTTTGAGTTGAACTAAATGTTTTGTTTCAAAAAAATTGCTTAATTTTTGTTCATTTTGACCATTTTTGACTTTTTAAAAAAACAAAATGGAAGGACATTGGAGACAAAGATTTGGTTCAACTGAAAAGTTAAACGTTTCATTTCAAAAGTATCAAAACAAAAATGCTTTGAATATTTCCGTTTTTTTCCTAAACAAGCAAGTCAGCAAAATAGACATGAATTCATAAAATGGTTGTTACTAAATCCGCATTTTTCGAAAAAGTTTTGCCCCAGAAATGTTGCCCAGCCATAGAATGGATACTCCATGTCCTGACCTGCTGAGCACCCCTCTCTGTTCTCCTCAAAAATCATCTCTTCAAGCAATTACTGCTGTGCTGGTCTCATGCACTCTCCCTCTGCCGAATGGTTGCCCAGTGTCTTCTCTCACATGTGTCTTGTTCTACAGAGATTGCAAGCTTGTTAGGGACCATTTGTTTCTTTATGTATAAAAAGTTCCTTGCTAGAGCTGGTAGAAATTCCCCCAAGTTTACAGTTTTTGATTAAGATATGTGACAATTTTTTTCATCCGATTCAAAATCTGGGAAGTTTCCACCAGTTCTATTTCCTTGCCTGTTCCTAGTGCTATATTATTTTTATACATCAATTTTTATACGACCAATAGCATTTCCTTCAGACAGATTGGGGGCACTTTAACCTCACAACCCTTTATTAGTCCAGTATGGGGCCTACACCAATATGTCTCTCTGACTCACTCCTGATCTTTGGCAGTGTCCTCCTCATAATTCAGTCCTGAAATAACTTTGAGCCAAATTTCCAGAAATTCTGCTGGGTTTTTGGGACAAGGACAATGGTTCCTTGAGGACACTTTGGTGATCCTATCACATCCACACATTTCTTTTTGCCCCAGAAGAAGGAAACTTAGATTCGGAAGATGAACTTAAAAGCTGCCATAGGGGGTCAGACCATTATCCATCTTGCCCCATATCCTGTCTCTGGCAGAGGCCTGTGGCTGAAGAGTAGTCTAGTGGCAAGGGAAGAGAACTAGGAATCAGGAGAGTGGAGATTTATTTTTGCCACTAACTCAGGTGATCTTGGGCTAGTTGCCTAACCTCTATTTACCCCAGTTTCTCTCTATTTAAACTAGGTGTAACACTTACCTACCTTACCAGGATAGTGTGGTTTAACATTTACATTGCAGTGACACTTAGAAGTCAACAGTTTTGGAGCCCAATTGCACTAGGTCCCATGCAAACATACCATATGTGACTGTCCCTGCTCCAAAGTGTGTGTCAAATGTGTAACAAGTGGAGTGGTGGAAGAAGTGGGGTTGAGATGGAGTAATACAAATCACAGGATGTACAAAATTGTTAGCCAACCAGCAGGACGTAATCACACCTCACCTACTGATATTGGTCAGGGCTTTAAGATCTTTGGATGGAAGTATGGAGATAGATAGATGATAGTATAAGGGAGCCAACTATGATTCCAGGGGAGAAATCTGTGCTTTTAATTGACATGCTGTCTTATTTTTGTCCTTCTGAGGATGAGGAAATACATGTTTGTGGCATTAAAAAAATATCGTATTTGCTTTGAACTCTCTGGAACAAAGCGCCATTTGTATTTAGGAAAAGTCACTGTTATGGAAATAAATTAGTTTCATGTTCTTTTGGTCAAGCATCAGAGAAAAAAAAATATGCCATGACAGGATGAGAAATGGATTAGCTTGGGGTGTGGAGGGTGGGGGAGAATCTATTGGATTAGATCAAACAAAACAATCTAGGTTGCTTTAACGTACAGCCTGTTCACTTAGTCTTTGATCTGAGAAAGACTTATGCATGCGTACATGAGTAGCCCCACTAAAGACAATTGGAACAACTCCCTGTGCATAAAGTTAAATATATATGTAAATCTTTGCAGGATCGGTTCCTATCGCCTCATTTCAGCAAGGCTCTTAATTGTGATGGATTTAAGCATATGATTAAAGTATTTGTTTAAATGCTTTTCTGAATTAGGACCCACGACACCAATCCTGCAATGACTTTTTCAGAGGTATGTTATAGGAATATAGGCCAAATAAAAATCTATTAAGTCTGGTTATGCACATATGAGTTTCAGTGACTTTAATTCCAAAACTTTCCTTGGTTCAAAGCCCATGTATCTCTTTAGGTGGAAAATGTATTGAGTAGGTTACAAAAAATACAAATAAAATAAAAATTAACCAGCTCTGAATTAGGCAACCCTCATATTCTTGCTACACCTGCAAATCTAAATGAAAAGTGTAACGTTATCAATGTGTTGATTATAATGACAACACGTGGAGTTGTTTCTGAGACCTAACTGCGGGCAAAACCATGTCTGTTTAATGTCTTTCAACCACTGCCACCATTGTCTGCTGCAGACACCTGGGCTGAAATCCCGACTCTAGTGAAATCATTGACAGTTTTGACATTGACTTCATTGAGTATGTCTACACAGCAACTAGCCACCTGTGGCTGGCCTGTGACAGCCAGCTTGGGGCTTGGGCTGTTTCACTGCTGTGTAGTCTTCTGGGCTTGGCTGCAGCCCAAGTTCTGGGACTTTTCCTCCGCACAGGGTCCCGAGCCCAGAAGTATACATAGCAATGAAATAGCCCCACAGCCCAAGCCCTGTTAGCCTGTCAGCTGTCACCCGCCAGCCACAGGTCTTCCTTTGCTGTGTGGACATACCCAATGAGGACAGGATTTCACTCTGGAGCTGCAGTCAGAAACTTCAGCTTGATGCAAAGATCTTCACAGAATTGACTTCATTTTCCACGCTATGTTGCAAAGCTGGCTCCTGCACTTAAGAGGAGATTTATGCCTCATAGGAAGCAGCTGGTATTTCCCGGCCCCTCCTGGGTGTGTCAGTGATTTTCTGAATGAAACCAAACTACAAATGTTTGGCCCTCACTGTTCGAACTCAAAGCCCATGTACTTTACCCCTGCTGCAGCAGGTTCCCACTGAATGAAGATAAAACTGTTTCCTCCACTCAGTCCATTGTAGTGCCTATAACTGCACATGTTGCCAATTGAATAAATATTCACTGAGATCAATGAATATTTGTCACAAACCACTCTATTTTTAGAGTGGAAGATATATGATAACCAATGGGACAAAGCCCTTACTCACTTTATAGAACTATCACATGGTTTATATGCAGCATCTCTATTATGTGTATGTAATACACATACACAAACAAACCCACTAAATATAATGTCTCCTTTCTCTTCCTTGTTTTTTCTAACCTCCATCTAACAAACACTCCCACCCAGAAAGTAAAAAAAAAAATAAACTAAATTAAACAGTCCTTCCCCAAAACAAACACAAACGTAGAACTGGAAGACTCGTACAATTTTAGGCCAGAAGGGACAATCATGATCTTCTATTCTCACCACCTGTCCTTTGCGGGTCACAAAACCTCACCCATCCACTCCAGCAATAAGCCCATAACCTGTGGCTGAGTTACTGAAGTTCTCAATTCTTGATTTAAAGACTTTGAGGAACAGAGAATCACCATTTACACTAGTTCAAACCAGCAAGTGACCCATGTCCCGCACTGCAGAGGAAGGTGAAAACCCCGCAGGGGCTCTGTCAATGTGACAGGGGGGAAGACTCTTTCCTGACCCCAGATATAGTGACCATTCAGACCCTGAGCATATGGGCTAGACCCAGCAGCTAGACACCTAGGAAAGAAATACGGAATTAGTAAATCATTTTCAAGTCACCACATTGTTCACTCTACATGTACGTTACATTCCTTTCTCCTCATCCTTTGAATGTCTTGTCTATTTCAATTGTAAGCTTTCTGGGGCAGGGGCTGTGTTTCATTCTTGCCTAGTTCAATGAGGCCCCAATCTGGGTTGGATACTAGGTGCTACTGTCAGACAATTAATAAACAATAATAACCTAAACCACACACAGAGCAGAACATACAACTGGAAGGAACCTCCTGAGTCATCAACTCATCCTCTGCTATCACAGGCAGTCCCGTCAAAGACTCCTTTTCATATACTTAGAGTTTTCAAAGTTGCAGTGCTTACTAGTATTACTTTAAGACCATTGTCCCCTGCCTCCCACCCCACAATTAAAAGGGGACAAAACCTCAACAGCATAGAAATTGAACATGACCAGAACTGGGTTCTGAAATTCATTTTTCTTGTTTACTATGAAATCAGGCCTCATTAAGATTCAAAAATGCTAATGATTAAATAAATTAGCTAGCATTTTTTTCATTGGATTTGTTTACTTTTATCTATCTTGATTTTTATTAACCCTTTTTCTTCTTACCCCTTTCTTTTAATTTCAATTTATTCCTTTCCTCTTTCATATATTCCTTTACATCATCTTTTGTTTTGTATGTATACATGTATCTGAGAGAAGCGACCTGTGATTTATGGGCAAGGGCATGGGGGATTCCAGAGACCTGTATTATATTCCCAGCTCAGCTATCATGTAGATACTAAGTCACACAGCATAGGATTGGCAAAAGCTGTCAGCATTGGCCTAGCTCTGCTCACATTAAAGTTAATGGTAAATCTACCCATCATTTCAATGGGAACGAAAACCCCATCTTTAATCACCCTTAGTTGTCTTGATGAAGTGCTTTGAGATCCTCAAAAGGAAGGAAAAGTAAGTGAAAAATAATACCACTAGAGCTGGGCAAAAAATGGACAGATTTTTTTTCTTTTTTGGTAAAAATTGCAGATTCGGGTCAACCAAAACAGTTTGCAAATTTGCCAAACATAACATTGACATTTTCCAAATGTTTCAGTTCAAAACCACATTGTTGTGAAATTGTCTCCAATTTTATTAAAAAAATAAGAGACCTCAAAATAAAATGGTTTGTTCAATCCTCTTCTTTCCACTCTTTTTTTTAAAAAAAAAAAATCAACTTTTCAGTTAACTGCTTTTCTTTTTTTTTTAAATGTTCATTTGTGGTCACCCTGAAACACGTTTGTTTGTTTGAGAACAACCAGAAAAAGTTATTCACCCCGCTCTAATTACCATCTACTTGCTAAAGGCCAAAAGTTACACTCACAGGGATACATCCAGCTATCACTGCAGACACTCATTCCAATCCACACACTTATGTGCAGACAGAATTCAGCCCTAGAACTGTATGCTGCATGAAGGTCTGAAGACTCAAGGGACTGGTAATGGTAGGGTGAGACTATCACTAGCAGGTCACTGGTTTGCAACCAGTCCACAATACCAGTGACTGAAAGTCAATATCATCATCCGGAGATGTTTGTACTGCCTCAATCAGCAGGTTCAAATTCTAGTGGAGAATTTCCATCATAACCATTGCCCCCCTTGCCTTGGTGGAAGTCTCACTAAAGAGGACAAGGATGAAAGAGACTGTGGAGGCTGCTCTACTCATTCCTGGGATTGGCTTCTCGAGGTTAGGCAAAGCACCTTTTGAAGGAAGCTTTCACTTCCACCACCTTTTCTGTGAGAGATGATTTCAGTTTCTGGGGCTCTCAGTCTGTCTCCAGAGCACCCACTGCTGGGGACTAGAGCTGTGCACAGAAAGGGAATTTCATTTTGGAGGATTTGGATATTTGGTGTTGTTACTGCTTTGGAATAAGGCCCCCAAATGTCTAACTTCTCTGGAAAAAAGAAAAGGAGTACTTGTGGCACCTTGGAGACTAACAAATGGATTGCTGGAGTACTGTCATGGATGGTTATAAACTGTTCAGGAAGGACAGGCAGAGCAGAAAAGGTGGGGGAGTAGCACTGTATGTAAGGGAGCAGTATGACTGCTCAGAGCTCCGGTACGAAACTGCAGAAAAACCTGAGTGTCTCTGGATTAAGTTTAGAAGTGTGAGCAACAAGAGTGATGTAGTGGTGGGAGTCTGATATAGACCACCGGACCAGGGGGATGAGGTGGATGAGGCTTTCTTCCGGCAGCTCGCAGAAGCTACTAGATCGCACGCCCTGGTTCTCATGGGTGACTTTAATTTTCCTGATATCTGCTGGGAGAGCAATACAGCGGTGCATAGACAATCCAGGAAGTTTTTGGAAAGTTTAGGGGACAATTTCCTGGTGCAAGTGCTAGAGGAGCCAACTAGGGGGAGAGCTTTTCTTGACCTGCTGCTCACAAACCGGGAAGAATTAGTGGGGGAAGCAAAAGTGGATGGGAATCTGGGAGGCAGTGACCATGAGTTGGTTGAGTTCAGGATCCTGACACAGGGAAGAAAGGTAAGCAGCAGGATATGGACCCTGGACTTCAGGAAAGCAGACTTCGACTCCCTCAGGGAATGGATGGGTAGGATCTCCTGGGGGACTAACATGAAGGGGAAAGGAGTCCAGGAGAGCTGGCTGTATTTCAAGGAATCCCTGTTGAGGTTTCAGGGACAAACCATCCCGATGTGTAGAAAGAATAGTAAATATGGCAGGCGACCAGCTTGGCTTAACGGTGAAATCCTAGTGGATCTTAAACATAAAAAAGAAGCTTACAAGAAGTGGAAGGTTGGACATATGACCAGGGAAGAGTATAAAAATATTGCTCGGGCATGTAGGAATGAAATCAGGAGGGCCAAATCACACCTGGAGCTGCAGCTAGCGAGAGATGTCAAGAGTAACAAGAAGGGTTTCTTCAGGTATGTTGGCAACAAGAAGAAAGCCAAGGAAAGTGTGGGCCCCTTAATGAATGAGGGAGGCAACCTAGTGACAGAGGATGTGGAAAAAGCTAATGTACTCAATACTTTTTTTGCCTCTGTCTTCACGAACAAGGTCAGCTCCCAGACTGCTGCGCTGGGCATCACAACATGGGGAATAGATGGCCAGCCCTCTGTGGAGAAAGAGGTGGTTAGGCACTATTTAGAAAAGCTGGATGTGCTCACGTCCATGGGGCCGGACGAGTTGCATCCGAGAGTGCTAAAGGAATTGGCGGCTGTGATTGCAGAGCCATTGGCCATTATCTTTGAAAACTCGTGGTGAACGGGGGAAGTCCCGGATGACTGGAAAAAGGCTAATGTAGTGCCAATCTTTAAAAAAGGGAAGAAGGAGGATCCTGGGAACTACAGGCCATTCAGCCTCACCTCAGTCCCTGGAAAAATCATGGAGCAGGTCCTCAAAGAATCAATCCTGAAGCACTTACATGAGAGGAAAGTGATCAGGAACAGTCAGCATGGATTCACCAAGGGAAGGTCATGCCTGACTAATCTAATCGCCTTCTATGATGAGATTACTGGTTCTGTGGATGAAGGGAAAGCAGTGGATGTATTGTTTCTTGACTTTAGCAAAGCTTTTGACACGGTCTCCCACAGTATTCTTGTCAGCAAGTTAAAGAAGTATGGGCTGGATGAATGCACTATTAGGTGGGTAGAAAGTTGGCTAGATTGTCGGGCTCAATGGATAGTGATCAATGGCTCCATGTCTAGTTGGCAGCCGGTGTCAAGTGGAGTGCCCCAGGGGTTGGTCCTGGGGCCGGTTTTGTTCAATATCTTCATAAATGATCTGGAGGATGGTGTGGATTGCACTCTCAGCAAATTTGTGGATGATACTAAACTGGGAGGAGTGGTAGATACGCTGGAGGGGAGGGATAGGATACAGAGAGACCTAGACAAATTGGAGGATTGGGCCAAAAGAAATCTGATGAAGTTCAATAAGGATAAGTGCAGGGTCCTGCACTTAGGACGGAAGAACCCAATGCACAGCTACAGACTAGGGACCGAATGGCTAGGCAGCAGTTCTGCAGAAAAGGACCTAGGGGTGACAGTGGACGAAAAGCTGGATATGAGTCAGCAGTGTGCCCTTGTTGCCAAGAAGGCCAATGGCATTTTGGGATGTATAAGTAGGTGCATTGCCAGCAGATCGAGGGACGTGATCGTCCCCCTCTATTCGACATTGGTGAGGCCTCATCTGGAACACTGTGTCCAGTTTTGGGCCCCACACTACAAGAAGGATGTGGATAAATTGGAGAGAGTCCAGCGAAGGGCAACAAAAATGATCAGGGGTCTGGAACACATGACTTATGAGGAGAGGCTGAGGGAACTGGGATTGTTTAGTCTGCAGAAGAGAAGAATGAGGTGGGATTTGATAGCTGCTTTCAACTACCTGAGAGGTGGTTGCAGAGAGGATGGTTCTAGACTATTCTCAGTGGTAGAAGAGGACAGGACAAGGAGTAATGGTCTCAAGTTGCAGTGGGGGAGGTTTAGGTTGGATATTAGGAAAAACTTTTTCACTAGGAGTGTGGTGAAACACTGGAATGCGTTACCTAGGGAGATGGTAGAATCTCCTTCTTTGGAAGTTTTTAAGGTCAGGATTGACAAAGCCCTGGCTGGGATGATTTAATTGGGGATTGGTCCTGCTTTGAGCAGGGGGTTGGACTAGATGACCTCCTGAGGTCCCTTCCAACCCTGATATTCTATGATTCTATGAAATTTATTTGAGCATAAGCTTTCATGAGCTACAGCTCACTTCATTGGATGCACATCAGCCACGCTATCAGAGCTCGTTCACCTGCACATCTACCAATGTGATATATGCCATCATGTGCCAGCAATGCCCCTCTGCCATGTACATTGGTCAAACTGGACAGTCTCTACGTAAAAGAATAAATGGACACAAATCAGACGTCAGGAATTATAACATTCAAAAACCAGATGGAGAACACTTCAATCTCTTTGGTCACTCGATTACAGACCTAAAAGTTGCAATTCTTCAACAAAAAAACTTCAGAAACAGACTCCAATGAGAGACTGCTGAATTGGAATTAATTTGCAAACTGGATACAATTAACTTAGGCTTGAATAAAGACTGGGAGTGGATGGGTCATTACACAAAGTAAAACTATTTCCCCATGTTTATTCCCCCCCCCCCACTGTTCCTCAGATGTTCTTGTCAACTGCTGGAAATGGCCCACCTTGATTATCACTACAAAAGCCTTCCCCCCCCGGCCCCGGCTCTCCTGCTGGTAATAGCTCACCTTAAGTGATCACTCTCCTTACAGTGTGTATGGTAACACCCACTGTTTCATGTTCTCTATGTATATAAATCTCCCCCCTGTATTTTCCACTGAATGCATCTGATGAAGTGAGCTGTAGCTCATAAAAGCTTATGCTCAAATAAATTTGTTAGTCTCTAAGGTGCCACAAGTACTCCTTTTTTTTTTTGTGAATACAGACTAACACGGCTGCTACTCTGAAACGTCTCTGGAAAAGGAAACTGAGCCCTGGCTCCAGGGAATTCCATCTGGCATGCTGTGTTGGAGCCAGAGGCCCAGGAAACCCTGGGGTTCCCAATTCAGAGGCAGTCTGCTGGTGGGCTGCTCCAGAGCTGTGGATGGCGGAAGCCCAAACTGCCATGATCCTGGGAGCTGCAAGTCCCCGCTGATCCAGGAGCCTCAGAGTTCGGAAGCCAGTGCGTGCACCCAGCTCCTCAGCAGCCCCCCTGGCAGGCTAATGGGGAGCAGAAGCTTGACCATACAGTCAGGCGAGCTGTAGAGGAGCTAGGAGCATGGAAGACCTGGGCTTCCCAACTCCCTAACAATTTGTCAGGTGGTTGCTGGGCAGCTGGCAGAAAACCAGGCAAAGTTCTATTGCAACTTTGTCAAAAATCAAACCATCTCAGTAAGACACTTCAACAAACCAGCATTCTCCCACAGAAAAGCAGAATTCTGCTGGGGAATTTCTGACCAGCTCTGCAGGATACTCGGCACCTTTGGAACTCGAGTGCCTACTTCAGGCACCCATACTTGGAAAGTCTTGGCTGCATTCATTAATTTTCAGAACACTCATTACTTCATTTTTTCCCCCTGGGATCCTTTATTGGCAAATGTGTCCTAAGTGCTCCCAAGTTGGTTTGAATCAATGTTATAGGCCTACATTTCCCACAATTAGCTAGCAATTTGGGTTGCCTCCTCTTTTCAGTGCTCAGCTAAGGTCCTGATTTTCACAGGCTGCATGCTCAGCAGTTTCGGAAAATAAGACTCCTTTAAAGTTCCTCACCTTGGACACACACAAGCTGAGACTTTCACTGTCGCTAATCACTTGCCAAAATATTGGCCATCGTGATTCCCACTTGCTAAGTTATTATGTATTCCCCTGTGATCCCACTCACCAGCCAGTGCTGTCAGGGACCAGCATAAAGGCAGTCTGACCTAGTGGTTAAAGCCAGCAGCCAGCACCAATGGTCAGAACTGGATTCAGAAGCCAGGCAAGGGAGCAGAGCTGGAACAATTCAGGACAGGAGTTAGAGAGTGTTTCTAGTCCCTTCTGCTGAGGCTCTCCTCCAACCGATTGGCTTCTAGCCTGCGCCCGGCAGCCTTGCACTCCCAGGCAGGGGTGCTGAGAGCCATTGACCCAAAACTGTAAACCCTGTCTACAGTGGAAACCACTTCAAGCCAAGGCATGCAACAGCACCCCTAGTTTCAGCACCTGTGCTCCCAAGCCAGCTGTCTACCTCAGAGCTTCAAGAAAGCACCTTTGCTCGCTCCCTGTCTCTAGCCTACTCTCTGGACTCAGGCTGTCCTCTCCATCCCAGCAACCCTGGCTCTGAGTTGCCATCATCTACCATGTGACCCCAGGATTTGTTCCCTTCACCTGGGAAGGTTGATCAAACAGGGCACAGTTGAGCCTTTAAAAGACCAGATCACCCTGTGACACTTCACTTTAGATTAACAGTGTTTCCCTTTTCCTCCCTGTCCTTCCACAGCTTGTTTCCTCAGCCATTTCTTCACTTTAACAGATTTTTATTTCTGTCCTCCTACTATTTCCCCCCCTAAATTTACTTTATTATAGTCAACCCTTCAATTAATTTTTCTAAGTAAAATGACTGCATTAGGCAAAAGTTTGTGCAGTAGCCAATAAAATGTCAGATAATATTGAACGTGGAGCCAGGCTAACCTTGAAACCCAATAAGTTGTTATTTGTAAACGTTATGACTTTGTTTCTAAGAGAATACACATGTATGAGGGAACCGTTTTATGGCTAAGCTGAGTGATTGATTACAGTATTCTGATCCATCTCAACAAGATAAACTCAGATAAAAGAATCTACTCATATTTAAGACGCTGCAATTTATTATCCAAAGACTACTGTAAAAATGATTTTATAATTCCCTTCATTTAAGTGATTTTTTGTAAGTAATAAACCATTTCTCGTGTAACTGATTATGATCAGGAACTCTCACTGCTAGTCCGCAGTAAATTCCAAAGGAAAAAAATGACATTTTTGGTTAACACACAAAGCTGTAAGGTTGGGGGTCACTGGTAGAGTCATGATGCTTTTCTACTGGAATTTTAAATCATCTTCCTTCACAAGTAAAAGTGTTGCTACTGACTCGGGGATATTTATAAGATGTCATGCACTTTTCCTTGGTGTCCCTGACAACCAGATAGCTAAGCATGTGGCTAGTTTGAAGCAGGTGAGTAGCCCCGTTGACTACACAGGGATTAAATCATGTGCTTAAATATTCTGTTGAGTTGGAGTCAAAACCTCTCCCTTTTCAATGGACTAACACCAGCCCCCCACCCAGTCACTCTTGCAGCAAGAGATGTGTGGTGCAGAGTCCTGCTGACATGAGTACATATTAGACGTAATTTGATAGACCTGTATTATGCTCTAGCAAATCCTCAGGACAGGAAGTAGTCAGGTGACTCCCAGGGCAGGCATATAAACCTCACAGTAGGAACAGAAGCCCAGTCTTCTCCATGTCATCCCACGACTTGGAACTCTCTCCTGCCTGATAGTGGCAACAGACCTACCCAAGCCTTAGCCTGCTTGAGCCTTGCTCTTGCCTCATTCCACCCCTGCGCTGGACTGTTGATTCTGGCTCTGACTGCCATGGTTCTGACCACTAGGCCTGACCATTCCCATCGTGGTTTCTGAAAATTTGCGCAGACTGACCCAAGCCTCCCTCCGCTATCCACTCCACTTCCTGGTTACAGGCTAACTTAATACAAGGAGTGGGTGTCAGTTCTTTGGCGCAAGGACGGTATTTTACGAGGTGTTTGTACAGTGCCCTGATCCTAAATGGCGCATCTCAGTGCTAATGATATACAAGTCGTTAAATAAGTGGAATAGTTCCCTTTTGGTCAACGTAAGTCCCAGGTCTCTTTTTCCAGGGGTTGTGTTGTTAACCCCAGGGTCCCTGACAAAGTCTGGCTTGGGTCATTATATTCTGCCTATGTACATTAATCCTGCAGCTTCAAATGGCCTTATGGTATCTAATTACCAGATACCAACTCCAATTGTTTCATTTCATGTTCTACATTGTTAAGTGGAGTTGCTATGAGTAGTGAAAAAGCTGCCATAACCCACCCTCGAGGTGGGTAGTTCAGTGATAGGTGAAACAATTCCTGTATATAGTTTGCCCCCCACATCCCAGTTTATAAAGAGCTTTAAAATCTTTCAGGCAGAAAGATGCCTTAGCAATATAAGGTCTAGATGTGACAAATATATCTAAGGATGTCCAAACGCAATGAGGTGCTATAGATGACTAGTCACTGGCATCATGAATTGCCACTATGAATGGCAATGAATAACATGGGCTAGGAAAAAAAATGAGGATGACTTTCTAGCTTTGTAAGTAGGGCACTCACCTACAATGTAGGAGACTTAGGTGCAAGTCACTGCTCCAATGACTAATTATTTGTACACAGTAGATAGGGCCCTACCAAATTCCTGGTCAATTTTGGTCAATTCTTTGTTCTTAGGATATTAAAAATCATAAATGTTATGATTTCAGCTATTTAAATCTGAAACGTCATAGTGTTATAATTGTAGGAGTCCTGACCCACAAAGGAGTTGTGGAGGGGTCACAAGATTATTGTGGGGGGCGGTTGTGGTACTTATTTGTATGCAGCTGCTGGCCGCAGTGCTGCCTTCAGAGCTGGGCAGCAGGAGAGAGGCAGCTACCAGCTGGGAGCCCAGCTCTGAAGGCAGAGATGTCGCCAGCGGCAGCATAGATGTAAGGATGGCATGATATGGGATTGCTGCTGCCTGCAGAGCTGGGCCCTCAGTCAGCAACCACCACTCTCTGGCCATCCAACTCTGAAGGCAGCAGTGCAGAAGTAAGGGTGGCATGGTATGGTATTGCTACCTTTACTTCTGAGCTGCTGAGGGCAGGGCACCGCCTTCAGAGCTGGGCACCCAGCTAACAGCCGCCACTCTCCGACCACCAGCTCTGAAGACAGCATAGAAGTAAGGGTGGCAATACTGTGACCCTCCTAAAAAAACCTTGTCACACCTCTGCAACTCCCTTTTGGGTCAGGACCGCCCCCAGTTTGAGAAACACTGATCTCCCCCGCGAAACCTGTATCGTATAGGGTAAAAGCACACAAAAGACCAGATTTTGCAGAGGGAGACCAGATTTCACAGACCGTGACATGTTTTTTCATGGCCATGAATTTGGTAGGTCCCTAACAATAGAATAATTTCAACATGGAAGATTGAGACAAAGACTTACCTCAGATAATCCCATATAGCTCATTAGCTAAGCTACGTTCCTGCAGTATGGACCACGCAAGTTCAAATCTCTTCTCTGCACCAGGCAGAGGGGTAATTGAACCAGGAACCCCCACTTCTAAGAAAAGTACCCTAACCACTGGGCTAAAGAGAGGTGGCTTACTTCCTTTCACAGCGCCCCCCACCCCTGTTTTGGGGATCTAGTCCTCCTGTGCTTTTGTCAAAATGCCAAAACTCAAAACAAACAAAACATTGAGTTGGGTCAAGATCAAAATGAAATGTTTTATTACAACCCCCTTTTTTTGATTCACTGAAAATTTAGAAATGTTTTCATTTTAGTTTGACTTGAAATAATTTTTTCCCCATTTTTTGGAATTGTGAGTGAACTGAAAAATCCGATATCTCCCATTTCTACTCTCCTACAATGTACCCTATTCTCTCAATTTAAAACCCCTTCTCCGCAGCAGGCAGAGGGGAGAACTGAACCTTCATCTCACGCAGCCACAGGGCTAAAAGTTACAAGGCCAGCACTACTGCCTCCTCCTGGCCATTTTGTGAATGTAGCTCTTACAAATCCTGAGATT
The DNA here is from genome assembly GCF_965152235.1 of Eretmochelys imbricata. Classification (NCBI taxonomy): domain Eukaryota; kingdom Metazoa; phylum Chordata; order Testudines; family Cheloniidae; genus Eretmochelys; species Eretmochelys imbricata. The sequence continues at coordinate 7,231,466 of NC_135576.1, forward strand.
GTTTTGTTGCACGTCGAACATTGTTTTTGTTTGACTCACGACTGATTTTTGGAATTTGCCAACATTTTGCACAATGTCCAGATTCAATTAAATCCAAACCAAGTTTTGTTTTCTTCATTTTTTTTGGTCCTGCTAGTGAACAAAAAACAGAAAACAAGCCAAACAACCAGTTGTTTACCAGCTGTAGTTAGGAGTGGGCATCCCTCATGCTGTCCCTGATTTGAGGGCTATGGTGGACCTACACCACCATCTCATGTTCCACCTGGATACTTCAGCTTTAGGTGCATGGAGTGAACTCCACCCTGAAAAAATAGAAGGGTTAGGAAGCTGATACTTCCAATTCAACACCTGCACTACAAATAATTAAAGAAGAGAGGTGCACCTTAGGAAACAAGCACTGCAGTTTTCACCTACCCCTAGCCTCTGGTACATCTCTATCATTAGCATCAAATTCACCCCCTAAGTTCAATTTAAGAGAGAGTGAAACCCAAACCCTATGTTGAAATCAGCACCCTAATTCAGCCAGACTTACCACAGCCTTTGCTTTCCAGGCTGCAGTTAATATGTCTTTTTATTTACTCCAAGGCTGTTTCATGGACGCTTAACTCCTAAGCATTCTCTCAGGAAATAAACCCTCTTTGCAATAAAGATCAGATAAATATCTCCTCATTTTTCCACTGAATGCCATTCCTTAGATATGCCAATACATGTCACTTATTTATTTCTGACAATGACTCTCTTTAAAAGCACCTTTTATTTTCTCTGTTACAGGGACAACATATCCAGACCACTACGGAAAGGGGAGTAAACTTTTATTCTCTTCAGTTACTAAGGGGGCAATGCATAGACCAATGATGTCAGTTGAAAGACTCCCATTGACTTCCATGGGATTTGGCTGACTCCCTCTGGAAGTGGTTCCACCAACATTATTTCCACCAGTCCTCTGAACTCATGGCAGGACTAAATATTATCTAGACCACCCGACAGGTGTTTGTCTAACCTGCTCTTAAAAATCTCCAGTGATGGAGATTCCACACCCTCCCTAGGAAATTTATGCCAGTGCTTAACCACCCCGACAGTTAAGAAGTTTTGTCTCATGTCCAACCTAAATCTCCTTTGCTGCAATTTAAGCCCATTGCTTCTTGTCCTAGCCTCAAAGGTTCAGAAGAACAATTTTTTCTCCCTCTTCCTTATAACAACCTTTTATGTACTTGAAAACTGTTCTCATGTCCCCTCTCAGTCTTCTCTTCTCCAGACTAAACAAACCCATTTTTTTTTTCAATCTTTCCTTTCTGGCCTATCAGGCCTTCTCTGCCACTCGCCCTCCCCACCCCCAACTGGAGCTGTTACTGCCCTGACACCTCTCTGGACAAGGAAAACCCACTCAGACCAGACTACCAACCCCCCCAGCCCCAACCCTTAGTCTTCCAGAGGCCTAGAAAGGCAAGGAGGGGAAACTGATCAGTCAGAGGCCAGCAGACCAGTTAAGAAGGCTTGCCTTCTCCTCAGGGCAGTGTGAGGTGAGGCGGGATGGAGATGGAGTGCCTCAGTGCTACCTGAGAGCCTTACTCTCAAGTGCTGCCGCGAATTGCTTAACTTTGAGTTTTGTTAGCTTGTTTAAGGTGCAGACAGCCTTAGTTAATTGTATAGTGATTGTCAGCAGGCTTACAGCACAGGTCACCACGCTGCAAGGAGGCAGCCACAGCTGGAGGAGTAAGGCCGGGAGTGGTTGCAGCACCCACTTGGCCCTGCTGTGAGTGTGCCAGAGTACCCCACTTGTGATCCTGCAGCGCTCTGGGGTTTTGCAGCTGGATTTCACACAAGTACTGACCTAGGTCAATTTGTTGAGACAAGACTCCTAGCCCTGAACCGTTTGTCCGCTTCCCACAAGTCCAGTGCGTCTTCTGCTTCTAGAGAAGAACCGTCCAGTGGTTACAGCACTAGCCTGAGAAGACTTGACTTCATTGCCCTGCTCTGCGCCAGACTTCCGAAGCGATCGTGGGCAAGTCACTTAGCCACTCTGTGCCTCAGGGCCTCCTCTGTAACACTGGGAAACTACTACTTCCCTGCCTCCAAAGGTGGTTGCGAGATTTAAGAGTGTGAGGCACTCAAACACTACAGGAATGAGGGCCATTTCAGTACAATAGATAATCCTCCACATTTCCCTTATGGATTGGACTTTATACATAACAGGAACGAGAAGTATAATAATGAGCGATACATCCAGTACATGTAGTTTCATGTTGGACAAAGACAGATCCGTAACACTGACTGGCGGAAATAAACAAGCCTGATGACAAAATTCGTTTAAATGACCAATTGAAGTGTTATGATAAGGTGTTATACAAACCCGTGGGAAGTTTTAGCAAAGAAAAATGCATGCTGTTGCAAGTCGAGCTACGCAGAGGGTAGAGGTTCATTTCAGAAAGGACTTCACGATTTTAGAAATTGGCTTCATTCAGAGTGAAAGTGGAAACATTCAAAATTCTCCATGAAGAGATACCTCAAGTGTTTGTTTTGCTGTGTGTCAGTTGCAAGGGTTTTCTCTAGGCTGACTTTTATTTAAAAAAAAAAATTGTATTATAATCCAAAATAGAACGGTTTCAAAATGGAGACATTACAAAATGAAAATTCAAAATGTTTTATTCCATAGAGATCAAACTGTTCCATTTTGACAGCGGCAGGGATATTTTTTTCCAGTTTTCTTCCAAAATGAAGCCAACCTGATTTCATGAAGCATTCTGAGTTCCATAGTACTGCATAGTCCAAGAGAATATGGTTCCATTTGCTCGCCAGCTCTAATTGTGATTCCCAGGTCAGCGTGTGATACATGTCCCTTTTTTGTGCCTGGTGCATAGAGGCTACAATTCTATTGAAGCTCCTATTGAAGGGAATTAGGCCTTTAGCTCAAGTTTTAGAGGCTTATATGCTTACCTCTGGAGGTCCCAGGTTCATTTCCAGCAACTGGTGATTACTCTGTTGTGTTATTTGAGAAGGGGGTATATGATCATGTAATTAAAAACTGGATTTTGATGCACACATAGACAAAGATGTGCCAGCAACCACAACACTGTGATTTCCTGCCCTTGTGATTATCTAGAATGCAAATTTAAGAACCTTGACTTGTAGGGTTTTTTTTCCTACTCACGGAGGGATATATAGGTATACATGAAAATAAATTAGAGATAGATGACATAGACAGACAGATGGACATATATATAATAAAACCAACATAAACAGAGGGGTTTTTTTTTGTTATTGAACTTGGGAAAAAACAAGCTGGGACTGCAGGTATCGCTTTATTACCACTAATTTAAAAGCTGTTCCTAATAATTTTTTAAGCACTTCCATATAATACATCTGTTCAGTTCAAATTTATAATTACATTTTACTGCAGGCTGGGAATACACATAATGACTGTCAGATAACATGCACGCTGCGTTGTCAGATTTTTACTTTATTTTGAGGCATATCATCCTTCCATTTAAAAATTCTAACCTAACACAATTCTTTCTCCTTCTGCCTCTCAGTTTAAAGTTGTGCTGTATCTATATTCAAGCACCCAGCATGTTAGGGTACTACTTGGAGCTCAGGAGACCTATCTTCAGAGCTGTGCTTTTCCTCAGACTTCCTGGGCAAGTCAACTAATCGCTCTGTGCCTCAGTTTGCCATCTGTAAAATGGGCATAATAGCACTGCCCTACCTCATGGGGAAGTTGTAAGCATAAATGTTTATGAGGTTCTCAGATGCTATGGTAAGATGGGCCATATAAATACCATTGATAAAAATGGATTCTGGGAACATCCTCCACGACCCATGCTACTCCCTCTGCCCCCCCCACCCCAAGGTAATAATCCAAAACATGTTTAATTGATCAACCCCACAGATATAGGGCCAGTTTGTTGGTTGTACTATTTTGGTTGATTAAGGAAATAACTTGAAGGGAGGTTGTTTATCCAAGTTTGGATGAACAGATTCAAACAAAATAAACACCAACCTAATACTTATGCTTATGCTCAAATAAATTGGTTAGTCTCTAAGGTGCCACAAGTCCTCCTTTTCTTCTAACCTAATACTTAAGGCCCAAGAACAAACTACCCTGATCCTGAGAGTTGGGCAAAATAATACGTCCTTCGCCTTTTCTTTAATTTTCCCACTTCTATGTGTGGATTCTGACTGAGGAGCTCAGTCTGAGACAAGGTGATTTAGAGGCTGGGAAACTCTCCAAAGAGAGTAATGGAGTTAAGCGGCCAGTTCTCAACAGGCCTGTAGGCCCTTTGGAAATTGCAACCCGACATGGGTTCTTTTTGCAGATTGAAGATGATCTGACCTTTTGGATGCAGCTCCTGCTTTCTCTAAGTTACCCAACTCAAATGAAGATCTCCCACTACAACCAGCCATGTTTACCTCCTCTGGGGTTAGCTGTTGGTATCATTCTATCCCTGCTGTGGAATGATCTCAGAGCCATGGGGTAAAAGAACATAGCTCAAGGGCCAGGGTAACACAACGAGAACATCCAGAGTTATTGTAACTGATCATTACATTTGCTGTTCAAGGGATAATAAACTTCATGCTTCAAGGCTTCGGCCAATCTCTAGCTACTAGAGATCGGGGTGAATCCTAATGTTGGGGGAAGATTATTGTACATCTGCTGCTGTGGAATTCTTACACAAGCTTCTGCTGTTGGCCACTGCCTGAGACAAGACACTGGCTTAAATGGACTAGGGGTCTGACCCAGTCTGGCAATTCTTATCTCCCTATAGTGCTTCACTTTAAGACTATGTCCACATGACCCCAGAATTCAGCTTAGGGTTGTGTGATTTGCAGGAAGCACTAGAATTCTGTGCAGTAAACTCCATTGTAGACACCACAGGTGAGAATTAAAAGGTGCCTAGTTCACATTAATATAGGCCTACATGAGTACAAACTAGGTACCTTTTAGTTTGTGCCCAGAGTGTTCACATGGGGGAGTTACTGGTTCTGTAGACAATCCCTATGTCCCATGAACTAAACTGGGGTCCTCATTGTGCAATGAGCTTTGAGTGTGAAGTTCCATGTGCCCAACTAGGATTCATTGGGGCAGGAATGGTCCCTTGTGTTTGTATAGTGCCTAGTACAACTGGGCCCCAGCCTGATTAAGGCCTTTACACGTTACCATAATATGATGAGGATAACTATGATGGTTGTCTGATGTGGTGTCAGTAGAGCGTCCATGTCTCACAGCTGTAGAGGAGTGAGGTGAGTACAACCCTGCAATAGATTTGTATCTTTGTACTGAGGAAGACTCCACACTCACTCCAGAGCCTGTGGGTGAATGTAGGCGCTGAATGATCTCACCATTCAACATGGCATTGCTGGGAAGTATGCTACTCAGGTAGCAGAATCTTCTGACCGAGCTGAGGGGCATATAGTTAATTGTGACGATGGGATCATGACACTCATAATGCTGGCCATCTGGTGCTTTTTCTGGCTGACTGTGAAACTGAAACATTTTGAGGCATAAGCAAAGCAGTCCATGATAAGCTGAATGTCCTGGAGCGTGTGTGCAAAGAGGGCACAGTCATAAGCAAACAAGAACTCTCTTAATATCTGTTTGATCACCTTGGTGCAGGCCCTGATTCACTGTTGATTGAATAGACCCCTGTCCAATCTAAACAGGACATTTACACCTCTATGAAAGTCCTCGAATGGAAACAAGAGCATGGCTGAAAAGACAATGGCAAAGAGGACTAGAGCCATTATGCATCCTTCTTTGGTTACCAGGAGGTAAATGTTAAATAATAGCATGATCAGGGCCAATATAAACACAGCATTCAAATGAGTAGAAGTAAAATACCAAATAATTAATAAATAAATCAGGAGGAAAGGGCTTATATACATTTACAGTTTAATCTCTTTCCCCAAAACAATCAATACAATTTTACTTCAGATCTGAACTGAAACAAGGCTTAGATGGCAAGTATTGTTTGGACTGTCTGGAGGGAAGCTAGCAAGGTAATTCCACTCTTCAGACCTCCTTGGGACCCAAGCCAGACAGCAAACCAGTGCACACATCTGAACCAGCCTGGAAATACATTCCAATTTCCTCCCCAGCAACTTAGCTCCCTCGATCTGCCCAACACTGGGCCACATCTAACCAGTTCCCACCACCTGAAAATCCTTCCTCCTCCACTCTGTGACAAGCTAAAAACACTGTAGTCTGTAAAGGGTTAACAGGTTCTTTGTGGATATGCAGTTGCTCAGGGCAGAGCGTAAAAGGAAGGGGAAGCCGGTCAAAAGGAAGGGAGTGTTTTCTCCCTTTCTGAATGGCCACAGCAGTGGAAGTCTCAGGAGAAATATTGTCCAGTATTTTCCAGTTGATTTGGTTTTGATTTTGTGATGATCTGGTGGCTAACAAACAAGCCCTGAGGAAAGACCTTTAGAGGACTGAGATTTGGACCTTTATTTACATTCCCTGGTTGGTGAGACCATCCACCAGCTTTAAATATTCACTGCCCAGTGAAAACTGAACTGAGGTCAGAAATGGTGGGAAGCTCAGAACATCTACTGTTTAACCGGCAGGCTTATGGCAAGGGAGCTCCCGAGCTTTCCCCAAGAGCAAGGGCAATACACGCTGAGAAGCACACATGGGACCTGTGGGAGATTTTCAAAGGATTCTTTGAAAGTCCATGGGATTTGGGTGCCTCACTCCCCTTTGTGCCCTTGAAAATCACCCCCTTCCTCCAATATCCCCAGACACCAAAACCAGCTGGTCAGCTTTGGAAGACAGCGGCAAAGCTTCCATTGACTTCCACAGGTGCAGGATCCAGCCTTTTTGGTCACCTAACTTCATTTCTTGCTGGTACTCCTACCCCCAGCTCAGTACATAGCTGCATGCTCACTCCCTTTGACAGGAGAATGGGCTCATTAATGACAGGATTTGCTCTGCCCATGGAAATCATGACTCCCTCTCTCAGGTGTCTGAGGGGTGTGGTACTCCCCTTTATGCTGCTCAGTCATCTGTGGGCACGCTCCCTCCCTCCTGAGGCAGGCTCAGGCTCTGTAGCACCCCCTTGTGGCCCACAGGGGCATTACTCACCCTGCCTCAGTTTCACTTCAGAGTGGCCATCTTCCCCCATCCAAAGTACTCCAGTGATGTGTTAGCTGAGCCCACTAGCTAGTCACACCAGAGTTCCACCCCCTTTAGAATTTCAAAGTTCCCAAACAAGTATAATGAACTGAGAACTCTGTTCCTGGCAACTCTCAAAGGGATCTTTAGTCACCTTTGTGTGAGGGCTTCTCTGCTCTTGGTGACTCCTCACCAAGGCTGGGCCACCCTTCTGCCTCACTGTCATACAGTGTAATGGCCCTCTGGACTTTCTCCCTGGAGGCCCAGTTCCTACCCAAGCCACTGACCATCAGGGCCACTTGCCTGGAGTCCTTCCCCCTGGGTGTTCTCCTCAGGATGGATCCTCATTCTGAGTCTACCACTAGGCTGTATGCCTGTGGGTTGGACTTCTCCAGGGCCTGCCACAGCAACTTTCTTCTCTCCTGCTGCCCATTCCCTTCAGGACCAGTTCCAGAAGACAACCTCCCTCCTGCAGCACTTCTCCCCAACTGAGCCCTCCCAGCCTTTTAGAAAAATCACCCAGCCTCTTCCCAGCTGTGTCCGATGACTGAACCAAGCCATCTGCTCCCCAGTACACCAGGATCAGCTGAGGGGCAGGGGGTAGCTCATCCAGCACAGGTGAGGCTGAACCCAACTCCACTTAAATGGCCGGCCAGCCTGTGACACAGGGTCCAGCAATGTGCTCCGCATGAAGACTCAGCTGCAGAGGTCTAGGACCTCTGTAATGTTTTCTTACATCAGCGTATGCTGTAGGCCACAGCTATAACATATTTCAGGCAGTGAACGTACTTTGCTGGTGATGTCCAGTAGTTTCCAAAACAATGAAATGAAACAAACAAAAAATAACACCTGTACCACTAACACCATTTCTGCCAAGATCTAGCTGCCTATACGTTCAGTGAAGCAGAACTTGTAAGAGTTGGTGATACCTCTATCTAGTGACGCCTCATAATAATATACCCACTCCCTGGGTTACTCAGAGCATGACTTCGTGACATGACTTCATGGGAGAGGGAAGGACCCTTCCCGTAATGCTTGTCCTATTACTACTATTCTAGCCGCTCTGTCAAATTCCTTTGCTGTTGCAGGCAGATGACTGGCAGCACATAGCAGCCAATCACTCTGCCTGTTGCTCTCTCCTCTTCTCCCTTTGGTTACAGTATAAGGAGACAAGAGGCGCTGAAATTGAGAGGGAGGAGGAGCATACCTCTCCAAGCTCCCAATCCAATTTGGCCTATCCACCTTTCCATCTCCATCTACGGCGGGGGGGGCAGAAGGGCCAAACTTGAATGGCTGGGCCGCCTGCTTTAGCCACTTGAAATGTTGGGAGGTCTGATGTTATACCCCATTTACCATGTTACAGCCCAGGAAGGCTGGGCAGAGATCCAGCACTTGGGAATTTATATCTGAGTCATAGAGCTGAATGCCAGAAGGGCCTGCTAGCTCATCGGTCTGACCTTGTGCGATCTGATCTGATCAGTCTGATCTGGGGTGAAATTCCTTCCAGACTCCACCTATGGTGATCAGTTAGACCCTGAGCATGTGGGCAAGACCCAGCCAGCCAAGCACCTGAGAGAAAGAATGCTCCATGCCACCTCAGAGCCCTGGCCATCCCCACCTATAGTCCCATCTTCAGCTGTGGCCATCCGTGCTGCTTCATAAGACCAAGATTTTTAAAAAAAAAACCTCCCAGAATATCCTGGGAGAAGAGATCCCTTCCTGCCCTCTGCTGGTGGCCGGCTGAAATCCTGAAGCATGAGCTTTAGGAACATAAGACATAAAAGGTTGAGTCCTGCCCCCAGCTTTCACAAGCAACACCGTCATACAATTGCACTCAGAAATTTGTCCAGCTCTCTTCAAACTAACAAAGTTGTCTGCTCCCACAGCTCCTTTTAAGCAGCTGTACCAGAACCTCACCCCTCTGGTGGTTGGAAATCTACTAATTTCTAACCTGACTTTGCTCATGAGACTCTGTCTGCGACGGGATCGGAAATGCACTCGGAACAACCCCAGTGGTAGCTACCTCCTTTGCAGTTTAGCACAGATGTTCTCCCACTGGGACGAGAGCTTTATGTTGGGTCTTATTAGGAACCCTTCCTATAGCAGATAACAATTGCTGTCATAAAATTATCTTTAGCAGATAACAATTGTTGCTGTTCTGTTCTCTCTCCCGCCCCCCCCGCATTGTTACCAAAATAACAATGATCATAAACATCACTTTAAAAGCATGCCATTCTAGAGAATGCTGTGCTCTAATACCTCATTCGGAGCTCGACTGTACTCGCTTATGGTGAAGCATTTTATATTAATGTTTTCATTGCTTATCACAGACACTGGCATTATAAGTGCTTAAGTCAACTTGGCTCAGTTATTTATTAAGATGGGTTTCACTGCCATTTCCTTAAATAAAATGTTTGCTTTCCCAGTGCAGGAGGACTGTTTTATTCCTGCCAATCACTGCTAGTCATCTCCCTTGATCCATCATGCAATTGCCATCTATAGGCATTAAACAAATCAATCCTAAAAATAAAATAAAATCAGACTAATAGTAATTAATCCTTTTATTTATAAAGCATGCTCCCCCTCTGCCACCATCTTCTTCCCCCTCACTCCCAGGTCTCTCTGTGCAGCAGAATTAGAAAATTAAATACAATTGTAAATATAAGAAAATCCAGCCTCTGAAAATTCTGACAGACTAAGAATGAGTTTTCATGGCTCAGTGGCTGAAGCTTTAAGGATGAGAGATCTCGACTCTCTGGAATCCCAGGTTCAGCTCTTCCAGGCATGCCAGCCCTGCATGTTTGCGTATATTCCCTGCACTTTCCTGTCATTGAGTTTTTCAGAGGAGACTATCAAACCCCAGGCCTTGGTGGCCGTCTATGGACATTAAGGATCCAAGAGCACTTTCCATAAGAGGAGGGGTTCAGCCTGGTTTACTTAGACAAAATTCCACAGTAGTGCTGTGTGCCAGCTGGTTCCTTCTCTTCAGCCATTTTGGTGGTTGCGTCTTTACTAAAATTTGCCTTGAGCTTCCTGAAGCTGACTCTGTGAGGGTGAGTGGCACACACTGCAAAAAGACCCCAAAGCGTGAGAGCTGGGTCAACTGACTCTGGCTCCCGGGGCTAAAAATAGCAATGTAGACGTTTCCACTGGTGCTGAGGCTCAGGCTCTGAAACTCACCCCTTGTCCTAATTTCAGGGCCTGAGCTGCCTTCTCTAAGCTTCTTCTGAACCTGAGTCACATACCCAGCTCCATCCCACTACTTCTTTCCTGAGTCTCTCCTGCTTTTAGCCCAAGCTCATCTTCCTCCTATCACCTTCTCCCATGGCTGCTTTTCTTCCACAACCCATGGGCCAGGGACCCACTTCCCATTGGACCCCTTCCTGCTGCTTGAATCACAGAACCATTCCCTTCCTACAACTCCTCCTACTGCCAAACATGGAGAGAGGACAACACAGGGAAGGAGGAGGAGGAGGAGAGTGGAAAGAGAAAGGAGAGGACTGTAGTTCAATTCCTCAGCTGGTGTAAACAGGAGCAGCTACACTGAAGTCAATGGAGCTGTGTTCCTTTACACCAGTTGAGGATCTGGCCCTATATTTTTACATGGGCCCAAATCCTAAAAGGTATTTAGGTGCCTAATTCCCTTGGAGGAACTTAAATACATTTGAGGAACTTGGCCATGTTGACTTGCACGGCTAGTGCATGCAACTTGAACACATTTTTCATTTAGTAATTATTTGAATTAATTGATGTTCAGATGCATCACAGGCGGCACTTTAGAAGCCTTCTAGAAGAAATGAGCTTTAAGAAGAGATTTGTATCTGTCGGCGAGAAAGAGACAGAGAAGCATCATGCATAATGCTTAGCCAAATTGGAATTGCGTAATGTACAATATTCCTTGCCCTTTAATTAGCTTCATGCCAGGGAAAATATTGAGTCTGACTTCAAGATAATCAGATGACTTCTTTAGCGACCAAACAAGATTCCATTAAATGATGAGGTCAAAGGAGATTCGACTTTGAGGTTTTCTTTAAGGGCAATATGAGTCCTGGATTTTTGTAAGGTTATCTGAGAACCATGCTCTCCTTCCCCTCCCACATGCAGGAGAGATTTTCAAGCTTAGATGTGGTTGGACTTCTTTTTATTTTCCCTTTCTTCTTTTGCCTGCATCTTGAAGAGCTTTGTTAAAAAATTGTTGCTTCGACTAAAGCAAACAAACGAAAAAGCAATACCGGTGTAAACTGCATGATACCATGCTCCTGGGGAGAAATTTAGCTACTGAGATTTATGTGTTGCTTGGTATGAAAACAAACAAATATGGCTGAACAAAGAGCTTTCTTGTGTGCAACCCAGACCCCTTTATGACTGGAAATGTGTGGACACCGGGTAAAGCAGAAGTGAGAACATTGAGAGTATTAGGGGAGAATTGCCTTTTGAATTCACCACGGTAAGTAACGCAGAAGGACATAGGTGTTCGGTCCAGATTTAGCAAAACACTTAAGCACAAGCTCAATTTTCACCATGTGATGCAGCACTATTGACTTCAAGGACTACACATGCTTAAAATTAAGCACGAGGTTAAGGACTTTGCTGGATGGAGCCTTTGATTCTAGGAAAGGAAATGTTGAGGAATTAAGAACTCTAGCAGTAGTAATAAGTAAATCTGATTGGAAGAAGTATTAAAAACTCCCCCATATTTGGGATATGTTAAAACTACGGCTGGGCAAAATACGGTTTTCCCATCCCATGAGACGTGTCAAGATTTTGAAAAATTTCCCATCCTGATTTGGGACAAAAAGTTAAAATCTTGAAAATTTTTGCTAATCAACAAACTGAAAAAAAAAACCCATTCAGTTTGTGTCAATCAAAATGTTTCATTGAGATAACTTTGAAACATTTTGTTTTGATTTCGACCCATTTTAAGTATGAATTAAATTTGATTTCAAAATGTAAATAATTTTGAATGTTTTTCCTCCAACATTTTTTCAAATTGGGAAATTTGTCAAACTCAACCCTTTCCTGCAAACAGTTTCAGTTTTGATAAATGGTCTTCTTCTAACAACCAGAAATATCCAATGAAAAATTCCCGCTCAACTCTAGTTAAGACACCATAATGAGCTTTACAATTCCCCTGAAAAAGAAGAATTAAAGAAACAACAAATAGCCACTGTTGGTTCATGAAACACTGCTCAAAGGAAATCTGAACACAACAATTCAACCAGTCCATGGGATATGCAGCATTGTGTGTCTGAAGAATTAACAACCAATCAAGTTTTACAAAAGATAAATATTTTTGAAAATACCTAATCGAAAATCTAGGAAAGGAACAGAAACTGGGAAAAAAGCAAGTGGTATTACTGATGATCTTTGAAAAAGAAGAAAAGAATGATCCTGATAATTATCACTTCTTATGTGTAACTTATAAACCTAGTCAAATAGTGGAATGCATATTAAGAGTAAAACAAACCAAGGAACTTCTAGACAACATCAGAATGATAAGCAGCATATGTTTGTCAAAAAAACCTTGTTGGTCAAATTTCTAGCCTGATTCCTCACTGTATTGTGTAAACCATGGTGAATAGGCAAAAGTGAGTGCAACATCGGTGAATAAATCTGTATTCTCCCCTCACTCACAGCAATGGTGGTGTTACCTACTCACTTGGCACTTCTTTTGCGTGGTACACACTACTAATCCTCTGTTTAGAACATCACAACTGGTTGCTGTAGAGATGATTATGATATCATTTCAAAAGATAGATCTAGATCAATATACTATGGTCCTTGCCACATTATTTCAAGTCACTATTACAGAGGGTTATACATTCCATTTTTCTGAATGTGTATGAGCCAGATCTTGGAGACATGTTTATTGTCCACAGGGCTACAGTGCCAACGTGGTTCCTTGCCTGAAATCCAAGAATCTCAGGTGTATAACAGCTGTCTAGAAGTTATCTCAATGCAAAAGAAAAAGACACATTACATGGTGCCAAAACTGTACAGTCCTATGATTCTATGTCACAAAGAGAGTTTCATGATTTCTGGGGAAATTTAGGAGCAAAGGCTGAGAGGAGACCTTCTGAAATAAACACAATTTTCACTCAAAATGGTTTACAAATATTAAATAATTAATGCCTAACTCTTACTCATGTGAGTACTTTTGTTAAAGTCAATAGGGCTGCTCGTACAACCCCGCTATGTAAAGCTGGTCAGGAAGTTTCTCCACACTGCTGTGATGTAAAGGAGTGTTAGTAATGCCATTATTCCTCCAAATCGCACAGATGGGGAAACTGAGGCATCAAGAGGTGATTTATCAAAGGTCTCACAAGAAGCCCTGGTAATAGAATCAAGACCAAATGTCTTTCAGTTCTATGCTTTAAACACAAGATCAGCCTTCCCTTTCATGAGAAACTAATCTTTGTGACACTCACCTTGACAGTATTTTTTTCTTCTTTCATTAAGGAATGAAAGTAATTATAGGCGTGAGATAGAAGCAAAAGCAAAAGCCAGAAGGGCAAAATTCACACCTGCTGTAAGTGCATCCAAGTCAATTGAGTTGCCCTGTGAATGAACAAAGTGTTACTTTCAACAGTTTTCATGAGACATCAACGGGTCTCCGAGAAAAAAATAAATCTAGAACAAGATGTTCTTACCAGCTAATTTGTCCAGGTCACAGGAAATGCCAAAGCAACAATTACCTGCATTTCAGCGTGCAATGGCACAGAAAATGGATCGTGAGTGTGACAGAAAATGAGCCACAACAAAATTAATGGATATACAGTGCAGCCTGACACATCTTGAAAAGGGAAATGATTCCTTCATGAACAAAAGCAGCTTTTTAAGCAAGCAGAGGTGGGAACAAAGTCTCCCAAGGATGGAGCTTCTGAGAAGCAAGAGCCACCTCTGTCTAGACCTTGAGAGCTTCAGGGTGAAAATAAGAGACTGAAAAGACCTACAAAGAGTCCACAGCCCTGCAAGAGCAGGCTAGAGGGCCAAATTCTGGTCTAATCTAAATCAGGTGTAACATCACTGAAGTCAATGTACATCTACATCAGTGTACATGAGAGTAGAAATTTTCTGCAAACTTGGAGCCAAAGACTTATCAAATGATCTTTTAGCTACAAAGACCTCAACTCCCACCACATGCCATTGAACACAGCTGGAAACATGCAATCCTTGGTGTAAACTGATGTAGCTCCAGTGAAGTCCATGGGACTATGCCAATCTATCCTAGCTGAAGGATCTGGCCCAATACATACATTGCTTTTTAAAGAAGACATTTATACTAATTTTGTGCTCTTGTATAGATCTCAAAGCTCTTCACTTAGTACCATTGTTTGAAAATCAGCTGGCACATTTTGGGTGCTGCCAAACCTGATGAATACATAGGAATGAATAAACTCAATAGAGGTACAAGGACTCTGCATAAAATGCATGGGGAACTCTGAAGTCTTACTTGAAATGTTGATCACTGAATGGCTAGAAAAGCCAATAACATTATCCTAGCCCACATATTTAGATTGCAAACTCCTTAGGAAAGATTGGAAGCTTTTTGTGGCAGGTTTTTTTTTTCTTTTTGTTCTGGGTTTGTACAGTACCTAGCACAATGGTTCATGACTAGGTCTCCTAGGCATGACAATATAAATAAATTATTACAGCCATGGGTATCAAAATTCCTGCTGACTTCAACACAGCCAGAATTCCACCTATGGTGCCCTGCACAGGTCCAATCAGTCAGTCAGATAGCAAGACATCATCAATAAATACTGTGACAAAGTTCTGTCCTTGCCTTTGTGGGTACCGCATTTCCTGGTGGATTTCGCTAGCCTCAGAGGCTCACTGTGACCCTCCACGTAACCCTTCTCTCTCTAGAGACAAGGGTCATAGTCTACTGAGCCATTTTCATCAAAAGCCAGCGAGGGAGGTGAGGAGAAGTTATCCTTCCTTGCACAGTCTCTGTTGTCTCCCAGTCTCAGTGATTAATCAGGGGGCAAAGGTGGGCAGGGGGAGCCCGGGCCCACCCTCTACTCCGGGCTGCAGCCCAGGGACCCTAATAGTATCAGCTATGGTAGCTGACCTTTTAGAAACATAACATGTAAAATTCCCTGGGCTACTTCCCCCACAGCAGCCCTCACTTCCTCAAGCTCCACTTCACCCTTACCTCAGGGCCTCCTTCCTTGTGCCTGATATGGTGTGTACTACTCAGCCTCTCCAACAGCACAACTTCCTCCCACAGCTCCTGACGTGCACACCCACCTGACTAACTGGGAGGCTTTTAACTAGTTTCAGCCAGCCCCTGATTGGCTTCAGGTGTCCCAATCAACCTAGCCTTCTCCCTGCCTTCTGGAAAGTTCTTAATTGGCCCCAGGTGTCTTAACTGACCTGGAGCAGCTGCCATTTCACTTATCCTGGTACCAGGGATTTGTTTAGCCTGGAGCTAATATATCTATCTCCCACTACTTTTCCATAGCCATTTGCCCTTGCCCCATCACAATACTTACAATTCTGTTTAGCGCCCGATCCTTGAAGATGCTAAGAGCCCTCCCAATGATTTCCAGTGGGAGTTGATGTTGTTCAGCACTCACATGATTGAGACTTCTTAAAGCATCTACCATAATACTCTGACACAGCCTTTAGCTTCATAGTAAGCACACGATTCAGTTTTTACCCTAGGGTGCAGCAATGTCCCCATGGCATGGCGCTAGTGGGCACAAACGACCAAGGGTCCTGAAGGCAGCTGAGGCTGTGTGGTATGCTTCTGCATCCAACAAAACCAATAATTAATAATCATTCTCTACTCTCACTCCTTGGTCAGAATCTGATTGGTCTGGTGGTGTACACACAGCATATGGTTGAATAGCCATCTCCAGCAACATAGAATCATAGAATCATAGAATATCAGGGTTGGAAGGGACCCCAGAAGGTCATCTAGTCCAACCCCCTGCTCGAAGCAGGACCAATTCCCAGTTAAATCATCCCAGCCAGGGCTTTGTCAAGCCTGACCTTAAAAACCTCTAAGGAAGGAGATTCCACCACCTCCCTAGGTAACGCATTCCAGTGTTTCACCACCCTCATAGTAAAAAAGTTTTTCCTAATATCCAATCTAAACCTCCCCCACTGCAACTTGAGACCATTACTCCTCGTTCTATCATCTGCTACCATTGAGAACAGTCTAGAGCCATCCTCTTTGGAACCCCCTTTCAGGTAGTTGAAAGCAGCTATCAAATCCCCCCTCATTCTTCTCTTCTGCAGGCTAAACAACCCCAGTTCCCTCAGCCTCTCCTCATAAGTCATGTGTTCTAGACCCCTAATCATTTTTGTTGCCCTTCGCTGGACTCTCTCCAATTTATCCACATCCTTCTTGTAGTGTGGGGCCCAAAACTGGACACAGTGCTCCAGATGAGGCCTCACCAATGTCGAATAGAGGGGAAAGATCATGTCCCTCAATCTGCTCGCTATGCCCCTACTTATACATCCCAAAATGCCATTGGCCTTCTTGGCAACAAGGGCACACTGCTGACTCATATCCAGCTTCTCATCCACTGTCACCCCTAGGTCCTTTTCCGCAGAACTGCTGCCTAGCCATTCGGCCCCTAGTCTGTAGCGGTGCATTGGATTCTTCCGTCCTAAGTGCAGGACCCTGCACGTATCTTTATTGAACCTCATCAGATTTCTTTTGGCCCAATCCTCCAATTTGTTTAGGTCCTTCTGTATCCTATCCCTCCCCTCCAGGGTATCTACCACTCCTCCCAGTTTAGTATCATCCACAAATTTGCTGAGAGTGCAATCTACACCATCCTCCAGATCATTTATGAAGATATTGAACAAAACCGGCCCCAGGACCGACCCCTGGGGCACTCCACTTGACACCGGCTGCCAACTAGACATGGAGACATTGATCACTACCCGTTGAGCCCGACAATCTAGCCAACTTTCTACCCACCTTATAGTGCATTCATCCAGCCCATACTTCCTTAACTTGCTGACAAGAATACTGTGGGAGACCGTGTCAAAAGCTTTGCTAAAGTCAAGAAACAATACATCCACTGCTTTCCTTTCATCCACAGAACCAGTAATCTCATGATAAAAGGCGATTGGATTAGTCAGGCATGACCTTCCCTTGGTGAATCCATGCTGGCTGTTCCTGATCACTTTCCTCTCATGCAAGTGCTTCAGGATTGATTCTTTGAGGACCTGCTCCATGATTTTTCCAGGGACTGAGGTGAGGCTGAATGGCCTGTAGTTCCCAGGATCCTCCTTCTTCCCTTTTTTAAAGATTGGCACTACATTAGCCTTTTTCCAGTCATCCGGGACTTCCCCCGTTCGCCACGAGTTTTCAAAGATAATGGCCAATGGCTCTGCAATCACAGCCGCCAATTCCTTTAGCACTCTCGGATGCAACTCGTCCGGCCCCATGGACTTGTGCACGTCCAGCTTTTCTAAATAGTCTCTAACCACCTCTGTCTCCACAGAGGGCTGGCCATCTCTTCCCCATTTTGTGATGCCCAGCGCAGCAGTCTGGGAGCTGACCTTGTTAGTGAAGACAGAGGCAAAAAAAAGCATTGAGTACATTAGCTTTTTCCACATCCTCTGTCACTAGGTTGCCTCCCTCATTCAGTAAGGGGCCCACACTTTCCTTGGCTTTCTTCTTGTTGCCAACATACCTGAAGAAACCCTTCTTGTTACTCTTGACATCTCTTGCTAGCTGCAGCTCCAGGTGCGATTTGGCCCTCCTGATATCATTCCTACATGCCCAAGCAATATTTTTATACTCTTCCCTGGTCATATGTCCAACCTTCCACTTCTTGTAAGCTTCTTTTTTATGTTTAAGATCCGCTAGGATTTCACCATTAAGCCAAGCTGGTCACCTGCCATATTTACTATTCTTTCGACTCATCGGGATGGTTTGTCCCTGTAACCTCAACAGGGATTCCTTGAAATGCAGCCAGCTCTCCTGGACTCCTTTCCCCTTCATGTTAGTCCCCCAGGGGATCCTACCCATCCGTTCCCTGAGGGAGTCAAAGTCCGCTTTCCTGAAGTCCAGGGTCCGTATCCTGCTGCTTACCTTTCTTCCCTGCGTCAGGATCCTGAACTCAACCAACTCATGGTCACTGCCTCCCAGATTCCCATCCACTTTTGATTCCCCCACTAATTCTACCCGGTTTGTGAGCAGCAGGTCAAGAAAAGCGCCCCCCCTAGTTGGCTCCTCTAGCACTTGCGCCAGGACATGGCTGAAAGCAACCTGCTGTGATCTCACCTTCCACCCAAGTTCAGAAGTGTTCATTCTGCTATATTCTGGGGAAGAGGGCAGAAATCAGCCATGGCCAAGTGCTCAGAGGCTGTGGTCCTTTCTCTAGACACCTTGCCCAGACAAGGACACGATTCACAGACAAGCACCTTTGCACAAATTATTCCTTCTTTTAACTGGAATACAATGTGCTGGCCAAATGCACTTTACTGGAGCATTATGACCTTTTTCCAAGGGTCCAGTGGAATTTGGCTCCCGGTGTTGTACGTATAATTGATAAGATGGAAAAATAAAAAAAAAGACAGGGAAAAGAGAATAAAGAAGAAACAGAAGTATCTGTTGTGGGCTATTCAACCCTTTTCAATAGCATTGTAGCACATCTTGCTGACCAATCAGCTGCCATCCCTCACGAACCTTGTATGCTAGATCCTGCTCTCACTGAACTCAATGGGAGTTTTGCCACCGGCATCAGTGGAATCAGGATTTGGGCCACTCTAGCTATAAAAGGGGGGCGGGGAACCAATGCAAACAATTTAGAGCCCATCCCAGAGACACTGGGAAGATCTTGAAGGCTTTTCACATCCATAACTCCCGTTAAAGTCAATGAGACTTTGGGGCTCACAAGAACAAGGGGATCGTGCCCCACTCCCGCGAATAAATGCATCAAGCGCCAGGACAGCTGCAGGAGGTGGCGGAGTGAATTATTATTTTTTTCAAACCCAGTCTGTGTGTCTGAACAGAATTACTAGTGAAGCACTAGCTGGTTATTGCTGATTCGGAAAGAAAAGCAAGTGTGACATGATGTAAAACTTCATGTCGAAATTAGGGTGGACATGGATTTGCTTTTAAGCACAGCACATTTAGGGACCATGTAGTTAGGGCAGCGAAATTCCCCAGGGAATTATTAGCCAGCGACACGTCAGCCAAGCCTCTCTTGATTGACTAGGGAGCCAGGACTGCAGAGCAAACAACAGCACTTTCTCTTATTCTGATTCCGCCTTGTGATTATGAGTGAATATACAGGGGTGAGGGCATCAGTCCCAGCAAAACCTCTTGGTGCCTAATAATAGATGGTTCTGTGCGCAGGCTAGTGCTGTCCTATTATTCACTAAGTTCTCCGTGGGGGAAGAGGAAAAAGGCGAGAGAGTATCAGAAAAAGTTTATATTCATTATGGCTTGGCCTTAAGAAAATGTGCCCATCAATCCATCAAAAATGAATTTTATTCTGTAATATTAACGTTTAAGGCTATGCTCTTCTGGCGTATTGATTCTCCATAGTCAGGAGGAAGCTGAAATGGAAACAATTTTAGAAATGTAGTTTTCAGTTTCCTTAATATTGTATGTTCATCTTATGAAAGAAAATGGCTTCCCCCCCCCCCTTTCTCCACTATATATATATTAATCATTAGAGCTCTGGGCCAAATACATCCCTAGCACAAGCCCACGGATGGGAAAATATAGACACATCATTTCTAAAGCATTAGAGAGCTGAGTCGAGGGGGCCTTTCCACACTCACTTTGTTTCTCAAATAATCCTATGTCCGAACAATTATTATTTAAAACAATATTGGAGTAAACTCCTGGCACCATGGAGTCAGTGGGAGTTTTGCCCTTGATTCCAAGGGGGGCAGGAGTCCATCCACTCCCTTGGGACTCAATAAAGGACCCTCTCCCTGTTCAGGGCAGCACTTAAACAAGTGCCTAACTATGCACTTGGGGCAATGGCGCTCAAGCAGGGGCTTGGCGACTGTCCTGAAGCGGGATGGATTTAAACCCATGCTTAAGCGCTTGCCACAATGTATGTGAATCGGGGAAGCTCTGGGGAAGGAATCGGTGACCTTGCCAAAGTAGGCGTCAAAAGCTTTGAATCCAGACCAGTCGTGCCCAAATTGTCATTGCTGCGGGGTGGTCTCAATGAAATAAATATTACCTGTGATGCAGTGTTCGCCCCACACCAGCACCGAAAGGGTTAAGGCAGCAGTAGCTAAGGGCCATGCTACTCAT
The DNA here is from genome assembly GCF_965152235.1 of Eretmochelys imbricata. NCBI lineage: Eukaryota > Metazoa > Chordata > Testudines > Cheloniidae > Eretmochelys > Eretmochelys imbricata. The sequence goes on from NC_135576.1 coordinate 7,251,823, forward strand.
TGACAATGAAGCTCACCTGGTCAGGAACAGGCAGGGGCTTCTATGAAGCCCAGGAGTTGAGGCTAGAGGAGGGTTGTAGCAAGGTGAGCCTGCAGTCACACTCCCTGATACAAGGGGGAGAGTAGGAGCCTGAAGAAGGCAGTGTAGGAAGCAGCCCAGAGAGGAGCAGCAAAGTCTGAGGGAGTATAGACTTGAACTGCTAGTTCGAGGGTCCTTGGACTGGGACCTGGAGTAGAGGACAGGCCCAGGTTCCCTGACCAGCCACTGCGGGAGTGGTGCAGGCAGCGCGGATGGAGACTGCCTGGGACTTTGTGGGAGGAGACTTTGGTGAGACCCCAGAAACGGAAGAGGATTGTGACTTGGCTGGAGGGCTAAGCCACGAAGGAGAGGCACTGCTGCTCCTGACTAGGGGGTCACAGCGTGAGGGACTGAGGCAACAGGTGTGAGACCACAGGACAGGGAGAGCTAATTCCCCAGAGGAGCCATGAGGAGGCGCAGCTGAGTGGTGAGCAGCAGACCCTGTTACACCATCTCAGACCAGGTTCTAGTGTGCAAACGTCCAACTTTCCTCTTATCTCTGCAGTTGGTGCCTCCAAGTCAGGGCTAAAACACATTAGTGTTTATAATGCCAGTGCATCTATTATGTGACATCGCTCCAACTCTGTTTTTCCTATTGGTGAAGAGAAGATTTAGGTATCCAGCTCTGTCAATCTGATACCTACCTCCATCAAATAGCCCACAATTCCTCAGAACAGTTTTGTGGCCTGTTTTCTTACTTGCTAACAGTTAAGTCAAATGTCTCCTGCTCTTCGAAGAAAGAAATCACTTAATTTGATATGGCTGAAATTCACAAAATTATGACCTCTGCACCTTAGCTATTGACAGGGAAGTCCAACCTCCATCCTTAAAATAGGAAGTAGGTGGCTTTTAAAAGGTGCACAGACCTCATGCTGGACCTCTCCACAAGTGTAAACTTCACCCTTTGTGAAATAAACAGATTTGGGGCAACATATGTTTGGCTTAAAACACTATTGGTTATATAACAGCTATTTTACTCTACAGCAGGTCTCTGAGCACAGCCTACCATAAAACAGTCTGGGTAAACAGGAGTAGCTGACAGACAAACTGCCTTCTTGAGCCAATAAAAAGAGAGCGATAAAAATTGAACATAGCATGTTTATAAACTCCAGTAAAGCCAGATCTAAGTGGCATTTAAAAAACAAAGACTCTAGCCTATTTATAAACTGTGCTTCCACACTCAATGAAAGTTTGAAGGCTAAAAGCGTGAAAAGCCTTCTGCAATAAGGGGTTGCAAAACAGATGGAAAATAACTAAGTGCATTCACAAGCAATGCTCCAAACATTCAGTTTGCTCCCAGAGCTCAGGCAATGACCACATTTGTCAGATGGAAGAGCATTCTGGGTGTTGCCATGCCAATCGGTATGCCAAGCATCCATCTTTGTTTGCAGAATTCCTACATCTCAGCATGGCCGTGGAAAATCTGCACTACAGTCTGTGTTATACTCGATTTTGCAACTCAGAGAGGAAGGAATTGGCTCATAAAGAAGGCACAATGGTCACATCCTGGGGGGTGCGTTCTAATCTCTGCTATAAACTTCATCTAGGTCTATGGAAAAGTTGTATAATCTCTTTGTGACTCACAGTACTCACCTATAAAAGGTGATCACTAGTAACTACCTGTTTCAAAGGCTTAATTAGTTAATGTTTGTAAAACTCCTCAAAATCCCAGATAGCACTGGTGGGTGAATTGGACAAAATCCTCAATATAGAGGAAGTACCAATGCTTATGGGACTGATTGTGTTGTCCAGCTTCTGCCGTCATTTTTAAGAGCAGATTTTTAAGAGCAGGTTAGACAAACACCCGTCAGGGATGGTCTAGATAATACCTAGTCCTGCCATGAGTGCAGGGATGTGGGCTAGATGACCTCTTGAGGTCCCTTCTGATTATATGATTCTATGATTTTTAGCATCATGGCATCCAGAATTGCTTTGAGCAAGATTACAGAGGTCAAAATGCTGCAGGTCCATCAACACTAGCAATCTCATGGTTGCTAGAACCAGGGCTGGTGTGCACAGCAGGTTAGGGCAATGTTAGGTTATAGATATTCAGGCCTGTCTGCAAAGGCCTATACTCTAAGAATTTAGGTGTATTCTTATCACTTAGCTAGTTATAGAGGTATAAAAGAAAGAATCAAAATCGCTGTCTGTCGGTTTAAGGGCCTTCTCTTACTGTGACAGTCTGAGGCCCTGTTCTTAGGCTGAGCAGCAGAGGCAGCCATAAGCTGGGAAGCGAATGGTCACATCCTCACATCGTTAGGGGGAGGGATAGCTCAGTGGGTTGAGCATTGGCCTGCTAAACCCAGGGTTTATTTTGGGGGGGGAGGGATAGCTCAGTGGTTTGCACTTTGGCCTGCTAAACACATGGTTGTGAGTTCAATCCTTGAGGGGGCCATTTAGGGATATGGGGCAAAAATTGGGGATTGGTCCTGCTTTGAGCAGGGGGTTGGACTAGATGACCTCCTGAGGTCCTTTCCAACCCTGATATTCTATGATTCTCACATCCCAAACTAGTCACATTGAAATAAGGTGCTATTGGGCTCTTAGGAATACAGTCCTGTCCTGATAGTGCCTATCGCCCCCAGAGAAAGAGAAGTGCCTAGAACATGTAAAAGGAAAATTAGTTTGATAGCATCCTGTCTGGCAAGAACTCACTTATCAATAGCTGGGATGTGAAATGCTCACTTCTGTATTGTTTTGTCATTATAGTTCCCACTTTGCTATTGTTTATTTGTATGGTCTCTGTCTGGTTCTGTGATTGTTTCTGTCTGGTGTATAATTAATTTTGCCGGGTGTAAACTAATTAAGCTGGTGGGATATAATTGGTTAAATAATCATGTTACAATATGTTAGGATTGGTTAGTTAAATTTCAGGAAAATGATTGGTTAAGGTATAGCTAAGCAGAACTCAAGTTTTACTATATAGTCTGCAGTCAATCAGGAAGTAAGGGGGGGGGAATGCGGGGTGGGGAATTGGAATCATGTTTTGCTAAGGGGAGGATGGGAACAGGGAATGGGGGTGAGGAAATTGGAATCATGTTTTGCTAAGGGGGGGATGGGAACAGGGAATGGGGGTGGGGAAATTGGAATCATGTTTTGCTAAGGGGGGGAAATGGGAACAGGGACACAGGTGTAAGGCTCTGTGGTGTCAGAGCTGGGAATGGGGACACTAAGGAAGGAAACTGGAATCATGCTTGCTGAAAGTTCACTGCAATAAACATCGAATTGTTTGCACCTTTGGACTTCGGGTATTGTTGCTCTCTGTTCATGCGAGAAGGACTAGGGAAGTAAGTGGGTGAAGGAATAAGCCCCCTAACAAGCAAGTTTTCGGTGGAGCTATGCCAAATTATACCAAGTGAGAATCTGTCCCTGTGTGTGGAAGTGCAAAGTGTTATTATTCATGACAGAATTAAAACAGTGCAATTTCCTTATTGGGACTGTTGGACAGAAATCACCTCCACCCCCCACCAAAAATAGGGGGTTTTTAAAAGAAGGTTTTGTTGTACAATGTACTTCATTCACTTAAGTGAGATAAACGCCAGTCAGGTTGGATGCCTTTCTGTGACATCTCTCAGAAAACCAATGTCGCCAACGCTGAGGAACAGTAATGCCTGCTGCTTAATCAGAACACTATTATAGCATGGGGTCTGGGGCAGAATTTATGTAGCAGGGGTATACATTTTGCAGATGCCAAGCGATTAAGTGGTGATTAGCCAGGCTGAAATTCTGAGCTCTGGACTTTTAATACAGAAGTTGTCAAAGATTAAGTGGAAGAAAAGAAAAGTCAAACAAAGGAAGAAATACAGTAAAACTCATTTTTATTTTATTTTATTCAGGGCAGTATTTTCTAAACGATATGTTTATTTTTTGAACTGAAAAAAACTAAAGTCTCTTAATTGAGACGGTCATTTAGGATGGGACTTCCAAAAGCACCTAAGGAAATTGAAATCCCACCCTTAACCAAGACGACTGATTATTTGCCTTGCTACCACAACTCAACTACATGTTACTTCACAGTGTGAAGTGAGGAAAATATATATTAAAGACCGTGAAGTGCTTTGAGATCTATTGCGGAAAAGCACTATATAAGAACAATGTATTATTATTTGGTGGAATAAATTGTATTTAAATTATGATGTCAGGAATAAGTAGGTATCATTGTTACTTTTTTTCTTCCGCCTCCCTGCCATGGAATTTCACCATAGATCATATGCTATCATAGGCGTGGGAACTAGGGGTGCGGCAAGGGTGGTGGTGGCGTGTTCCAGCTTTTTCATGGGCTCCACTCCCGGCCCCCAACCCAGGGTCCCAGCTGCCAGCCCCGTGCCTGGGGCTCTGTTCCCGGGCTTGTTTGCAGGGTCCCAGCTGCTGGCCATGCGCCCAGAGCTTCACTCCTGGCCCCACACCCAGGGTCCTGATACCAGTCCCGCGCCTGGGGCCCCGCTCCTGGCCCCGCGCCCGGGGCTCCGCACCCATCCCCAGCTGTGGCCCGAGCCTCGGCCCTTCCCTGTCCACCGTCCACATCCCCCATCCTGGAGCAAGGTCCCGGCTCCTGTCCCCAGTTCTAGGGGGCGGCGGGGGATGCAGACAGGGGTTAGGGGAGGTGCAACACCCCCACTTGAAACAGTGTTCCTGTGCCACTGGATGCTGTAGCTCCAAAGTCGACTGATCAGATTCCACAACCCTCGCTCATGCTTAGTACCACGTAGGCAGGCCAGTAGCTCTATTGAAATCAATTAGATGAGTGAGTAAATGCTACCCCACCAGATGTAAGGGTGGCAGAATCTACTCTTGTGGTAGCAGAACTGCTTTACGGACTCATTAACATTCAATGGAAAAACTCAAGGTGGTTTTACTCCCCAGGCCTAGAGATACATACCATGTATCACCATCATGTAGACTGCAGTCCATCTCATTAGCTGGAGGACCTCTGTGTAGCACTGCATGAGAAGTTCACTCTTATTTTGGGCAGGCAAAAGTGGTAGGTGCCTGAAATTGGTGTGTGGGAATAAGAATTCCCCTTAAGAAAAAAGAAAGCAACAAGAAGAAATAAATGTCCTTCATTTTCCTTTGCCACAGGACTAGATGATCATGGGGGCTTGAAGAACTAGGTTTCAGCTATCGCCAAGCTTGCACAGTGTTCTCTGTTATTGTGTGGAGAGGATACGGTACTGCTCAACTGTCTGCATGAAGCAGCTTCATGGTGCATCCCAAGTATGACACTGCAGAAGGCTAGGAGTTTTAAACCTAGTGTCCTACTTTCTTACCTTCCTTTGTCTAGTAGTCACTCCCTGCAATGAGAACTGCTTTGATTGTGCAGCTTATTTACCAACAGGCATAACTGCTGGAAGTGAAGCTTGAATGCACAAATACGCCAGCTGGACTCTGAGAAAGGCCTGCGGGACTCACACTGTACAGAGAGCTGAGAAATGGAATGGTTGATTATGATGCATTAATTATGGTTTTCAGAACACACACACACACAACAAAATGTAACAAAATGACAGTAAATGATGCACATCAATACACTAACTATAGCCCTTTGTTAGATGGGATTGTACTTAGGGCGGAATTTTCATAGATGGTCAGTCCCACAACTACAGACAACTTGAATGGAAGCTACAAGTGCGGGTACCTCTGAAAATCAGGCATTGTAAAGCCCTCTTGTGTAACAGCTGATGGAGTCTGCCTGAGTTATTCCCCATTAAGTACTACATCGCAAATGGGCACACAATCCATCGCCACTTAAGTGTGAAAAATATTTGTAGACAGAAAAACCCATCATTCAAAGCAGAGAATCCCTGAACCCAATGGCTTTCTGCTAATTCAAAATTTCCAGCAGATACTTCATAGATGCCTTTGGGATTTTGAAGCAATCTGTGTTAATCTACATAAATGCACATGGGTGAGTATGCCAGGGAGACCATTAATATGCTATGAGATATGTACTGACCGAGGCTATGCCAAAGAGTCTCCACCTGTCATCGTTCATGAGCGTAGTTTGTGAAGAGTATGGGAATTTGGGCGCTTCCATGTTTCTGCTGGTACAAGACAAAAGTCTTCCTATAGCACTGAGAGTCTTTTTCTATTCAGTGTCTTATACCTCATCTAAACACCATGAAATCCAAGCACCAGAGTGTTTATCAAGTCCTTGGATATAGTGGCTGTATCTTAAAGTCATTAGTGAACCCATTTATACTCAAATCTGAAAGACTGGCTGGTTTGGGAATGGATGCGTCAGGGTTTAGAGTCCGTGGAGGGAATATGCACCCTGTTTCTGTCCCTCAATCTAAAGACAAACTGTGGAGAATCCATCCTGACGCTCAACCAGAAGATATTGTTCATCAAGGCAATTCTGATCTCTGTACAAGCCAACACTTTCCTTCTCATGGGTTTGTGGACATTTGCTGAGCCGAACTCCTCCAGAACAGCAAGATTTTTTCCTGGCCAGATGGGTCCCATGGCCCCCTCTACTTCTGTCATACTTCACACCCCTCGATCTCCTTCGACTGTAGCTATCACAGATGTATCCAGTCTGTGCAGAGGGAGTCTCAGCTTCTGTAATCTGAGAATGCCATGCTCCCTGTAAACATCCATCAGTTGAGCTCTCCTGTCTGTCTATCCTTAATCCAAGGCCAGATGGGCAATGCATAGAGCCTCCCACTCTCTATACACGGTGGACACAGCACGGCTATCTCTCACCTTGGCTTCCAGCTCCAGTGCTTGATTTGGGAGAGCAGTTCTGCAAACTTTGTTTAATCAGAACTCACTCAGCCCATCTTCTTGCTCACCACCATAGGAAGTATATGGAGGCCACCTCAGAGGAGAAAGAAAAAGTTTACTTATCAGTACCAGAACCTGCAGCTCTCCAAGAGTGTTGCCTTGGTACATTTACACGGCTGGTGCCCCTTTCTCCTCTTCCTTGGAATTCTACTCTCATAGGACCATGGGGTTTAGTAGAAGAAATTGATACTGGTGGGAGCTTCAAAGCTCTTTTATCACCTCAGTTCTCAACATTGTGTGCCACAAGACACCGTTCATGCTGCCCCACTGGGCCTCACTGTCCCCAGAGCTCAGCAGCACCAGAGTGCTCACCGGAGAGGTGTAAATAACAGAGAGACAGTCCTTTCCAAAAACCACTGTCACTGACTTACACCGTTTCTTTCTTCTACTGTTGGGCACTATTATCAGAACATGCTTGTCTGACTAGAGGAACGCCCTAATGTAATAGACAAAGCCCGTGTACAAATCCAACACTGGCAGCTGAACATCATCATAATAATGAAAAATATAATAATCAAACATCAAATAATGGGAAAAATGTGTTTTGTTTGAACTGTTCAACCTCATAAAAAAGATGCACACTTGGGATATTTATGCCCCAGATTGTTATTTTCTGATAATGTACCTGGTTAAAGTAAAGTTTTCCCACTGGATGCATATATAATGCCTAGATAAGAACAATTCACAAAATCCTATTATGGTGGCTTCATACACAAACACGTTTTTGGATGCTCCAGATAACATCAGATATACATATACAAGGGGGAAAATGGTATTTCCAGGAATATCTTTACTGGTGCCATAGCTGTCTAAGTCACCACACACGTTGGGGGTTCTCTCTTGCAGCTGGACATTTAAAATATCAGTAATACATTCGATTTTGTGAACTGAAATTCTTTTTTTTTAATTAAAATTAGTATTCCTGCCCTCCCCGCCCCACCATTAATTACTTTCAGCTCTTCAAAGCAGGGTCTCTGGTAGTTCTAGGATATGTTAAACTCAGTGCAAGACGAGTACAATCCATGATGAGAGTACTGAGCTGCCTCGTAGCTTAATAAACAAATTTGTGGTGGTTTCTTTCTCTTGCAATCTGGAAACAGTTCTTCTTTTGCTGTGGGGCCATGTTGAAGAACACCACCAGCTTACACACACAGAAAAGAAAGCTAGATCTGGCTAAGACTCTGACTCAGAAGACCTGAGATCATTCCCAGTTCTGCCACAGACGTCCTATGTGACCTTGGGCAAGTCATTTAGGCCCAGATTTCCAGAAGTATTTAGATGCTGCTGTGCTCAGAGTTGCAATGTCTCATGTAAGAGCCTAAATATCATTTGCAAAAGTGATTTACTCATTTAGACTCCTAAAGCCCAGCAATACAATGCTCATGTGCACTAGGGAACTTTCAGTACATGCCAGCAGGGTCTGCATGGGGCAGGGATGTGTAACACATTGGGATGCTTTAGAACTCACACCCCTCTTGTGCACACAGCCACACGGTGTAGACAAACCTGGAGACTTTACTTATGATGAATAGGGAGTAGGTCAAGAGGAGAAAACAAGCTCTTCTTTTGGATTCTTCCAGAGTTTTAAGTGACACCCAGTATAAGGACACAATGCACCAGATTGTAATCTCTACTCCACCAGTGCAAATCCAGACAAAAGGCAGTGAATTTGATAGAGTTACTCCAGATTTACATCGGCAAACCCGAGATCAGAGCCGAAGGGCATGAGGTTTTGCTCCTCCCAGATGAGAACTTGCCAGGGCAGGCTTCTGGAAAAAGAAATTAAAGTCAGGTGACATAAACTATCTTAAATTTTCTGACATTTAAATGTCAGTAATTAAGAGTTCAGATTGGTGGGTGGATCAATAATCTCTTGCAGCTATTGATCAGCAAATGCTGCCCTGCCAATCACGGAGCACAGCTGACCTTACTAAAAGCTGATCCCCCTGCTGTGTGTTGTCCTGCAGCATCTTTAATAGCTTGCACACAGCAAAGTTCTCTGATAGGATGCATAGGGGGCAGCATTCACCACCCAGTTCTGCTATGACAGAGGGTTTACAGGGAGCCCAGGGGTGTCTGGCTATCCCCACACACAGCAGAATCCTGAGAAGACCAAAGGACATTGTCATCACAGGTGTGTTCTATCTGAGATACTTACATAGCTCCCGTCCCTACAGTATCTTAAAGCCTCACAATCTTTAATGTATTTTACCTCACAGCACCTCTGTGAGGTAGGGAAGTGCTATTATTGCCTTGGTTTTACATCTCATCTGAAAGGAAGCACCTCAGTGTCTCAGGACATGATGCTGGGACACAGGGTAAGGTATTGACTAGGACTGGTCCAAAATTTTCCATTGGAAATTGGGTTTTCATCTACATGATTTTTTTCACAAAAAGTATTTGCTGTGGAAAGTTTGTGGGTTTTTTTGTGAAAAAAAATTCAAATGGCTGAAAAATAAGATATTCTCTCTGAAACTGGAAATAGTTTAATTTGGATCTGGGGCTGCAATGTGTCATGGGAGTTGTAGTCTGGTTTCCCCATTCTCTTCTATGGGCCAGGCTCCCTAATTGCAGTATGTCCCAGTTCCAGAGACAACTGACCTCTTTGCCAGCATCCCACTCAGGTCTCAAGCAGTCACCTTTCTCAGTGTGGCAACTGGAATTCCTCTCCCTTCAGACTAGAGATGTAGGCTCCAGGTGCCTCTACAATTCACTGTGATTACCTTAGCAAGTCTGAGTCTAGTTCAGCACCTGCCTTCCTGTTCTCTCAGGAAAATGACAGTGACCAGCCAGCTTCATAAAGTGCAGTATTTATTCAGAACAAAAGCATTACAGAGAATCCATAGGTTGAAACCAATAACCAGCTTGTATGCATTCCTGCCTTACCGTTTTCCACAGGGAGACCCTGGTAGGTTTCAAAGTCCTCCAACCCCTCTCTGCAGGGTCTGTCCCTCTTGGTCTCAGTCTCTTATCAGTTCTTGGATCCAGTGGCCTCTGTATCAGGCTGATCACTTCATATAGCTCTCAGTTTTTGTTTTCTGGGTCTCTGAACCTGGTCAAAACCTGTCTATGTAATTGCTGCTAGGGGGTAGTATTTCTCCAGACATATTTACCTATCCAGGGATTTGGATTCATTACCCTCAGTGACATTAGTTCCTCGTAGTTCATCCATGCTAGGTGATTCCTTCTCAGTTACCTCTTCACACCCAACAGGGGAGAGGTAAACCTGAGTCACGTTTGCCATAAAACAAATCAGAAGGTTCTCATTTCTCCACAGGCTACATTTCCCTTGACGAACCATGGTCACAGATTCACATGGTGCATTGTCTCCCCTCTCCAAGAGGGGAGACTCATGCTGCATCGTGGGAGATGTAGCCCAACCAGACAGCCCCGCCAACAGGAGAATGGGTCATGAGGCTCCTGGACAACAGCCCCTAGGAGGTACCAAGGCAGGATTTGTGAATCAATATGTTTCTGTGGGGGGATGGAATTTTCAATATTTGAATGTTCACTGAAACATCAAACCTCTCAGGAAAAAATATTAATTTCCTGACATGCTTTCGTATGGCTCAGAGGGAACGCCATCTCCACCTTTTCATTCACTAACACTGCTTCCTGAAGCACTTTGTTTTTATCTTTGGAAATCTCCCACCCAAGTCCTGAATAGGTCCAATCTGTTTACGTGTGAGGTTTAACAGGATCTTGGGTTGAAATGGAAAGGCTTCACTAAAAAGTTGACATGCCTTCTCTTCTCTGACATATGGATTTCTCCTCTGAAGCTAAGCACAAGTGGCATAAAATGGGGCTTCCAATCTTACTTTACCTGCTTGTGGGGTGGCTCTCTCCCCCACTGGAGGATAGACCTTGTGGCAGTTTGATAAGTCAGTTGTAGCCTTTGTTCTAACAGCAGTGACATATTTCAGCTCAGGCATTAAAGTGTTGTATTTTTTTCTAGCTAGAGGTCCAAGGTTCAATCCCCACTGCCAGCCAGTCCATCCAGAGGCATTCACATCACATATGGCTTTGGAGATGAAAGTAATGTCTGATCACCCCCTATCAAGACTAATAAATCCCTAAAAGAGTGGGTGACCGAGGGGAGGGAAAAAGACAGGATAGGTGCACGAGACAGTTATTGGGCCAGATCCAGAAAGTATTTAGCTGTCCCCGAGTCTAGGGCCTCCCATCAGCTCAGCACCTTGTAGGATTACAGGAACCGTATACAGCCACAGATCTCACAAAAGGGCCGGTTTGAAAACAGTGGAAGCTGCTAGATATAGTGCCAGGCACTCACAATACAATCAGCCAATGAAAATGTGTTCTGATGATGCAATGTTTCAAGCCGGGCATGCTATTGATTGAGCCTAGGACAAGCATCTAGGAGAAGGGATTGGCTGATTCTGTCTTTGACATCTCATCAATCTAAACTAGAGCCCTATTGCACTCTGTCATATATATATCACACTGGTGAGGTACTAGTGAAGCGCTGTCAACGTGGGGAAAACCAGGTGCAAGCAGTAAGTCCACCTGAAGGCTGTTTCAGGGTGATGTGTTAAATGAGAGGAAGACTGGTTTTGCGGCTTAGTTCCTGGACTAAGGTATAGAAAAGGTAGCTTCAATTCCAGGCTTAGTTACAGCAGGGCTCTTACTTACATATGTAAATATTAGTGAATAGAAAAGGTACCAGTAGATGGCACTCAAGACTATGTAACATAGTTCCTGCCTTTTGTTGGACCAATCAGACTTGCTAAGCTCTGCAAATGGCTTTCTCTGGCTGCTCTTTGCATCGTCTCTTAACCCCACAGATTTCCTGTGTGACTGTGGACAAGTCATTCATCTCTCTGTGCCTCACTTTTCCTTTCTTCCCTGAGTATCCATCTTGTCTGTTTAGACTGCAAACTCTCTGAGGATGGACATATCTCTTGCTTTGTGCATGTACAGCTCCTTGCACAATGGGACCCTGACTGGGACATAAGGTGTCACCATAATCTAAGGCAGAAAATTAAATATTGACAAATTTTATAAATGCTTGTATATAAATGCTAGAATTCTAAATACTAAGATGGTTGAATTTGAGTGCTTGCTATTAAATGAGGATATTGATATAGCAGGCATCACAGAAACTTGGTGGAATGAGGATACTCAATGGGACATGGTAATACCAGGGTACAAAATATGTAAGAATGACAGAGTAGGTTGTGCTGGTAGAGGAGTGGAACTATTATGAAAGAAAGCATAGAGTCAAATATAGTAAAACTCTTAAATGAATCAAACTGTAACATAGAATGTCTATGGATAGAAATTCCATGCTTGAATAATAACTCTGGAGAGTAGGAATATACTACTGAACATCAGAACGGCCATGCTGGGTCAGAGGTGCATCTAGCCCAGTATCCTGTCTTCCGAAAGTGGCCAATGTCAGGTGCCCCAGAGGGAATGAACAGAACAGGTAATCATCAAGTCATCCATCCCCTGTCACCATTCCTAGCTTCTGGCAAACAGAGGCTAGGGACAACATCACTGCCCATCCTGGATAATAGCCATTGATGGACCTATCCTCCCTGAACTTATCTAGTTCTTTTTTGAATCCTGTGATAGTTTTCTCCTTCACAACATCCTCTGGGAAGGCGTTCCACAGGTTGACCATGAATTGCGTGAAAAACCTGACCAGGATGGTAACAGTGATTGTGAAATGCCCCAGGGAGATTAGAGAGGCTACAAAAATGGAAAACTCTACAATAAGGGGAGATTTCAACTATCCCCATATTGACTGTTTATATGTCATCTCAGGATGAAGTGAAGACATAACATTTATAGGCACCAGAAGTGACTACTTCTTGGAAATCACAAGGGGAGAGGCAATTCTTGATTTAATCCTAAATGGTGCACAGCATCTCGTCCAAGAGGTTAATATAGTTAAACCACTAGTAATAGTAACCATAATGTAATTAAATTTAACATCCTTGTAGGGGGTGAAATACCAAAGAAACCTACCACAATAGTATTTTAACTTCAAAAAGGAAAACTACACAAAACCGAGGAAGCTAATTAAACAGAAATTGAAAGGAACAGTAACAAGAGTGAAATGCCTGCAATCTCCATGGAAACTTTTAAAATACTATAGTAGAGGCTCAGACTAAACGTATACCCTACATAATAAATAAATAATAAACAGTCAGATGATCAAAAATGACACCATGGATAAACAACAGAGTAAAAGAGGCAGTTAGAGGCAAAGAGACATCATTTAAAAATTGGAAGTCAAAGCCTACTGAGGAAAATAGAAAGGAGCATAAACTGTGGGAAGTCAAGAGTAAAAGTATAATTAGGCAGCCCAAAAAAGAATGTGAAGAGCAACTTGCAAAAGATCAAATACTAACAGTATTTTTTAAAGTACCTCAGAAGCAGGAAGCCTCCCAAACTATCACTGGGGCCACTGGATGATCAAGATGCTAAAGGAGCACTCAAGGAAGACCAGGCTGCTGTGAAGAAGCTAGATGAATTCTTTGCATTGATCTTCACGGCTGAGGATCTGAGGGAGAATCCCCCACCTGAGCCATTCTTTTTCGGTGACAAATCTGAGGAACTGTTTCAAACTGAGGTGTCAGTAGAGAAGGTTGTGGAACAAACTGATATATTTAAACAGTAATAGATCAGCAGGACCAGATGGCATTCACCCAAGAGTTCTGACGGAACTCAAATATGAAATTGCAGAACTACTAACGGTGGCATTTAACCAGTCACTTAAATCAGCCTCTGAACCAGATGTCTGGAGGATAGCTAACGTCACACCAATTTTTTAAAAGGTTCCAGAGGTGATCCTGACAATTACAGGCTGGTAAGACCAACCTCAGTACTAGGAAAAATATTTGAAATTATAGTAAAGAACAGAATTATCAGACACATAAATGAACATGATATGTTGGGGAACAGTCAACATGGCTTTTGAAAAGGGAAACCATGCCTCACCAATCTAGTAGAATTCCTTGAGGGGGGTCAACAAACGTGTGGACAAGGGTGATCCAGTGGATATAGTCCACACTTAGATTTTAGAAAACCTTTGACAAGGTCCCTCACCAAAGGGTCTGAAGCAAAGTAAGCTGTCATGGGATAAGAAGGAAGGCCCTGTCATGGATCAATAAATGGTTAATATAGGAAACAAAGGGTAGAAAAAAAGGGTTAGTTTTCAAAGTGGAGAGAGGTAAATAGCAGAGTTCCCTGGGATCTGTACTGGGGCCTGTGCTGTTCAACATATTCAGAAATGATCTGGAATAAGGGGCAAAGAGTCACAACGGGCTCTCACAAAACTGGGTGATTGGGCAGCAAAATGGCAGCTGAAATTCAATGTTGATAATTCCAAAGTATTGCAGTATCTGCCCACCTAACAATCTGAAGATTGAGGATCTCCCCTCCCTGAACTTTTGAGTGCTGGTCTAAACCAAACCTATGAACCTGTTGCAGTTGGATCGTCATTAGTTGTCACATTTTTCTCCTCTATTATCCTTCCCTTCCCACATTTTCTCTGTACCTCTCCCATCACGTATTTTGATAACTTCCTAATGCTGAATCAAATACAAGCGTAGGCAGCCACTACAGTCAGCCCCTCATGACTTCATCAGGAATGCCACTTTTGGCTATTTGTAGATGTCAATCATAAAATGAACATGACTTCGACAGGAGCAGAAATCTAGCTGCCCTATGCTGGGGGCTCAGTCTGGACAACACTTAATCACTGACCATGCATAGGACATACAAATGGTACTTGACTTGCCCCAAGATGGATTATTCAAATGAGTGAAGATTGGCAAGTTAAGACTAAATGTGCCTAGTGAATGGTATCTAGCAGCCTGATCCAACTCCCCTGAAATGAGCAGCTAGATTGTCAGGAAGGATGGCCCCCTGGATGAGGCACTTAGAAGACCAGTGTTCAAATCTCTGCTTCCTGAGTGGTCTTGGGAAATCACTTATTTGCTCTATGTGTTGGTTCCCAATCTGTAAGATAGGCATCATAGCTAGCACTGCCCTAGCTGAGAAGGGTCTGGTGAGGCTAAATAGATTAAAGATTGTGGAGGTGCTGCGATACTATGATAAGGGGTTTGGGGGACATGTAAGTACCTTTACTAGATCACTGGCACCAAGAACAGTTGCCTTTTGAGAGAGTGGCATATGATTCTGCTGACCACATTGTGCCAGATCCTACAGTCCTTGCTCCTATGGGCAGGAGTTTTGCCATCAGGAATCTCCTTTGAACCGTGTCTTTTGTTTTTATTTTAGCCGCTTGCCTGCACCCAGACAAATGGCCTCATTCTTTTAACTAATGGCAAAGTACCTCCAAGGCAAGAAAATTTAGATGTATGGATTTTGGCTGTGGTTTGAAGCCTGTCATAAATATTCCCCCCTTCCATCCCCCCCAAAATCTACATACCTTTCTGCATATTTTACAACATAATCTAATAGAGAAATATTCCAACATGGCACCTGCTAAAAATACTTAGGTTATTGAAATATGAATGTAATATAGAAGAGATAGCTGTGCTACCTAGCTCCTGGTTTGTGAAAAAAAATATTAGAAAGAATCATTACCTTTAAAAGATTTTATTGCAGAGGGTGGGGAGAGAGAGCTGATTTTTTTTTTTTTTTTTTTTTAGAAAACCAAATTCAACTTGACTTTCCCTTTTTCCTACAAGAAAAAAAAAAGAATTTTTCATAAACATTTTCCCCTCTGGCTGGAATATTAGGACGGTATATTAAATTACTCCCCAAAAGGAGGACCTAGAAACATTTACATAATAATGTCCCCACTGTGCTTTTGACAGATGGGTTTCATCGACGCAGACATACGGTTAGGGTCTTAGCAATAGATTAAAGAAACAACAACAATACAGTGTAACATAATAAAAGTGTATTGTAATGGACATCATAACTTGTGGCCAAGTTTAAATTTCCAGTTGGTGTATGAAAGTCGCATTCCATTAGACAAAATAAATGTCACGCTGCAAAGCATTAAAGATGAGTTGACTGAGCCATTTATTTTTACTTTATATTTTATTCTATTCTGCTAGACTCTATTTATGCAATATTTGAAAAAAATAACACAATCTCACACTGTACTACAAGATTATTATTGGCACCTAGAGATGAGTGCTGCAGAAGAGCAAGATATTATTATTATCAGTGCGAGGCGCTGTACCAACACGGAGAGAGAGACAGTCCTTGCTCCATCAAGTTTACAATCCAAGTAGGCAGAAGAGATGAAGGGTGGGAGAGGAAACAAAGGGGAAGTGAGTGGGCCAAGGTGAGATAGCAGGTCAGTGGCACAGGTAAAGATAGAACATAGATCCCCTGAATCCCCATCCAGTGCCCTAACCCTCTGGAATGCAAGTCTTGGTATATAATGATAGCCTCCCACAATCACTGCAGAGTAAAGAGATCTGAGTGTGATTGTTTTTACTTTTCTCAAGTATTCCTAGGCTGCAGCAAATGTGCACCTCTCTCCAGTCATGACTTGGTGCAGCTCCATGATAAAAGACATCGCAAACTATATTGACTGGTTTTCTCTGGCTGTCTCTTGGTTTTGAGAGTTTCACTGACCCAAGTGCTACTGTCCCTTTAACATCAAGTTTTGGGGGCTTCCTCATGTCCGTCAGTCCCACTGGCTGTCCAGACACTTTGAGTGGAGCTGTGAGGACTGAGCTTATCAAGTGCAGTCTCCTTGGGTGCCTGACTCTCTCTACTGGGACAATAATGGTCTCTTCAGGAGGAGATTTTAAAGTCTGTATAGAAATGGCATTCTGCTAGGTTGTGTTAGGCAAGAGGTACAAAGTGCTGCGCGATACCATGATTCAGGAGATACCAACCATGTCTGTGATACTATCCTTTCCCCAGCAACAGACTCTCATGTGATGGCTGAGTTGTGTAATGACTCCAGTTGACATGGCATGTACCCAATGGGGCTCACTCTGCCTCAGAGGTGCTTCTGTATGCCCTATTAACCTGATACATACCCTAACAACTGCAAAGCACTGAAGGAGGAAGTTTCTTGGAGAAGGGAGACAAGCAGAAAGGCAAACATATCAAGCAGCTTACTGAGCACATCAGCCCGATAGTCCAACACCTCCCATATCCCTGGTCAGGCATTACTCAAGGTTCACTTGGTATGTGCTCCTGGTACTAGATGCTCACATGGTGCTAGATGCTGTGCAAACACATGGTCCCCAGCCCAAAGAGCTTACAATCTAAATTGGAGGACAGCCAAAGTGTGAGAGAAAGGAAGTATTGTTATCCCCATTTTACAGACAGGGAACTGATGTACAGATTAAGCAACTTTCCCAAGCTTGCACATGGTGTTTGAATCTACATCCACATGGGTGACTGGACATGGATCCATGCATGTGGTTGTGCTAAAACCTCCTCACTGTCCACATTAAATCCCAGAAGCACAGGTTTCAAGGTGTGTATGGGGGAAAAATGCTAACATGCCTGAGGGTTGTGTGTATCAACATGTCTTGGGCAAAGGCATGGCCCCATACCATGACAGTTTCTGCAGTGGATGGGGCTAAATAGCATGCACCAGGTCCTGAGTTCAGTAGTCCTCCAGCCCTGTCCCCCCAAAGCACTGATCCTTTCCTGCCTGACCGTTACTCAAATCTCTAAAAGGTCCCAGTCTTCACCGGTAGTAGTGAGCTGCGCTGACCACTTTAGAACAGTTTTGCAGTGCACTCCTTTCACCGGCACACATGAATATGGAACAAGGTCTGAGGGCTGCCATGGGTGCTTATCAATGTGTGGTTGGAGTACACTGGCCTCTACAACTTCTCCCACAGCACTAGGTGTAAGTTCCTGTACTGGGAAGTTTTGGGGAGGATGGCACAGGCAGAAATTCATTGAACTCTGGCCCCAGCGGTAGGAAGTGATAAAGTACCTCAAGCTCTGGTACCAGAAAGCAAAAGACTCCAGGTGCAGGAAAAATCCTGCAATATGTGCCTTCTTCAAAGAGCTGGACCGCATGAGAACATAAAAACGGCCATACTGGGGGAGACCAAAGGTCCATCTAGCCCAATATCCTGTCTTCCAACAGTGGCCAATGCCAGGTGTCAAGGAGAGAATGAACAGAACAGGTAATCATCAAGTGATCCACCCCTGTCACCCATTCCCAATGATCTCCAGGGCTTCCAGTACTTAGAGGGAGGTAACTCACGACCCACTCCTCAAGACTATTGGCCTCCTTATCTGACAGGTTGGTGATGAAAGCCAGGGCAGGGAGGCAATGGGGAACATGCGTGAGGTGGCCCTAGCAGACACAGAGAAAGGCCATCCTCCCCTCACTCAAATGGTCTTTGTGACAGAATGAGGAGTTTTAGCCTGACCCATCACTCTGGGCAATTGGTCAGTGTCCCCACATGGGGCAAATGAGGAAGATAATTGGTCAAAGACTGAATAATTAATCAATTAACCAGGTGGCTCAGCTCATAAGCTGAGGAGAGCTAGAAGAGAGGCAGGCAGAGGAAGAGAAGAGAAGGGGAGGCTGGAAGGAAGAGCCAGGGATGTCCAACATCTCAGGGATATGAGAGCTCTCACCCTGTGCCTAGGGGCAATGTCAGAACCTTGAGCTGTTGGGAACTTGTTCTGTGATAGTCACACTGTAAATAAAACTCTAGGTGTTGAACTTGCCCAGAGTGCTGTGTGCGGACTGCTTGCAGAAAGGAATCCTTGGTGAGGGAGCCCCTCCCTGTGACAAATGGGGGCTTGTCTGGAGGCTTCCACTCTCTGGTGTAGAAGAAGGGCTGGAGACGAGAGCCGACAAGAAGGCATGGTGGACTGGGGCAGCATGGAGGCACTCATGTGCCGGATAGTGGAATAACAGAAGGAGTTACAGAAAACACCCCAAGAGTTTCAACAGATCCAACGACAAGAAAGATGGTCCTTGTTATTTTGGCAAGCTGGACATCAACACAGCCACAGCGATTTATTATAAGCCAGGTACAGATGCAGCTCATGGAGAAGCTGGTGAGTCCCCTGGCTGGGGGTAATAGCTAAGCATTGGGCTTGGGGCTGTTCAATAATTGGTCAGGTGGATGACCCCAATACATTTTTAATAACATTTAAGAGGGTGGCATCAGAAGCAGACTGGGAGAAGAGAATATGGACCCTCTGATGTGCTCCCTACCCTTAGGAGAAGCACAAGTGGGTTACATGGGGATAGGTGATGCCCAGTCAGCTGACTACAGTAGAGTAAAAGCAGCCATTCTAGATCGAATGGGGGTATCTGCTGAATGGTACAGGCAGAAGTTTCAGTCAGCAAGATGGTCAGAGGCTATATGTCCTAGGGCCTTTGCCCAAAAATTGATTGATTGGGCCGCTAGGTGGCTAAGTTCTGATGACCATGGAATTGGGGAGGTCATGACCTCCATTATTTTGGAGCAACTGTTACAGTGTCCTCCTCAGGTCACTGGGGTTTGGGTTTGGTGACACCAACCCACTACATTAGAAGCTGCTGTAAAACTCACTGAAGAATTTGTGGAGGTAGGCATAAGCCAGTTTGTCCATTTCAAAATGACCCAGGGAGGATAAGTGGGGAGTCAGGGAGGGTAGACCACAGGAAAAGAAGAGGGAGGACAAGAAGGAGTTCCCATCCATACACCAACCAATTGTGTGTTACAAGGGCCGGGGGTTCAGGATATTTGGGAAAAGGCTGCCCATATATAGACTGTAATTTTGCTGACTTCTCTGAGTGGACAGTAATCCTTCGTGGGCCAGTCAAAATGGATGCCCGCCATCTCTGTGAAACTGAGGTGCTGACAAGGGATATTCCCGATACTCTCTGTTGCTGGGTGCTTGGTGGGCAGGAGAGACTGAGTGAAACCCTATTGGATGGTGCCAGGAGAGAGAGTAAAACTGACATGTATTCATACGGAGGAGAAAAATCTGTCCAGTGGAGAGTACCTCTGGAAATGTGGGGAACATATGATGGAAGTGAGTTGGGGTGGTCAGAACCTTTCCCCAACTGGTATTAACTGCAGCAGATAGGACCCCCTTTCCTTTAAAGGCGATGGGTGGGAGGAGGAATGCCTGGAAACCCAAATAGCCAGAATGGGCAGGAGTAGAGCAAGTGTGGTATTAATGAAAAGGCCCATAAGCCGTGGAGAGGCTGGAGAAAGAAGAAATGGGAAAATCCTAGATGGGAAACAAGCCAGGAACCAAATCCTGGGGGAAAACCCCAAGGTTGAGAGGAATGAAAAGGGGACTGAACTAGGACAAGGTTTGATAGAGAAGGTAGGGGAAAGACTGAGACCACGGGAGGGAGAAAAGAGCCTAGAGGAAAACAAAAATGGGGGAGGTGTGTGAGTAGCCTGAGGCTAGCTCACCACTCTTGGCGCTCAGTAGAGATCCCCATATGGAGTAAGTTAGAGAGATAATTTACAAAGATTGAATGATTAACCGATAATCAAGGTGGCTCACATCATCAACAGAAGAGAGCTAAAAGAGATACTGGAAGAGGAAGGAGGAAAGGGATAGGCTGTAAGGAAGAGCCAGACATGCCCAGGATCTCAGGGAGATGAGTTTTTTTCACCCTATGACTAGGGAGAATGTAAGAAACTTGAGCTGTGGGGAACCTGTTCTGTTTTATTCACACTATAAATAAAGCACTGGGTTTTGAACTTGGCACCAGAGCTGTGGGAGGACGATCTGCAGTAAGGAATCCAGGATGAGGAAATTCTGCCCTCTGACAGTGGCCAGCCAAGCCTCAACTGTAAATTCAACATTTTATTGAATTATCACAAGCCACTATAAAATCTTTGACAGACACTACAGAAGAGATTTTCAGTGACCGATCATATTTCCCTTGAGTCTGTGTTTGATGGCCAACAGGCTGAAAGCAGGGGCGGGGGCAGAAAGGTCTGTTTCAGAGACAAGACATTTGTATTAGATTATTGCTTCTCCAGAGTTACAGTTGTTTGCTGCTCCTTTCAGGAACACACACTTTCAGTACAGTACCTCCACCACCTTTATAAATGGGTGCTGTGTGGAAGGTATGGGAAGGGGGATAGTATCAGGACTGGTTACGTACGGGAAGGAGAAGGGCCTTTGCTTCTCCAAGGAATGCAGCAGTGGTCCTCTGTTACCGTACAAATGTTTTCAAGCATTCCTGGTTCCGGGTGTCTGGGATCTCCCCACTCGGAGCCATGCTGCAGAACCCGGGAGTGAATGGGGGATCTGCTCTGGAAGCTACACAAACCAAATTGGTGGACTTTTGTAGTGGGGAGGCAAGTGGTTTGGGGTCTTGATCTTAAGGTTAATGGAACAAAGTAAAGTTGCTGTGTGACTCTCTTCCTCCATTCCTTTCTTTGTCTTTCATTGGATGAAGAGACCAGAATTTTCCTGATTTTGCAGGGGCTGGTCTGGGGACTGGTGGCCATTTACGATGGTTTTCTTCTCCCACTCCATGCAGGCCCCATCCACTGACTTAGTATATAGTCCATTTCCATTTGGATTGTCTCCCAGTCTCATAAACTTGTGTCTGCAAATTTCCAATGCAGCAGAAACTCCAGCTGGTTCTTGAGGTTCTATGGCAGCAAAAATGTGCGTGGTGCCCCTCCGTAGTTCACCAGACCCTACCTTCATGATATGGAGAGTGGTCACTTTGGATGAGCTATTACCAGCAG
This sequence comes from Eretmochelys imbricata, assembly GCF_965152235.1. NCBI lineage: Eukaryota > Metazoa > Chordata > Testudines > Cheloniidae > Eretmochelys > Eretmochelys imbricata. The sequence continues at coordinate 7,273,344 of NC_135576.1, forward strand.
GATAGTGAGTTTGTGTGTGTGGTTTTTGGAGGGGGGTGAGGGGGTGAGAGAACCTGGATTTGTGCAGGAAATGGCCCACCTTGATGATCACTTTAGATAAGCTATTACCAGCAGGACAGTGGGGTGGGAGGAGGTATTGTTTCATGATCTCTGTGTGTATATAATGTCTGCTGCAGTTTCCACGGTACGCATCCGATGAAGTGAGCTGTAGCTCACGAAAGCTCATGCTCAAATAAATTGGTTAGTCTCTAAGGTGCCACAAGTACTCCTTTTCTTTTTACAAGCAACACAGATATTTCTCTGGCACAGATTGCCAGATCCCCATTACAGGAATGGAAAATCACTTCCCCTTTCCAGTCTAGTACTTTCAAAACTCTTATGTTCTTCAACCAATGGCCTGCCCTTAAAAGAAGACATTGGGAACAGTTAGCATTGCCTCTGAAATAAATGCACCTCTCCCCACCCCCCAGCCCAATCACACACACAGACATATATTTTAAAAAAAACAATTATTTCCTGCTACCTACCATTTTCAACAGGTGCTCCTTTTCTCAGGGGACTGCAAAAGTTGCCTGAGATATAAGGATAATGAGACAATTGCATCCCTGAGAAGTATCTATCGTGTGGCCTCCAACAGGAAATTTATGTTATGTAGGGGGATTTCTTAGCTGCTTTGAAAGGAAAGAAAAAATATAATGTTGCTCTTCTGAGTGACTTGTCAGGACCTTAGGCTAAGGAGGGTGAACCTATTGTACCCGGGAACCAAAAGCAGCAGCCCAGGAACAGTGGGGGCAGACAGAGAAGGACACTTGAGGACTACTCATTGGCATTGATAGAAGGAGTCAGGAGCAGTTTGATTTTATGAGAGAAACGGAGGAACGGGCTGTGGAGGGGGAGGAATGTTATTTGCCAGAGATTGGAGCCAATAGTGATCCAGTTCCTGAAGCAGGACGAATGGTCCAGGGAGTGGGAGCTTGCCCAAAGGGACAAATGGTGGAAAGGATTTGGGTCCCATTTGCTGCAATAGACACTGCCAGGGTCTGGAGACTGGCTCCTTCTCCTCCTCCAGCTCCTCCTCCTGTGTCTGCAGCCCAGAGTGTTCTTGAAGCAGAGGATCCAAATCCCCCTGCCCCAAATAACAGGGGGAAAGCTGCAGGACTCCAGGCACCACCACCTGCAATGGCAGCCGAAACTCCTCCCAGGAGGAGCCCTGTGACCATGCAGGAGGGGAACAATGAGCCTGAGCCTGTTACCGAAGTCCATCATATGTCCGACTCCCAAACCCTGCGCAGGAGATGTTCCCATTTGTCCCTCTAGACCATTTCCCACAGCCGTTCCCCCCTTGGCCTTCATCTCCCCCAGACAAGGACGTGGGGTGGTAGGCATTAAAGTTCTAATGTTTTTTGGGGGTCTGATCCATTCTGCTTTCATTCACAGTTCTTTTTCTAAAAAATGTTCAGTGCTACACTACATTTACTAGTTTCGATACTTTTGTGTGGACCTTTCACTCTGGCTGTGACAAAAGGGTACATTTTTTGTTCCCCTCCAGCTTTGGGCCCCACCAGTTGGTCTCTTGAGTCCCATAACTCCCCAGACCCCAAAACTGCATGGTGTCTGTGACCCTCCCAAAACCCCCGTCAGCCTATTAACCCCACTCTTCCAGCGCTATCTGAAGACTACCTAGTAAGCTGGAGACATGTGGAAAGCACAACGTGCACAGAAATAACAGATTTTTTTCCTTCCCCCGTTAGTAAAGCTAAGGGTGGATCAAGTTCCCTATGGGTTTTTACAACACAGAGAATTGGAGGAAAAAAGTGAAGTAACTGTTCCACAACATACTGAACAGAGCTAAAATGGTGCCTACTCAAGCCCCCAGCCATTACCGCTTTGAACCATGGGGTAACTCACAGTTAGCAGCCAGGAAGTGCCCTTATGCCTGCACACAATCAGAACAGTTGGAAAAGCCCCTCCCAAATTCTTCATCAACTCTTCTCAAAGTCCTACAAATACTGTATATTCCCCCCCCTCCAAACTGTGGTCCGGTGAACAGTTGTGAATGTGAACACAAAACAAAAGAACAATAAATGAAATTTAACTGGGCAGACCCAAACCAAACCAAAAGGTGTTATACCAGAAGAGGCGATCTCCCCCAGTTACGCACAGTGAGTCACAATCTAACCAATTAGCTAATGACCATTGGTAGGAGGGGAACTAAACTGTGTGTTGGAAACACAATGAGTATGAATGTTCCCTGTTATGTTTTTACAGCAGGTGTGTGCGGTGTGGTGCTTTGTTTGGGATCAGGCTGAGGTCATCCACAGGCTGCTCAGTGTTCCAACCAAGATGTAGGCAGAAATTTCATCTTGGTGTCCCTGGCCCGATGTGATCCAGCACCAATGTAAACAATCACTGGATCAGTCTGTCTGTACAGGTTTTGACAGCCAATTCTGTCCCTATTCTGTCCTAAAGTTCTCACCTTTAATGTCACAAATGATATGAAGCACACAGCATGCCACAATAATGCTGATGGCGTTAGTCACATTTGCATCCAACTGAGCATCTAGGCATGACCAACGAGCCTTCAGCCACACTAATGGATATTCCATTAACATGCGGCAGCTGCTTAGTTTGAAGCTCAATTCTCTTTTTGCAGGGTCATTGATGCCGGGGTAGGGTTTCATTAGCCAGAGTTGGAGCAGGTATGTGGTGTGCCCCAGAATAACACTAAGCACAAAGATATGGTACAAAACCACTTCATTTCAAGGGAATAAAGTCCTTTTCTCCTGCTTCAAGTACAATCCCAATCTCCTCAGCACTTTGACAACATGAACCTTTCTTGTGTGTCCGATGTCAGTGGTCATGAGCCAGTCTTTGTGATCCACTAAGGCTTGAAGAAGGGATGAATAGGAACCATTTTAATGGATGTACTCACTCGCTCCTTTTGGTGGGTTAAGTATGGGGATGTGGGTACCACTGATTGATCCCCCACAGTTTGGAAATCTCATTGTTTAGAACCCAGCTAGAATTTACGGAACTTTGATGATGACGACCCCCTTTGGGTATAGGGTGACCAGATGTCCCGATTTCATAGGGATAGTCCCGATATTGGGGCTTTTTTTTATATGGGGTCCTATCATCCCCCACCCTCTGTCCTGATTTTTTACACTTGCTATCTGGTCACCCTATTTGGGTAGATGAGAGTGTTGACAGAATCACAAACTGACACCATCATGAACCCAATCGTTGACTTCCACAGCCTGAAGTGGTTTGCAACTGACCAGTTGTTGTCCAGTATGGCCAGCTTCCAGAAGGCAATAACCACCCATTTCTGCACTGGTATGGGTCTACGGAAATGAGTTTTCTGCCACTGTATGGCTCCTTACCAAGCTCCAGAAATATTTTCTTTCTCACTCTGAAGTTCTGCAGCCACTGGTTGTCATTTCAGGTTTCCAAGACGATGTGATCCCACCTCCTTGAGCAGGTTCTCCTGTCCAGAAGCGGCAATCCACCCACAGACATATAGTCACAACATTGGTAGTCTCTGGCATCTCTGGGTCATGGGGATGCAGTGGATCAGTCACCATACTGGTCATTAATTTTCAGATTGTGGGAAAAGTCCAAATCTATTCACCCAAGATTCTCACCGGTTGCGTACTGCAACACACAAACACATTGTCAGTCACTCATTCCATTTCTTCCACCAAGTTGGGAGGGAGAGAAGGGTGAGTGGGAACTGACATCGATAAATGCATGAAGGCGGTGGACCGTACTACCAATGCACAGCAAGATGGTTCCAAGAGTGTCTTCTGTGATGCACAGAACCCTTGCATACCACCCCTGAAATGCTAACACCAAACACGTGTACCAAAAAGTGGCAGTATGAATGCATTTGTATGCATACATACAGCTTGTATCCATGTCCAGCTCAGCATATGTCACATTCAGAATGAGTATGGGCTACATAAATGTGCATATGCATGGGTAAGTACCAGAATAGGTTACATCTACATTGGTACGCATAAGGTAGAGCTAGGAAGAGAATCCAGATCTCCTGAGACTTACTCTAGTCCCTAAACTACAAGATTATCCTTCCTTTTCCCCAAGCCTCTGAAATCTCAAAAACTGGTCTTGAAACTTAAGGAGATCAGCCATTCTCAGGGGATGCCAGCATTTGCGCTTGCAGTTCTTTCTGTAAAAGAGAAGTAGAAAGCATATATCTACATGCTTTATTCAAACAAGTTACTGGGCTCAATATAGAAGTAACTGGTTGAAATTCTCTAGCCTGTGTTATATGGGTGGTCAGGCTAGATGATTTAATGGTCCCTTCAGGCCTCAAAATCTATGAATCTGTGAGTTTATTAACATTTCAGAACCTTACACCATTTGAGTCACATTCCATTCTAGAAAGGTACAATGATTCAGGAAGATCTTATTTTCTGACAACCTGTTTGCTGCCCTTACCCTTGAGACAAACAGAGAATAGTATTTCCAGATGGCTATAGATAATCCTGTACTAATTTTTGAGTGCAAATACATACAAACAGCAATCTTTTTTTTAAAAAAAACCTCTGTGCAGAACATGTAGTACATGAACTGCAGATAGAGGAGAAATGTTTACTTTTAAGCAAACTTCTTCCCTATTAATTCTCATCAGCCTCTAGAGACAAATGTTTTTAATTTCTTATTCTTAAACACTTTTTTCCCCTGGTTGCAGTCATGTTCCAGCCTCAAATTACTGAGAAATAGTGGGGGAAAACACAAACACCTTGTTTCAAGCATTGTAGAAGGAGAATCAACTTAGTTTAGGTAAGAATCAACCCAAGGCTTTCACCAAAATCTGGAAATAAGACTGATTTTAATGATGGGCTCCCAATATCCCACACGAACGGTGTACCTTAGACAAATCCATTATAGTAGAGCTGTGTGCTGACAGAAAGACGGGTGAGGGACTGGAATCTAGGCCTTTGTTTTCCTACTTGAACAAAAAATTTATTCAGGGCCATAGCTAAGGAAAGAAGCAAAACCCCTGGGAAAACAGAAGACTTCTGTTAATTGCATTTGCTGGAAAATGTTTATCATTTGTTCCGGAATAAAATACTCAGATTCCCAGTTCACGTAAATCGGCCCAGGTCCATTGACTTTTGTGGAGCTTCGTCAATTCACACGAGTGGAAAATCTAGCCTAATGAGTCAGTAGCACATTAGCGTAGCCCAGGGTTCAGATTGCATATTGTAGCCTGATCTATAGATTATGTATTAATTATATTGATTACTTAAGAATTCCCAGTTATCACTTTGAGGGTGAACAGGTTCTTGTCCCAAGATTGGGCCCAGTATTATTCACATTATTATTTACTGGGGAACCCCAATGTGCAGAACTGCAACATGCAGACTATAGGAACCCTTCTATATTTACAAATAGTTTATTAATACACTGAACACAGTGACAAACACTCCAAATCAGTAAGGTAAGTCGCCAGCCAGTCAGGCAGCGGCACAGACAGCTGTAGCGGCCCAGGAGCCAGCAAACAGAGCTGTAAACAGGGGAGTTTCAGTGGGAGTTTGAAAGGGGAGTTTGTCTTGTGGTGCTCGTTTGGGGTTTGGTTTCGCTGTAGGTGGTGGGTTTTGGTATGGTTTGTCTTTCCCAGATTAAAAGGATTTCGGTGGGAAGGCTATGACCGATACAGAGGCAGCAGTGGGAGTGACCCATGTAGTGGAAGACACAATGGAGATGACTGGATGTGGAAGCTGCGGTATGTCCATGATCCTGGAGGGGGGACCTGGTAAGAGTTTTGTCTGCATGAAATGCTGTCTGATAGAGCCAATGGAGGAAAAGATCCGAGGACTGGAGATGCAGGTGGACAGTCTGGTTGGGTTTAGAAGGGCGTTCAAGCAGATTATGGAGCAAAGACATGAGGCAGCTGAAGGTAAAAGCTCAGACTTGCAGATGGAAGCAGGACTGAGGAATTCTAAGGGGAGACTGCTGGGTGAGGAAAGTGGACAGTGGAAGCATGTGACTAAGAGAACCAGGCAGAGGAAAAGACGGGCCAGTGAAGGAAAAAATAGAGCTCAAGAACAGGTTTGCAGAGTTGAAAAATGAAGAAGGGGCTCAGCAGGTGGTTATGAAAGTGGAAGGGCAAGGAAGAAGAGAAGAGTAGCTAGTCCTATAGGAAAAAGGGAAAAGTCAATGGAGACTACACTAAATATGAGCCCCAGGAGGATACAGAATGGGTTGAAGAGGATTACAAGGGAGAATAGGAATGGAAAGAACTTGCAGCCAGAGGGAACAGAGGATAGACTGGAGAATAGCACCGTCACCAGGAAAAGGCAGGTCTATGTGATCGGGGACTCCTTACTGAGAAGAACAGACAGGACTGTAACAAGAGCTGATCCAGAGAATAGAAGGGTGTGCTGTCTTCCAGGTGCTAAGATATGGGATGTAGACTTGAGGTTGAAAAGGATCCTAAAGGGACCGGGAAAGAATCCATTGATTATCCTTCATGTGGGAACAAATGAAACCGGTAGATTCTTGCTGGAACGTATCAAGGGAGACTATGCCAGGCTGGGGAAGACGCTTAAGGAAATCGAGGCTCAGATGATCTTCAGTGAGATTCTGTCTGTTCATAGAGAAGGGCAACAAAGGTGTGACAAGATTGTGACTATCAACAGATGGCTCAGGCAGTGGTGCTATAAGGAGGGCTTTGGGATGTATGGCCACTGGGAGGCATTCATGGACAGAGGACAGTTCTCTCGGGATGGATTTCTTCTGAGTAGGGAAGGAAATAGACTTCTAGGATGGAGGCTGGTACAACTGATTAAGAGAGCTTTAAACTAGGAATTTGGGGGAGATGGTTGGGAGATGTCCAGGTAATCTCCACGCCGGATTTTAGCATTGAGAGGAAAGAAAACCAAGTAAGAAAGGATACAGCCATCAGTAGGAGAATGGACATAAGGAGGAAGGGCAGTGTGGGTTCCAGTCTAATAGGTCATACTGGCTGTAGAATGTCCGTGCCTAGTCGGGTAAAGAATGTGAGTGAGGCCAAACAGCAAAAATTAAGATGTTTGTACACCAATGCGAGGAGCCTAGGTAACAAAATGGAGGAACTAGAGCTACTGGTGCAGGAAGTGAAACCAGATATTATAGGGATGACAGAAACATGGTGGAACAGTAGTCAAGATTGGACTACAGGTATTGAAGGGTATGTGCTATTTAGGAAAGACAGAAATAAAGGTAGAGGTGGTGGAGTAGCATTGTATATCAATGATAAGCTAGAATGTCAAGAAATAAGAAGCGATGGAATGGATAAGACAGAGTCCGTCTGGGCAAAAATCACATTGGGGAAGAAAACTACTAGAGCCTCCCCTGTGATAGTGCTTAGGGTGTGCTATAGACTGCCAGGATCTAATGTGGATATGGATAGAGAGCTCTTTAATGTTTTTAATGAAGTAAATACTAATGGAAATTGTGTGATCATGGGAAACTTTAACTTCCCAGATATAGACTGGAGGACGAGTGCTAGTAATAATAATAGGGCTGAGATTTTCCTAGATGTGATAGCTGACGGATTCCTTCATCAAGTAGTTGCTGAACCGACTAGAGGGGATGCCATTTTAGATTTGGTTTTGGTGAGTAGTGAGGACCTCCTAGAAGAAATGGTTGTAGGGGACAACCTTGGTTCAAGTGATCATGAGCTAATTCAGTTCAAACTGAATGGCAGGCTAAACAAAAATAAAACTGGGACTAGGGTTTTTGATTTCAAAAGGGCTGACTTTCAAAAATTAAGGAAATTAGTTAGGGAAGTGGATTGGACTGAAGAATTTATGGATCTAAAGGCAGAGGAGGCCTGGGATTATTTCAAGTCAAAGCTGCAGAAGCTATTGGAAGCCTGCATCCCAAGAAAGGGGAAAAAATTCATAGGCAGGAGTTGTAGACCCAGCTGGATGAGCAAGCATCTCAGAGAAGTGATTAAGAAAAAGCAGAAAGCATACAGGGAGTGAAAGATGGGAGAGATCAGCAAGGAAAGTTACCTTATTGAGGTCAGAACATGTAGGGATAAAGTGAGAGAGGCTAAAAGTCAAGTAGAGTTGGACCTTGTAAAGGGAATTAAAACCAATAGTAAAAGGTTCTATAGCCATATAAATAAGAAGAAAACAAAGAAAGAAGAAGTGGGACTGCTAAACACTGATACTGGAGTGGAGGTTAAGGATAATCTAGGCATGGCCCAATATCTAAACAAATACTTTGCCTCAGTCTTTAATAAGGCTAATGAGGATCTTAGGGATAATGGTAGCATGACAAATGGGAATGAGGATATGGAGGTAGATATTACCATATCGGAGGTAGAAGCGAAACTCGAACAGCTTATTGGGACTAAATCGGGGAGTCCAGATAATCTTCATCCAAGAATATTAAAGGAATTGGCACATGAAATTGCAAGCCCATTAGCAAGAATTTTTAATGAATCTGTAAACTCAGGGGTTGTACCGTATGACTGGAGAATTGTTAACATAGTTCCTATTTTTAAAAAAGGAAAAAAGGTGATCTAGGTAACTACAGGCCTATTAGTTTGACATCTGTAGTATGCAAGGTCTTGGAAAAAATTTTGAAGGAGAAAGTAGTTAAGGACATTGAGGTCAATGGTAAATGGGACAAAATACAACATGGTTTAACAAAAGGTAGATTGTGCCAAACCAACCTGATATCCTTCTTTGAGAAAGTAACAGATTTTTAGACAAAGGAAATGCAGTGGATCTAATTTACCTAGATTTCAGTAAGGCATTGGATGAGGTGCCACATGGGGAATTATGAGTTAAATTAGAAAAGATGGGGATCAATATGAAAATTGAAAGGTGGATAAGGAATTGGTTAAAAGGGAGACTACAGTGGGTCATACTGAAAAGTGAACTGTCAGGCTGGAGGGAGGTTACCAGTGGAGTTCCTCAGGGATCGGTTTTGGGACCAATCTTATTTAATATTTTTATTACAGACTTCAGCACAAAATGTGGGAGTGTGCTAATAAAGTCTGCAGATGATACAAAGCTGGGAGGTATTGCCAATTTAGAGAAGGACCGGGATATCACATAGGAGGATCTGGATGACCTTGTAAACTGGAGTAATTGTAATAGGATGAAATTTAATAGTGAGAAATGTAAGGTCATGCATTTAGGGTTTAATAACAAGAATTTTAGTTATAAGCTGGGGACGTATCAATTAGAAGTAACGGACGAGGAGAAGGACCTTGGAGTATTGGTTGATCACAGGATGACTATGAGCCACCAATGTGATATGGCTGTGAAAAAAGCTAATGCGGCCTTGGGATGCATCAGGCAAGGTATTTCCAGTAGAGATAAGGAGGTGTTACTACCATTATACAAGGCACTGGTGAGACCTCACCTGGAATATTGTGTGCAGTTCTGGTCTCCCATGTTTAAGGAGGATGAATTCAAACTGGAACAGGTACAGAGAAGCGCTATTAGGATGATCCGAGGAATGTAAAACCTGTCTTAGGAACGGAGACTCAAGGAGCTTGGCTTGTTTAGCCTAACCAAAAGAAGGTTGAGGGGTGATATGATTGCTCTCTATAAATATATCAGAGGGATAAATACCGGCGAGGGAGAGGAATTATTTAAACTCAGTATCAATGTGGACACAAGAACAAATGGATAAAAACTGGCCATCGGGAAGTTTAGACTTGAAATTAGATGAAGGTTTCTAACCATCAGAGGAGTGAAGTTGTGGAACAGCCTTCCAAGGGAAGCAGTGGGGGCAAAAGACCTATCTGGCTTCAAGATTAAACTCAATAAGTTTATGGAGGAGATGGTATGATGGGATAACATGATTTTGGCAATTAATTGACCTCTAACTATTCATGGTAAATAGGCCCAATGGCCTGTGATGGGAAGTTAGATGGGGTGGGATCTGAGTTACTACAGAGAAGTCTTTCCTGGGTATCTGGCTGGTGAATCTTGCCCATATGCTCAGGGTTCAGCTGATCGCCATATTTGGGGTCAGGAAGGAATTTTCCTCCAGGGCAGATTGGAAGAGGCCCTGGGGGTTTTTTGCCTTCCTCTGTAGTATGGGGCACGGGTTACTTGCTGGAGGATTCTCTGCATTCTGAAGTCTTTAAACCATGATTTGAGGACTTCAATAGCTCAGACATAGGTGAGAGGTTTATCGCAGGATGGGGTGGGTGAGATTCTGTGGCCTGCATTGTGCAGGAGGTCAGACTAGATGATCATAATGGTCCCTTCTGACCTTAATATCTATGAATCTATGAATCTATACTACAGAATGTACATTTGAACACAGAATCATAGAATCATAGGACTGGAAGGGACCTCGAGAGGTCATTTAGTCCAGTCCCCTCCACTCAAGGCAGAACTAAGTATTATCTAGACCATCCCTGACAGGCATTTGTCCAACCTGCTCTTAAAAATCCCCAATGATGGAGATTCCACAGCCTTCCTAGGCAACTTATTCCAGTGCTTAACCACTCTGACAGTTAGGAAGTTTTTCCTAATGTCCAACCTAAACTGCCCTTGCTGCAATTCAAGCCCATTTCTTCTTGTCCTATTCTCAGAGGTTAAGAAGAATAATTTTTCTCCCTCCTCCTTGTGACAACCTTTTCTGTACTTGAACATCCATATACTCAAACTATCCCTGGCAGAACAGTCTGAAATGTTAGCCATCGTCTTCCTCATCACCATCGCCTTCCCCCTCATCACCAGTGGCCAACATTCTGGCACCTTCCCAGGCCTACATCTCTCTCTCTTTTCTCCTGCCCATAGGTTGGGATGTCACTTTTATAATGTTACGCTGATGCCACTATGTCTGATGCATATCAAGATGGGTTTCTCTTTATTTCTTCCTTATTTGCATTTCCTCACTATTTCCTCCTTACTAATGTTGGAGTGTCCTGCTCCTATAAGTTAGTATATCAATGATCTCAACTTATTATCATATACGTCAATTTGTTGCCATGGCCCCCTGGTGGTTGAATTCATGTTCCTGTGGTCAAAAATTCCCCTTAAACACTCTGTCTTCAGCTCCCCAATACTTGGGGTTTCTGTTGGGCCGTTTATCTGTGCCAAAATTCACAGGTCTCCAACCTTATGCTAACTTGCTGAAGATAATGTCTTACAGGATACAGGCCTGTAGGTTCCTTGCATTACTGCTGAATATAATAAAGGCAGAATCTAATGCAAACAATGAATATAATAAAGGCAAGCTAGCCCTATGGGCTGCAATACCTGGAATGGAGGTCAGAGAATATTTTGGTAAATAAAGAGGACATTCTTGTGGCATTTCCTGCCTAAATCAAATCTGGAAGCAATGGGAATCCTGTGGGAAAGTTTATTCTCGTTAGACTTCCAGATCAATCCTCTTCCAAAGAACCTCTGATATGCGGCATGAGCATCAGGTAAGTAACCAAAGTGACACCTTATGGTCAATGCAAGAATCCTCTTTGATTATCTTTGAGAATTCATGCAGGATGGGTAAGTTCCCAGAGGACTGGAGAAGGGCTAACATAGTGCCTATCTTCAAAAAGGGGAACAAATTGGGTCCAGGGAATTATAGACCAGTCAGCTTAACGTCAATACCTGGAAAGATCCTGGAACAAATTATTAAACAATCAGTTTGTAAGCACCTGGAGGATAATAAGTAATAACCAACATGCATTGGTTAAAAACAAATCATGCCAAACCAACCTTGTTTCCTTCTTTGACAGGGTTACTGCCCTAGTGAATAGGGGAGAAGCTGTAGATGTGATAGATCCTGATTTTAGTAAAGATTTTGACATAGTCCCACAGGACATTCTCATACTCAAACTAGGGAATTCTGGTCTACATGAAATTATTATAAAGTGGGTGGGTGCACAACTTGTTGTAAAAGCATACTCAAAGAGTAGCTATCAAGGATTCACTATCAAACCGGAAGGGTCATATTTCAGGGGGATCTGCAGGGGCTAGTCCTGGTTCCAGGACTAGTCAATATTTTCATTATGACTTGGATGATGGAGTGAGGAGATCTACAGATGACACAAGTTGGGACACCAAGCAATTCAAAATGGCCTTGATAAATTAGAAAATTTGTCTGAAATCCACAAGAAGAAATTCAATAGAGCCAAATGTAAAGTACTACCCTTAGGAAAGCAAAACCAAATGCATAATTACAAAATGCGGAATAACTGGCTAGGCAGTAGTACTGCAGAAAAGGGTCTGGGGATATAGTGGATCACAAATTGATTGCCAACAATGTGATGTAATTGCAGAAAGGGCTAATATCATTCTCGGTGCATTAACAGGAGTTTCATGCATAAGCCACAGGAGGTTCCTCTCTAATCAGCACTGGTGAGGGCTCAGCTGGAGTACTGTGTCCAGTTCTAGGTGCCACACTTTAAGAAAGATGTGGGATAAATTGGAGATAGTTCAGAAAACAACAAAAATGATATGAGCTTTGGAAAATCTGTCCTTCGAGGAAAGGTTAAAAAAACTGGGCCTGTTTAGTCTTGAGTAAAGAAGACTGAGGGGGGGATCGGATAATGGTCTTCAAATGTATTAAGGGCTGTAATAAAGAGGATGGTGATCAATACTTCTCCATCTCCACTGATGACAGGACAAGAAGTAATCTGTAGCAAGGTTAGGTATTAGGTTAGATATTAGAAAAAACTTTCTAACTCTAAGGATAGTCAAGTACTGGAACAAGAATGGAATGGAAAACCCACCTAATGAGAGGAGACTGAAAGAGCTTGGCTTGTTTAGCCTAACCAAATGAAGGCTAAGGGGAGATATCATTGTTCTCTATAAAAACAGCTAGGATGATGAGGCCATATAAGTATTATACATTCATAGATAATCCTTCCATTGGGCTCTGCTGAAAACGCCTCTTGAAATTATAGCAGCACTTTGGGACGTCCCACTTGTTTATACATTCATGTATATTGATGGCCCAGTGAGACAAAACAAAACACCAGAGCATGCAAGCTCCCAGGCCAGGTCAGCAGTTCTGCAGGGAGGCAAGCCTCCAGATATTATGATCTCATGGTGAAAGCTGGGCAATAAACAATAAACACCTGGGAAGCCCCAGGGTACACGATAAGTGAGACGCAGTAGACTAAAAAGACCCTGCTGGCATTGGAAAGGTGAGATAGGTTACCCAAATGCCCTTAAATAGCACCATCAGTAGCAAGGACCCCTGAAGAGGAGACAGATTGTTCGAGGAAAAGAAGGGAAACGACCTAAAGACAAGAGTGGTCAGAAGAGAGAAGCAGGGGGTAGGCATGAATGTTCAGATAAGAATCTGATTGCTTATTGCTTGGCGGCTTCTGCAGATCGAGCCTTGAAAGGCCAGCCTGCCACTGACAGCATGCCCAGATAAGCATGCTCTTAGAGATATTTACTAGGCTGGTGCTGTTCATCCCTCACTTTCATGAGCACTGAAGTTCACTCAGCATTCTTTAAAATATCATTCCTAATGTTTAATTACGGGAAGATGATCAGCTCTTTGTTTCGCATCTAAGCATCGCTAATGAAGAGGACAGAACCAGAGGAATACAAAACAGGCCTCGTATCAGTACACCAAATAGACATTTCCAGTACAGAGTCATTATTATTCATATTATGGTAGTGACTAGACGGCTGAGATTGGGGGCCCACTGGGGCTAAGTGCTGTAGAAACGCAGCTAGACAGACACTGCCCCCAAAAGCTTACTGTTGAAATAGACAGGACAGACAAAGGGCGGGAGGGGGGAAAGAGGAACAGAGAGGGGAAGGGACTTGCCCAAGGGCACACAGAAGGTCAGTAGCAGAGGCAGGTGACCTGCGTGTCAACCAAGTTTCAGATCCACACTGCCTCCTCACATAATAGCTAAGCTACTCTACCTTCTTCCTCTGCTGCATGTTGATAAAAAAAGTCTGCCAAGTAATCATTGTCAGGTGGAGGGGCAGGTGGACATAGCTGAGACTTATTATAAAGAAAACATACTTTTTAAAAATTGCAAATGCATATATATGAGAGGCAGTATGTCCTAATGGATAGCACACTAGTGACTAGACTAAGCTTCAGCAGACTTCAAGTCCCAACTCTAGCATGTTGAGTGACCTTAGACAAGTTACTGTACTTCTGTGCCTCAGTTTCCCCCTCTAACATGGAGGTGATGATATTTAGCTTTCCCGTGAAAAGCACTGTTAGGATATAGATATTCAGGTCTGTCTGTAAAGGCCTATACTCTAAAAATTTAGGTGTATTCTTATCACTTGGCTAGTTATAGAGGTACAAAAGAGAATCAAAATCACTGTCTGCCTGTGTAAGGGCCTTCTCTTACTGTGACAGTCTGAGGCCCTGTTCTTAGGCTAAGGCCATTGGCTAAGCAGCAGAGGCAGCCATAAGCTGGGAAGCAAATGGTCATATCCTCACATTCCAAACTAGTCACATTGAAAGAAGGTGCTATTGGGCTCTTAGAAATACAATCCTGTCCTGATAGTGCCTATGGCCTCCAGAGAAAGGGAAGTGCCTAGAAAATGTAAAAGGAAACTTAGTTTGATAGCATCCTGTCTGGCAAGAACTCACTTATCAATAGCTGGGATGTGAAATCCTCACTTCTGTATTGTTTTGTCATTATAGTTCCCACTTTGCTATTGTTTCTCTATATAATCTCTGTCTGGTTCTGTGATTGTTCCTGTCTGCTGTATAATTAATTTTGCTGGGTGTAAACTAATTAAAGTGGTGGGATATAATTGGTTAAATAATCATGTTACAATATGTTCGGATTGGTTAGTTAAAATTCAGGAAAATGATTGGTTAAGGTATAGCAAAGCCGAACTCAAGTTTTACTATATAGTCTGCAGTCAATCAGGAAGTGTGTGTGTGTGGGGGGGAAATGGGAACAGGGAATGGGGTTGGAGAAATTGGAATCATGTTTTGCTAAAGAGGGAAATGGGAACAGGGAATGGGAGTAAGGAAGTTGGAATCATGTTTGGCTAAGGGCAGGAATGGGAACAGGGACACAGGTGTAAGGCTCTGTGGTGTCAGAGCTGGGAAGGAGGACACTAAGGAAGGAAACTGGAATCATGCTTGCTGGAAGTTCACCCTAATAAACATCGAATTGTTTGCACCTTTGGACTTCGGGTATTGTTGCTCTCTGTTCATGCGAGAAGGACCAGGGAAGTAAGTGGGTGAAGGAATAAGCCCCCTAACAAGCACTATGAGATCTACTTATGAAAAGCACTCTACAACAGCTAGTTATTATTAATATTCAGAGCATCCTTGTCTCCCCACCATCCTTTATAGGTCTCTAAGCCTGAAAACATTTATGCATCTGCTTAAAGCACAAAGCCAGAAAGGACTACTGTGATCATCTAGTCTGACCACCTATATAACACAGGCCATGGAGTTTCACCAAAATAATTCCTAGACCATGTCTTTCAGACAAATATCCAGTCTTGATTTATAAATTGTCAGTGATGGAGAATCCACCCTGACACTTGGTAAATTGTTCCAGTGGTTAATATAGGTCATCCCGTTGTCTTAAATGGGCTACTCAACGGCTCAAAGTTAGTAATGTGCTTAATCATTTGTCTGTCAGCTTTTGGGGGTAGGGATTGTCTCTTAATATGTAGGTATGGGATACATGTCCTCTGATCCACAGCTGATTTTACTCCATTGCATTTCCCAGCTAGAAAGCATGGCCCTTTATCTCAAGCTGGAAAGACTCACACTTTTAGCTCTGGATGTCTCCATTGTAATCCCTGTTGCCTGGATATGTACAGCACCTAGCACAATGGGCCATATTCAAAACAATTCAGCTAGTTGGGTGAAGAGTCCTCTTGAAAATATACTAATAAACATCATCACAGGAGCTTCTGGGTTCTGAGCACATTCAAAAATCTGGCCCAGTGGGTTCCCGGTCCTGACTGAGGCTTTTGAGCAATAACAGAACAGAACTATTACATAAGAACACAAAATTATAAATAAAAATATTTTTGAATTACACAGGCATTCTTTCCCCTTAAATAATAGGGTGCTGGAAAGATTCCCTATTGCCAGCTATCAATTCTTGACTTCATTCATTCATTTCAATCTACATTTTTTTAAAAAAATAAAAAGATACAGCAGCTAGGAAAACTATTAGTGATCAAGGCAATTCTGTTAAACAAATTGCCTTATTACAGAGGTTCCATGCTTAGTCTTACAGGAGAGGAATCGTGCTCTGGAGTCTGCCAGTTTTACAGAGGGTGCTTTGCTGTTATTTGGCTCAAAATTACTTTACAGTCCATACTCTTGAGATGGATCAGCACCAAGATCCCAGAGCTAATGCCAACTATGGAAGTGCAGTGTGGCAAAGGAAGAAGGAAAGAAAACACAACAGGAGCTAAGAATATTCACGACAGCTAGAAAAGAAGGAGAGCAGCAATCAGGTGCAAAATGGCACGTTAGGGTTTCAATTGTGTGTCTCTGTGAGATTTAAAGGGCCAGCTAACAGAAAGGAATGCTGGGGAAAAAGTTCCTACAAGAGGGCAGATCTCTTTTTATACATACACACGCATACAAAGACACACACACATGACAGATGCTAGGGATGTTGCTTATTGCACTACCGGAAGGCACTCAGGTAGTACAAAGATGAACATGGTATTAGGACCCATGCAGGATAGCAGAGCATCTGCTTCAGGGAGAGGATCCTTTAGCAGTGGGTGGGCTTCGTCCGCCCCCTTCCTGGATCCCAATATGGCTGCTGAGACAGGTTCAAAGATACAACCTAGTCTATAGGGAACGTGTAACAGTACTAACAGTTCTTCCTATGTAGGACATGCCACCACTATTTCACCATACTAAGGCTTCTAAGCTCTTTAGCTCTGGCCCATTATTAATATTTGTAGACTTAAACTGCATGCAGGCAGTCTCATGAGAAAGGGCAGGATGTGTCCTAGAGATGGGTGAACCAGAACTAGTTTTGCCCAGTATCAATGCTGTCTGGCCAGCTGAATCGTCCTTTGAATTTAAATTAATTTTACCTGAGTAATAGTTTACGTGGAGACATCAGCAAGCCCGATTATCCAGTTTGTACAACTGCTGGTCTTGTGCTGCCAAGGAAGAGAAGCAGAGCCCAAGCTGAGAATTTACAACCATGGAAGAGAGAAGCCAAGGACTAAATAGGTCATCAAGAATTATCCCACCCTTTCATTGCCTAGACATTAGTTTTCTAGCTCAAGCTGAGTCACACTAGTGGGGAAGCTGACAAGCCATGCCAGGACTGCTAATTGAGCATCATTCATGGACACTAAAGGAGATGGAGGAGGATAGTGTTATGGTCAAGACAGTTGACTGGGGAGTATGGAGACATGGATTGAATTCCTGGTGTGGCTATAGTCTTGTTGTGTGAGTCTGGGCAAGTCACTTCCCCGCCCTATTCAACAGGGATAATAATATTTCCTGTGATGAGCTGGGCTTACTAGTGGTGCCAGCTAGTGGCTGGGTCACTGGGTCCCAACTCTCCCCTGTCTCTGACAACCCTTCCCAACCATCACTCTGATGCTATGGTGCTGCACCTTTCTGTATGTAGCGACTTGCCCCCCAGCCAGATTGCCAGTCAAGTGCACCCCAGATATGGGGGATAAGAGTCCAACATAATATAGAGTCCAGTGTCTCCATAAAAGAAAGGTTCTTCAGCCCACTTCTGGGCCTTATGGTTGCACACCCTTGCATCAGGGTTTACAATGTCTCTGTCCCGCCCCACTCTTATCTCCAGGGGAAGGGGTTTTGTGCTCCCTTCAGTGGTTGGGAGTTGGTAGGGGAGCTCAGTCCACTGGGCTCCAACCCATGGCCCTATAAGATGCTGTGGTAGCAAACACTCCAGAGTGCTTTGGGGCTTCCTCCCTGGGGGTCACTTCCTACCACTTACACTCCCAGTCCAAGGTGTGGTCAAAACCTCACAAATGATGTACCTGATGTCGGTAGGGTGACATGAAGGGTTCCTTAGGGCTAAGAAAATATCTCTAGGTCCTGGGGTAGCTACCATTTGCAGACCTCTCCTCTGCAGCCAAGACTGCTGCTGTACCTTTACTCAGAAGCTCCCAAGATAGGTATCTCCTCCTATCCTGTCTGCGCCCCTTTTGAGCTGTCTGACTCTCTTTAAGTTCCTCCTCTAGCTGCAGCAGACTCTGCAAGTGTGGAGGGATGGAACCACCTGGGACTAGAACTGCTCCTTAACCCCTTCTGTCCCAGTGTGAGGTTTATACACCCCACCACACTTCCTGAGGATGGAATATTTTCATGAAATGAAATGTTTGAGATATGCTCAGCTAAGAAGGTGATAGCTGATCTATAGACAGCAGTAAAGCTAGGGAGGCAGTGTGTTCTAGTGGCTAGGGGACTGGACTGGGGGGGGCAGGAGACTTGGGTTTTGGTTCTTGTTCTGCCACTGATTTGCTATATAACCTTGAACAAGTCACTTTACCTAGCTGTGCCTCTGTCTATCTTGACTCTTCAGAGTGTAAGGTTTTCAGGGTAAGGACTGTCTCTCACTATGTGTATATACAGCACCTAGCACAATGGAGCCCGGATTGCATTTGGGGCCTCCTAGCACAACAGCAATACACATGGAAATCAGAAAATAAAGGCAACTTAAAAATAACCCAGTTTTAGATCTTTTGTGGAACACTGCAGACAGTTTTCCCCCACTCCCGCCTTAATGAAAAATGACTCTGGATGTAATAACAACAAGGTGTTCTAATTAAATAGATTTGTTTACATCTTGTAGCATGAAAAACTAATTCCGTCTGATATACTGTATGTGCCTGTGCTATCTCTCTCCCACTTCGTGTAAAATTACCCATTTTAAGTAGTATTTTATTTAAGAATATTTAACAGTGTCCTTGATTTAAGAAGCAAGTGGTTTAAAATACAAGGTATTTCTTTTTCAAAGTAGAGATTCGAGTTGTGTTCGGGAGGGGAGGAAAAAGAAATGATAGGCAGTGCTATTTATCACAATATTTCCTCCCCTTTTTATTGTATAGCAAAGGTCCCTGACTTTACTAGTCACGGGGACTCTGAAATACTCATAGCCTGTGGCTAGAACACAGTTTTATTAAGTGAAGGTTAGAGTCAGGAGCAGTGAAACTGGTAGGAGGAGAAGCGGACCCAGTGTAATACAGTTACTTATATGATATCCTAACCCATAGCTAAGTGTAGTGTCAGCTCCAAAAGGCTTAAGAGGATAGAACTTCCACCTTGGTTGCACTTTGTTCCACCTAGCCGAACAATTCCTTTGTGTGCCACAGTCAGAAGCATCATTAAAGGAACTGTTATAGAAATTATGTGTAAGCATTACGGAGAGTCTAGAGGAAAAAAAAGTTGCAAAAAATGAAAGCCACCAGTGGATTTTATGTGTCATGCCATTTCATAGAATCATAGAATATCAGGGTTGGAAGGGACCTCAGGAGGTCATCTAGTCCAAACCCCTGCTCAATTTGCATTGAACACCTTTTATCCACGGCTTTCAAAACCCTTTAATATTTGCCATGCCACTCCAGGATAGGGATGTATTATAAGCCCCATTTTACAGAGGTGTCAGTATTGTGGTTCAGTCACTTACCCTTAATCACCCTGAGTTAGAGGCAGAGTCGAGTAAAGATCCCAGGAACCCAATCCATCCCTTTATTGGAAACGTGTCCATTCTGGTATTCGATACTGGGTCTAATTAACCAACCTCTGTCTAGCAATCTGTCATCCTCACCATTGTGGCATATGAACCTCAAAATAAATGACTGTCGGGAGCTAGGCTATTGGTGTTTGTTGAATCAGGGTCATTGCAAGAAAAAGTCCATTCATGGAAGCCTTAAGGAGGGTGGGATTCCAGGTCCCACTACAGCATCCCTTTGCCACTGTAGCAGCATAAGGGAGCCACAAAGGCCCCTTTGCTGGCTAGTGGAGAATTTCTCTGTCTTGCAGACACTGATTACAGCTGCAGTAGGCTGCCTTGGCGTTTCCCTATAGCACATGAGTTTTCAACCTGTGGTCCACGGACCTCTGGGGGCCTGCAAACTATGTCTCAAAGTTCCAAAGCAGTCCACACCTCCATGCAGAATTTTTTAGGGGTCTGTGAATGGAGAAAAAGGTTGAAAACCACTGCTCTAGCACTGAGAGATTGAGAGATTCTCTGGTGAGGCCAGCTTTGGTGGGGTGTGTGAAATAGCGCATCTTCTGGGCCCTTCCATCTAGCAGAGAAAGGCAGAACAAGAACCAAGGCACATTTCTTTTACAGTGAGGGTGATTGGCCATTGGAACAAACTACCAGAGGAAGGGGTGGCGTCTCCATCCCTCTCTGTCTTCAGGTCAAAGCTGGATGCCTTTCTAGAAGATAGGCTTTAGCCACAGAAAGGCTATTGGGCTCAATACCTGTAAGTGGGTGAAACTCTCAGGCTTGTGTGATCTTGAGGTATAGGTCAGCTGACATTCCTTTTCCATTTAGAGAAACAGGGGAAGCCAGACTCACTGCCTGGTTCCTGCTGTACTCTCAGGACAGTGAAAGTGTGGCAGCCGCCATCTTGGCCAAGGAGCAGGGAAAGAACTGGGGAACCTCCAGAGCTAAAAGCACAAGCTGCAAAAATGCCACAGTTCTAGAGTTGGGTGCAGCAACAAACTCATTGCCTCTTTGGATCGGCACAGAGTGGAGGGCCAGTAACACACCATCAGTAGTGGGTTATGAAAGCATGGGCTGACCCTTACTTGGGGTTCAATGAAATGTCACAACTACAGCCATAATACAGAGCACATTATTATGTAAAGTCATTCCTGTCTATAACCACTGATAGCTACTCTAGCTTACAAAGATCCCAAAGCCTTTCTGCTCCATGCATGATGGAATTATCCCATCCATCACTGAAATGCCTCTAGAGGCAGAAAGCTGTTTAACACCACAGAAATAAACTGAAAAAAGGACAAGGGAAATATGGTATCAAACTGAAACTGCAAAGTGTATATCAGAAGGGAGAATGTACAGATCCAAGCTGGAATCTAGCCACCATGCTGGGGTTAATCTCCCTGTGCCAATGAAGAGAATCATTTATGGCTATAGGATGTTGCTTTTGAAATTTAGCACAACAGCATTGCTCCTAGAGAATGAAGCTGATACTGACTCCGAAGGGGGAGCAACACCTACTAAACCACCATAGTTACTTTTTATAGTTCCCTTGGTTTTCCAGCTAGGTCTCCCATCCATGCACAGATCCACTCTCACTCTGCTTTGCATATGTGTGAGAGCCACCATCTTTGCTGATACCAGGGGTCGAGCCAGAGACCTGTAAACATGCATTTCCACAGCTTGACCTGAATAGCCAGCTGCCAGGGCATGTAGCAGACTACTCTCTTCTGTGGAGCAGGCCTCGGGGTACAACTGTAGCACACACTGACCAGTTATACATGCACTTAAAGAAAGGGGAGAGGCATATCTTAAAATCCAAACAAAGAAAATCCTAAAATATCTTTTCTGTAGAAAAACCGTAGATTATAATTTTAAACAGCAATAATTTCATATGACATATCTGCAAGAAATTTGCTTTTGCGGTTTTTATTTGTTTCACTGAAAGAAAAGGCAGTCCCCAAGCAAACAAATATGTATTGGGGCAGGGAGATGAAACTAAGCAAAAGGCACTGGTGAAAATGTGTTTATCGGGATCAAGCAGACCTGGATTCGGTTCCCACCAATTCCAGTACTCTGTGCTGTGGAAGTTCTTATACTGCCCCCATCATGGGAGCATCTGAGCACCCTCCAGCAGCGCATTCCACACCATGACTAACATATATCACAGGTGGTTTGCTAATCTGTATTGTCTGTCTTGCCTGTTTAGATTGTAAGTGTCTCAGAGCAGGGACTGTCTCTTGCTCTGTGTACATTTAACACAGCTAAGCCCTTCAGTGCTGCAGTAATACAAATAATGAAGCACATTTAACACATCAGGCTAAAGCAATGGGACCTGATCCTGAAAGCTGCTGAGCATAGACTCATAGAACTGGAAGGGACCTCACGAGGTCATCTACTCCAGTCCCCTGCACTCATGGCAGGACTAAATTTAATCTAGACCATCCCTGACAGGTGTTTGTCAAACCTGCTTTTAAAAATCTCTATTGATGGAGATTCCACAACCTCCCTGGGCAATTGATTCCAGTGTTTAACCACCCTGACAGGAAGTTTTTCTGAATGTCCAACCTAAACTGCCCTTGCTGCAGCTTGAGCCTATTGCTTCTAATCCTATCCTCAGAGGCTGAGAATAATTTTTTTCTCTCCTCCCTATAACAGCCTTTTATGTACTAGAAAACTGTAATCAGATCCCCTCTCAGTCTTCTCTTCTCCAGATGGAACAAACCCAGTTTTTTTCAATCTTCCCTCTTAGGTCAGGTTTTCTAGATCTTTAATCAGTTTGGTTGATCTTCTCTGGACTTTCTCCAGTTTGTCTACATCTTTCCTGAAATGTGGCTCCCAGAACTGGAAACAATACTCCAGCTGAGGCCTAATCAGCAGGGAGTAGAGCAGAAGAATTACTTCTCATGTCTTGCTTACAACACTCCTGCTAATACAGCCCAGAATGACGTTTGCTTTCTTTTTGCAACAATGTTACACTGTTGACTCATAGGTAGACCCACTGTGACCCCCAGATCCTTTCCTGCTGTACTCCTTCCTAGGCAGTCTTTCCCCACTTGTATGTGTACAGCTGATTGTTCCTTCCTAAGTGGAGCACTTTGCATTTGTCCTTACTGAATTTGATCCTATTTTCTTCAGACCATTTCTCTGGATCATTCTGAATTTTAATCGTGTCCGCAAAATCACTTGCAATCCCTCCCTGCTTGGTATCGTCTGCAAACTTTATAAGTGTACTCTCTATGCCATTATCTAAATCATTGATGAAGATATTGAATAGAATCAAATCCAGAACTGATCCCTGCAGGAGCCACTCAATATATCCTTCCAGGTTGATTGATAACTATCGCTGGGAAGGGTTTTCCAACCATTTGCGCACCCACCTTAGAGTAGCTCCATCTAGGTTGTATTTACTTGTAGTTTGTAAGTCAGGTCATGTGAGACAGTAAAAAAAAGCCTTGCTAAAGTCAAGGTATACCACATCAACTGCTTCCCCCTAACCACAAGGCTTGTTACCCTGTCAAAGAAAGCTATTAGGTTGGTTTGACACAATTTGTTCTTGACAAATCTATGTTGACTGTAACTTATCACTTTATTATCTTGTAGGTATTTGCAAATTTATTGCTTAATTATGTGCTCCATTATCTTTCTGGGTACTGAAGTTAATCTGACTGTTCTATAAATCCGTGGGTTGTCTTTATTTCCCTTTTTATAGATTGGCACTATATTTGCCCTTTTCCAGTCCTCTGGAATTTCTCCCGTCATCCACGACTTTTTGAAAATAATTACTAATGGCTCAGATATCTCCTCAGTCCGCTCCTTGAGTATTCTAGGATGCATTTCATCAGGCCCTGGTGACTTGAAGACCTCTAACTTGTCTAAATATTTTTTAATTTGTTCCCTCCCTATTTTAGCCTCTGATCCTACCTCATTTTCACTGGCATTCACTATGTTAGATGACCAATCACTGCTAACCTTTCTGGTGAAAACTGAAAAAAAAAAAGACGTTTAAAACTTCTGCCATTTCAACAGGTTTTGCACTTACTTGTGGTATTTTGTCACCTGCCCCCTTCAAACTTAGTTTAAAGCCCTCCTACTAGGTTAGCCAGTCTGTATCCAAATATTCTCTTCCCCTTCCTCAATAGTTGGGCCCCATCTCTACCTAGCAGTCCTTCTTCCTGGAACAGCATCCTGCGGTCAAGGAAGCCAAAGCCCTCCTGGCAATACCATCCTCACAGCCAGGCATTCACCTCCAGGATGCATCTATCTCTGCCTTGGCCCCTACCTTTGACCAGAAGGATCGTATAGAGCATCACCAGCACCTCCAACTCCTTCATCCTTACTCCCAGAGCTCTGTAGTCACTTCTGATCTGCTCAGGGTCAGACACTGAAGTGTCATGAGGGCCCACATGTATCAGTAGCATGGCGTAGTAGACATAAGGCCAGATGATCCTCAATAGTCCCTCCATAACATCTCAGTTATGGGCCCCTGGCAGGCAATATGACTCCTGGAATGCCATGTCAGGCTGACAGATGGGCATCTCTGGCCCCTCTCAGAAGAAAGTCACCAACCACCTCTACCCTACATTTCCTCCTGGGAGTTGTGGCTGAGATCCTCCCAACTTTGGGAGTACAGAGCTTCTTCTCCTCCACTTTTGGGGTTGGTTCCTCATCCCTCGTTTGCCAGGGCAGGATAACAGTTCTTCATGACTGTGGTGGGTGGGTTGGGAGTAGGGGTGGAGCTGCCAGACGTAACCAACAGCCAGTCCTCCTTGTGACAGAGCCATATTCTCCTCCCCCGGTGGTGTGACAGCAGTCCTCTCTAGCTGGATAGCTTCCTCAGCCTTGGATGTCTCCAAGTGAACACTGTCAATGAATTCCTCATAGGCACGGATGCTCCTCAGCCTAGTCACCTCCTCCTGTAGCTCTCCCACCTGCTTCCTAAGAGATTCCACCAGCAGACACCTTTCACACTGGATGGTTCCCCCAGCCGAACTTTCTGTGAGTGGGAAATGAAGGCCACAGTCTCTGCAAATCCACACCAGGATCTGGGTAGAGGCATCCATGGTCAGGTTCTCTGTATGGATACAGGTGCAGGTGGAGGAAACAGAAGCAGCGTTGGCATTTGGTGATGCAGCCCTTCCTAACCATAGCAACTATATGATGACTCAGCATCTCCCAGGAACGCTGTGTGCTCAGCAACCTGCAGGAGAACATTCATTCTGTATTTTCCAATAGCTGCCCAGCACCCTTGCAGGATTGTGCCTTAAGTTTGGGGTAACATATGGGGTAACAGCTCCAGAGAAGATTGATTTTCACCTTTTGGGTGCTTACAGCATGATAAAAAACATTCCTCCATGCTTTTGAATTAATTCCTCAAAAGTTCCAGTATCTGCACACCCATTTGTTTCCTCATTGTTTTTATTAAACAAGAAAGGCAAGCTTTATTACTGCGCAAATGAAAGCATCACCAGAAGATAGATACTTCCTGGGTTCTTATTAATCTCCAAGAGTTATGAGTCCGCCTAAGTCCCACAGAAATTAACATACTCTACAGCTTTCTTTCAGCAAATCACAGAGCCTGTGATACCCTGCACGGAGAAACAAAAATTAGAAAAGCTCTGTACTGTGAGGAGGGTGGGTGAAGTCAAAATGTGCGTGTGTGTGTGTGTCTTTATTCTCATATATAAATAGGGCTAAGTTCTGTATGGATTTTTACCCCATCTAGCCCTATTGTGTACAGTCCATGGAAGAATTTGACTTTATACCATACAATGGTGCACCGTGGAACACTAGCCAGAATCAGATTAATAAATCAAAATTATTTGAGACTGATCCCAGAAAATATAAATAGTGTAGAAATGTACAGTCTGATTTTTACTACTCTGCAATATAAGAATATCCTCCCAAAGCTTTGGGCATCCTTATTATTTGTATTATGATAGTATCTAGATGTAAGCACCAGGGTGTGGGCAGTCAGGTCCAATGGTTAGAGCCAGGCACCTGGCACCAGAGCTGGAGTCACAGTCAGGAGCCCAGCCAAAGGTCAGAGCTGGAGACAGAGTGAGGCATCAAAGCTGGAGCCAGGATCAGAGGTAGGGCATAGGAATGGGGACCTGGAGCGAGGCAGGAAAGCAGGAACCAGGAACAGATGGGGGTCTGGGGTAAGGAGGATAGGAAGCAGGGTGTGAGGCTGGGCTCGAGTCAGACAAGTAAGCAGGATTCACAGTAGCGGCTAGACAGGAATTCACGTAGCTGCTCAGACAACTTCCTGTGTCTCTTTCTGGCTTAAGTTGTGCGCCACAGCCATACGGTGAGGCTGGATGTCTCCCGCATTCAGGAGCTTTGTTGGCAGGGCCCTTTGTGAGTTAGAGTTTTGCTAGCCCCCTTCTCCACTGATTTGGGTGAGCTGCCAGTCTGAGCAGTTCCTGGGCACCCCTGGTCTTCTGTTTGAGGCACATGATTCCTCCCAGTGGAGGCCCCGGAAGACAGCAGGATTCTGTTGTGGAAGGCACAGTCAGGGAGCGTTTCTGCCCCAAAGAACTTCCAGTCTTCGTCAGGTTTGCTTGCTTGTGAGGGGAAACAGCAGCATTGCTGGGTGAAGTGACTGGCCCAAGTTCACATAGCAGGTCAGTGGGAGAGCACACTTATCTTGTGAGTCGCAGCCCAGAGCTCTATCCATTAGGCTTTTACAAAATGCACCAACAAGTTAACACACACAGCAACCATCCCAAAATTAAAACATCCCAGCTAGAAAAGAGATGTATGCAATTGCGATGGGAACATCAATCACACACCCAGCTACCTATCTCCCATCTCCTCCTGGGCAAAGGAGGAGCTTTTGGTCCTGAAGCTCAGCATCATTGGTCTGTTTTGTACTAAGGGACGAAGGGAGTTTCAAAGGGTCTAAAGTGACTGATCTCATGCTAAAAGTCCAAGGATTTCACACAGCAATAGCTGAGTTCCGTTGGGTATATCTTTACAGCACAGTTGAACCACGGATGAAGATCATGCAGGTTTTTTCTCTAGGATTCTTTTGTAGTCAGTTGTGACAATTGAGAGAGAACTTGTTTGTTCTTTAGGGGGAACTGTGGGAAGGACATAGGCAGACTATCAGCACCAAAGTGATTTTGTCGGCATCCTCATTACAAAGTGGATGGGTTCCATCCCAAATTAAACCAGGTCCCAGGCTTAAGCCACACTTCCAGTGGGCTAGCCTGGGCTTAAAGCATCTCCAAACCCACATCAGAGGTTTCTCTATATGGATGGCAGGGGGGACGGTCTAAAACCCTGGTAAGAGTCTGGTTTAAATGTGCAGTGCAGACATGCCTTGTGAATCATCCACTAAAGGTGAAGTTTGGCTAGATTCTCAGCTGTTGTAAATTGGTGTAGCTCCATTGACCAAGTGTAACTTCAGTGAAGCTGTGCTGATCTACATCAGCTGAGACTCGTCCTTTCTGACAACTCCTTTGACAGTAACGGCTGCCCAGAGGTATAAGACTCAACCGTTCTTTATTCCGGGTTGCTGAGGTTAGCATTTGCAATGTTCCCCCTTTAACAAAACATTCCAGCACACACACACACTCCATGATTCTCATTTATGCTCTCCCACTACCCAATTAATGTCACATTAAATTATATACCTGCAACAGCTTTAATTTCAGACCACTGCACTGTAGCTTTTACCCTCTACGTGGCCTCCACTACCTTTATGGGAAAGTTGTATAGAATTGGATCGCTGATGAGAGCTTTCTAGAGGTTTTGGACCCTTCTATGCCATTTAATAGAATATTAGAACCCTGCAAGAATTCTGAGGGATGGTTCGTCATATCTAGAGTAGGAGCTCCATTTGGAATTTTTTAAGAGTATTTTTTATAGACCCCCTATTAAATTTCTATGGAATAAAAATGTAGTTAAAGTGCTATTTAGGGATCCAGGCACTTCCTGTGTGACCCTGGGCAAGTCACTTCATCTCTCTGTGCCTCAGCGCCTCATCTATAAAATGGGACTAATTCACTTCCCTCCCTCCTGGGGCTTTTGTTATGATAAATATATTAAGAACTGAGATGTTCAAATACTAAGCTAATAATGCCCATATAAATACTGTAGAAAGACAGATTAAACACCTATTGGTTTGGACCCTACTAAATTCCAGAGGGCTTTCTGATCAGAGTATCACATCTTAAACAGAACCAGACAAGTATTAGCAATCTCAGTGCTTACACAGTTCTTCCAAAATGCCAGCATTCTACCACTGGCACTTTCCTCAGTCACTTTAAGCTATAAGTATAGAGTTAGCATTTATTTCTTTATTGCACTCTTCCAACTTCACCGGGCTGCTATATCTCTTCGTCAAGGTTCCTCCCCCACTCTGAACGCTAGGGTACAGATGTGGGGACCTGCATGAAAACCTCCTAAGCTTATCTTTACCAGCTTAGGTCAAAACTTCCCCAAGGTACAAAATATTCCACCCTTTGTCCTTGGATTGGCCGCTACCACCACCAAACAAATACTGGTTACTGGGGAAGAGCTGTTTGGAAATGTCTTTCCTCCCAAATACTTCCCAAAACCTTGCACCCCACTTCCTGGATAAGGGTTGGTAAAAAGCCTCACCAATTTGCAGAGGTGACCACAGCCCCAGACCCTTGGATCTTAAGAACAATGAACAATCCTCCCAACACTTGCACCCCTCCCCCCCTTTCCTGGGAAATGTTGGATAAAAAGCCTCACCAATTTGCATAGGTGACCACAGACCCAAACCCTTGGATCTGAGAACAATGAAAAAGCATTCAGTTTTCTTACAAGAAGACTTTTAATGGAAATAGGAGTAAATAGAAGTAAGGAAATCCCCTCTGTAAAATCAGGATGGTAGATACCTTACAGGGTAATTAGATTCAAAACATAGAGAATCCCTCTAGGCAAAACCTTAAGTTACAAAAAAGATACACAGACAGAAATAGTTATTCTATTCAGCACAATTCTTTTCTCAGCCATTTAAAGAAATCATAATCTAACACATACCTAGCTAGATTACTTACTAACAGTTCTAAGACTCCATTCCTGGTCTATCCCCAACAAAAGCAGCATATAGACAGACCGAGACCCTTTGTTTCTCTCCCTCCTCCCAGCTTTTGAAAGTATCTTGTCTCCTCATTGGTCATTTTGATCAGGTGCCAGCGAGGTTACCTTTAGCTTCTTAACCCTTTACAGGTGAGAGGAGTTTTCCTCTGGCCAGGAGGGATTTTAAAGGGGTTTACCCTTCCCTTTATATTTATGACACTTCCGTTAATTGAAATTCACTCAGTTGTATTTCCTCCATTTAGCTGAAAACCAACATTTCCACCCAGAACATTTTGACAGAATTTTTTTTGACCAGCCTGTGGTACAGTTCCCCGTGGGCCTCGTGACCAGAGCAACTAGATTCCAGTCTCACACCTCCTAAGCAAAAGGGGTAGAGATGCCTGGCCCCTAATCTTAAGATGAAGGCATCACAATCTTGGTCTGCGTTGGGACCTTGCTGTCAACTGGGAAGGATATGGGCACTTGGACTCTCCCTCTCCTCTGGGTCCCAGCCCAGGACTCTCTTGGGGAGTAGCATTGTCAGAGCCCTCCACACAGAAGCTCCTCGTCTGCTGCCTTGGGCCACTTCCCGTTCATACTCTCTTTCAGTTTGGGCCACATCCGCTATTGTCCAAACAATCAGGAGCTTGACAGTTCAGAGATGAGTAGAGCCCCTCAGGGCCTGTCAGTTCTTGATGGGAGTTGGAGAAAGCACTCCTGTGGGCTTTGCCAGCAGTATGGTTCTGTCTCAGGCGCAGCCTTCCAGGAAAAGGGTTTGTTCACTCTCCCTACATAGCCTGGGGTCCTGAGCTCCTTTTAACCTGCTTCTCCAGCTGGAGCATGCTCTGCAGGCCTGTAGAGGCAGGGCTAACTGGGCCCGGTCTTGTCCTTTTAACCTCTTTGGGCTCAGTGTGGGATTCGAACACCCAATCACTCAGCCCTACTCTTTGAACCGTTTGAAAGACAGGCTGACACGCTCTCCACCAGTGCACAGCCATAGAGGTTGCTCTAATAGTTCTTAAAAGGACAACCATTAAAATTACGTCGGTGCTGGTAGCAGAGGCCTAGTGGTAAACATTGCTGTGATTTTGTCCCCTATCTCATGATTCACCAGGACTACAGGAAAATCACCGGAATGCCAAAAGTCTCAGCTGTTCAAAAAAGCATAACACTATACATTCATAGAGTAAGGCCAGACAGGACCATTGAGATCATCTGGTCTGACCTCCTCTCTAACACAGGTCTAGAGCACCCCTGAAATAATTCCTGTTTGAACAAAAGCATAGCTTTTAGAAAAGTCATGACATCTTTATTTTAAAGTTGCCTGTGATGGAGAATCCATCACAACCCTTGGTACATTTTCCCAATGTTTAATCAACCTCACAATTAAAATGTTACTCCCTTTTTCCAATCTGAATTTGTCTAGCTTCATCTTCCAGCCATTGGATCGTGTTATACTTTTCTCTGCTACACTGAAGAAGCCATTATCAAATATTTGTTCCCCATGTACTCACGTATAGACTGTGATCAAGTCACCCCTTAACGTTATTGTTGTTGAGATAAATAGAATGAGCTCCTTGAGTCTATCACCATAAGGCAGGCTTTCCAATCCTTTAATCATTCTTATGGCTCTTCTCTGAATGCTCTGCAATTTATCAAAACCTTTCTTGAAATTGTGGACACCAGAACTGGACACAGGATGCCAGCAATGGTTGCACCGGTTCCAAATTCAGAGGTAATAAAACTTTGCTACTCCTTCTCAAGATCCCTCTGTTTGTGCATCCAAGGATCACTTTAATCCTTTTGGACGCAGTGTAGGGTATGTCTACACCACAAATTGAGGTGTGATTGTAGCAGGGATAGGCACACTAGCTTTATTAGCTACCTAGTTAGGCTGGGTAATAATAACAGTGAAGATGGGGTGGCATGAATTTCAGCTCAGACTAGCCACTCAAGTACTTCCCTGGGGTGCACAATAGTTTTACATTGGGATGACTGCCCTGTGCTGAAGTCCATGCTGCCATGCCTCTCACTACTATTGTTACCAATGTTAGCTATATTAAAAGCTGGTGCAGGTATGCCTACCTGTGATTTACACCTTAATTTGTGGTGTAGATGTACCCTGAGGCTTGGTGAGAACACAGACCATACACCAGATATATAGCATGTTAAACAGCCGAGACACTGCATGTGCATTCAGAGATGCTGACAACATCAGCCAATGATTTGCAGAGACAATTGTAGTAAGCAAGAGTGTATTATGTCCTTACTATTGTTTGCCCTGGTCATTGACTGTGTCACGAGGAAAGTAACTGCAGAGGGCAACTGAGCAATTTTATGGGCAAATGATAAAGCACATTTGGATTACCTCATTTTTGCTGATGACATTTTCAACACGTTGCTCAACGGAAGCAAAGACCCGCATTTTGCAGATACTGCAAAACAAGTGGGTTTGTTCATTTAACAAGGAAGACAAACTATACGGCTACCCATGCCCCAAAAGTGACCACAAGAGTGGACAAACAAACTATCGAGGGAGTGAGTTGTGCAAAGATGGTGACACCGTGCCAGATGGCGAGCAACAAATATCAAAGGCTGCCAACAGCTTACATGGTGTGAACAGATTTGGAAAAGTGGCATGATTGGCACTGAAACAAAGACATGAATTCTTAGTCATCATGTCTGTCCTCCTTTGTTGAGCAGAGTCCTGAAAATCGGTAGCAGAAATTGATCAGAAAATTAATGCATTCAAAGTAAATGCCCGTGGAAGATCTTCAGAGTTCTTTGAAAAGAATTTCTTGCCACATTGGAAATTCTAAAGTAGAGCAAACCAATTTAAAGCATCAAATATGGTACAAAGAAGAAGGAAAGGTAGAGGAAGAACATATTTAGGACATGCTTTACGGATGCTACCAACGCAACTTCCGTGGCAAGTGATGATATGGACAACACCATCTGGAAAAAAATGAAGAGGGTGACCTGGAGAAACAGGACACCAACCAATAGAAAAAAATGCCAGACCCATCAATGTGACACTCAGAAGCCTGAACAGACCAGCACAAGACTGAAATAAATGGTGGAAACTGGTGGATGCCCTGTGCACTGGATGGTGTGGGAGGATACAGAAGGAGCAGCAGCCAAGACCAGTCTGCCTGTAACTAACAGAGTACTCAGATATACCCATGTGTATTTATACTGCCACTATATGCCTTTTAAACTCTATTACTGAAAAGAGTGATATACAATGTCTATTACCAATATTTATATTAGGACTGAATCCCTGGGAGCGATGCCCATCAGTATAAAAACAAAAAGCACATCTTGTTTTCTGAATAAGATCCAGTGCATATATTGCCCAGGACAAATTGCAGACAGCTTGTTTATGACCAGCAGGCTATTTCTCCATGTTTGCTTTACAAGCTAATAGAGTTATATGGAGCCTTTCTCCGGGAATGATCCCAAAGTGCTTTATGAACTGTACAGATGCAAACATTTAATTCACCTCTGCCATTGCAATGGAGCCATTTCTGGGGTGCAGGGGTAGGAATCAGGCAGACAGAAATTGCACAGAACATGTGGCCGGTGAGGAAATGGTGGCCATGGACGACATGGCAAACCCCAGCTCTTCCAGAAAGTGCCAGTGGATCTTTAGGGACAAATCTATGCCTGCTTTTTGCACGGGAGTGCAGGAAAGGGGGCTGGGGGAGGGCAGAAGGGGGACTTCTAGATGCCAGGGATATTTACAGTCCTTGCTTTTCCCTTGAGCACAGGGACTGGAGACAGTGAGAAGTGGGTAACATGACCCAGCACATCTCTCCACACTGGCCATGAGAACTGGCCGGCTGCAGAGAGGAGCACATGCTGTAGACACGGTGAAGAGTGTCCATGTAACCCATTGGCCAGTGTTTGTTACATGCCCCCCATCCACAGAGGATTTGGGTCTTCATTTCCCCATCTACAGAGCTTGCTCTTTAACTCAAACTGTGCAGACTCACGATTCTTTTTCTGGAGGTCCGTGGTGCTGGCTAAGATGGCAGACGTTACATGCACACTCTTTCGGGTGGGTAGCGCACTAACCTAAGCCACAATTGCCCTCCAAAAGTCCACCTGGATTGATGCAGCTCTTCAGTGGCCAAAGAGGGCTAGAGCCTAATGGACAAAATCTGGCCTTGAATGTCTGCCCTGACCAGGTAGTCCCCTTGCCTTTAGCCGGTGACTCTTAGACCCATCGACCATCATAGATCTTGTTAAAGCCAATCGCTGTGCCAAGCCCCCTCTTTCTGAAGGAGCAACCGTGCCCCTTTGTGTCATAAATAATAACTTGGGGCTGTGGCTCTGCTACCCAGGCATTAGACCGCACGGCAGCTCAGAGCCAAGTCACGTGAACTAAGAGATCTCCCTTGTAGCTGCTCTATGCCAAAGGGAGAGAGCTCTCCCATCGACATAATTACACCACCCCTAATGAGCAGCAGTAGCTATGTCAGGAGCGTGGTGAAGCCCTGGAATGGGTTACCTAGGGAGGTGGTGGAATCTCCATCCTTAGAGGTTTTTAAGGCCCGGCTTGACAAAGCCTTGGCTGGGATGATTTAGTTGGGGTTGGTCCTGCTTTGAGCAGGGGGTGGGACTAGATGACCTCCTGAGGTCCCTTCCAACCCTGATCTTCTAGGATTCTATGAGTCTACATCAGCGGGAGAAGCTCTCCCCCTGGCATAGCACTGTCCACGCTGGTGCTACTGTCGGTGTAAGTTATGTCACTCAGGGGGGTGTTTTTTCACACCCCTGAGCGACATAAGTTATACTGACAACAGTGCTCGTGTAGACATGACCTCAAGCACAGAGTTCCCTGGAGTGGCAGGGTTGGGGATTTCTGAACAAGGAAATGTTTTGCTGATGTTTTTGCCTACTGTGTTCAGGGAAAGAGGATCGTGCCTACATTTGTTGAAAACAAACAAGATTACACTGATAATAAGAAATGACTCTTCTCACTGATTTCTCGTCCTAACAGAAAGAACCTTGCAAGGCCCGAAATATTGCTTGGGGCAAAGGAGGCAGCGGTATCAGGAATACAAAGAGCACTTTCCTGAATCCAGCTGACTTGAGTTCCAAAGGGATTGCAGCATTTCTCCTCTCAGATGGAGCATGGAAAGTGCTACCTCTCCCATCCCCCCCATCCCGTATTTGCAAGTAAATCCTTTCAAACATACCACTGCCCATGTCTGTTCAGTGATCAATGCCTCACCCCTACTACTGCAGCAGAAGCCATTATTTTGCTGGTGATGTTTCCATATGCAGCTTGACATTTCCTTTCTGAAGAAGCCAATCGCTTCATTATCCCGCTTATTTATTGTTACTCTTGGATCGATGCAGTTAGAGATCAGGGTTCTGGAAAAATCGCATGCGACCATGGAGGTTACTTTAACACGGCTGGAATTAAGGATCTATGTAAGATCCTCAGAGCGGGGACCCGCAATTTTTTATTCATCTTAAAAATGATGGGTGCCCTTGGGGCTATGTAACTAAGAGTGATAAAGATACAATACTGATCTTCCTCACAGCAGTGTGTATCAGGTGCAATACTACTATCGTCAATTCAGTCAGGGAGATGTAAACCGGGAGCAGTAATACTTAGCCTCTACATAGCATATTTCACCCATAGATTTCAAAGCACTGCATAAACCAAGGTAAGCATCAGCTCCTTTTTGCAGATGAGCCAGTTGAGGTATGAGGGAAATGGCTTGTCTAACATCACATTGCAAATCAGCAGCAGAGCTGGGAATAGAATCCAAGTGTCCCAAATCCTAGGACAGGGGTTTTTGGGCCAAACCAATCACTAATTGAGTGGGTTTTGGAAGGAACGTCCCATATGGGCAGATTGCTCCATAATTGTCCACTAGGAGATTTCTCTGAAGCATCCAGTACTGACCAAGGCCAGAGACAGGATATTGGACTAGATGGACCTTAGTTCTAATTTAGGATGTGAATTCCAATATTCTTATGTCATATTTCAAGTAACTCGGCAGTCTTGATTGGCATATTTTGTTCAATATGATCCAAGCATTACATTTTGTGAGTATCCAACTGATTAACGGGACATTGTGAAATTAAGTTTCAGAGTAGCAGCCGTGTTAGTCTGTTTTCGCAAATAGAAAAGGAGTAATAGTGGCACCTTAGAGACTAACCAATTTATTTGAGCATAAGCTTTCATGAGCTACAGCTCACTTTATCGGATGCATTCAGTGGAAAATACAGTGGGGAGATTTATATACATAGAGAACATGAAACAATGGGTGTTACCATACACACTGTAACGAGAGTGATCACTTAAGGTGAGCTATTA
Organism: Eretmochelys imbricata; assembly: GCF_965152235.1. Lineage (NCBI taxonomy): Eukaryota > Metazoa > Chordata > Testudines > Cheloniidae > Eretmochelys > Eretmochelys imbricata. The sequence goes on from NC_135576.1 coordinate 7,308,374, forward strand.
CCAGCAAGAGAGTGGGGGGAAAAAAACCTTCTGTAGTGATAATCAAGATGGGCCATTTCCAGCAGTTGACAAGAACATCTGAGGAACAGAGGGGGGTGGGGGGGAGAATAAACATGGGGAAATAGTTTTACTTTGTGTAATGACCCATCCACTCCCAGTCTCTATTCAAGCCTAAATTAATTGTATCCAGTTTGCAAATTAATTCCAATCCAGCAGTCTCTCATTGGAGTCTGTTTTTGAAGTTTTTTTGTTGAAGAATTGCAACTTTTAGGTCTGTAATTGAGTGACCAAAGAGACTGAAGTGTCCTCCCACTGGTTTTTGAATGTTATAATTCTTGACATCTGATTTGTGTCCATTTATTCTTTTACGTAGAGACTGTCCAGTTTGACCAATGTACCTGGCAGAGGGGCATTGCTGGCACATGATGGCATATATCACATTGGTAGATGTGCAGGTGAACGGGCCTCTGATAGTGTGGCTGATGTGATTAGGCCCTCTGATGGTGTCCCCTGAATAGATATGTGGACACAGTTGGCAACGGGCTTTGTTGCAAGGATAGACAGCTGATTTAGAACAACTCATCCTCCGCTCTCGTCCCCTAATGCTCCTACTCTACTTGCGCTACATTGATGACATCTTCATCATCTGGACCCATGGAGAAGAAGCCCTTGAGGAATTCCACCATGATTTCAACAATTTCCATCCCACCATCAACCTCATCCTGGACCAGTCCACACAAGAGATCCACTTCCTGGACACTACCGTGCTAATAAGCGATGGTCACATAAACACCACCCTATACCAGAAACCTACTGACAGCTATTCCTACCTACATGCCTCCAGCTTTCACCCTGACCACACCACACAATCCATTATCTACAGCCAAGCTCTGCGATACAACCACATTTGCTCCAACCCCTCAGACAAACACCTACAAGATCTCTATCAAGCATTCTTACAACTACAATACCCACCTGCTAAGTGAAGAAACATATTGACAGAGCCAGAAGAGCACCCAGAAGTCACCTACTACAGGACAGGCCCAATAAAGAAAATAACAGAACGTCACTAGCCATCACCTTCAGCCCCCAACTAAAACCTCTCCGACGCATCATCAACAATCTACAACCTATCCTGAAGGACAACCTATCAGTCTCACAGATCTTGGGAGACAGGCCAGTCCTTGCTTACAGACAGCCCGCAACCTGAAGCAAACACTCACCAGCAACCACACACCACACAACAGAACCACTAACCCTGGAACCTATCCTTGCAACAAAGCCCTTTGCCAACTGTGTCCACATATCTATTCAGGAGCCGCCATCATAGGGCCTCATCACATCAGCCACACTATCAGAGGCTCCTTCACCTGCACATCCACCAATGTGATATATGCCATCATGTGCCAGCAATGCCCCTCTGCCATGTACATTGGTCAAACTGGACAGTCTCTATGTAAAAGAATAAATGGACACAAATCAGATGTCAAGAATTATAACATTCAAAAACCAGTCGGAGAACACTTCAATCTCTTTGGTCACTCGATTACAGACCTAAAAATGGCAATTCTTCAACAAAAAAACTTCAAAAACAGACTCCAATGAGAGACTGCTGGATTGGAATTAATTTGCAAACTGGATACAATTAACTTAGGCTTGAATAAAGACTGGGAGTGGATGGGTCATTACACAAAGTAAAACTATTTCCCCATGTTTATTCCCCTCTCCTTTCCCCCCGCTGTTCCTCAGACGTTCTTGTCAACTGCTGGAAATGGCCCACCTTGATTATCACTACAAAAGATTGTCCCCCATCCCTCTGCTCTCCTGCTGGTAATAGCTCACCTTAAGTGATCACTCTCGTTACAGTGTGTATGGTAACACCCATTGTTTCATGTTCTCTATGTATATAAATCTCCCCACTGTATTTTCCACTGTATACATCCGATGAAGTGAGCTGTAGCTCACGAAAGCTTATGCTCAAATAAATTGGTTAGTCTCTAAGGTGCCACAAGTCCTCATTTTCTTTTTGCACCTACATTAATAGACTCCAAGGCCAGAAGGAACCACTGTGATCATCTAGTCTGACCTCCTGTATAACACTGGCCAGAGAGCTTTCTCCCAAATAATTTCAAGAGCAGATCTTTTAGAAAAACATCCCATCTTGATTTAAAAATTGCCAGTGATGGAGAATCCACCACAACTCTGAATAAATTGTTCTGATGGTTAATTACTCTCAGTGTTGTAAATTTTCACCCCTTATTTCTAGTCTGAATTTGTTTAGCTTCAACTTGCAGCCATTGGATCATGTTAGACCTTTCTATGCTAGATTGAAGAACCCATTCTTACATATTTGTTCCTGTCAGGGCTCCCTCCCCACTCTGAACTCTAGGGTACAGATGTGGGTACCTGCATGAAAGATCCTCTAAGCTTATTTCTACCAGCTTATGTTAAAACTTCTCCAAGGCACAAATTATTTGCCCTTGGAGGGTACGCTGCCACCACCAAGTGATTTAACAAAGAATCAGGGAAAGGACGACTTGGAGTTCCTATTTCCCCAAAATATCCCCCCAAGCCCTTACACCCCCTTTTCCTTGGGAGGCTTGAGAATAATATCCTAACCAATTGGTTACAAAGTGATCACAGACCCAAACCCCTGTCTCTTAGGACAATAGAGAAATCAGTCAGGTTCTTAAAAGAAGGATTTTATTTTAAAAAACGGTAAAAATCACCTCTGTAAAATCAGGATGGAAAATAACTTTACAGGGTAACAAAAGATTCAAAAACACAGCAGAACTTCCTCTAGGCTTAGTTTCAAAGTTACAAAAAACAGGAATAAATCTCCCTCCAACAAAGGAAAAATTCACAAGCAAAACAAAAGATAATCTAACACGCCTTGCCTGGCTTTTACTTACAATTTTTGTAATATGAGAGACTTTTAGGATGATTTATAGGAGAAGGAGTTTTCTGACCTGATGCTTCTCTGCTTCCCAAGTGTACACACATAACAAAGCCTTCCCCCCGCCACCACAAGATTTGAAAGTATCTTCTTTCCCCATTGGTCCTTTTGGTCAGGTGCCAAACAGGTTATTTGAGCTTCTCAACCCCCTACAGGTAAGGAGGAATTCTAAGTTACCCTTATATGGTTATGACAGTTCCCCATGTAGGTATTTATAAACCATAATCAAGTGACCCCTTAACCTTTTCCATGTTAAACTAAATAAATTGAACTCCTCTAGTCTATCTCTGTAAGACATGTTTTCTAATCTTTAATCATTCTCGTAGCTCTTCTCTGAGCCCTCTCCAATTTATCAGCATCCTTTTTGAAATGTCAAATTCAGAACTGGACACTGCATTCCAGCAATGGCTGCACCCGTGCCAAATATAGAGGTAAAATAACCTCTCTGCTCCGACTCAAAATTCCTCCCTTTATGAATCCAAGGATTGCACTCACTCTTTTGACTACATTATGGCATTAAGGAGCTCATGTTCAGCTCACTATCCCAAATTCTTTATCAGAGTCACTGCTTCTTAGGATAGAGTCCCCTATCCTGTAAGTATGGCCTACAGTCTTTGTTTCTACTCTTAAATGAATGGGAATATTTCCACTGACTTGGATAGGTTTTGGATCAGGCCCAATTAGGATAAACTTTACTTAGTCTGACTCTGTAAACTCTTTCGCACGGTGTTTTTATTATATGTGTGTAGAGTGCACAGCACAGTGACATCTGATCCTAACTAGGGCCTCAAAATGCAACAATAATACTTTTGCAAAGATGGCAGTTTCCCTGTAAGCCTGATATCAATTGTTTCAGATGCCACATCATGGATCCTAAGCCATGAAGATATCCTATTATTCATTTTTAAAGCCATACAGCATGCAAGACCCTTATAAAATGGTGAAAGGGGAATGGAGACATCAGACCCAGCTATACTCAGATTGTGTACAAATCTGGGGCATAATTAATGTTCTTGTGCATCCACACAGTGACCATAAATAATGAGCACTTGTAAAAACTAAATCACAAATACACCAAATGAATTTTTAAGCAACGTTGACACAGGAGTGCACACTAAATATTGGTTAATTCCTTCCCCTTCCCGTTTTCCCTTTGCAAAGACTCAGCTCCGTTGTGGTGTAGTATAGAGATCAACACCGACAGCAGCATCCTGGTGCAGGATGCTAAGATAGTTGAGGTGATTAAAAACCCCAGAGTCTTACCTCCATTTTTTTTTCATTACTCAGAATTATCTTATTATTTCCTTGTGCTCTCCCACTCCTGTCTGTTGTACCAACTTCTTGTTGATTATCTGTTACTTAGATTATAAGTTTTTCAGGCCAGGGAATTTTGTTTTCTTTATACAGGTGTACAGTGCTTAATGCAATTGGGTTTCAAGCCATGAGGGCAGCCACTGGGCATCATCATAATATTAAATCATCATTGTCTTCATCTTAAGGAGGGTGATAAACACATTGAAACAAAGGAGGATAGAAATAATATAAAAGGAAAATGACAACAACAAACCCTTCTAAAGTGGAGTTTATGTTAACTGGCAAATTAAAGTAATTTGAAGCATTTGCATCCACAGAACAGTCCCCGTTGGTTGAAGTTGCAGGATCCTAATTGGTTAATTCATTCCACAGTTTAGGAGTGCTCCTGGATTCCTCACTGATGCTAAATGCACATATAGCAGGATATGCATGTAACTCTTTCTACCATATCCAGTTGGCTGGAATGCTTTGACCCATACTACGTAATGATGACCTGGTCTCAGTTGTACACATCATCACGTCCTCTCTGGATTACAGCAATTCAACACATGAAGCTATAAGCCCTTAGGAATCTCCCTGTAATACAGTCATTGCAGCATGTCTCCTTGGCTACACAGGTCACCGCAGGTACATCAGACCCTTCCTCAGCTCTCTTCACTGACTTTCCATACAATATCAAGTCAAGTTCAAGTCTTTGGTCCTTATCTTTAAGGCACTCAATCGTTTGAAACCAGGATATCTGAACGATTGCCTTATAAAATAAGGGGCTCTACCCAATATCCTCCCTCTGAAAAGGGGACTTGAATAACATCTGATTAAGATTGTTTTGAAGAACCACTCAGTTTCAATAATAAAGTTTTCATTTGGATTTTTTTTCACTGTGTATCCTAATCAAAGTTTCCAAATTTTTGCATGATTTTTTTAGAATGTTTGTCAAGGGTCTAAGCAGGCCAAGGTCTCTTTACTCAAAACTCTGAACCATGTTGTAAAGGTAAACTCTTAGCTCTAGGGCACCCCCCATGGCTAGACGTGGAGTTGCAGGCACACTTTGCCTTTCTCCGCCACCCTGGGGGCCATTTCCTTGGCCTTAAGGATCAGTGCCAGCAGGTCTCGTCACTAGACTGTCCCACCAGGTCTTCTATGTCTCAGTCCTCTGGCCAAGTCACTAACAAGGTAGTGCTCTTCCAGGGTTCAGCAATACCAAAGCTCCTTTGTCCCTCCAGGGCTCAACTCTGGTCAATAAGTTCTCGGTCCCTCCTGGAGCTTGATTTCAATTCTTCCCCCTTTTTCAGGTACTGGCTCCCCAGGCTTTTCTCTGCTGGGAACCTTAGTACCTCTTAACCTAGCCCTCTGACCCTCGTTGGCTTCTATCTCATTTCCCGGTCCTCACAGATCCTAACTCGGGGCTCCTCTCCACTCTGGGGCCCTACAACAGAAGTGAATCCATCTCCTATAGCTCTGCTTTCTGACCACAGCCAGCCTCAAATTCCCAGACCTTCCTGGAGGCTGTTCCCCAGGAGAAGGAAACTCTCCAAGCTCTTCTCACCTAGATCTCTCCCTTCGTCCTTAGACAGCCTAGCTCTGCCCCCTCTGGCCAGGAGATAGTTAATCAATCACCTCCCAGGTACAGAGCATAACTAATTAGGGACTTCCCATAGCCTTGCAGATTGTAGGATTAAAACCCATCATACATGTTTAACGTTATACAGTAAGAGAATCACACTAATAACTTATCTGTCGTTGAAAAGCACCCCCCTACCAACACAACATATATGGCTTAATTCATGTTAGTATATAGGCCTCTTTGTTTGCCTGAGGTAGAATTCTGGGTTTTATTTTTGATGCTCTTATATCCTTACTAATACATGTGAACAAAGAACAAAACCACTGCGTGTTGCATTTCCCACAACCAGATGGGGCTTTTAGTACAATGAGAAAAAGTAAGGAACAGAGCGAAAGTGTTGCTGAGTCTGGTAAGAGTGCAATATATGAGCATACACTTGAAGACTGCCTCGACTTTTACCTCATGCTAAGGTCAAGCAGCCAGTTGGAAGGGGCAAGGGGAATGGAGGGGAAGATATAAGAAACACTAAAAGCCAAAGAAAAGCCTGGCATTGGCCAGAGAACAACCTCACTCCTTACGCCTCCAGTGTGATACAAAAGAGGTGGGACCAAAGCCCCCAGACTCAAGACCCTCCGAAGTGGAACATCACCATACATTGTAAGGGGTGGGACCAAGGGCATGCACTGCAGGTATAATTATGTCTGCTAAGCAGGAAGGACACTTGGAAAAAGGCTCTGTGGAGTCAGAGATATGGATATGCTTGCTTGAAACTAACCCCAATAAATGTCACATTGCCTGCACCTCGGCCTTCCGGTCTTCTGCTTTCTATCTGCGTGTCAAGAACCTGGGTAGGGGTGAAGGGAAAACCCCTAACCCCTGAAATTAACACAATAGCAGTTTAAGCCTACACAGGGTGAAGAATAAAGTCCTTTATGGGCACCATATTTCACCTCTACATTTTCTGTACAGCGGTTTACTCTGGTGATAGGTGTTATGTCCCGATATACCGCAATCTCTTTGAAGCAAAGTGCCGAGGCTCAACAGTGAAATAGAAAGCTCTGGCTGAGATTTTCAAAGCCACCTAAGGGGATTAGGGAATTGGGTATTATTGATCACGTCTGCACTATGTGAATGGTCACACAACACTGCTAAATGGTAGGCTCTCTACTGAACTATGGTGAGGCAAAGTGGCTGTAAAACCTTTGACTCTGGCCAGCTGTGTATAGAAATCCCCAGGTGGCTTACGCCATCCCTACTGGCTTCAATATTCCCATTAGTCCTCTGGATGAAGGGGAACAGAGAAAAATGGTCAAGGACATGGAGTTCAGTAGGAGCTGAAAATCTTCTGTAAATCAGGCCACTTACTTAGGCACCTAAAGGAAGATTCAGGGTCCTTATTCTCAGCTCCCCTGTACCTTGTGCAAATCATTTATCCCAGTGCAAAATGAGTGCAAAATTGGGGTACAAGACTGCCTGGTCAGAATGGTAGAATTGCACACCCATTTGGCACTGGGTAAATGTTTGCACAAGGTGCCGGCAATGATGATCCTTGGGAGCCTAACTTGAGACACTCACTCTTGAAAATATTGGGTCTGATTTGGTGCTGCACCTCCAGAAAGTTCAGCTCAGAAGCAGCAGGGGGCAGGAAGCAGGGAGAGGGGCAGAACTGGTATTACAACAGCTTTACGCCCTCTAGATTCTGGATTGCTCTAAGGGTTGAAACAGTGCCTCGCATAAGTTAGAGTAGTCCCTGGTTGTTCTAACTTGATCGATTCACAGAGTTTAAATCCAGAAGTGATCACTAGATCAGCCACTGTATCACAGGTCAGAGAATCCCACCCAGTGATGCTATGCTGAGCCCAGTATCTTGTGTTTGACTGAGCAAATCATCCAGAAAGGCCTAGCGTCTTGATTTGAAGGCATCGAGAGATGGAGAATCCACACGTCCCTTCGTACTTTGTTCAGAACTTAAAGAACTCAGTTGTCCTCACAGTTGAAGAAAAACGGCGCCTAATATCTCATTTGAATTTGTCTGGCTTCATCTTCCTGCCATTGGTTCTCATTATGCCTTTCTCTATTAGATTAAAGAGTCTTTTATTACACAGCATTTTATCCTTGTGAAGGACATGTACACTGTAATCAAGCCATCCTTCAGTCTTCTTTCTGATAAGCTAAACAGATAGAGCTCTTTACATCTCTCATTGTAAGGCATTTTCTCCAGCCCTTGAATTATTTCTGTGACTTTTTTCTGAACCCCTTCCAATTTTTCAAAATCCTTTTTAAAATGTGGACATTAGAACTGTATGCAGTAATCTAATATCAGTCTCACCGATGCTGTATATAGAGGTAAAGTCACCTCCATACTTTTACTTTCAATTTCCCTGTTTCTACATCCAGTGATCACATTGGCCCTTTTTGCCACAGAGTCACACTGGGAGCTCATGTCGAGTTGTTTGTCCGTTTTAATCTCTAAATCTCTATCAGATCACTGCGTTCCAGGATACAGTTCCCCAGGATACGCTACCCCCATGTAGGTATGACCTACATTCCTTGTTCCAAAAAGTTAACTTTACATTTGGCTGTAGTAACGTGTATTTTGTTTCACTGGACCCAAGCTACAAAGCAATCCAGTTATGCAATATGACTATCCTGTCCTCATCATTATTTACAACTCTGCCAATCATGGTATCATGCACAAATTTTACTGCTGTGATTTTATATTTACTTCCAGACCATTGATGGAAATGTTGAATTGCACTAGGCCTAGTAACAATCCCTGTGGAACCCCACCAGAAACATCCCCATTCAATAATGATTCTCCATTGACTTCTCCTTTTTGAGATCTGTCAGTTAGCCAGTCTTTACCCATTTCACATATGCTCTAGTGAAATTGTACAGTGCTAATCTTTTTAAAATCAGAATACTGTGTGGTGTTAAGTCAAATGCCTCACAAAAATCTAGGTATGTTACTTCTATGCAGTTTCATTTATCAGCCAAATTTGTAATCTCATTAAAGATTGAAATCAGACTTATCCATTTTCCATAGAACCATGTTGACTGGCATTAATTATATTCCTATCCCTTCATTTTTTATCAGTTGAATCCCATAAGCGCTATTCCATTATTTTGTCAAGGAATGATGTCGGGCTAATTGGCAAATAGTTTTATCCAGGTCACCTGGTTTGCCTTTTTTAAATATTAGCACAATTCATACTCTTCTATTCTTCTAGAATTGTCCCTGCTATTCAAGGATTTATTCCAAATTAATATTAGTGGACCAGAGTTCTCCTTAGCCAACTCTTTTAGGATTGTTGGATGCAAGTTATCTGGTCCTGCTGATTTAAAAATGTTTATCCCTAATAGATGTTGTCCGACACTGTGCTCAGTTATAATGGGCTGGAAAATACTTTATCAACCTCATAAGATATGAGTAAAACCGCCTCATACTCCAAATATTTATTCAATATTTCTGCCTTTTCTGCATTATTATTTTCAGTTTTACCATTTCACCTATATAGTAATGGGCCTATATCATTGATACAATTTATTTTGCTACTAATAAACTTAAACTTAGCCCTGCTAACCACAGAGTTTTCTGTGATGTCTTTAGCTTCCCTTATCAACTTTCTACTCCTCATAGCTTCTAACATATATCAATTACTATCTATTATCCCCTATTTTCCATTTGTTATATATCACTTTTTTATTTTATAATTATTGCCTTCACCAATGAAAAAGGATGCATTTATAGCCAAAAAGAAAAGGAGTACTTGTGGCACCTTAGAGACTAGCTCACGAAAGCTCATGCTCAAATAAATTGGTTAGTCTCTAAGGTGCCACAAGTACTCCTTTTCTTTTTGCGAATACAGACTAACACGGCTGTTACTCTGAAACCTGTCATTATTTATAGCCAAAGTTGTCCTCTTTCTTGATTGTGAAATCATGGCTTTTTGGCCATCTAATAAATGCTTTTAAGAACTCCTCTTTTAATTCATATTTTTTCTGTCTAAATGTTTAAATTATGGCAGACTCTATGGGCTTTACTTCATCTTGATTCCCCATAGTATCATGTGCTACAAGCCTTTCCACTCCTGCTTCCCCTTCTACTCCGCCCATCCCCACCCCAACCAATCTCACCCCCACCCCGCATGCCTCCTATGCCAAGACTTGGAAGGGCAATAGCATGGGGCCACCAGGCCAGTACCAGGGGAATTCTCCCAAGCCATCGCAGCTCCAGTACAGAATCTATACATTGATGGAGCTATATATCGGGGACGCAGTGGGTAATATAATCTGTCCCCTTGGACCTAACCTCTGTATAGAACAGGCATGTTGAGAAGTTTACTTACTGCTTGGAAATTGCTTTAAAGTCTTCAGATTAATGATACGCCAGAAGTTGAAATTATTGTTGTTGTTGGAGCGTGTGTTGGTGTGCTGTGGGTTTGCGTAGGAGAAAAGAGCTGGAAGAAAGAACCCGCAGTAACATATGATCCCTTTAACTCAGTCAGACAGCCTGACCTAGTTTTGACATTCTCCAGAGGAAGCCCTCACTCTCTTTCCCCACTGCCAAGTGGGTTGTCTAAATAGAAAGGTCTCTAGAGCCCTCCCGACTTAACCCACTTCGGAGCTCAGGTGTGAGCAGTGAGCCGGTCAAATTTGTAGACTTTAGCAGGCTCTGCAGAGATGCCAGTGAAGCCAGAGGTGAGGAGATGGAAAATGTGCAATTCAAAGAATGCGACATCCTTGGATCAAATTGAATCTGTGTTATACTGCGCCCATCACCGTGGCATCTGAACACTTTAAGACTATGGAGTTACACTGATTTACACCAGCTATCACCCTATTACCTCACCAGCCTCCCCCACAATTGTATTACATGGTACAATATTTTCTTCTTTATTAATTATTGGGACTGCATTTTTCCCCAAAATATTAGTGCCGTTTTGGGAGGATCTATTTTACAGGATTCTGACCCCCCGACACACACATCTCCCCTTCCCCCAGCAAAATAGATGTCCATTTGTTTTCTAAAATATCAAGAGACTGAATTTATTGTTTGCATTTAGTTAAGGGAAATTCTGACCAGGATGAGAAGGATACATTTTCAAGCAAGACAAAGAGGAGGAGATGGAAGTACCCAAAAACCTCATGGTCCCCAGGGAGGTGAGATTGTGTACAGTCCCTATGATGGGATGCAATCTGAAAGTTGGCATGGCAACAAGGAGGAGTGGCAGGGAGTTTAGATTTGTCTAGCTTCTATTCAGAGAATCTCCTGACATTTTCATATTTACGTTCTCAACCTTAACTTTGCCTGATGGATGGATTTTCGCTGTGGGACTATGTACATTGAGATTGCCAGCACAGACCACTGCAATGAATGGAACATCTCATGAATACAGGGGTCTGTACTGCTGTATCTTGATGCAGGATTGAGACCAGCACTTGTATCTCAGTTTCCCTAATGTTTTGGGATCCTTTGGGTTTGACATAAAGGTCAGGATTTAATCTCCTAATCTCAGAAGCACTTCTCATTATCTGGGGACAAACCCAGAACAGGCAATTCATTCACATTTATGAACTGGGGAGTAATAATACCCTTGTACCTCCTGAGTGCAGCATGTGGCCTGTTTATCTCCATCCCATCTCCACTCCCAACTGCTAGCTGAAAAAAAGTGAGTTGAGAAACAAATTGGAAGAACAAACCATCTCTTTTTCAGTGTCTTGTTTTGCTGTAATCTCTTCCTCTTGTCTGCCTATTGCTAATGCAAAACCCAGTCTTTCACATAGTGATTTCTTCTGTCTATAGCCTTCATTTAGGACATATTATGGCCTGATCCAAAGCCCAATGAAGTCAATAGGAAGATATCCTTCCCCTAACTCCAGCAGCAAATGTTTGCAGAATCAGGCCATTGACTGGTTTTAGAGTAGCAGCAGTGTTAGTCTGTATTCGCAAAAAGAAAAAGAGTACTTGTGGCACCTTAGAGACTAACAAATTTATTTGAGCATAAGCTTTGAATGAAATCAGAGCTCTATTGAAGTCAAGGGGAGTTTTTCCCATTGACTTCAATGGAGTCTGGATTTTGCCTATTGTGTTTCTCTCACTGAGAAAGGGGTGTAGTGGAGTTGTTTGTTCAGTCAGCAGGCCTAGTCGTCTGGACCTCCACCTCTAGGCTCTCTTTCAATGTCCTGGACCTCCTGGATGGGGTCCCAGCTGGATCTGCTTCTTTACCAGTTATCCCTTGGCCTGCCAAACCCAGGTCTAGGAATAGGGCAATTTAGGGTAGGTAGGGAGACCCGGGCCTTCCCACTCCATTGGGTCCCAGTCCAGGGCTTAAAAGTGTAACAGCCTGGGATGGCCTGGATTTGGCCAATCTCCTGCTCACCTTCCCCTGGGCCACTTCTTACAACACCTGATGCCTCTGTTTGGGGCTTGGCTGCTGTTGGGTTAAAATCCTTTGCTTCAAAACCCCACAGTCTGTGGGTGGATGAAGGTGACCCCGTGTGCAGTTCTCTCTCCCACTAAAGTAAGGTCAAAAGCGGGGTGGAGGTTCACAGCCGGACCTCCTCGGAGGGGCTTCTTCCCCTCTTGCTGTAGAGCAGTGTTCCTCCAGGAAATGAATTCTCTCTTCCCCTCCTTGCCTGGGCTGCTGGGGCTCTCTATAGTGGCTTTTTCCCTAGGAGCATGCTTGGCTGTGCCTGAAGGATGGAGCTTTCCTGGCTCAGTACTGCTCCCACCCTTCTCCTGTCTCAGTCTTGGTTTGGGGCCGATAAACCCCATCACAGTGGGCCACAGAAGTCCATAGGTAGACATCTGCACTTAGGGCACTCTGGCTAGAATTTTCAAAATGCTCAGCACCCACAACCAGGGCCAGATTTTCCATGGGGCAGAGCACTCTGGGCACATGATGGGTGCTGATCTCACTGGAAAAAAATCTTCCATAACTAATATATAATAACAATAATAATCAGTAATGGTGATGGGCATCTCTCCATTGCCAGTGAGTGCCAGCAGCTAACCTCCTGGGAGGGATTTAACCCAGCTGCAAATGTGGCAAAAAAAATCCCATCCTGGAGTCTTTTCTTCCTTTTCTTTTCAGGTAAGTGAATTTTTAGGTCCAGATCCATCTCTGGTGTAACTCTATGGAAACCACTGGACTAATGCCAGGGATGAATTTATCCTTTAATCTCTTTCATTCCTGTCAGTGGTACACTCAGCATTTTGCTCATTGACTTTCTCCCTGTGTTAATATACAGCATTTGATGTTCTCTCTGGATTTTTATTCCTCCTTTATGCGGACATTTGGCTCCCTCTTTTTTTTTAGTTCTCTTCATGGGTCCAGACATAGGTTTAATCACCAAGACAGCCCCTTAAAAGTAGCACTCAGATCAGTACTTAAAATAAAACAAGGCGGGTTGTTTTTTTCAGAATCCTGGAGAGGAGTATCATTTTACGGGTGATAATTTTTGGTGTTGTTGTATATGTCATTGGAATTATTAGAAGCAGGGAGGCATCAAATAATTGTAACAGTGTAGGCAGAACTGATGAAGAAAGAGTAAACTGGCAGAGAGAGAGGAATAGGAAAAGGGGAATGAACAGGAGAGAGAAAGAGAGAAAATGGACCTTATCTGGTATGATCAGTGTATTTCTATTGGAGCTACACCAATCTACACTGGCTGAAGGTCTGGGTCCATTTTCTCTATTTCTCCTATTCACTCATTTGATCTCTGATCTCATTTCTGGAGATGTAAATCAGAGTAACTCCACAGCAGATTTACCTCAGCATAACAGAGATCCGAATCTGGCCCTGCAGCAAAAGGAGGGAGAAACTCATGCACTCACACATACCCAGAGCTTGATTTTTCTTTGTCCTGCACCATGTGTAATCAATTGCACCTATGCAAATTGAGTACAAAGTAGTAGCTATACCTTTCTGAGGCTTCTTTAATTGACACTGGTGCTTGGGAACCATCTCCTCTCTCTTGCACCTTCTTTGCTGACCAGTTCAAACCCCGAAGCCATGTGATCTCACACTAGGGTGACCAGATCTCCCAATTTTATAGGGACAGTCCTGATTTTGGGGGCTTTTTCTTATATAGGCACCTATAACCCCCCCCCGCATCCCGGTTTTTTACACTTGCTATCTGGTCACCCTATCTCACACTTGTTTCTCATTGGTGTAGGTCCATTGACTTCAGTAGAGCTTCTGCGGATTTAGATTTATATGACTTAGATCAGAATCTGACCTGCTGGGAGTCTTGCCTGAGAGCCCCTAAATACAGTGTGATTTTAATTACTGTGTGCAACATAATAGGGGTATCCTTTAAATCATGGTATAGTGATGTCTACACATCTACTACAGACATGTAACCGAACAGCTGAATATTTCTACTGTTTCATATATTGGAGACTCAGAGAATATAGGGATGGAAAACGAAACAAGCAAACAAAACAAAACAATTAAGCCCCACCCAGTCTATTTCTGTGCAAAAAGATGATTGTTCCGCATTATATATTTACTCGTATTTTTGTCCAGTCTGCCTTTGCTAGAGGAGCTGGAGGGGAACTGGATTTCCTATTTCACAGGAAATCCCACCATTTTTCCTGTTCAAAAAAGAAACAAAATGAAAATAAAAAAAATCAAAATTTACCATGAAACAAAACTCTGGAAAAAATATCTGGGGTCAAACAAAACATTTAATTTGATAGAACAGTTTTGATTTTGGATATTTTACTTTATATAATTTAAAAGAAAATGAAATGAAAAGTCATTTTGAAATGAAAAATGAAAACATTCTGTTTCATTTTGGAATGTTCTATCTCCCCCCAACCAAACAAAATTTCATCCAAATTGACTTGTTTCCATGATACATTTTGCTTTCGAGGAGCTGACATTTTCTGATGGCAAAACATTTTGTCAGAAAACTTTCTACCATCTTTCTTTAGAAATCCCAGCGGTGAGAGCGCCATCACTTGTGGGGCCAAATGCGTTCACACACCTCAGATGGATTCTCGAGGGGGACAGTTTCTAATTTGGTTGTTCCTCAGTCTTGGTCAGTAATATGGAGGTAACTTAGTTCGCGCTTACTCATCCTCTTTTATCCAAGGATCTCAAAGCACTTTGCAAGCATTAGTTCTCACAACACCGTTGTAAGGCAGGGAAATATACAGATTACCATTTCCTACAGGTGCATTGAGGTACTGAATCTTTGCACAGGCAAATCAGCAGCAGAATCTGGAATAGAACCCAGGAGTCCTGTCTCCCAGTCTGGCACACTAACCATTAGACTACTCTACCCTGTTTTAGTGAAGTCCACTTCTTGTGAATAAATGCTGCAGCTCTGTCGTGAGCAGGGAGAAGGTGGCTCTATCATAAGGAAGGATCAAATTGATAATTCAGTGAAAAAAACCTATATGCTAGAATAGCCCTTTTATGCTTCTCCTGCATAAATAATGCAACCTCAGGACAATTAGAGTTTGGAGAGCGCTTCCTTGTCATATCAAGCACCACATCCAAAGCCTAGAGAAATCGACACATCCCTTTTACAATGGAAAACACAGTGGGATGAAGTGAACTATTTCACTTCAGTGGGTAAAACCTTTATCTAAAGGCTGACTAACAAAAGAGCCTATGATCTTTGCTCCCAGACACCTACCAGCCATTAATGTAAAAGTTCCACTGAAAAAAGACACACACAACTTGGGCTCTAATGAGGGCTTTGCTGTTTGATGACGACACATCCAGAACACCGTTAGAACTCTGAGTCCCAATTATCATGCCATCCAGCAGGAGAGACCATTATGGATCTGAGCTGCCAGACCTTCAAAATGAGGTTGAAGAGAAAAAAAGAAAAGGAAAGGGGAAAAAAACAGTCAGGCTGGAATTAAAGAAACAGACAGCAGGAAAGCAAAATTGCTTCTAGAGTCCCTGTAAAGTGGTAGAGCTAATTAGTGCCTTCAAAGGCCCGGTGAGGCAGGTGGCATTGAGGTTACATTTGGCACAGACCATGGGCATTTGAGAAGATAGCTCAGGAAACTTCCGTCTCTGTGAAAAATTAATGAGATTAACTCTGCGGATTCGCGCACACACAAACGCACACGCTCCTATTCTCTCAACCAAAAAGTTGATGTGAAGGGGCTGGTTTTCATCGACACCCCCCCCCCGCACCCCATCCTTTTCTTGTTTACTTCTAACTTTCAGCAATCCCCCCCCCCTTGAAATATCAAATTTCAAAAACTTTCAACCGGCTCTAATTATCTGCATTGCTATAATCCCTTGATCCAGACCAGGAGCCCATTGTGGAAAGCATTACAACGTCACACAGCGAGAGGCAGTCCCCGTACAGAAAAGCATGCCGTTGAAATAGACAACCTGTGGCACAGAGAATTAATTTGATTTGCCAACGGAAATGCCAGGAATCTGTGGCAGGACCTGACCCCAGATTTCTTCTGTCCTAATTCAGCATTCCACAACAAGGCTATCCTTCCTTTCCTGTCCACCCTGAACAAGTACAAGCCAGATCTACAGCTGATGTATATATTTTTGTTGCTCCTTCCATTTCGATGGAGCTTTGTCGGTTTGTACCCTTAGCGAATCTGGTGCCTGAATTCATTTTTTTCCTTTGGTGTTTACATCCTTCAGATGATGACTATGTCCCTCTCCTCAACCTTTGTCATCATTTCTCAATACCATGCATCCCCTGTAAATGGGGTTGAGGGGAAACAGGAGGCATACAGGAGGCCTGGGAGTTTAATCTCTCCCCTTTTTCATCTCTTAAGATAATGTGAAAACATTTTCCTCCAGAAAACATGTTTATGCAGCATCAGCATCAAAAAGCCATTTTCTTGTTTTCCCTAATGACTTTATCAGACATGCAGCAACACAATGAAAGATGTTGTTGTTATTCCTTTTTCTTTCCTTGATCTTTATGTTTTCATGGAAACATCATTAGTGAGGATAATAGTTGTGCCAGAATATATTCAACGCATGGGTCTGACACTTTCATTCTAATGCATCGCCAGGATAATCTTTTTTCCTTTAAGCTCCCTGGCATACATCATAGGCCATTTCTGAAGCACAAACCTGGAGCTATCATTGCAGCCACCCTTGGGGGGTAGCACACAAGGAAATTCAAGGTTATAGACTCTTAGGGAAAGATATTCCCCACCCCCACCACTGCACTTCAATTCAGTGAGACTTTATCAGCAAGACACGCTTGAGGAAGTATAAGAGAGAGAGACCAGTCCTTGTATGAAATGGATCTGATCCAACCACATTCTGTTTTGGGTTTGATCCCCTATGTCCATTCACCAGTAGAGTCCATTCCTCAGCTGATGGCTTGTTGGTAAATAGCATCAGGCCATCTCACTCCTTTCTTCCATGGTCAGGTGATGGCCTAGTGGCAGCTAGCTTCTGAGCTTGGGGTTCAGTTCCCCCTATGCTTCCTGTGTGACCCCAGGCTAGTGATAGAGTCTCTATGCCTCTTTTCACCATCTTACAAGAAGTGGAAGGTTGGACATATGACCAGGGAAGAGTATAAAAATATTGCTCGGGCATGTAGGAATGAAATCAGGAGGGCCAAATCACACCTGGAGCTGCAGCTAGCGAGAGATGTTAAGAGTAACAAGAAGGGTTTCTTCAGGCATGTTGGCAACAAGAAGAAAGCCAAGGGAAGTGTGGGCCCCTTAATGAACGAGGGAGGCAACCTAGTGACAGAGGATGTGGAAAAAGCTAATGTACTCAATGCTTTTTTTGTCTCTGTCTTCACTAACAAGGTCAGCTCCCAGACTGCTGCGCTGGGCATCACAACATGGGGAGTAGATGGCCAGCCCTCTGTGGAGAAAGAGGTGGTTAGGGACTATTTAGAAAAGCTGGACGTGCACAAGTCCATGGGGCCAGTCGAGTTGCATCCAAGAGTGGTAAAGGAACTGGCGGCTGTGATTGCAGAGCCATTATCAATTATCTTTGAAAACTCATGGCGAACGGGGGAAGTCCCGGATGACTGGAAAAAGGCTAATGTAGTGCCAATCTTTAAAAAAGGGAAGAAGGAGGATCCTGGGAACTACAGGCCAGTCAGCCTCACTTCAGTCCCCGGAAAAATCATGGAGCAGGTCCTCAAAGAATCAATCCTGAAGCACTTACATGAGAGGAAAGTGATCAGGAACAGTCAGCATGGATTCACCAAGGGAAGGTCATGCCTGACTAATCTAATCACCTTCTATGATGAGATTACTGGTTCTGTGGATGAAGGGAAAGCAGTGGATGTATTGTTTATTGACTTTAGCAAAGCTTTTGACACGGTCTCCCACAGTATTCTTGTCAGCAAATTAAAGAAGTACGGGCTGGATGAATGCACTATAAGGTGCGTAGAAAGTTGGCTAGATTGTCGGGCTCAACGGGTAGTGATCAATGGCTCCATGTCTAGTTGGCAGCCGGTGTCAAGTGGAGTGCCCAAGGGGTCGGTCCTGGGGCCGGTTTTGTTCAATATCTTCATAAATGATCTGGAGGATGGTGTGGATTGCACTCTCAGCAAATTTGCGGATGATACTAAACTGAGAGGAGTGGTAGATACGCTGGAGGGCAGGGATAGGATACAGAGGGACCTAGACAAATTGGAGGATTGGGCCAAAAGAAATCTGATAAGGTTCAATAAGGATAAGTGCAGGGTCCTGCACTTAGGACGGAAGAACCCTATGCACAGCTACAGACTAGGGACCGAATGGCTAGGCAGCAGTTCTGTGGAAAAGGACCTAGGGGTGACAGTGGACGAGAAGCTGGATATGAGTCAGCAGTGTGCCCTTGTTGCCAAGGAGGCCAATGGCATTTTGGGATGTATAAGTAGGGGCATAGCGAGCAGATTGAGGGACGTGATCGTCCCCCTCTATTCGACATTGGTGAGGCCTCATCTGGAGTACTGTGTCCAGTTTTGGGCCCCACACTACAAGAAGGATGTTGATAAATTGGAAAGAGTCCAGCAAAGGGCAACAAAAATGATTGGGGTCTGGAACACATGACTTATGAGGAGAGGCTGAAGGAACTGGGATTGTTTAGTCTGCAGAAGAGAAGAATGAGGGGGGATTTGATAGCTGCTTTCAACTACCTGAGAGGTGATTCCAGAGAGGATGGTTCTAGACTATTCTCAGTGGTGGAAGAGGACAGGACAAGGAGTAATGGTCTCAAGTTGCAGTGGGGGAGGTTTAGGTTGGATATTAGGAAAAACTTTTTCACTAGGAGGGTGGTGAAACACTGGAATGCGTTGCCTAGAGAGGTGGTGGAATCTCCTTCCTTAGAAGTTTTTAAGGTCAGGCTTGACAAAGCCCTGGCTGGGATGATTTAATTGGGGATTGGTCATGCTTTTGAGCAGGGGGTTGGACTAGATGACCTCCTGAGGTCCCTTCCAACCCTGATATTCTATGATTCTATGATTCATCTGTACAATGGGGATAATAGCAGTGTCCTAACTCACAGAGGTGTTCTGAGGATAAACGCATTGATTTAGTTGGGGATTAGATCCTTCTTTGAGCAGGGAGTTGGACTAGATGACCTCCTGAGGTCCCTTCCAACCCTGATATTCTATGATTCTATGATTAAAGAGTGTAAAGTGCCCAAAGAATGGGGGCACATAATTACTAAGATAGATAGCTACAGAAATATGCCTATTTCTTTTCCAGCATAAACAGTAGGGGATGGGGAGATAGAACTACCTAATCAGTGATGGATAATATTTTTAATAGCTCCTTTGTTGGGTGAATTTCACATATTACTGTTTGTGCATTGTCTGTGTATAAATCACAGTTCCTTCCAATTTATTTTATTCAGTTGGGTTCAGCAAATAATTTCTGAGGATCCTCCTTGGCGTGTAGTGCAGTTGGAACAGTTCTTTCTGATTGCTTTGCAGTCTCCATGCAGCTCTGTCGGGGACATCCTGCCTTAAGATGACCACTACTAATGCACCCGACCAACAAATGTCTGTCCTTATATCAGACAGGTATTCCGAGATAGTCATCTCGTGGCAATAGAACAGCATGAATAGGGAATGCTGAAAGGGAACAACCTTCTCTTAACTGTGCTGTAGCTAGATGGCATGATGATGCCTACATGCTTATTATTTGCAAACAGTAGCACATGGAGGGGCCAGCTGAGATCGGAGCCCCTGGCCCAAGCACCCAATGAGAGACAGTCCCTCCCCTGAGCACTTCCTCTCCCTGTAGACAACTGAGACCAAGGGTAGGAGGACTGGCCCGATGTCACAAAGCAGATTTCCTGACTCCAGTGCAGAATGCCACCTGCTAGGCCCTCCTGACTCCCAGGCTCATTGTACATCACCGTTATCAACTCACTAAGCAGAGGGCCAGGTATGAACTTTTGAGGACACAAACTAATCTGAACAGTCTGATTGCATTTTATTAAGACAATGAGATTATGGTCCATGGTGAGGGCTCCTAGATGGTATGGTAGTTACAATAATCATTAATAATTAATAATTGAGTGGAGGGAAAATCATGAGGTGTTCCCCATCCCAGCCTCTTGCAGCAGATTGTATAGCCCAGCTTCATGTGCTTTTCAGGCCTATTGCTCAGGTTGCCTGGCTTTCTTGGCTATTTCCTCAAGGAGAAGGGCTGGAAACACACTTTTTAAAATTATTATTATTGTTTAACCTGAGGTTCTCCTTTATGGGCTGGCTCGGTTAAGGGATGGCCCACGTGAGCCCTCTCCAGCTCAGCCGTCCGGTCTGCCACCCCTGTGACACACAGAGAGTCTCAGTCACAGGTCATTTAGGATAGACAGAATGAATCAGCTTTCCGTCATGGTCCAGAACGAGAACGATCCATGAGATGCCTTGTAGAACAAATCAAAGGGCCCTCAGGGCACCATGTCAGTCCGGAACAAGCAATAATCCATTCTCGCTGTGGCATGCATCTACTTTTAAAAAAGCCTGTGGGACCATTGGATGGGAATATAGGACCAGAGGATATTACAGAAGTCACTAACCCACTAGGGACGATGTCGCTTCGTAACAGGATGGCCGCCATCACCGTAGCATTTGAACACCTCACAATCTGTAATGCATTTATCCTCACAACACCTCTGTGAGGTAGGCCAGAGTGGTACAGGTGGGAAACCGAGGCACGAGGCAGCTAAGTGAATTCCCCAAGGTCACACAGGAAGCCTTTGGTGGAAAGTGGAATTGGACCCAGATCTGTACTAGTGCCCTAACCACTGAGCCATCCTTCCTCTTTAGCTCCTGGTCCCTCCCTCCCTCCCCCACTCAGTCTCTTATGACATAAAGGAGACAAAAAACCTGGTCTTCTAAGCTAGATGGAGATCCTCCTGGCCCAGGGGAATCTCTAAAAAGTGTAAAGCCACCATAAGTAGTGTTATGCCCCAGGTTCCTGCTCTGTTGGGGATTGGCCAGAGAATACTATACTCTGGAACTCTTGGGATGGAAAAATTGCCCCTAATGAGCTGAGCCAGATGGCATAAATTAGAGCAGACAGGACTCTTCTAATCTGTCTAATCTCATCTGTCCCGGAGGCTGCTCTAACTTGAATCAGCAGCCAAGCAAGTGCCCAGGTATCCCAAATATCCCTGGACAGAGAGGAAATGGAAACTTAGCCCTTCATCAGTGCGGAGCCTAGCTTCAGGACACTTGAGGATCTGGCCCATTATTTATTTACCTCTGCCACAAAGACAAACACCTCAGGCCAAATTCAGCCCCATTGAAACTGTGAGCAACTCTTTTGAACCCAGTAGGGTTCTGAAGGGTTGAATTTAGCATCCCAGGGGTAAAGCTCTCGCTATAGCAAACATAAGCGGGGAACAGGAGAATAAATATGTGGAAAGAGACTCCTTTTCATCCCTATTAATTCTAATAACGATTCAGTCAGACTTTGCACCAGATGAACACCCTGTCGCCTGTAGGTATAAGTACTTGCTAAGTAAGGCATAAGTAAGGTATAGATATGAGTGAAAGCAGTAAGTCAAGAAACCTACAGGGTCCAAGGCCTGTAAGACAACAGCTTAGGCAAAGTTGAAGCATGAGGCCCAAAAGTCTTAACACACATTTAGCATAAGCAGTTGACTGGGAGTAGCCTTGGTCATAAGGTATCATAGAACAGACTGCTGTCAGAAACAAGTCTGACTAATTTTCTGACTGGTAACCACAAACTACGTTAGTGCTCATTTTGGATCTTTTAGGATAGGAACATCCTCAGAAGTTCAACCGCAAGAGTGGTATGGTAACCCATTGAAGCATATGAAAATGACCTTGAGGTAAATGTTATTTTAGCATGTAAGGAAAGAGGGCCCCAAATTTATCAGGGTGAGGAAGTTTAGAGAGGGACTAAGGAGGCCGAACATCCTTATGAATGTTCATGGCAGCCACAGAGCCCTACAATAGAGCTATCCATTGATCTTCTTGGCATGTCAGAGATAGGACCACTTGTGGATCACCTGTCTCACCATTTTTAATGTCTCTGCGGGGGATGGTGTGAGTATATGGATGCTCAGATGCTGGACGTTTTGACCATTCAGTATTATCTCTCTCTACTTTGCTGGATTGGAGCGTTTGTGCTTTTGCTAACTGTGTTTAATAAAAATATCACTTGGACAAAATATCTTTCCTAAGTGTGATTATCTCCCTCAGGAACACTGGGGCCCTCATAGTAACTCTAATATTTTTGGCACCTTAGAGACTAACCAATTTATTTGAGCATGAGCTTTGATGAAGCTTTGATGAAGTGAGCTGTAGCTCACGAAAGCTCATGCTCAAATAAATTGGTTAGTCTCTAAGGTGCCACAAGGACTCCTTTTCTTTTTGCGAATACAGACTAACACGGCTGTTACTCTGAAATCTAATATTTTTGGGTCTGATCACGAGGCAAGACCCCACTAAACTACAGAGTGCTAATTGGTATTTCTGATTGATCGCTATATGCACAATTAATAGACCAGGCAACAGCTCAGCAGCCTGTATCCAGAGATTATCCAAACTTCCTTTGTTGAAAATTTATTCTAGGAGTAATTTCTCATGAGATTTCCAGTAGTTTTGGGCAGAACTGTTATACCCCGGGAATGGCTTTCATCAACAAAGACCAGCAAAAATAGTTTATTGAAAAATTTGGGCCAACATTTTTGAACCTCATAACAGGCTCAGAACTGGGTTGAAGTGGCAAGACCAGAAAAGCAAGGGGTAGCCTGGCACAATATTGCCTATCCAAGCATTCAAAACCCAGGCATCAGGCCAAAAAATATCCCAAGATTTTCTTAAAATTATATATTTTTAAAATAATAACTATGGGGTTCTTTTTCTTTGCTTTCCATTTGAGGGTGTGCTTGGGTCACATTCAAGCTTTTCTCCATAACCATGAGAGTTAGAAACTTATTTTCTTTTAAAATAAAAGCTGAGGTTCTCCTGACTCCAGGAGCTGGGGCTTTAACACCAAATATTACAAGGTGAAATGGTGAGAGTTCAGGAGCACTGGGAAGAGGTTTTCTAGGACTGGAATAGCTTGTGGTACTGCAAGTCAGGAATGAGAGTCATTGACCGAACATTTTGGTGACCCAGGACTGGAGTAGTGAGGAATGTTGTGGATCAAGACTGAGGAGCCCTGGCAAAACCGGTCAGGGCATCTGCACTATAGCCCTCATCCATAGTTCACTGAAGTCAATGGCAAGGCTCCCGTTGACTTCAGTAGCCTTTGAATCAGATGCAGTGCTGCAAGTCTGAACTCAAGTGAAAAAGCTTCTGGGAGGAGCTGAAAGAAGACTGGAATAACAGGGAATTTAACACTCCCACAGTGACAGGGCATTGCTAGTCAGCACTGGAACATCAGGGAGGTTGTACTGTAGTGCAAGAGCTGAGCTGTGTGTGTGTGAATCTTGTACAACATCCATCCATGCTACTTATCAACCCCTTTCTTGAGCAGTCAATTTACTCACCGATTTCTTAGGAACAGAAAAGCATGCTTTAGACTATTGGCGGCTCCAGGATGCTGACTAAGAAGGTAATGATTTATAATACATTATAGGAGTAGGCATGATAAAAGTCTACAGAAAGATTCTATTGCTCTGCAGCCTCTGGTCCCTGCATAACTTAAGCAACACGACTTCTCTTGCAAACTGCAAGATTTTAACCCGCAGCGATTACCAGTGCACGAGATAACATATTGTTTAATCCTTCCAACTTCAACATGAATCATTCAAAGGGAAGTGGGGAGGGGGAAGTTCCATAAGAATTATGAGTGCGAGCTGCAGTATTTAGTGATAAGGCAGAAAGAGCCACTGAGCCAACTGTGATGGGAAGGTGGGACATTATCTGACAGCTCCCTGTGGTCTGGGGGCAGAGCAGGATAAGCTATTGGGTTATAGCTTAGCACCTAGCATTGGGTCTCTGTAGAGGGCTACAGAGCCTCTTGACGACAATGCTTGATTTTGGAGACATTTCTATTCCTGTTGCAACAACCACTACTAATGTGGCTCCTGACACTCTTCCCCACTACACGACAGATCCCGCTTGTGTGGTGAATCTCTTATTATCACCGGTCAGTACAGGATGTGGCCACATATGAACAGACCAGGCCATTTTCCTATTGCCTTGTTGGAGGTAGCAGAGGCCTTGAAGGGTTGTTTCAGAAATCAATCAAAAAAGTCCTTAATAAAGAGGCGGCAAGTCCTACAGGATAGCGCACAGGCCTGGAACTGAGGTGACCTGGGTTTTATTCCTGGCACTGGCCTGCCATGTTGGAGCAGAAGGACTTGGGGGTGTCAATAGAGAGACAGAGCTGCCAAGAAGGGCAGACTTGGGGATTTCTGAGCAATTTTTGGAGTGGGGTGGTCTAGGCCCCTCCCCCTCCTCTTTTAGGTGATCCGTCCACTGGAGCGGAGAGAAGGTAAACTCTGCCATTATGATTAGATCTGCAGTGGATCATGCAAGGATTCTTGCCCATTCTCCATAAGATGCTCTTTCACCTACCCCATCTGAAGTGATTACAACTTTGATTACTGGATAGGGTGGCCCTAACCAGACTCCCTCATCTAAGCTACTTCTGTCTGAGGCTTCAGTCCAAGCCACTTCAATGCTGTTACCTGCTTCAGGGCCTCATTTACTGCACCGTCACCTCAAGTCCACCTCAGCACTATCACCTCGGTTCCCTCTGCCACCTCAAGGGCATCTTAGCTCGGTCTTCAGACTCTGGAGAAAAATCATTGGCCTATAGGACAGAATCCCTGTCGGTAGGAAGGAATTCTCAGCAGCAAGTAGGAAGCTTTTTTCTCACTCTTCTTCTTTCTAGAGTTCTCTAGGCACAGCTACTCAACCGTACCGGATTGTGATTTTGGTCGTGGTAACTCCTCGTTCCAGGCATGTTCCATGCAGTTCTCACATTCTTTCATTTCCCAATGGGGACAATGGTGTTTTATTGGCCTAAACTCAAAACTTGCCTGTATTTTAACCCAAATTCCCCAAACCGTGACATAACTAAGATGCAAATTAGGCTTGGCACATTCAGTCATTTCCCCTTGCTCGCCAGTAGATGCCAGCAAAGAGCTACCTGCCCTATGGAGCTTTTGTCCATCTGGAGTTCTCAAGCAGCCCTGGGATTCTCTTCTCCCTGCTTGCCAGCAGGTCTCAGTAGCAAGCTTCCTACTCTGCGTTAGGCCACAGGGCTTACACCACTGAGAGGAGATCCAGGCTTTGCAGCTAAGGAGTGAGGTATTATGTGACCACGGTGCTGGAGACCAGTAACTCTGCAGTGCTAATCCTACCTCTAGCACAGAACCTTTTTGTGCCTTGAGTAACATCCAGATCAGCACCCTATTTTAACTCGAATCAAGATGAATTTGTGCAGTCAAATTGTTAACCTGAAATTGGTCTCCCAAAGCTGCATTAGACACCCTAAAATGGGCCCTAAAACCAAGAGGCCCCATTTTTCCATCTCATTTACACCTGAGAAAAGTGCATGAAATACATTAGTATTCTGTGTGGGTAGTACTAGACAGACGCCCACTTTGTACAGGTAGAAATGATTAGCCGGCATGAGGAAGTGGACCATCAGCCCCTTGAGCTCATAAATAATGTGGTCAACTCTTGTGATTTGATAATAAGTCTTATGATAATTGATGTATTTTTGTCAAAGCCCCAGCTCCCCGAGTCATGAAATGAGGTGAGAATCTCAGTTTCCATTTCAAAAACAAGTCTCTGGCCTTCATGGCTGCAGAGAGGCACCCAACACTTCCTGTTTTTTTTAAATCCCCGATTTTTAAGATATCTCATTATTATTTTGGGGAGTGGCTCACGAGTTTTGAATGCTTGGGGTTGACCACATTGTAAAAATAATGGGGTGAACTGGTTGGAATCAATTCATAGATTCTAATCAAGAAGGGACCCAGTGCAGACCACAGAACATCCCTGGATTAATTCCTCTTTGAACTAACTCCGCTACTGGCTCCTTTACCCAAAGTTTAAATTTAAATGTTAAGGTTGGGCTGGAAATATACAGAGCTAGGTATTTATTATTTATTATTATTATCTTTTCATTTAAATAGATGATAAAAAGGTAAAATGGTTCTAATTTGGAATACAGAACCATTCAGTCTCTATTATTATTAATGCCTAGCTCTTATACAGTGTTTTTATCAGTAGATTTCAAAGCCCTTTACAAAGGATGCCAGGATTATTATCCGCATTTTGCAGAGGGGAAAACTGAGGCAGAGAGAGGCAAAGTGACTTGCCCAAGGTCACCCAACAGAGCCAGGAATAGAACGAAGGTCTCCAGAGACTCTAATCAATTGTGCTGTTCACTAGGACACCCTTCCTTCTATGAGGTGCAATAAAAGCACTTTGTGGGCTGGGGGGAGGGAAAACACCTACATTTTGAGCTTAAAGCACTTTATGAGAGTCCCTTTTAGCAGGGATGAACCTGTGATGCTCATTGAAAATGTTTCAAGCCTTGATTGTCTGGCTCTCTTTTCAATGCCATATATATATATATATATAATATATATATATATAATATATATATTATATATATATATATATATAAAACGATGCTGCCAACTCCACTGGTATCAGTAACAAATGCTTACAAGGATTACAGCGCGGTAATGAGCTTTGGTACTAATGGTACATCTTGTAATAACTGCTATCTGCACTTCCAGTTGTAAGTGATAAGTGAGGCTATATTGTTAATGACAAAACACCTCACCTTTCCCCTCTCCGCCACCCATCCCCCTCCCTTCTTGATCTTGCTTGGAATTCCTCAGCCGAACGTTTGAGAGGAATTAGCTTTAATTCTCAAGCTGTTGCCTGGCACCTGATGCTGTTACATATAGCCGATGCCTCCCATCCTCATTGCAGGGTACAGATACTGTCACATTGTTTCCTTTACTCTGGGCTAGAGACTAACCAGAGCAGGGCCATGTATGGATGCCCAAAGGCATGAGCTAAATGGATATTCTGAATGGTAATAATTGACAACTGAGGACCAAAAATAATCAACGAGCCCTCTAGTTTCATAAACAGCAAGCACAGTTTGGTTGTGCCAAGAGAAAAGGTGGTTTGAGTGCTAACCTAGGACTCAGGGAAGTTCCCCTGTGCTCTTCTTTTAGCTGAAGCTTGATCGTCAGGAAAACATTTCTTAACTGTAAGCATAGGACAGTGGAGCAGACTGCCAAGGGAGGTTGTGGAAGCTCAAAAGGAGGCTAGATACCCATCTGTCTTGGATGGTTTAGACACAAGCAATCTTGCATAGTGGCCAAGGCATTAGACTAGATGACCCTTGCAGTCCCTTCTAACCGTGTAGTTCTATGAGTCTGTGATTAGCTCTGGGTTTGACCCTCCCTATGGGATGCAGATTCCCCACTGAATGCAGTCAGTCAGCTCTATTAGCCAGTGGAAGCCATAGTTCTGTGTCCTATGTGTCCATCTCTGCCCCATTTATGGGAGGTGGGAAGGAAGGAAGCAGTCCCTGAGTTCCCCATGGGCTGTAATCCTGCATGGCCCTTATACAGTCTGCATAGAGGGCCTTACACCCTAACTGTGCATCCATATAAGGGAGAGACCAATTTCCCCAATCTGCATTTTTCTCTAAGCAGTTACAGGGTAAACTGGCCATTTAGAAGAGGGTTGGGATCAGCTTTGGAGCAACCTGCGTGGAACTCAGAGGGAGAAGAATACGTTGCAGGATAGAAAGTTTGGAGGAGGACCAGGAAATTAGTCTGTGTACACATGGCTAGAATGTTAGCAGTAGTTACAGCACCTCTGTAAACAGTTCTTTTTATAAAGAGCCAGTTTAGGTCCTCTCGTGGTATGACCCACAACACAGTATATGAGACAAGCCACATCTGTGCCAGGCTTAGCCCAGCTCTGCAGGTGAAAGGAATGAATACAACAGTCATGTGATGGGGAGCATGAGACTAAGAGCCAGGATTACTGGGGATATGAGTGTGGCCTGAATTCAGTCAGAGGAGAGGCTCCAGGGTTGGAAACGGTTTTCCTGTCCCAGGAGAATTTTGAAAAAAAAATCCTGTTCCCCATCAGGCCAAAGCCAAGACCTTTCTCTCTGACCCCATAAATATTTAATTATTTATACAATATGGAACAGCTCCAAGAGGAGGGTCTAATAGAGTCCCACCCCTCAGTAGCCAAAGCACTCAGCTGGGCTATGGAAGACTACCGTTCAACTCCATGATATGAATCACCAGAGGAGGGACTAGAACTGGCTTCAGTGGGGTTTCCTGCCTCTGAGGTCACTGCCTAGCCCAGCTACAACAATCTATAAAAATAATCAGCCATAACAAAGAGGCTTTCTCTCACAGAAACTTGACCATGGATCTGAGGAAGCTGCTTGATGCAAGTTTTATCAAAACAGTCCTTTTTGCAGGAAAAGTTGGGGGGTTGACTAATCAGCATTTTCCAGTGAAAAACAGTTTGGTTGAAAAGTTCCCAAACTGCTCTACCTGGGAGCGAGTGCTCTATTAAAATGCAGGACAATAGCCAGAAAAAGGCCAGTGAGGAGGCCTAGGCTGAGTAACTATCCGGAGCTCTTAACTAGAAGACTGGGGTGAGAGGGAGCAGGAGCCTGACAGGAGGAAAGCCTTAGCTGGGTCAGGACTAAGACTCGTGAGCCAAAGGTACCAGCCAGCTATGAAAGCTAAGGGGAAGATCTGTGGTGTTTTGAACTTTATCTTAATAAACCAGACTGGCAAGAGGGAAGAACTATAGAGAAAACACTCACCACGTGAAGTCTGATTAACTGGGGAAGGAGGGAAAACAGAGGCAGCAAAGGGGCGCAAAGTCACACAGGGTAAGCCCTCCTCTGCCTTTATGCTTCCCCATATACGTTACACACCACTGCCCTGGCATCGCAAGCCTTCGAGGTTCAGAGATGAGGAAAAGAAATGCCATCAATAACCCCCTACTTTGCAATGTGAAAGCAGCAGAGAGACACCTGTAATCCCCCACTGTTGGTAGCAACAGAACTACACTCAGCTGACCACCAAGGAGAATCATAGAAAAATACCCAAACCCATCTCTCCATGATGGATGGTCTATGTGCAAACCCTAAAGTTTATTCCCTTTAGCACTGCTATCTATTGATGCCCAGCTACTAAGTAATCTGAGGGAAACTAGTAAGCAATCACCATGATAAAAATAAAATGGATTGGGGATAAAGAAGGAATTTCATCAAAACCCTCATGATCAGAATAATATGGTATGAGAGTGGTGAGCTTTATGTCCGTCAGCCTGCAAGCGTTTGTACAGGAAACTAAACCCACGGAGACTGGTGTTAGCTTGGGGATATTTTTTCCAGCACCAATGAAAAATATGAGCCTGATTCTGCACATTGTGACTCGTGTGAGTAGCCCCTTTGACATACTGAAACCAATGAGACTATTCACATCTTCCCACAAGCCTTAGGGTTTGCTGTGTTCATGGCAAATACATACAGATGGTAGATAAAAACATCTTGCTGAAAGGTTGCAATGTAACACTGCTTTTATTCTTAGACTCCAGAACAGAGATGGGCAAACTACGGCCCACGGGCCACATCCGGCCTGTGGGACCATCATGCCTGGCCCTTGAGCTCCCGGCTGGGGAGGCTAGTCCCCAGCCCCTCCCCTGCTATCTCCCCTCTCCCGCAGTCTTGGAGTTTTGAAGGGGAAACCGCTGCTGCTCTCCGGCTGCACGGCTGCCCCTGCTCCTCCTTGATTCACTTGCTCTCTGCCCAAAGCAGATTTTCAACTCCCCAGTATTGAAACATCTGTCAGAGGGAAATCGAAAGTACTTTTCTTGCCTGAAGGCATCTTTTAGAGGCTTTCATTTTGCAGAAATTACTCCACTTTAAAAAACAAAACAAAACTCAGACTTGACATGGTGATAGTCCTCAACGAGGAGACAACAATTCTCTTTTTAGGGGTGGGGCAAATGGTTTAGAAATAACAAAGATATATGCAAAAAGAACAAGGAGGACTTGTGGCACCTTAGAGACTAACACATTTATTTGCGCATAAACTTTCGTGAGCGACAGCCCACTTTTTTCTTTTTGCAGATACAGACTAACCCAGCTGCTACTCTAAAAGATATATGTGTAACAGGATGGGTGAGGTAATTATATTTTATTGGATCAACCAATAAAAGATATTACCTAACCTACCTTGTCTCTTTAATATCTTGGGACCAACATGGCTGTAACAACCCTAGAAACAAAAGTGTGAGTGTTTATTTAGACCACGGGGCGAGATTGCTGTACAGCAATTCATTGCCAGTGCCACAGGGTCTCATTCAGGCCAGTGATTTAGCAGATCCAAAGGAGAATTAGCCGTTTCTGTGGATAACGGGAATATCTAGAGTTACAGTAGTCATTTCCCAGCCTCCGTCTCTTAGAGGCTAGGAGAGTATATTCCCTGGGGGCAGGTTACATCATAATTGTTTCCTGCAAGGTTTTTTCCCTCTGAGGCAGCTGGATCTGGTTGCTATTAGTTATAGAATACTGGACTTGGTGGACCACTGGTCTGATCCAGTATGGCAACTCCTATGTTTTCCTACTGGGCAGCCTTCAGGTTGGTGAGCACTTCCTTTGCTCATGTAAGCGGCTCCAATTAAACCAATGTGAGCAAGGGTTGCGCAGTCAAGGGCTAGTCTACACTGGCACATTATTTATTGCCAGAAGCGTGTGTGAACTCTACACTGGGGATTGGAAGTGGCTGGCTCAGTACAAAAGCAATTTTCCCTCTCAGTATTGACATTTCCTCATTAATTGAGAGTGGACCACATCCACCCTGACTGAATTGGCCTTGTCCACACTGGTTCTCCACTTGTAAGGTAACTCCCTTCTCTTCATGTGCCAGTATTTTTATGCCTGCATCTGTAATTTTCACTCCATGCATCTGAAGAAGTGGGTTTTTTACCCATGAAAGCTTATGCCCAGATCATAGAATCACAGAATATCAAGGTTGGAAGAGACCTCAGGAGGTCATCTAGTCCAACCCCCTGCTCAAAGCAGGACCAATCCCCAATTTTTGCCCCAGATCCCAAATGGCCCCCTCAAGGATTGAACTCACAACCCTGGGCTTAGTAGGCCAATGCTCAAACCACTGAGCTATCCCTCTTTAAGCTGCCACCAGACTCCTCGTTGTTTTTGTGGAGTTACCCCTCTGATACTCTGCACTGGAATGAATGCAGAGGGCATGCATAGGTAGAAGTGAATGCAGAATTTTGTCCATAGGTGTTTGTTTCAGCATGTGATCCTTTGTGTCTCTCATCATTCTCAGGGATAAATGCATGCTGACCTGCTCAGTGTGTGATGCTCATTTGAATCTCATCTCTGTGAGCTGCATACTGCCTTGATTTCACTGTGTGTCTTTTTAACAACAACAAAAAAAAAGTGACTACATCCTGCAGCCCTCACTCAAGGCAAAACTCTCACTGAAGCCTTGAAAGGTTCAATGATGCCAAAGAGAGCTTTGTCCAAGTGAGGACACCACTGAGATACTAGGGCCTAAACCTTTGTGTTGGGGGGCTGTCAGACAGATGGTACAGCTCTGTGGTTCTCTGCCCCGGGGAAGGTTAGAGCAATCTGAAAGACTGTTTTATCTTATAGTACCTGGCTATGGGCCCCAAGGGACCATTTGTCTGCAGGGGAGAGCCCAGAAACCTATCCATCTAATCTTAGGACTTTACACTGCTGCCCACCACTGTTGTTTCTGAGTATCCTCCATGTACAATCAATGGTAAGAGCAAAGGTCCTAATGGATTCTAGGGAGTAGTTCCAGCTTCTCCTTCTGCCTGACCCCTGGACCGGGGCTGCAAGCAGAGAGGCACAGGGATCAGCTTTTCCATTCCATTCCACAGCTGAGGACTTTCCACCTCTGCAGCAGAGCAGAATCTGCCCTTTTGACTTTGACCTATACAATACCCTATGATATAGTCATTGAGGATGAAATTCACATCTAAGCAGAAATCCAGCACCAGGCCTGTGAACCATTAAATTTCAGCTAATCTTGGTACACAGACCTTTTTCTGGCCTTTTTCAAAGGGGTGAATATCACCCTGATAGAATGTCTAAGAGCAGCAGGATCTAGTCCTTGAAGAGGTGATCACAACGGTACTGATCCTGCAAACACTTACAAAGGGAACAAGTATCAGAGAGGTAGCCATGTTAGTCTGTATCTACAAAAACAACGAGGAGTCCGGTGGCACCTTAAAGACTAACAGATTTATTTGGGCATAAGCTTTTGTGGGTAAAACAGCACTTCTTCAGATTCATAAAGAAGTGTTTTTTTACCCATGAAAGCTTATGCTCAAATAAATCTGTTAGTCTTTAAGGTGCCACTGGACTCCTCATTGTTTTTACAAAGGGAAGTAACTATACATTAATGGCTAGTTCCATTTATTTGAATGGGGCTACTCACGTGGTTAGTAAAATTACTCATGGTTACAAGTGTTTGCAGTATCGGGCTCTAAAACTGAATCCTCTGTAAAAACTGATGGTAACATTCTGCTCTTGGACATGAAAACATAAGAGCGGCCATACAGGGTGAGACCAAAGATCCATCTAGCCAAGTAACCTGTCTTCCGACAATGGCCAATGCCAGGTGCTTCAGAGGGAATGAACAGAACAGGGCAAACATCAAGTGATTCATCTTCTGTCACCCATTCCCAACTTCTGGCAAACAGAGGCCAGGGACACCATCTCTGCCCATCCTGGCTAATAGACATTGATGGACCTATCCTCCATGAATGTATATTTTTTGAACCCTGCTATAGTTTTGGCCTTCACAACATCCTTTGGCAAGGAGTTCCACAGGTTGGCTGTGCGTTGTGTGAAGAAATACTTTCTTTTGTATATTTTAAAGCAGGTGCCTATTAATTTCATTTGGTGACCCCTAGTTCTTGTGTTATGAGAAGGAATAAATAACACTTCCTTATTTACTTTCTCCACCCAAGTCATGATTATAGACCTCTATCATGTTCCCCCTTCGTTTCTCTTTTCCAAGCTGAAAAGTTCCAGTCTTATTAATCTCAACTCATGAAAGCTGTCCCATACTCCTAATCATTTTTGTTGCCCTTTTCTGAACCTTTTCCAATTCCAATATATCTTTTTTTGAGATGGAGCAACCACCTCTGTATGCAGTATCCAAGATGTGGGCGTACCATGGATTTATACAGAGGCAATATGATATTTTCTGTGTTATTGTCTATCCCTTTCCTAATGATTCCCAACATTCTGTTACATAGGTGACGACTTACTCAGATGCTGTGGGGTTCTTAAACCCCCGTCGCCCCAGGCCCCGCCCCCACTCCAGCCCTTCCTCCAAGCCCCCACCCCTACTCCACCTCGTCCTGCCCCCCACCCCGCCTCTTTCTGCCCCTCCTCCCGCTTCTTCCTTCACCCTCCTCCAGCGCCTCCTGCACACCGCGGAACAGCTGATCACAGCGGATGGGAGGTGCTGGGAGGAGCCGATCATCAGTGCTGCCATCGAGCAGGAGGCACTGGGGAGGTGGGGGAGGCACTGAACCATGGGGCTGCCAGTGGGTGCTGAGCATCCACAATTTTTTTCCCATGGGTGCTCAATCCCTGGAGCACCCACGGAGTTGGTGCCTATGTTCGGTTAGCTTTTTGACTGCCACTGCTCACTGAGTGGATGTTTTCAGAGAACTAGCCACAGTGACTCCAAGATCTCTTTCTTGAGTGGTAACAGCTTATTTAGACTCCATCATTTTGTATATATAGTTGGGATTATGTTTTCCAGTGTGTATTACTTTGCATTGACCTACATGATAGATCTCATTTCCAATATGCTTTCAGTGCAGGACTGTGGCTGATGGTGCAACCATTGAGTATCTACTAGTTTGGAAAGCAAAACAGCAGTTCTAAGGAAAGTCGGCGTGTCCTCTGAAGAAGTCATTGTTCTGGGGGGACCAGGAAACATGAGTTCTTAGCTGGTGACCTTAGAAAAATAGCTACTCCTCTATTTCCTCTCCTACCCTTTTTCTGTTTTGACTGTAAGTGCCTGCTGGCTCCTCCCCACGCGTTTGGTACATCACTTAACAACACAGTTAATCATTACTGGAGTCTCTCAATGCTACAGTAATAACAAGGACAGAGATTGTCTGGGCAGATCTCGGCAAAGAACTTTGCTTTGAGATATGACAGTTCCAGTCTGGGGGGACCTCTGGGTTCCTTGCTTTTTGGGCATATCAAATCATACCAACAGCGTTCCTTGACTTTGGGATTGAACATGTTTGGTTTTCTATATTTTGAATTAACTTTTAACTCTGAGTTTGGACTGTGAGTGTAATATACACATAATCAGCTCAGGCCTGGTGGCATGATCAGTATACATGGAGGACAGGCTCAGGCAATCACTATAGCCAGTTTTCATACGTGCATACACACAGATTTTCTCATCTGTAAAATGGGGATAGGAGTTCCCTGCCTCCAAAGGGCTTTGTGAAGATAAAACTCCATTAATGATTCTTAGGTGCTTAGATAGTGTGGTGCTGACAGCTAGATAAGTACCTAGGTAGATAGAAAGGAATGGTCAGCCTGGTGAGATATCAAGAAATAATCTAATGAATCAAACAATAGGCAAAATGAAAATGCAGCTAAGCCACAGAGATATAAACAGTTCAGGAAGAAAGAATGAAAGGTTTCTCTCGTACTTACCTGTATTGCATTGACTTCAAGTAGCCCTTAAGTGGAACTGACGGTATTACAAACACAATAAGCACTTCTAGACAAACTGGAATAACAATCACTTCAGGAGCCTGGAAGCATCAGAATTCTGCTGTTGTCAACTCTTTCGGTGGCTTTAATTTTCAGTGGTAAGCACAACTCCTATATAGTGTTGTCAAAACCACAATGAAGTTATGTCATTGAATATTAAAAATGCTAGCCCGCAGAATGCCAAACACAGGGATTTGAATTTCATGCTCTCTACTAAGCATCAAGACAAATATGTCTAATTTCATAAAAACCCCACCAGCCACTGCAAGACTGACAGTCAGCCCCAGGATTAACACTTTCCCAGGGCAAACGGGAGTGCATATTGTAATAAAGCCCTGTCAAGGTTCCTTCCCCACTCTGAACTCTAGGGTACAGATGTGGGGACCTGCATGAAAAACCTCCTAAGCTTATCTTTACCAGCTTAGGTCAAAACTTCCCCAAGATACAAAATATTCCACCCTTTGTCCTTGGATTGGCCGCTACCACCACCAAACAAATACTGGTTACTGGGGAAGAGCTGTTTGGAAACGTCTTTCCCCCCAAAATACTTCCCAAAACCTTGCACCCCACTTCCTGGACAAGGTTTGGTAAAAAGCCTCACTAATTTGCCTAGGTGACTACAGACCCAGACCCTTGGATCTTAAGAACAATGAACAATCCTCCCAACACTTGCACCCCCCCTTTTCCTGGGAAATGTTGGATAAAAAGCCTCACCAATTTGCATAGGTGACTACAGACCCAAACCCTTGGATCTGAGAACAATGAAAAAGCATTCAGTTTTCTTACAAGAAGACTTTTAATGGAAATAGGAGTAAATACAAGTAAGGAAATCCCCTCTGTAAAATCAGGATGGTAGATACCTTACAGGGTAATTAGATTCAAAACATAGAGAACCCCTCTAGGCAAAACCTTAAGTTACAAAAAAAATACACAGACAGAATTAGTTATTCTATTCAGCACAGTTCTCTTCTCAGCCATTTAAAGAAATCATAATCTAACGCATACCTAGCTAGATTACTTACTAAAAGTTCTAAGACTCCATTCCTGGTCTATCCCCAGCAGAAACAGCATATAGACAGACCGAGACCCTTTGTTTCTCTCCCTCCTTCCAGCTTTTGAAAGTATCTTGTCTCCTCATTGGTCATTTTGGTCAGGTGCCAGCGAGGTTACCTTTAGCTTCTTAACCCTTTACAGGTGAGAGGAGTTTTTCCTCTGGCCAGGAGGGATTTCAAAGGGGTTTACCCTTCCCTTTATACTTATGACAAGACCCATCTACCAGGCTGGGGAAGTGGAGGAGAGAGAAAGAGGACTGGGGGTAGGATTCAGGATGCAACAAGTCATGGGGAATGCAGGGCCCTAGAGGTAAAGTTCACTGCTGGGCAGATTTTACTCTCTGTTGAGCATGTGTTACAGGGTTCCCCTGTGCCGAACTGCAGAAGATATGGATCTGTTACAGAGCCAGTTAAAGAAAGTTGGTTCTTTAGCTCATGCTGGAGCAACTCCTGTG
The DNA here is from genome assembly GCF_965152235.1 of Eretmochelys imbricata. Taxonomy (NCBI): domain Eukaryota; kingdom Metazoa; phylum Chordata; order Testudines; family Cheloniidae; genus Eretmochelys; species Eretmochelys imbricata. The sequence continues at coordinate 7,344,942 of NC_135576.1, forward strand.
TTTCACCTCTGGAAGTCCCCAGCTCAAGCCCCCATTATTGGCTAAGATAGTGCCCATCCCACAGAGGACTAATTCTGCACCCTCAAAATAGAGCTTACATGGTGCATATTCCTCCTGTGGCTTTTCTACACTGAGGTGAATTTCACCCTATTGGCAGAAGTTCATAGGCCAGGTCTAGCTACGGGGTGGGCAAAGGCCCTGTAAGTATGAACTGCTTGCAGCAGCCACTGGGCCTTATCTTTGTGGTTACACAATATACCTTTTCCTTCCCTTTCGTGCCTTGAGAAAGGTGAAGGTTGAAAGATTGTATCTAGTCCCAGATGATGAAGTTCACTTTATGCAAAGGGCCAGCAAAAGGCATAGGCCTCATTTAAGCCTTTGAAATCAAGCTTAGATGGTGCATAATCCTTGCCCTGACCCTTTGCACAGGGCAGAATTTCACCCCAGGTAAGTACAATGCAGGCAGCGATTGAGGGAAGTTTAGTCCTTGGGACCTGCTCAGTCCAGAGTCTCTCTGCTAAGACTGCCAACAGGAGGGCTGACTAGTGCTAAATGTGTGTGTGGGGGTGTCTTATGTCCTTTCTGTACCCCTGTCCACTCAGTAGTTGATTGAGACCCACCAAACTCATCTCACATAGGGCTTTGATAATTAAAAATCATCCATCAGCCCCGAGTGTACTCTTCCTGCCTAACAAATAATACACAATTATGAGTGTTTCCTGAGAGAGCACCAAAAGCCGATTAGATACATAACATTTCTCCCAAAGTTACACTGGCTGCAAGACATTTCCCTCTGATTGGATAATTTTATTTCCTTGGGGGGCCTCTATGTGCTCGTGGAAGTCTGAAGATGCTCCATTTTACCAATGTTTATATACTCTGAGATCTTGCATTATTAATAATACTAATTATTACAATTATTTATTAGTAGTTGAGGAATGAGAAAGCTTTCACCCGTGCACAAAGTACAGAAGAAGAGACAGACCCTGTCCCGTGGGGCGTTCAGTTCAACTTCCTGATCCTGTGAGAATGCAGAGGAGGAAGGTTGAGGGTATTTGGTGACTCACAAAACCAGCTCATAAAGGGACAGAGAAATTGACCTGATGTCAGTTTCTCAGGTGGGTTAATGTTGGTAGTGCTGGCAGAAGAAGCGTCCTCCAAGGCTCAGCCCTGCAGTGTGTTGATCAGTTTCTGGTGATGACGAGTTCCTTCGTCTGCCACTGAAATCAAAGCAGGTGCTCCAGAGAGGGTGGTTATGAAGATTGCAGGGGTGCAGGGTGGTGGATATTGACCTGCACCCCAAACTGGGTTTTATGTCTAGAATTTCTGAGGAGGTGTGTTGCAATGTTGGGGAAGCATATGCTTTCAGCGCATGCCCCTGCCACTGACACAAGGCCTGTGATTGCAAACCATGAAGGCTGAATGGGTCTAACAGCCAAACAATGGAGCCACCATCAGAGTGCCATGCTCTTGGATGGCCAATTAGGGAAAACCAGTTTGCGGCAAAAGGTAGACTTCAAACCTGGTCCTTTAATGAGAGCCACTGAGCAAATGGTATTTAGGCTAAGGCTCAAAGGGAAGGTGTGAGTTTAAGATAAGGCAGTTCCCGATAGATGGACATGTCTCTGGAAGGGAAACGGAGACCAGGCTAAGTCCCAAGAGTGTCTGGGCTGGCTAGGAGGATGTGAGTCAGGTTTATTATATTCCTGTAACTCAAGAGGGAATCCCATCTAGTTGAGCTTTTGAAAAGTTTTTGTTTCGTCAAATCTGCATTTTCTGATGCAAAAATAGTTTCACTGAAAAATTCCTGAATAGCTGTAGCTGTAATCCTAGCAGTTGTGTTAGCAGCTTGTGGCAGTTAATCTAGGCAGTGTCGTTGTAGCTCTGTTGGTCCCAAGGTATTAGAATGACAAGGTGGGTGAGGTAATATCTTTTATTGGACCAACTTCTGTGGGTGAATGAGCTTTCCAGTTACACAGAGCTCTCCTTCAGGTCTGGGACAGGTATTAAGAGTGTCACAGCTAAAAACCAGGTGAAACAGATTGTTTAGCATAAGTAGTTAACACTTATTGTAAGATACAATTCAAGATGAAGTGGCCAGTTAACACCTCTGCAATCATAGGACACACAAGCAGGAGTTAGTGAATTACAGATTGTTGTAATAGGCCACAAATCCAGTGTCTTTATTAAGACCATGATTTTTAGTGTCTAGTAAAGTTATGAATTTATGCTCCTAGACATTTCTGTTGAAGGTGTTGCACTGGTTTCCTTTGAGGACAAGGACTAAGAGGTCAGATATGGAGTGATCATTCTGTGAAAAGTTTTCACCTGCAAGTGATATGGTGTGTTTTTCATTTGTCATTTTTCTGTGTCAGTACATTTACGAGCACAGTGATTGTCTGATTTCTCCCACATAGTTGTTCTTGGGGCATTTACTGAATGGGATGAGGTACACCACATGTTGTGATAGGCACGTGTAGGATCCAGGCTCTTGAAAGGCATGTGGTGGGGACTTTTGATCATTGTAACAGTGGAGATATGTCTGCAGGTTTTGCATGTGTTGTTATAGGAAGTGTGGCACTGCTTTGAGAAGGCGGGTCATGGTCTGTGGGGAGTTTGCTTTTGATAATGAGCTTGGCGAGACTGGGGGTTGCTTGAAGGCCAGAAGAGGGGGCTGGGGAAAGATTTATTTCATCACGTAGTCCCTATAGAGTATGGATTGTAATTATTTAATGATACCCTCTATTGGTTCCAGTGTGGGGAGGTAGGTGATAATTAGGCTTGTGCAGTTGGAGGGGTATTTTTTGTCCTATTTTAAAGCAGTTTCTCTCAGGGTATTTGTGTGGCCCATTCGATGATGTGATCTACTTCTCTGGTAGAGTGTCCTTGTTTGGTGAAGGTGGTTTGAAGTGTGTTAAGGTGTGTATTCTGGCTTCAGCAGTTCTGATTTTGTCCATGTGAAGGAATTGGTGCACACGAGCCCTACCGAGTCAGTTTGTTCCACTCCACCTCCTTACCGCTATGCAGGAAGTGATTTTTATATATAAACCATGTTCTATAGAATAATAACCGATGTGTGACTGGAGACTGACCAGATCCAAAAGGCTGTGCCTGAGCAACTTCTGACGTGGGAATTGTTTACAATCTGAGCCAGGATCACAACTGTCTTGCCTCTGGGCCTAACCAACACCCTAGGTCAAATATCTCCAATCTCAGGGGGTAGGGGGGAGTTTAAGCTCTGGATCCCAAATGACTTCATTTCTGCAAATTATCTTTTATGTATTTATTTTAAGAACACACGAACATAAGAATGGCCCTACTGGGTCACACCAAAGGTCCATCTAGCCCAGTATCCTGTCTTCCGACAGTGGCCAATGCCAGGTGCCCCAGAGGGAATGAGCAGACAGGTTTCATCGAGTGATCCATCCCGCCTTGCTCATTCCCAGCTTCTGGCAAACAGAGGCCAGGGACGCCATTTTGTTGCATATATTATGATGGCATGTAGCGTATGTCTAGGTTGCAGATGGGAGCAAGTCTCGCAGCCCACGTAGACAGACTTGCTCCAGCTCTGCTCAAGCTAGTGCATTAAAAAGAGCAATGCGGACATTAAAGCTCAGGCCCTCTGGCTCACCCAACCCCGTGCATCTAAGCTTGGATAACTAGCCTGAGTCTCTGCCAGAACCGTGATGTCCACACTGCTATTTTCAGCACACTAGCTCCAGGGAAACTAGTGTGAGTCTACTATCTGGGTTGAGAGGCATGCCCCAAATGAAGTGTAGACACATCCCGAAAGGGCAAAGTCCAGACTGGCACTGTACAAACACGTAGAAAGAGGCAATCTGTGCTCCAAAGACCTTAAAGTCTGAATAGACAAGACAGACAAAAGGTGGGAGAAAAGAAGTATAATTTTCCTCATATTACAGATGGGGAACTGAGGCATAGAGAGATTAAGATCAAAATGCTTAGTATTGGCCTAACTCTGCTCCTACTGTAGCCAATGGTAAAACTCCTTTTGACTTCAGCAGGAGTAGTGTTAGCTCAATCATGAGTGTTTTTTGAAATTCACACCTTAAGTGACATGGTCCAGGTCACACAAAGTGTCTGTAGCGGAGGCAAGAAATGAAGCCATATCCCCTTAGTGCCTACATCTCCTATGTGCTGTTTACAAGATTGTCCATCTTCCCCCAGTACAATGGCAATGTCTTCTGCACATGGCGGGGAAGTTTTGCCTCTAGACATTTTTGTTTACAAAAGCACAGCCCTCCCTGTAGAATCATAGAATCATAGAATATCAGGGTTAGAAGGGACCTCAGGAGGTCATCTAGTCCAACCCCCTGCTCAAAGCAGGATTGATCCCCAACTAAATCATCCCAGCCAGGGCTTTGTCAAGCCTGACCTTAAAAACTTCTAAGGAAGGAGATTCTACCACCTCCCTAGGTAACGCATTCCAGTGTTTCACCACGCTCCTAGTGAAAAAGTTTTTCCTAATATCCAACCTAAACCTCCCCCACTGCAACTTGAGACCATTACTCCTGTATCAAAAGCACATGACAGAGCTTTCCCAGCAGAGCGTGCTGTTGTGGAACAAAACAAACTTACCTATGTTCCATGAGTGAAGGTTCATGTCATCTGTGCTCGGGGCACAAGCGTTCAGACAATCAACATCACCAGTTTCCCTTTAGGAATCTTGATCTCTCATGAGGAAGCCAAGAAACAAGCCCAATTCCTTTCATTGGTCCCCGGCCGGCAGACAACTTCAGAGGGAGGATATTACACCTGTCACTCTCTCTGCCTCTGGACAGGCTGTGGATGAGACAAGAGAGAGGTGCACAAAAAAAATCTTTGCTTGTGTGGCAACTTTTTAATGTGTTTGTATCCAAGTGGCTTTTATTGAGTACTTCCAAACTAGTTTGCCTGCATTATGTGGCTAGGAAATAGGGCAGCAGAAATATTTCTCTCTCTCTCTCCCTCTGCATTTTATTTTGGTAATAGCTGGTTCACTGAATGAAGAACCTGGGGCTGCATATGGCACTTGGGCATGAAGAGTTAGTTCGTCGTCTACTGGAGTTTGAGAAAGGCACAGGGTAGCAACGGCTGACTCTTAGTTTGGAGAAGGATGATATTTTGGTTACTTCCCAGGACTGGGAGTCATAAGTTCTGGGTTGTATCCCAGGCTCTGCCATGGACATCTTTGAACAAAATACTTTCTTTTTATTAATATTTGTATTGCAGTGGCAACTAAAGGCCAAGAGCAGGGCCCCTTTCTGCTAGGTGCTGTTCATATGCATAATGAACAGCAGTCCCTGCCCAGAAGAATTCTACGCAGGCAATACCTGGAGGGGAAACAGGGGCAGAGAGAGAAAGCAGTTGGCCCACAGTCACACAGCCAGTCCAAAACCAGAACCCAGATCTCCAGAGTGTGTCGCTATCTTTTAGACCACACTGCCTCCGCTTACACGCATTAGCTCTACATTCCTATAAAATGCGTATTTAAAAAGAAAATCAGTATTACTGTTTTGTCTTTGCTCGTTACACAACATTAAGACTATGGGGAAACCAGACTGGCACCACAGGATTCTAAGTATCCAGGTTTATTAACGATATATAAATATACAAGGCCACTCCACCTATCTACATGGTGAGACCTTAAATTATATCCCATAAACATGATTTGGGCTCGCAGGGACTGCATTCCTATAGGCCAATAAAAAAAATTGCAACATTATGTTGTAAGCCCTCTTCTTCTTGAATTGCTTGCTTGAAGGTCGGAATAAATCTTTCCACTTATCCATTTGAGAGAGAAAGGTGAGGAGTTGATATGACATGTCCGATACTATTGTTGTAGGCAGTGCTCTTGTAGCGGTGCCCGTCCCGGGGTATTAGAGACCCAAGTTGGGTGAGGTAATATCTTTTATTAGACCAACTTCTGTTGGTGAGAGAGACAAGCTTTCAGGTAAGTCCTGAAGAAGAGATTTGTGTAGCTCGAAAGCTTGTCTCTCTTACCAACAGAACTTGGTCCAATAAAATATATTACCTCACCAACCTTCTCTCTCTGATGTCTGATAATATTTCTTTTAACAAACAACTAGAACTCTTGAGATGTGAATTGTGTTCCATTGTCACTTAAACCTGTTCAGAAACTCCTATCTTTGGAAACAAGGGTCTTAACACATCCACCATTTGTGCTGAACTAATGGTGTTCATACAGAAAAGTTCAGGCCATTTAGAATGACCATCTACTGCAATCCAAAACCTATGCCCCATAAATGGTCCAGCATCGGCTATGTGGATTTGCTGCCCTTGGGTAGCTGGCCACTCCCAAGGATGCAACATGTTTAGACAGGCATGCGATGCATTTGTTGACAAGCTTGGCACTGTTTTGCCATTTCCTCTATTTGTGTATCAATCCCTGGCCAGGACTTTCATTTTTACAATTCTCAAATTGCCTTCTTGTAAATCTTGAACTATGTGGGACCTGAGCTTCACGGGAATAACCATTCTGGTGCCACATTAGGTCATCTTGAGATACGCTTAACTGTTCTTTCTGAGCAAAGGAAGCTAGGCTCCGTTGTTTGTGTCCATGACTCCATCCACACATTGTAATGTCATACATTTCAGCCAGCACCGGATCATTTTTTAGTTCCATGTTGTACCACAACACAGTCTAGTGCATTCTATTCCTGGATTAGGATCCCATCCTCATTGCCCGTTGTTGTGTCTTTGCTGTCTACACAACATTAAGAATATTAGGAAACCAGACAGGCACAGCTGGATTCTAAGTAACCTTTTTTATTATTGGTGTACAAGTATATAAGACCTAGCTGTCTATGCACACTGCTGCTCTGGCAGGGTTCTGAATGGGAGACAGAGAGGGCTTCCAAGCTATTTAAAGGGATTTTCCCCAATTCCTGTGCACTACAATCAGACTATCTCCATCTACCACTTTGTGAGAGAGCTGTCCACTTCTGAAAAAAAAAAAAAAAGCAAGATCTAGTGTAGGGGGTCCACAGACTATGTCTGAGATTTCCAAAGGGGCCCACACCTCCAGTCAATTTTTTAGGGGTCCACACATGAGAAAAGATTGAAAACCACTGATCTAGTGTGATGCTTGTGATGACTGGGGTTAAAGCGTTCTCAGTCAAGGGTGCCCAACTTTGGAATGAGTTCTTGAAAGAGATAAGACTACGTCAAACCTGGCTAGCTTCCTATAGACTTCCCACCACATAGGACAGGAATATGTGGACATGGAAGCCATAAAAACTGGAAAAATATTTTATAAAAATTCCTAATACTTGGAAGAGAAAAATCTAATACGAAGTCCAATATGGACAATGCTATAAAGATCTTAGTTGTCCAGTACTTAAAATACCACGGTGACAGAACAACAAATATATAGAGAAGAACTGGCTAAAAAATGGGGAGAAGGAAAACTGCAGAATTTGCCTCAACATTTTTCTCTTTTTTGCTGAAATTCAAAATTTTGATGAAAGCTTTCATAGAAAAATCAACATTAAAAATTGACTAACTCTAATCATAGAATCATAGCACATTAGGGTTGGAAGAGACCTCAGGAGGTCATCTAGTCCAACCCCCTGCTCAAAGCAGGACCAACACCAACTAAATCATCCCAGCCACGACTTTGTCAGATTGGGTCTTAAAAACCTCTAAGGATGGAGATTCCACCACCGCCCTAGGTAACCCATTCCAGTGCTTCACCACCCTCCTAGTGAAATAGTTTTTCCTAATATCCAACCTAGACTTCCCCCACTGCAACTTGAGACCATTGCTCCTTGTTCTGTCATCTGCCACCACTGAGAACAGCGTAGCTCCATCCTCTTTGGAACCCCCCTTCAGTTAGGTGAAAGCTGCTATCAAATCCCCCCGTAATCTTCTTTTCCGCAGACTAAATAACTCCAGTTCCCTCAGCCTCTCCTCATAAGTCATGTACCCCAGCTCCCTAATAATTTTTATTGCCCTCTGCTGGGCTCTCTCCAATTTGTCCATATCCCTTCTGTAGTAGGGGGACCAAAACTGGACAGAATACTCCAAGTGTGGCCTCACCAGTGCCGAATAGAGGGGAATAATTGGCTGGCAATGCTCCTACTAATACAGCCCAATATGCCATTGGCCTTCTTGGCAACAGGGGCACACTGCTGACTCATATCCAGCTTCTCACCCACTGTAATCCCCAGGTCCTTTTCTGCAAAACTGCTGCTTAGCCAATTGGTCCCCAGCTGGTAGAGGGGCATGGGATTCTTCCTGCCTAAGTGCAGGACACAAAAATCAGTGCCACCAACAGATTTGCATGGAAATAAAAGAGAAATATGTTTTTTTGACATTGGAGTGATGAGTAATCCAGATGATGGAAAGGATAGAGAAGAGAAGAGGAAAAGTAGAAGAGGGTGAAGAATGATGGCAGGGGAATAATATCTGAGAAATCTATTAATGGCCTACTGAGCCTTATGCATCTGGGAGAATGGAGAAGGGGCTGTACTGCATTTCTATGGAGTGCACTAAAAGAAAACTCCATCATCTGTCATCTTCAAGAAATTGGCATGCTCTAGCATGGGACAGGTTTGGGCGTACTTCCAATCTGCTAGTCACTCATCACTGAACATTTTTTTCCACATCTCCCACACAATTGTTATTTTTATCATTATTATTATTTTTAATTGAGTTGGATCTTGTTCCATTACATTTTCATAGCTTTTAATCATCCAGGCCACCCTCACTTCCACCCCAAATGCCATACTCTGCTTGATTTTTTCCTTCAGATGCCATTAAGACAGATTCCTTAAGTGGTTAGGTTTCCCCAATCCAGGGATACGTAAAATGTGTCATAACAAACCCAAGTATATAGAATACAAACATTGCATCAGATCTTACTGGTATGAAAATCCAGAATTTACTAGCATATTTGGATAGATTATACCTCTGATTAGGGCAGGAATGTTTCTACTGGAGACTGTATGAAAATGGCAGTTAGATCTTAAGCAGTGCTTAATTTGTAATGAAACAGGTGCTGGGCCTCAAGCAATTTGGTTCTGGGGCTCAAACCATTTTTTTTACTTTCATAAGTGATGCGGCAAGCCCAGAGGTGCCATGGCTATGAACTGCCAAGCCCAGAAGTGCCTGGATTCAGCCTGGCAAGCCCTGGCACAAATTAAACATTGGTTTTAAGAGTTTTAATCTTAGCGGGGCCATTGTCTTGCTGGATGACCTTGACTGGGCTAGCCAGTTAGGTCAATACTTGGGACCTGATATTAGCCTCCAGTGGCCTGATCTTCAAAGTTGCAGATCCAACTGGCTTCATTAGGAGCTGGGGGTTAATCAGCTTTTCTATAATTCAGCACGTAAGTGACTAAATGTGGATTTAGGGACTTAACTTTAGACTCCCCCATTAAAAAGAGTTGTCTTAGAAGTCACTTCCTAGTTCAAACCCAGTTCAAGTTACTGACTGAAGACAACTTGTATTCTCGTCTTCATATTTCAGACTATGCTACCTGAAAAGCAGAAGCCTCAGGGAAAATCACATGCTTCTCAGTTGAGATTTCTCGAATAAATACATAAATAACTTAAAGGTGAACTCAAATGCTTTGTAGCAAAAGAATATAGGAATACAAAAAAAAAATGATGCTCATGCTGAATTGCTGAAATAAGCAGGCTTAAAATGACATATAACTACAGTTTGAAACAGGATAGTTAAAGAACAGTGGCTCTCGGTTAATACCATGGTCTGAATTTAGGTTTCTGAGCTTATTATTAGTATTAGTGGGCCAGATCTTTATCTGAAGGCCAATGGCATTTTGGGATGTATAAGTAGGGGCATAGCGAGCAGATCGAGGGACGTGATCGGTCCCCCTCTATTCGACATTGGTGAGGCCTCATCTGGAGTACTGTGTCCAGTTTTGGGCCCCACACTACAAGAAGGATGTGGATAAATTGGAGAGAGTCCAGCGAAGGGCAACAAAAATGATTAGGGGACTGGAACACATGACTTATGAGGAGAGGCTGAGGGAACTGGGATTGTTTAGTCTGCAGAAGAGAAGAATGAGGGGGAATTTGATAGCTGCTTTCAACTACCTGAGAGGTGGTTCCAGAGACGATGGTTCTAGACTATTCTCAGTAGTAGAAGAGGACAGGACAAGGAGTAATGGTCTCAAGTTGCAGTGGGGGAGGTTTAGGTTGGATATTAGAAAAAACTTTTTCACTAGGAGGGTGGTGAAACACTGGAATGGGTTACCTAGGGAGGTGGTAGAATCTCCTTCCTTAGAAGTTTTTAAGGTCAGGCTTGACAAAGCCCTGGCTGGGATGATTTAGTTGGGGATTGGTCCTGCTTTGAGCAGGGGGTTGGACTAGATGACCTCCTGAGGTCCCTTCCAACCCTGATATTCTATGATTCTATGATTCTATGATTCTGTCGTAAATTGATTGATCTACATTTACTTCAATGGAGCTATGGCAATTTACACCAGATGAGAATCTGGTCTGTTTTTTCTGTCATGACATTTGTGCAAAGCGTGGCAGGCAAAGATGAGGAATTGGAATTTGGGAGTCTGGGAGGTGAATAGAAGCCAATGCAGGGCTGGGGAAGAAGAAGACTTGTGGAAAGCAGCCTGAGAGTTGGGGAGGCCTGAGAGTAGGAGATGGGTAAGTGGTGTTATTGTAGACCAACAGACATGTAACTCACATTACAATCTGTCCCACTGCCTAGATAAGATTAATCTGCTGACATTAAATGTTGAAAAGAATACTCATTAAACTTTGCAATCTTTGACCCTGTCTTCCGTCTGTGGCGCTGTAATTCTAAGATGTAGCAGAGAGCAAAATTTGGGCAGTTTATATTTCAGGAAAATTTGCTGTGAAGCTTGTGATAGATGCTATATAATCAATAAATAACAGTATCTACAACACCTGTGAGCATAGGCTCTTTGTTAATCGGAACATAAGTCGCCACACATTTTTGGATGCCATGCCTGGCACATGAACTATAGTCATATTGTCCATTGTTTCAGGTTTTTTTGTCATGTTGGCAGTGATGGAATCAGCAGGAGAAATAACTGGATTCCAGCAACTCCATTCCATGAAAGGTACCTTAGGGGGAAAAGAAACAAAACAAAACAAACCACATCAGGCCAACACTGACTTGGAACACCCTGGATGTGATGCATTCTCCTTTGGGAAGAGCCTATCATCTGTCCCGATGCTTAGCGCTCCCTAGTATTTAACCAATCAGGGATTACTGTGGTTGAGAATCTTACCCATTTTTTTCAGACACTATGAACTGATCGCTGAGAACATCTCGCAATCTTGACAGACATTTTACCTTGGAACTAGGATGACCAGATGACAAGAACAAAATATCGGGACACGTGGGGGGGCAGCCACAGGCTGACCCCCCGCCCCCCCATCAGGGCCGGCTCTAGGTTTTTTGCCACCCCAAGCCAAAAAAAAAAAAGCCAGAGCGCCGCCGAAGCAAAATATAGGGACAAATGTCATCCTGACTGTGCCGCCGAAGCAAAATATCGGGCAAATGGCATCCTGACCGTACATTGGTCGGGACGCAGGATAAACAACTAAATAGTGGGACAGTCCCGATGTTATCAGGCTGTCTGGTCACCCTACTTGGAACAGAGTGAAGAAAGAAGTTGGAAGTTGGAAAACAGCCTTCATTCCTTCCAATTGTTTCAGATGCTTCTATCCACTGCCTCTCAAAATAGCCAGACTTGTTCTTGTGCACATAAAAAAGTAGATGACGGAGACTATATCTCTATATATCTATATATCAACTGCTGGGACTATATCTGTTCTGTCGATAGAGGATTGCAGAGTCCAGGGCTGTCACTCCAGCACTAAATATAAAATAAAAGAATAGGTAGTATTCAAGACGTGACACTATTTGTTTGGCATTTTGTAGTACTCTCGGCTACTTACAGTCCCTCAGTCATTAACCATCAAACTCTGTCCTCACTAGCCACTTCCATATGAGCTGTTGGTTCACTCAGGAACTAGGATAAAGAATATTTTTGGCTGCATATGATTTTTGCCGACATTATGAAGAAGGGGAAAAACAGTTAATTTATTTTATTTAACTGATAACCATCAGAAGTTCTGGATGGGCAATTTTGTGTCGTTACTTTGTCCCCATCTCATAAAGTTTCATTTACTGCCTTTTTAAGCAAATGATGACTTCAAATCAATTTGTCACACGGTAGGTCTCAAACACGCCAAACAATAACTATTACTATTCCTGGCTTGTTTGATCCGACTGGCATTTGCAGACTTTATTCCTCCCTTCTTCTCCATATGACTTGAGTAGAAACCTTTAAATAAATAAAGCAAACCCAGAGCAAACCTCAAAAACAATAACCCAACATCCAAACCCTGGAAAATAATCACAAAAACAGGCTCTGTTATTGTTGTAAGGGGGGAAATCCAATTATGAGATGTCAATATTTTTCTCCTTTCAATTGCTTCAAAAAGATTTGTATGTGTATAATTTTTAGGTTGATTTCATTGGCTTTGTCAAAATGAAACAGAAATTATGTAGCTGGGAGGGGACTTAACCCCCAGCATCTCCCCACCACACACACATGATGTGATCGATATCAATTTTCAAATGTACTATTGATTTCAGTAGCCCTTAATTTCAAGGCAAACAATAGTTTCTTTTGTAATTTCCATGCTGCTGATATTACTGCTATCGTTGCTGACCTGTGTGTTGTCAGATAATATTGATTGGATATGAAATGAAAGAAGAAGGGGGGAAGGAGGAGGGGAAGGATGGCATCGTCCCATTAAACAGGCTGGAAGAAAAGATCTTGCCCCTTGTATGGACCAAACAGCAGATAGCATGGTCTAGTGGGTAGGTCTCAGGAGATTAGGGTTCTATTTCCAGTTTCCTCACTGATGTGACCTTAGACAAATCGTTTTGCCTCTGTTTCATCTCTCACCCTGTGTCTGCCTTGTCTGTGTAGATTGTAAGCTCTGTTGGGCAGGCACTATCTTTTATTGTATGTCTGTACAGTGCCTAGCACAATATGGTTGGAACTTTTAGGTGTTGCTGTACAAATAATAATAAAAATAAAAATATCCAAGCCAAGATAGGAACTCAGAAGTCTCAGGCTCAGATTATGCCTCTCTCATCTACCAAAATCAAACCACTTTCTGCTCTCTGACTGGATCTGTAAGGACTTATTCGAGTCCCCTTCTGTGTGACACGTCATTGGGGGAAGGATGGTCCCTTGTCTAAGGCATTGAATTGAGATTCAGGAGATCTGAGTTTGATTCCCAACTGTACCACTAGCTAGCTGTGTGACCACAGGCAAATGACTTAATCTTGCTGTGCCTTAGTTCACTATCTGTAAAAGAGTAATAATAATACCTTGTCTCTCTGTCTTGTCTATTTAGATTCTAAATTCTTCAGGGAAAGGGCAGGTTCTTACTTCTAGAACCATGGGACCCTGACTTTGGTTAAGGCCTCTACATGTGACTGAAATACCAAAAATTATTAATAAAAAGCACACTAATTGAAAAAAAAGGGGCAGTTTTTTTGCAAATCTATGAGTGGCATGGCAGTGGTTCTATACTCTACAGACCAATGCAGGAGCATAAATGTATGCATAGATTCAAGGATGCACTAGGATAATAAAACAACTCAGTTGACTTGAATTTCTGGACTGTCAGACACATCCTTGGCATTTGTTATATTTAGATGGAAAATATGGGCCCAAAGAGTTAAACGGTTATCAAGATCTTGTCCCTGTCCAGCATAAAACAGTATTAAACAAGGTTTCAGGTTTGGTATACAGAAATCTCAGCCTGCTTAATACTATGGCAAACACACCATTAAACATTATGTTAACCTTTTATTAAAGACACAGAAAAGAAGGGAAAACAGTTAAAGCATTTGAAATGTAAAGTATTAAGTAAGACTTTCATTTTAACAACATCCCTTATTCCCTTTAGCTGGAGAGAGATTTTAGAAGGAACCTTTCTACCCCCACTTGTTTGACATCTGTTAGATGGCACTGAAGATGTTAATAACTGTCCTTTGCGGGGAAAGAGAAGTGGGTTGAGATGGGCTGGAACTCTTTTTGTTTGAATCTGATCCCGTTTCCTAGAAGGCAAAACAGGACAAACACACACAAAGGGGGAAGAAAAGAACAACAAAGATAGAAAATTCAGCTTCTGTCCCTGGCACTGACTCTCACTTCCAACCTCACAGCTGGAGAAACACAAGCACAGCACACGGTCTTATCAGCCATACGGAGACCTTGAAAACTTGTCCCAGCATCAGGCTGTTCAGTGCATTGCTTTTAGTTACCTCTACCTGATCACAGGTTTACAGTACTGTTGGCTTGCTAAGCCAGACACTTATTCGAGAAAAGGAAAAAGGAGAGGGATAGGAAGGAGCAGAAATAAGGTGGGGAAAGAAAAGTACACATGGGGGCCGGGGAAGAGAGAGACACAGTCTGATATCCTAAGTGGTGTCTGGGATTCATCCAGAGCTGGTAGCACTGGGGATGTCATCTGGGTCCCTTTCTCTGGTCTTCTTTGGTCAGGACATCTCTCAGGATCAGGAAGATATGGACCTGGGGTCCTGGGAGATGGCAGGGGTGGCAGCCATAATGGTGAAGCTCACTTCAGTAGCCATTTCCCCCCCAAAGTCACTTTCTTTAAGAAACCCAAAAGGGAGTGCCCATCCTCTCATTATTTTGTCAACCTATTCGGCCTAGTTTCTGACACACTGATTTTTGGTTCCTCACTTTTCTTGTTTACCAGGCATGATCTTATCACAGTCCTTGAGTTATATCAGTTGCCCTTTACGTTTGGATTAATTCAGCCTTTCTGTCTGCCTTTTGTTTCCCATTAACACTTATTATTATAGGTTATTCTCACATCTTATGAACTTTCACTTATTTTTTTTACAGCTGAGCTCACAATTAGGATATATTTGGAGACCCAATTATAACGACAGATTCCCATTTCCCTTCCAATAGCCACTGCTGAGTAGAACAGTGCTGAAGACAGTTTTCGTGTCCTCTGAGAGTTTTTGAGAGTTTGACATTTTTTTCCTGTCTTGAAAAGGGCTTAAAAGTCAAAATTGTGCACATTTTGATGAACTGATCATGCAAAAATAAATAAATAAATACAAAATAGGGTCAATTGAAATGTTTTATTTAGATAATTTTGAAACTTTACATTTTAATTTTGACCTTTTTAAAAAAAAAAAAAACAACCACCTTTTTTTCAGTACAGATGAACTATTTCAAAACAAAAAGCCATTTTGCATCAAATCCAGAAACTTTTTGTTTCAAAAATGTCAAAATGGGATGTTTTAACAATTTGAAACCTTTCCCCCTCCCCCACCAAAAAAACCTTTTGGAATTGGGAGATTCATCAAAATTGACCCTTTCTCAAGAACAATGTTCGTTTTGGTGAAACGACATTTTCTGACCAAAACATGTTTTGTCGGAAATGTCCCAACCAGTTACCATCCTGAGTCCCCATCCAGTATGTTCACCTCTCAATCCATTTTAAAGCAAGGTCCCGACATGGTATGTGGGATCAAAGTGCTGCTGGGGATGCTGTCCTTCAGAATGAGACTTAAAACTAAGGTCCTGGATATTTCTAGCAACTAAAAAGCCAATTCCACTTTTCACAAGAAGAGGGGTCTCCATTCTCTTGTCTTGGTCATATGCTGACAAGTGTAATTTTATTCTACCCATTCAAATTCCTTCTGCAATTTTAATTGTCTACACTATTATTCCTCATTCCCTGTCTTGAACTGTTGACTAGTGATGTTCTGTGCATTTAAACCATTTGTTTTACCCATTCTGAAACTCTGCATCTTTTAAGTCAGTTTACTACATCACTCCCCTACGCTCTTGGGTATCTGCATCGATGGTACATCAGCTGATTCCTGCAATAATCTACTTACTGCAGTCCAATTGCTTTCACTACTAGGAATTTTTATCCATAATATCTTATGACTATATGTCACAAAGGACCTTACAGTATCCTAGGATGCTTTGCTATAGGATATATAATATAAAAGGGCCAAATTTGAATCAGAACAATGAAACACCTAGAATTTCAGGATATTCAGATTCTGTGATTTTGACCCTGTGATGGGGCCTACAAACCCCACACTGGGCCTGAAGAGATTAAAAGGCAATATTGGGCCCAGGTAGCCCTGCCCCTCCAGACCTTCCGAGTATGCTCTGACTGGAAGAGAGGGTTAAAAGGAGCTCAGAAGCCCAGGGAAAGGGTGGTGGATGGTCTGTAGGAGAGAACAATCCTTACCCCAGAAGCCAGGCAGAAGGTGGAGCCTGAGAGGGGACCACAGAGTGGGTAAGACCCTCAGGAAAAGCCTTCTCTAACCATCACCTCCTTGGAGAACTTGCAGGTCGTGCTCCTTTGGACTTTTTTGTTGTAAGGTTATTGACTGTTTGGACTATAGGGGACAGACCACAAACTGAATGGATCTATAGGTGGGAAGTAGTCCAGGGAAGCAACTTAGATTCACTGCAGGGACATCCCTGTTGGTGTCGCTTCCCACATGGCCCTGGGATGAGACCTGGTGGAGAAAGAGGTCCTTGGTCCTCCTACAAAACCCTCTTAAGGGCTTAAATCCCGATGTGGCTAGAAAGTTGAAGATCCCCAGCTTAAGGTCAAGAACAGGTATATAAATTTGTTAGTCTCTAAGGTGCCACAAGTACTCCTTTTTTTTTTTTTTACGGATACAGACTAACACGGCTGCTACTCTGAAACCTATCAACCTTATAGAGAGGCAAGGGCAGGAAGTCTGTGCACTAACCACTAGCCTGCCCTCTGAGCTCCCTATCACAGACCCATTATGAAGAGAGGCACCAGCTACAAAGTTGGATTCCAGTCTGGACATGAACTCCCCCTAAACTCCAGGGAAATTTGAATTCCATGTCCCAGGCTAATCTTTAGCATAAAATAGATATTATGGGGGAAATCCTGGCCCCAGTGAAGACGATGGCAAAATTCCTATTGACTACAAAAGGACCAAGTTTTCACCTTATATGACTAAGAATCATTCCCTCTCCCACTGCAATGCACCCCATTTGGGGTGGAAAGAAGCTGCAAAATCATGGTGCACTGTATTTTATTGAGAGAAGACTACAATACCCAGCTAAAACTAGAGTAGAAATTATAAGTAGTCAAATCATCGAGCAGTCACTCAAATTTAAATTTGGCCAGGACACTGGGGTTAATGACGAGATTATGGACTACATTTCCCCCTTTAATATTACTTCATATTGTTTTAATTATATTCAGGATTAGGGGGTTTTTGTTACTGTATAGAACTAGAACATTAATGATCGGTAGCATGGGGAAAAAAAATAAAAAGAAAACATCAAACCTTCACCATCCTCTTCGATCTAAAGCCAATTTCTAATTCTGGTGAAGACTGGTCCAGATCAGAACTCCTCTCCTCTCCCTCCCAATCCCTTACTTGAGGGTGATAGATCATGTGTGAGTGTGAATGTGTGTATGTTACCAAAAGATCATGGACAGGCCCCCAAGACAGAAGTGGAGGAAAGGAAGCTAAATATATATATATCAGATATTTCTGGCTACAAATTCTTCTCTTGTGTTGAAATTTGACCACCCCCACCACTCTGTGCTGCAGATATTTTTGCAGGTTAGTCTTCATTAGATATCAGCAGGGTAACCATAAGCAACATACAAGTGAAGAGGAATGCTGGCACATTCCGAATGAGGCAGCAAGTGTAGCAGAAGCTCAGAACAATTATTTCAGGCTAGGATCCTGGTGCATTACAAAGGGGAGTTTGGGGATAATTTCACAAAACAACTAATAGATCTTCAAGGGTCTTGAAGATTGCACTGGTGGAACTGCAACATCTCCCAGAGATCCAGGGGGCTAAGCATTCAAAATATGGGATTTCTTAATAAAAACTTCTTTGGATCTTGGCAAATTTTACTGGGCTGGGATTTTCACAAGATCAGATTCTCACAAAAAATTCTTAGGGCTTCCTGGTTCGGGCAGGATCTGGAATAGCTTTAGGGGAAAAGCAGGAGCACAGAAGCATGTGACTTTTATTTGTAGTTAACTCAATTGTTTTCTCCCCTAATAAGAGAGGTCATGTTTTGGTATAAGGCAAAGGTCATCATATCAGCTCTTAGTTAATGTGACACCATTCTAACACCTCTAATCACCGCCTTGGGTGCCCAGGTACTAGAAATGCATGGCCAAATTAGATTAGACTGATAGAAATACGTCCAGGCAAAGGACTAAATGGTTAAATGAATAAAAAGAAGACAGAGTGGATGTAAGTGTGACTGCAAACATGAGGTTGTTCAAATCCCTAGAAATGACTGACAACTCATGAAAAATAATATTCTGTGGTCAAATGCATTTTCCCCCCAACCCCTAACATCATGTGGTCGATGAATGGCATTTCCTCACAGGTTTATCAATAGAATGTAATTCTGGCCAGATCATTCTGTCAACGAGGAACAACATCAAATCATTTTGTCCACACAAATAAATCACTCGGTGTTTATGACTTCTTTTCTTTGTTTGTGACTGAACTGGGGTCATCAACTAGTCTTCTCTGGTCCAAGCAAAGAAAGGGAAAAGATGCTTTTTCACAGGCAATTGTTGCCATGCAAACAACCTCTCAATTTTACAACCCCGAGGGCAATGAGATGAATGCACATGAGACTTAATTGCTTGGTGACCTACACCTTGTGTAGTCACATGCAGCTGTGGAAAGGGCTATATGGAGCCTCAATGCCCAGTGTAAGGAATGACACATTGCAGATTGAAAGTTCTTTGGGGGAGGGACCAGCTTTTGGTTCTGGGTTTGTACAGTGGCTACCATGAAGGGCTCCTGTACCAGGACTGGGACTCCTAGGTGTCATCAAAAGACAAATAATAATAATAGCTGCAATGCTCCAGGAGGAGCCCTGGGAGGGAATTGTGACTCAGAGATTCACAATTAGGGCTGGTCGAAAATTTGGGTTTTCAACTAAATGGAAATTTTCACAGTAAATGGCTGCTTTCTTAGAAAAAAAAAGAAAGGGATTTTTATTTCACTCAAAAATCTCGAAGGTGAAAAAACTCATTTTCCAGCCAGCTGAATTCCCCTTTCCCTCTTTTCTCCCTACCCCCACTCAGCCACTCCCTAACCCTGTCCATCTGTGCCCCACTCACTTCTCCATGGAACCTTCTATTCCCCAGCCCTTTAAGTGGTGATCTGGCAGGCCATGACTCCTTGAGTCTCCCCTGTATTGGGAGAGCCACAATCTAGCCCAAAATGAGGCTAAAGCCTAGAGATTGGTAGCATTCTCTGTCCACTTTGCACAGGTATAAATAATGACATAAGGTGGCACGGAATTGGAGAATGAGGCCCACTATCTGGTCCTGGGGACACTCAGAACAAATTACAGTGATTACATGAGATTGCTTTCTAGCTAGGGAGAAGTCACCACAACCTCTAAAGCAAAGAAGATCTACCTTTATTACAGTTCAAAGCTATGTACAGCAGGGCCACCTATATTCTGAATTACCACTGGTCTTGTCCACAGACTCACTGACCACAAAAGACCAGCTTGGGGTTTATAATTACCTGGAAGATTGTTGCAATTACTACAGTCAACATTATTTAAGAGCAAGACAAGAGATCCGTTCAGATGTGTGGATCTGCAGATTCTAGGGCAAACCTAAATTGCAAAGTAAAGCAATGCAAGAACACAGTGTCAGAATACACAGTTACACAGCCCAAGCTGTACCTGATATCATATTCATTAAGCAACTTTCTTATTTGCATAGTTAAATGAGTAGCTGCATGTGATCACAAAGACAATAGGTCAGATCCGTTCACTTCAGTGGGGCTAGAAATATTTACACTACTGATGAGGTGATGCAGAACAAGGAATTGAATCTGGGTTTCCTGAAGTAGCCCTCAACTGCTGGACCATTCTTGCTCTTGCCCTTTGCTGCATGCTAGAAGACTTCAGACTATAGCTTCCCAGGAGTGGAAAGCCGTTCATCTAAAGGACTATGGCCCAGATCCTCAAAGGTATTTAGGTGTCTAGCCACCAGTTGGCATTAAGTGTCTAAATATCTTTGAGGACTGGTCCTTAGTCTTTCAGCTCAAGCAGTAGACATTTTAGCACTGAAGCTTCTATGCTCAAACCCCACGATGGGCCTAAGTGAGGTCAGTCATACAAGCTGCTTGCAACCCTGCTCCTCTGGTGGGCCTGGCTGGTGTGGTGGGCAGAACTAGCCTGGCTAGGGGCAGGGCCTGCTGGGTGATGGGACAACAGACGAATGTCTGTGTCAGGCAGGGCATTTACTCTGGCGCTCTGGATGGATTTGGAGATGCATGCCTAGAGTGGAAACCCTGGGGAAGGCTAGCTCAAGGAAGCTAAGATACCAGCCTTCCTCTCGCCTGCTTTCTCACTAATCCTTTATCCCCTTGTTTTCCCCTGACTCTGTCAACAGGCCTGTTCCAAGCAAAAATATACTGTAAATGCCTTTGTGTTTGTTCTTCTTCTTCTTTTTTTTTCAAACTTAAGTCCCCAAAGAAACATCAAAGTACAAAGGAAAGAAAACAATAGCGAGAAATAAGAGTGAAACCAAACCAAACCAAAATCAGCAGTGGCCCAGGGGAACTTTCTTCAGGGGGGTTAGGCTTCCTTCAGAGCAAGTTTAGATCTCTGCTTGTTTGTTTGCATTTTCAAATTGGGACTGTTTGTGAGAATTCGGAGGAGAAGAACAAAAGCAATGCAAATTCCACAGGAGGCATTTATCCCAGCGTACCCCTGGCAGGGCCACCTGCATTCCATGAGCTGCCTGCTGCCTGCTGTGAGAGCCTGCTTAAATATTAAAGATGAGTAGAGGGTGGAAGTGTATCAATAAAATATTGGGTCCCCCTGAGCAGAGAGAGGGGTAGGCTTTCAAAGCAAGGCGCAAATAGCTGTCTGTACCTCTATGGCTGTGCACATGGCCAGTTAGGTGTCTGAGGGGGCATGGGGCCTATGCTTGACTGCCATTGACATTAGGTATCTGTGCACTCAAATTAGGCACACAAGAGGATATTCATGTCACCGCATGCAGCTAGAATCTGTCTCAGGGAGGTAATTTCAAAATGCGTAGGGTACGGCTAGGAGGTTTAGTGAAAGCAGAATCAGGCCCATGGACTTCAATGAGTGTTGTGTCTACGTGAGACTTGGGCAAAAGCAAATGAAGGCCATATACTTTGAAGGCCTAATAGCTTCTGTTTTACAAAACAGATCCTGTCAGCGCCTGTCACTGATCTGATTTCCTCCAGGAACAGTTTTGGTTTGAATTTCAAGTGATTTAAAGCAGATCATTTTTACCTCTTCAGCTGCGCCATTTGAATTGCTTCCTGCCAGTTCAAATCTGCAGATAATTTGCTCTCCTCTTATTTCTAAAGAACTAATTACCTGCACATATAAAATGATGAAATCTCATTATATTTCCTTTTAAAAAATTCCGCCATGCATTTCATTACATTATCCAATTATTTCTGCACTTGTACAAAGTTATGTTACTGACCGATCACAGGCTATTTACTGCGCAGATGTGTTACCTTAATTAAACAAATATGATTAACCACATGGAGCAGTGTTTATCTGAGTTATATTTTTCAAAAAAACCCAAATGGCCATTGACTTTGAGTGGCTCAATATTTGTTGGCCAATATGAGACACCTTGGGTCTGATTTTTCATTGCTTCTGAGCACCTGCAGGACCTATCAACTTCTACTGGAGTTCTGAGTGCTCAGTGCAGCTTAAAATCAAGGCCAAGGTTCTCAAGTTGGGAACTGAAGATCGATGACTGCTTTTCAAAAGGTTGACCTCAAAAGATGTCATTATAAAATGACATCTTTATGATGGTGCTGTTATAGTTGTATTGCAGCAGTGCCAGGAGGCCCTGATATGATTAGAACATAAGAATGGCCATTCTGGGTCAGACCAAAGGTCCATCAAGCCCAGTGTCCTGTCCTCTGACAGAGGGCAATGCCAGGTGCCCCGAAGGGAATGAACAGACAGGTTATCCTCAAGTGATTCATGCCCTGTCACCCATTCCCAGCTTCTAGCAAACAGAGGCTAGGGACACCATTTCTGCCCATCCTGGCTTACAGCCATTGATGAACCTATCCTCCATGAATCTATCTAGCTCCCTTTTGAACCCTGTTACAGTATTGGCCTTCACAACACCCTCTGGCAAGGAGTTCCAGAAGTTGACAGTGCGTTGCGTGAAAAAATACTTTCTTGTGTGTGTTTTAAACCTGCTACCTATTCATTTCATTTGGTGGCCCTTTGTTCTTGTATTATGAGAAGGAGTAAATAACACTTCCTTATTTACTTTCTCTATACCACTCATGATTTAATATACGTTTATCATAATCCCCCTTAGTCACCTCTTTTCCAAGCTGAAAAGTTCCAGTCTTATTAATCTCTCCTCATATGGAAGCCCCTAATCATTTTTGTTGTTTGGAACCTTTTCTAATTCCAATATATCTTTTCTGAGATGGGGCGACAACATCTGCACGTAGTATTCAAGGTGTGGGAGTACCATGGATTTATATAACGGCAATAAGATATTCTTTGTCTTATTCTCTATCCTTTTCTTGATGATTCCCAACTTTCTGTTCACTTTTTTGACTGCTGCTGCAGTGAATGATTTCAGAGAACTACCATAATGACTCCAAGATCTCTTTCTTGAGTGGGAACAGCTAATTTAGACCCCATCATTGTATATGTATAGTTAGGATTATGCCTTCCAATGTGCATTACTTTGCATTTATCAACATTAAATTTCATCTGCCATTTTGTTGCCCAGTCACCCAGTTTCGTGAGATCCTTTTGTAGCTCTTTCAGTCTGCCTGGGTCTTAACTATCTTGAGTAGTTTTGTATCATCTGTAAATTTTGCCACCTCACTGTTTATGCCTTTTTCCAGATCGTTTATGAATATGTTAAATAGGACTGGGCAGAGTACAGATCCCTGGAGGACACCACTCTTTACCTCTGTCCATTCTGAAAACTGACCATTTATTCCTACCATTTGTTTCCTATCTTTTAACCAGTTACCAATCCATGAGAGAATCTTCCCTCTTATCCCTTTAAGGCGTCATTGCACATGGTGCTATACCAACCCATAACAGGAAAAAGTCCTTGCCCCAGACAGCTTCCAATCTAAATACAGAACACAGACAAAGGGTGGGAGGGAAAACAGTGGCAAAGAGAAGTGAAGTGACTTGCCCAAAGTCACATAGCTAGTCAGTGGAAGAGCAGGAAAGAGAATCCAGATTTCCAGCTCAGTGATATATCTACTGGACCAAGCTAAAAAATTACATCAAGTGAATAGTGATTTACTATAGCTTTATTCATTTTAATGGAGTTACTCTGATTTACACCAGCCGAGGATCTGGACAATGACAATATCTATTTGCAGCAATGTGTAGTGGCTTTTAAGGGGCTTGATTGACTTTGTGGGTTAAAACTTGTACCCTAGGATGCACACAAACAGATGTTTTTCTCTCTGTGTCAATATAGCACTGAACTTATTAGCTCATTAATAGTTTCTGTGCTGTTAAAGGTCACTGGGTGGCCCGGGATAATGGGAAGCAGCTGCAGAGCCTTTCAGCTCAGGATCACTAGTTCAAAGCAGGTTCAGTGGGACAGTGACAGAGACAGCAAGTCTGCTGGCTAGGTGTGTTAGCACTCTGGGCAGCATAGCCCATTCCTGACGGGCTCTAGCTGTCTGTCGGATTTAGCTCTTCATGTGTCTTGGACTCAGACTGAGGTGCCCCGTTAGTCCCGGGATGCCTCGGAGGATTTTAATACAGCAGTCAAGTCTGCGTGGGAAGAGACAGTCCATCCAAATGTGGTGTGGTCTTCTCTCATTAGCCTCTGTGGCAAATTGACGGCACTACTATGATGGGTCTCACACTTTCTCTTCTTGGGGGGTGTGGGGTGGGGTTCAGGGCACCGTTTCTTGCCCCTGAACTGGGGTATTAACTGCCCCACTAGTGTCCTAGAGGAGGGGAGTGGAGAGGGAGGGACCCAGGCCCGCCCTCTACTCCAGACCCCAGCCCAGGGGCCCTAGGGATAGCGGTAAACAACTAGAACTAGCGGTTCCTTCCCCTGGGCTACTTCCCTCTCCTGCCCTTCAGCTTGTGGAGCTTCCTGCCCTCCCTCTGCACAAACCAGGTGTCCCTTTACCTAGGGTCTTGGTCTTCTTAGCCCACCACAGCACTTCTCCAAACTCTCCTCTGCTTCAACTCCTCCAAACTGCTCTCTGCTCCAACACCAATCCACTCTGCTTCAACTCCTCCAAACTGCTCTCTGCTCCAACACCAATCCACTCTGCTTCAACTCCTCCAAACTGCTCTCTGCTCCAACACCAATCCACTCTGCTTCAACTCCTCCAAACTGCTCTCTGCTCCAACACCAATCCACTCTGCTTCAACTCCTCCAAACTGCTCTCTGCTCCAACACCAATCCACTCTGCTTCAACTCCTCCAAACTGCTCTCTGCTCCAACACCAATCCACTCTGCTTCAACTCCTCCAAACTGCTCTCTGCTCCAACACCAATCCACTCTCTTTCGACTCCTCCAAACTGCTCTCTGCTCCAACACCAATCCACTCTGCTTCAACTCCTCCAAACAGCTCTCTGCTCCAACACCAATCCACTCTGCTTCAACTCCTCCAAACTGCTCTCTGCTCCAACACCAATCCACTCTGCTTCAACTCCTCCAAACTGCTCTCTGCTCCAACACCATTCCACTCTGCTTCAACTCCTCCAAACTGCTCTCTGCTCCAACACCATTCCACTCTGCTTCAACTCCTCCAAACTGCTCTCTGCTCCAACACCAATCCACTCTGCTTCAACTCCTCCAAACTGCTCTCTGCTGCAACACCAATCCACTCTGCTTCGACTCCTCCAAACTGCTCTCTGCTCCAACACCAATCCACTCTGTTTCAACTCCTCCAAACTGCTCTCTGCTCCAACACCAATCCACTCTGTTTCAACTCCTCCAAATTGCTCTCTGCTCCAACACCAATCCACTCTGCTTCGACTCCTCCAAACTGCTCTCTGCTCCAACACCAATCCACTCTGTTTCAACTCCTCCAAATTGCTCTCTGCTCCAACACCAATCCTCTCTGCTTCAACTCCTCCAGACTGCTCTTTTTTTGATCCTCCACCCTCTGTTGGGGCAGATTTTTAAATAAGAGGCAGTATCTGGGTTTTAATTGCAGAGTAGACATTGCAGCTCAGGGAGAGCCCCGATTGGGCCCTCCCTTGCACCTGTATCTGATTGGTCTCTCGCAGCTGCCGGATCCCACCCACCCAGGTCCTGGCTCCCTGAGGAGGGGGAAAGCCCCGCAGGGAGGTGCTGACTGACAGCTGTTGCTGCATTCTGGGTCTGACCCAGCCACCCTGCCACAATGGCAGGGAGCAACCCTACCCCCCACCTCAAGAGAGATGCCAGGTACCCCCTCCAACACACCCCAAGTACCTCTCCCAGTACACACGCATCCCTCCAGGACCCCCTAAATACCCTCTCCCACTACACAGGCCCCTCCAGCACTTCAAAATACCTTCCAGTACACACACACCCCTCCAGCACCCCCAAATAACCCTTCCCAGTACACACACCCTTTTAGAACACTCCAGGTACCCCCTCCAACATGCCTCAAATACCCTTTCCCAATACACATGCCCCTCCAGCACCACCAAATATCCTCCAGTATACATACAGCTCTCCAGCACCCCCCAGATTTCCCCTCCAGCACCCCCAAATATCCCCCAGTGCACATACAACCTTCCATCACCCCCAAAGAGTATCCCCCTGCTCCCTTTCCCCCCTCTCCAGCAGCGTCCTCTTTTTGTGAACCTGAATCATGGCAACCCTACCTGTGTGACCCTGGGGAAGCCACCTGAGTGTTCTTTGCTGCAGCTCTCCTGTAAAGTGGGAATTGTGATACTGCCTTTGTCTTATTTATTTAGTTTGTAAACTATTTGTGTCGGGGGCTTTAACTTACTGTATGTTTGTTTCACACCTAGCACAGGAGGTCTCTGATCTCAGCCTATAGGCACAACTGTAATTCAAATAGCAAACTGTAATGATAAGCAAAAGCTTGTGTTGAGTGAAGCATATAGTTCTTGTGCAGGTTCTATGCTCAGGGCTGATTTCACCTGAAAAGCACAATAGAGCCCACAATTAAGATGCATTTTCAGTGTAAGAAATTATCTGCATTGCATTCAACCATTCTAAAAAAAAGATATGATCTTGTTTTGTGTCTGTACGGCACCTAGTGTAATGGGCCCTGATCTCTGCTGGGGTTTCTGGGCAATGCTGCAATACAAATCATAATGAACCAGGCATAGTGTACAGCAGACTGCTGCCCCAGCAAGAGTGACTAC
This sequence comes from Eretmochelys imbricata, assembly GCF_965152235.1. Taxonomy (NCBI): domain Eukaryota; kingdom Metazoa; phylum Chordata; order Testudines; family Cheloniidae; genus Eretmochelys; species Eretmochelys imbricata. The sequence goes on from NC_135576.1 coordinate 7,371,405, forward strand.
AGTTGATGGCATCACACCAGGCATCGGGTACTGAAGTTCCCAGATCTGGCTCAATCCTGCAAAGCCATCAATCTCTGGGGCAGCCCCAAGCAGTGTCAGGGCATGCACCCCTTCACCCATTGATACAGACGGGGGTTAAAGTAGTGAGGAGTGTCAGGAGCAGAACTATTTTCCCTCCCTCCCAGTAGAAGAAGGAGCCCCTCCTCCCCCATCCTCACCTGGTTGGGGGAGTAGCACTCAGCCACAGCTCATCCTCCCCATGGGCAGGTGAGTGAGCGCGAAGTCTTCTCTTAGAATCTACCCTCTGAAAGAGCCTCCAGTTTGAACAAAGACAATGAAGAAAGGAAGTGCTATGATCCACAGAGAGATTAATAAGGGAGTAGCCAATAGAGTCTCTCTCTCTCTCTCTTTCTCTCTCTCTTTCCAGTGAAACAGCAGTGACAACCTTTTCGTCTCCCCCATGTAAGGGTAAAAATCTCCCCCTGCTTTGCCACAGGTCCTGTAATTAGGGATCAAACCCCAGCTCCAGGGGTATCAAGCTGCTGTGAGGGACTAACTCATTAGGCATTCCTTCATTGTTTCCTATGCAAATTAAGTTAATGAGAATTAGGGACATAATGGAGCCCATTCACCGTTCTAGTTGGTGGAAAATGGGTTTGACTACCAATTTTCCATTACAGCTGTTTTGTAATTACTCTGGAGCACTCTGCATTCTAATGGAGATCCTGAGCTGCTCTGACAGTTTCTTAGCTCTTCCCCCCCCCCCATTTCAAAACATAAGCATTTGTCATTAGAAGGCTGGAGATAGCTTTCTGCTGGAGTACAATCCCCCTGATTATACTCAGGAACAGCCTGCTCTCTGGGTCAGAGTTGGGGGCTGCCCTTTGTGGAAGCACAGGGTTTAGTTAGCTGCCAAAAATGCCATGAACTCTCTTCTTCTTCTTCTTCTTCTTCTTCTTCTTCTTCAGAAGTTTATTCTAAAACTGCATTTAGGGCTGCAGAAAAGTTCAAATTTCCCCTCCCTGGAGACTACTATCGACGATTTAGCTATAGAGCATGTCCACTTTTAGCGGCAGTGCTACGGGTAACGGACCGGTAGCTCAACCTTGTTCTGAAGAAGGCACTTACCTAGGGGCCAAGTTGTCCCCTATTTTACATGGATTATCCCCATGCTGGAAATGCCTCCTCCTCCGAAGAGAACACACGGGGCTAGATCTTCTGGAGATCTGTCCCGTGGTTTTTCTGTGATCCTCTGGGATCTCCATGGAGCCACTAGAGGTCAGGACCATTCATCTGGATGTTTTTATTGTTATTATTATTATTATTATGACCACAAAATCTAGGAGACTCAGTCATGGACCAGGGCTCCATGACGCTAGGTGCTGTACAAACTCAGAACAATGAGACGGTCCCTGCCCCAAGGAGCTTACAGTCTTTTTGTCACCTCTGCTTCTTGAATTGCCTTCTGGCTTAGCTCTAGCCTTTATGATGGAGTTCAACAGGATAGAACACATGAATTGCCAGGTCAGGTTGCTTGGACCAGGTTTGCAAAGATGTTCAAGGCTAGATTTTTGGGTACTCAGCACCCGAGAACAAGAGGCAGATTTTCAGAAGAGCTTGACTCCTAGATCGGCACTAACATAACTCATATTCACAGTGTGCTGAGTTCTTTTGAAATTCTGACTGTACATGACTTGCAATTCTAGCACTGTACAATTATACTTGTTTTCATTTCTGATGCCTGATGCCATTCATATGGAGGTGTAAAAATATAGGACCCGAACTTGCTCTGCTTACAGTCAATAGCAAAACTACCATCAAACTTCAATGGAAGCAAGATCAGACTAATGATCAATGAAGATCAACAAAGTCGGTGGATACCACATGGGAGGAGGTGCTAAGATAACAGCCAGATACCTACAAACAGGGCTATATCCACTGCACTATGAGAAAAGGAGTACTAGTGGCACCTTAGAGACTAACCAATTTATTTGAGCATAAGCTTTCGTGAGCTACAGCTCACTTCATCGGATGCATCCGATGAAGTGAGCTGTAGCTCACGAAAGCTTATGCTCAAATTAATTGGTGAGTCTCTAATGTGCCACAAATACTCCTTTTCTTTTTGCGAATGCAGACTAACACGGCTGCTACTCTGAAACCCGCACTATGAGAGAAGTTTAATTGAAATGCAAAAACCAAAAGGTCAAATTCATGTAAAATTAACAGCCATTTTTATTATTTGATGTGGAAAAAATTGTAGCTTTATATTGCCTTTAGATGCAATTTTGTTCAATGAAATTAGATTAAGCTAAAATAAAACACGCCCTTTAAAGTGTTAAGATGAAATAGGAGAACTTATTATGGGAGGGGGGATTTCTATTTGTCCAATAAATACCAAGGAAAATATTTGGTGGAAAGAACAGCCACCTAATTTGCATTAATACAAATGAGAACTATTAAGTTCAGCTGATTAGCATATTCATATGTACTGTAGGCGCTACATATTCAAAATAGACTCTGATTACTAACCTAAAATATTACATTTAAAAGCAGAGTCTTTGAAACTCAGAATGCACCATTCATTATATTTGGAACATGATGTAAATGGAAACAATTTATAAATTGAATGCGGAGTAGGTTGGGGGTTTTTTGATTTGCACAAAGGCGACAATTTAAAGAACTTTTTAAAAAAAACACTAAAGAAACCTAAATGAAGGAATGTTGTCAGGAGTTTTCTGCTGTAAAAGATGTGTGTCTGTGCGGGGAGGGGGGAAATGACATTGACTCACAGGCCAAAAGGAAGTCAGAGACCAGATATCGACTTATGTGCTTATGTTGCTCTCATCACAGTGCACCTGAGCACCTCTTAGTGTACCTCTGCACTTTGAGCTGTAATTCCCGGCCCGAGGAGACATAATCACACTAGTTCTCCTCCAACTAGCACATTGCACATGGAGTGGCCACACTATGTACCCATCCGAGACATATCCCATCCACAGACATGTATTTGGGGCAACTAATCTGTCTTGCCACTTGCACAGCTGCAGCTACGCTCTGTTGTTAGTGAGCTATCGTGATGAGAGCTAGCGGGGATATGTTTCCAAGAGCTGGGAATCACAACTCCAGCTCAAAGTACACATAACCCTTTAGTCATTAAAGGATTTTACCCTGGCAACACCCCTAAGAGGTACCAATTTTAGGTAGAGACTCTATTAAGTAACATGCCCATTGTTACACAGGAAGTCTATGGCGGACTAGGATTTGAATGTAGATTTCTTGAGTCCCCTCCTATGCCAACTAGAGACAACCTTTCTACAAGATACGTACACTAGACCAGCCTTCATATTATGCCTTAGCTCCCCATCCAGCAAAGCATATAAGCACATGCTTAACTTTAAGCATGTTGGTAGTTCCGTTCACATCTATGCTTACGTATTTTCCTGGATCAAGGCTAAAGTTGCAGATTCAACCTCACCTTTCATCTAAGGATCTATTGTCACTTTGCAGTCAGCAAGGACAAAATTCTGCACTCCACTGAAACCACTGTAAGAGAGAGTAGAATTTGGCCCTGATGAGCTAAGTCTCCCAGATATTTGCATCTTGGAAAGCTGAGGCACAAGGAGGCTAAGTAAGTTAAGGAAAGCTGCATTTCAAGTGTGAGGCTGAGAGAGGAATAGAAACCAGTTCTCTCTGGGCCTGGTGCTCCTCCTGTTTCCTCCTGTGCAACTCAGTAGTAACCACATTGAAATCAGTGGAATCACATAGGTGCAGTGCTAGAAGTAGGAAAAGGATCAGACCCACTGATCGTATTTGCCTCACTTTCTACCATTATTTTATTCACTTCAACTAGATTAGCAGCTGTGGTGGGGGAGGGCCTGAATGGCCCTAGCTAAGAAGAGTACAATCAGATCTTTGTAATAGCTGCTGGGTCAGCATTCTGATCAGGGACCTGAGGAACATTTCAATAGTTCTGTCCCTTGCTTGTGTTACTTAAGCACTGTTCTGTTCAGATCTCCATTTCACATCATCAACACACTTTGGTCCTGATTCAACAAAGCACTTCAGCAGGGGCTTAACTTTCAGCATGTGAGTAGTCGCACTTTTCTGGTTCAGGTCCAGAGAGCTCAGCACCGGGCAGGATCAAGTCTTCAATGAACAAGTGAGATAGCAGTGGAGGGAGAAAGGGATCTGTGTAAAAGACTCATTCAGGTACAGTGCAGTCCCCATAGGGGTATCACCCCGGTCACAACGTTAGACGTGAAAGTACCAAGAAGATGACATGATAACTCTCCACTATGAGCTGTGATGCAGGAAGTTTCTGAGTACATGTAACCCACTGGTGAGTGAGAGTGACTGGCCCCCCTCTGTGCCAATCTGCAGAGGATGTGAGTTGACAGCTACAGAGGTGGGGCTCTTTAGATCAAGTCGTAGCCACTCGTATTTAGCTATGGAGGTTCAGTCCCACAAGGTCAGCCAAGACAGCAGCTGTCACATACATCTGTAGGGCACGGACTGTACTATCCATATACAAGCAGGGTCTGAATGAATGCTTCCTTGACAGCTAGCTGGGAGGGGGAGAGACTATGGGTGTGTTTATGTAAATACAGTTTGTTCCAGCTCTGCTTACATATTCAGCAGATACAGTAGTGTCAAAGTGATCAACTTTGGCTGGTGTTGGGTACAAATCACCTTAATACTGAATGCCGGGGTAGTGAAATATGGTAACCAATGTTGTAATTATTGTAGGAATACAAGAAAGCAGGACTGTGCTTAACCTGTCCCAAATGAGGGGGCCATCCTCAGTTGGAAGAACCTTGTTAAGCCAGGGACTCGAATGTCAGAGCCCTGTGAAAGCAAGAGGGGTGGGGACAGGCTGCACACCCTCAAGACTCCTCCCTAGACTGGTTTAACCTATTCCTCCCCACTGTTCAAAGAATAGAGCTAAACAGGCTTCATTAGGAACCTCTATGTAATGTCAAATGCCCAATCAGAGCTGAACTCAGTTGTGGTAGGACTGTGTTTCTACCCAGCCTGCAAAGAGCTAAAAATTGCTAAGAGACTGATGTGCAGGGGTCACAGCAGAGAGGCAGGCGGCAGCACAAGGTGACTGGCAGTCAGCTGGTGAACGAGTGGCTGGTGCGGCGGAGTGGTGCAATGAGTGGCCAGCAGGGCGGCTGGTGGAGCGGCGCAATGAGCAGCCAGCGGGGCTGCTGGTGGAGAGGCGTGGCAAGAGCGGTGAGCAGGCGGCCGGCGGAAGCAGCGAGCAGGTGGCTGGTGAGCGGCCAGCAGGGTGGCTGGCAGAACGGGGCAGCGAGCAAGTGCCTGAGCAGTGAAGCGTGTAAGGTACCCTCTTTAACCCACCCAGGGCAGGAAGTGAACTCTACAGATGTTGTCTTTGGTCAGTGCAGACCCAGCGTTCAGAGGTGCAGCTCTGAGTGGGGTGCAGAGAAGGGTCGGGCATGTGAAAGGGACTTTTGGGTTGCTGTACTTGAGAACCTGAGGGGAAAAGGAGACTACCCAATCTTTTATTCATGGTTTATGTTTGTGAACACTGTTTACGGTAATTTCCCAAATTAACACGGAGTGCCCTCCCTCCTTTCATTAAAAGTTTATTTTCCACACTCAGACTCTGTGCTTGTGAGAGGGGAAGCATTGCCTCTCAGAGGCGCTCAGGGGTGGTGTGTAAATTTCCCAGGTTACTGGGTGGGGGCTTGAGCCGATTTTGTGTTGTATCAATGGAAAGGAACCCCTAGATACTGAACCCGGCTCTGGTTGCTGCTGGCTCCACCTGGCAGAAGGGCTACACATAGATAAGTCAGCAAGGCCTTGTGTGTTGTCCCAGGTCTCAGCAGCATCCACTGCCATCCAGTCCTGAGCTTTGCTGTTGAGGTGCTCCATGAACTCAGGTCACATGGCAACTTTGTTGGAGATAAGGGGCTTGATAGTCACTTACCTCTTGTGAACACTGACTGAAAAGCACCTGCCTTATTACTATTCTGTGCTAAAAACATTAGAAACGACATTATGCTGAATATCTGACTTGGGCTGATTGTTAGCTACAAAGTTCGGAGCAAACTTCAAACTCCATCCATAACATCCCCTTGAGTTTCCCTGCAACAGGAGGTTGCCCTGACCATACCATATGGAAACAACAAGGTGTGTTCTTCAGGACAACATTTTGGCCTTAACTCTTGAAGCACCTGCCTTCTTGATAAAAAAAAAATCTCAGCTCATCCCCCTTTGTAATGGAATTTGTATTGATTTCTTTTTTCATTGTTTCTCTATTTTTTCTTTGAGAAGCAGAAGAATTTAAAGGGCCAGTCCCAAATTTGAGTGAGAGGGTGCCTCTGTGACTGCCCGCTCTCCCAGCTGCCACCTAGTGGACTGAGAGGTGCACCACACTGGCTAGTCTTCACACATATCGTGTGCTCCTTGCTGGCATCAAAAGAGTGATTTAGAAAGAATTTAAAAATAAAAGGGGAAGGGAGAAATGCCTCTCTACCCCTCACACTACAATCCACTATCCTACTCCACTTTTATCAGCTCTTGCCATTAGACTGCCTTGTGAACCTTCTTCATTGCATGTAATACTGACCATGTCTTTTTAGCCCCAGGTCTTCCTTGGAAAGACGCTGCATGAGCTTCATGCGGTTTCCTTGATGAAACGTTATAAATAAACTGGAGCCCTTGTGTAGCTGGATGTAGCTTCCTTATCAAGCATATAGCACTCGGTGATGGGTTAAGCATATGAGAGGCAATTTGCTAGTGCGTCATATACAGTGTGTTATCACAACACACTTTGGAATGTGAATGCTGAAAATCCTCTTCAGCATCTGGTTCTGTCTTTAATCCACATCTACCCTTAGGTTCTTACTGTAAGCCTGAGAGCTCTCCTGTCTTGATCTCATGAGCCAAACATTACAGCATTGCATTCACAGACCTGCTGAACAAGGAGAGCACAACTTTCGCACAGCGACCAAGATCCATTCAGCCGTTGATATCCAATGTACCCTCAGAGCCGCAGCCCGTGAATTTGTCTTTTCTCTTTCTTTACAGTACTTGTTTTCAAATATGGCAGTTAACATCTGAAAGATTGGATCTCCAGCTGTCATAGCCAACTTAGCTCTAAAACTGTGGGCCAGGACCCCAAAGAGGGCCATGACCATGTTTTAATGGGGTTGCCAGGGCTGGATTCGACTTGCTGGGGCCTGGGGCCAAAGCTGAAGCCCAAGCCCCACTGCCTGGGGCTGAAGCCCTGGGCATCGGGGATCAGGTTACAGGCCCTTTGCCTGGGGCTTAGCCCGTGGGCTTCAGTTTTACCCCCTTCCCTGCCCAGGGTGGTGGGGCTCAGGCTTTGGCCCCCACACCTCGGGTGGTGGGGCTCAAGCAGGCTCAGGATTAGGTTCCCTCTCCTGGGGTCATGTAGTAGTTGTTGTTGTCAGAAGGGGGTCGCGGTGCAATGAAGTTTGAGAACCCCTGCTCTAAAAGGTTTGTGGGGGGTGGGGTGGGGCAGGGGAAGTCTACTAGTAAATTGCCAGGATTCCACTTTTCTGCCTAACGTTTTGGAATCTAGATTAACTGCTTACATAAAGACTGAAAGGGTGGACTGCTGAAAAGCAATTGGAGAAAAAGTTCTTGATGGGCAAATCCAACCGTTGACAAGGAAATCAGCATTCACAGACATACACTGAACATTTCAGTTAGGCTGATAGAAGTAAGAGTTGGAAAAGACCTAAGCAGGAAGCAATCCCCTGATAGAAGGTGTATTGGTTATTAAAAGGATACTAGCTGGATCTTAGCTAAAAGGCCAAGAAGTTGCAGTTCAGGCAGGCAAGAAACAAGCAAGCTGAATGAAATAAAAGTAATCTATCTATCTTAGGTATTTATATCGCCTCATTTCCATAATCACTGAGCACCTCACAGTCTTTAATATATTTATCTTTAAAACACCCCTATGAGGTCGGGCACTGCTATTATCCCCATTGTACAGGTGGCAAAGCTAAGACATAGAGAAACTGAAAGACTTGCCCAAGGTCATACAGAATGTCTGTAGCAGAATGATGAGTTAGACCCAGGTCTCCCAAGTCCTAGTTTAGTGACTTAAACTCTGGGCCAGCCTTCTTCTCCAGCACCATGGAGAATACAGGCTAACACAGCTAGTGGAGGATCTAACTGTTCATATTAAACTAATGGAGCGGTGACACCCCAACAAAGGATCAAGTTCTGGGTGGTATTAGTTCTCAGCTGGGCACCTGTATGTCCTGTTTGCTTCCGTGGGGGATGTAGTTGATATCATCTTTTAGGATCTGACACAGAGAGTTTCGTTGACAATTGCCAGCCTCCAACCCCCTTCCCCACCCCAAACTAATTCTCTGCCTTATGCAACCTCATTCACCACTTCCTTGCCGGGCTAGAGGAGAATAAGCAGAAGAATTTCAGTCTAGTGGACTGAACGCTGGCCTTACGCCCAGCAGGCCTAGGGTCAAATTCTGGCCTCACTGGGTATGTCTACACTGCAATTAGACACCCCTAGCTGGCCTGCGTCAGCTGACTCCGGCTTGCTGGGCTTGGGCTGAGCAATAGCAGTGTAGATGTTCTGGCATGGGCTGCAGCCCGAGTCCTGGGAGCCTCCCATCTTGCGGAGTCCTAGAGCCTGGGCTCCAGCCCCAGCCCAGTCATCCACACTGCAATTAAATTGTCTCACGGACCAAGCCCAAATCAGCTGGCATGGGGTGTCTAATGGCAGTGTAGCCACCTGCAATGAAAGCAATGAGAGCTTCACCACTGACTTCAGCAGGGCCAGGATTGCACCCCAAGTTTTCAACACTGGATCTGATACCTAACTTCAGTTGCTCAGATACCAGAGTGAAGAGTCTGGGAAGAGACAACTAGCACAGGATAATTAGCAGTGTAACCGGAGCTACACGGGCAGTGGCTCCAGCTAGCTGCCCAAGTACAACTCCACCCCAACCCCTGGGGACGGAACTGACTGTCTATCCCAAGCCACTGCCCCGGGCATTGTGACCACACTGCTAATTTCCGCATGGTCGCTCAAGCAGAGTGAGTTCTTGTATGTCTACCCAAGGTAGGAATTACACCTCCCAGCTGCTACGTAGAAATACCCTGAAAGGCATCAGGAGGCCTCCTACCTTCCTATCTTCCACGTCTATGTTTTAAAGAAGAAGACGCTGAGTTTGATTTTTTTTTAAACAATTACTTCTTAATTGTTGGCAGTTTCTTAGCACAGCTGTGCCTCACCCCCTTGTTAGCACGCCAGCAGGGATCTTCAGGGACAAGGCAAGAGGGTAGTCAGGCTTTACACCAATCAGACTCAAACTGATTTTTGAAAAAAGAAAATCAAATGCATTTGGGAAGATAACTTCAATGGCACTCTTGGGAGAGTGAACAGCTGGGTTTTTCCCCCTTTGTTTTAAGAAAAGGAACAAAAATAAGTTACAGGCAGTAGATTTGGCGGGGGGGGGGGTGTCATTTGATGTATAGCGCAGAGACCTGCTGAATGGGCAGTATGAGCATAATGGATTCTGGTTTTCTTTGACATTAACTGGCATGGGATTGGAGACAAAGAAAGTTTATTTACTACAGGACGGAGACAGACCATAGGCCCACTGGGAGTACGATAAAGCTGGAAGTTGTGCATGACAGATTACGGGATGAAGGGGAGCGGGACTCTTTTGTTTTAAAATAGACGTTGGTGCTGGCGAGTGGTGTCAGGTTGAAATTCTCAGGGCCAGATCTTCGGCTGGTGTAAATCAGCATCACCTCATTGACAAATGGAGCAACACCAGCTGAGGATCTGTCCTAGTCTATGCACTTCCAGAGCAGCACAGCAAAGGCTGCATCAGCCACTGCTCCCCACAGTGCCCTAGCCCTGTTACAGAAGCCCCACAGCCGAAGGATGACAGAGTATTTGAGTCCCCAGGCCCATTTAGGCCTTTGTTACCCTTCTGAGGTTGCCTACCAGAGCCATTTGTTTTGGTGGTTTCTGAGAAATGGGTATAGGTGGGTGACTCCCCAGATAAGACAAATACATACTTGGTTTGCAAACTCAGCATGTACTGAATTCTGTGAGGACAGTCTCCTTAGAACAGAGGTTCCCAAACTTTTCTTGTTGCGTACCCGCTTCCATATTTTCCAGCTGTCCATGTACCCTTCTCATCAGTGATATTTGGTGTAGTCTTCTGAACACTGCCTGTCTTTAGCCATCTGGCCATATTTCACTGTTACGTACAAATATAGTTATAGTGCAAAGTATACAACTGAAAAAAATCCCTAAATTCTGAGCTCAGTTAGACTGGACAGTCGCTGGGAGATGAGCCCGGGCTGGCTGCACAGTGATTGGAGGTCAGGGCTCTGTACGTCAGCGTCTCTGTGTAGCTGTGTTCTCATCGGTACATCTTGAAGTAAATTAATGACCTTATTTTATATAACAAATTCCCAAAGAGTTTTAAAGCTTCACCTGAGTAGCCTATTATGCAAATGCAATAAATAAAATAATTAATACATAAAATCCACCATTATACAATTTCTCCCATGCACCCACCCAGAGATGTCTTGTACACCCCTAGGGGTACGCTACCACAGTTTGGGAACCCCTGCTTTAGAATCTATATTCACCCCATTACCTTAGCAGATAAGCACTTCACAATCTTTAATGTGTTTAACCTCACAACATCCCTATCAAGGAGGGAAGTGCTTTGTTCCCATTTTACAGATGGACCACATCCTCCTAGGAAAATTGTCCTCTATCCGCTACTCCTCCCATTCCCAAATACATAACTTCCCTGGGTCAGCTGTTGGAGCAGGGACTTGAATTTGAGTTTCCCAGGTGAGTGACCTAACCACAGGTTATAGAGTCAGTTAATCTCTCTCCCTCTTTGGTGCAAGAATATTTAATTATTTAATACAGACAGGAGAGACTGATGGCTTGTACCCACTAGCACATACTTCGGTATAACTTAAATCGCTCAGGCATGGGAAATGACCCCGCCCCTCCCTGGGCGACGTAAGTTACACCGACCTAAACCCCGGTGTGGACAGCACTATATTGGTAGGAGAGCTATCCGCTGCTTGGGGAGATGGAATAATGTCTGCACAGAGTGTCTGCACTACATCTGTGCAGCTGCGTCACTGTAGCAATTACAGTGTAGACGAGACCTGAGAAAACCATGCCCCAAGTAAGCCTATAGTCCAGTGGTTAGTGCCCCTCGCTTATAAGGCTAAAAGATCTGGATTCGAATCCCTGAGCCATGTTCACTTTGCTCTGGCAGAGCTATTACAATGCTTCATCGTTCTATAGCCTGGTAAACTCAGAGGTTCCCAAAGGGATCTACAGACATGAATTAATTTGCACAGCATGTTGTTAAATGATTTTCTCAGTGTTGGATGCTGTACTGGGTATTGAACCCAGGAGTCCTGAGTGCCTGTCTTGTACTCTAAGCCCAATACAGCACCCCTCTGTCTCATACTCAGGACAGTTCTCTGTTCCATGTGAAAGAATGGAAAACATATTGTAAACTCTGTATGCACGGTGATGTGACTTGGTAGGCTGTGTGGGGCCATGGTGTAAAAGCCATGAGACTTGGGTGTTCTTCCCCATTCTGCCACTGACCTTTCCCAGAACATTGAGCAAGTCCCTTTACCCATCTATAAAATCCCTTGCTTTGTCACAGGCTTTTGAAATCTACAAAGGAAAAATGCCACATAAAGTCCTCCAGAGGGATCTTTAAACACGAGCCTCTGCTCTCTAGAAGGCCCCTTTTGCAATCAGGTGTCAAGGCAGGGTCTCCTTCACAGCTATCACCCCTTTTGAAGCCCCTGTGCAACTTTGTTTCCTTTTGGTTAGCACTCTGGGATGTAGGCATAGATACAGATTTTGAATTGCAGGCGGTGTGTTGGACCAGCTAGACAGCTGTACCAAGCAGTTGGTCTGTCACGGTATCCATCTCTCTGAATTCTTTGGCACGAAAATTCCTTGGTTTCCCAAAATAACATTAACTACAGGATCTCTTATCCTGTAATTGAACTGTGCATAGCTAGAGTCAGCTGTTTGACGCAAATGGAACTAGACCTTACTGTACTCCATAATTTGAACTTATTATTAAGTCACATAGTAGACAACAGACTCAGGGCTCAAACTGAGGTTAACCCTCTGTATACAGGCCACTTAGCTGGATCAGTCATGCCAGGGATTATCAGTGGACTTGTGCCAGTATAGAGGCAGAAAGCTAAAGCCTCCATATTAACTCGCTGTACACGGCAGTGCGTGTCTCAGTGAAAAAGACAGACAATATAGATAGGACCATCCCCAGCTGGTGTGAAGTGACATAACCATACAGAAGACAATAGAGTTACTTTAGTTTACACTCAGTTTACTGAGGATCTGGCATATGATATATATATAGAGAGAGAGTGAGAGATCTGGACCAGAACATATACATTTATCACACACACAAATTTTGTTAGAAGAACATTCTGAAGGCTGAAAAGTCAAGTACCCAGAAGTTAGGAAATACTTGAAATGAGGTAGCCTGCGCAACAGGAATTTGTTCCCCTCTCCTTGTGTGTATACATTATGATACAGTCTTTAATTACATGATTGCATATTATTTTCTCCACAGGACCCCTGCCTCATTCAGTGTACGGGATGGACTGCGCTCACTTCATGAGCAGCTATTCAATATTTTGTTCTCCTCATTGGTCAGTGTGTGGTGCCAGGCCTTATTTACTGTGTACTATTCAAACCCTGCTCTCAAGATAGAGTGATTAATTTCCTCAGGGCTTTTCTGTGGCGCTCATCACTATAGTACCTGAGTGTTTCACAAACATTTGTGAATTTATTCTCGGAACAGCTCTGTGAGATGAGGGGTTAACGCTCCCATTTTACAGCTGGGGAACTGAGGCGCCAAGAATAGCCACTAATTTTGCGTGCCCGATTTGAGCTGCCTAGGACTTGATTTTATGATTATAAAGCACTTTATATGTTCAACGCACAGCTCTCGTTGACGTCCGTCCCAGCCGTGAGTGCTCAGCACTTCTGAAAATCAGACCCCAGCGTCTCAAGTCAGGCACCAGAAAAAAAATGAACCATGGAAAACGAGTGACCATGTGTGAACCGTTTGGTTAAAGTGACATGATAAGCATCACCTAGGAACTCCAGGGAGAGAATTCAGTTCTCCAGGGCAGCATGAAATTGCCTTCACCATGAGGGCCATCCCTCGTCTTGTTCAAGACTCTGTGGCCCTTCCTCTTTCACACACACCTTCCAACTTCTGCAACAAATGAAGCAGGGGTCCTACAGACACAAGTCTCTTTCACTGCGCAGCCCTGATTTGTTCCCAGGACTGCTCTATTCTGTGCATTGAATGAGGCCGCGGGGTCGGTGGAAAAAACAGATCCACCAAACAGATTGCTGCTACTTTAGCTTGTAGAGTAACTGATAGCAACAGTAGGTTGGCATGATCTATTTGAACCAATATTACAGGAGATGAAACACATGCTTTGCCGGTAGGTTTCACAGATATTTGCTGGCAACAGGGGAATAATGTGACTCAGAAATCTTGAGTTCTATTTCAGATTCTGGTCGGCACAGACTCTTCTGCCCATTCCCCCTAAACACGGCTACTTCTACCCCCCTCTCCTCCACCCTGTCCCAGTCTTGTCTCTTCCCTATCCCTGGCTCCTGGCCCCAGTCCCATTCTCCTCACCTAGCCACAAATAGCCTCTCCTCTTTAGGATTCTCATCCCACTCCCTATCTCCTAGCCCAGGAAGTCCGAGTCTCCCCCTCTGGACTCTCTGTTCCAGCCCCACTCTCCTTCTTATTTCTGTACCCAGTCTTTTTGCCCATTCAGTCCCAGTTTTCCACCTCCCCCCATCTTGTTCCTCATCCACTCCCTCACCACCTCCACCATCCACCACCCAAATTCCCCATCTCTGCTAGCACCCAGCCCCAACCTCCTGCCTTGGGCTCCTCATTTAATCTCACTGTCCCCCTGCAGATCTTTGTCCCAGAGTCTTTGCCCAGCTGGTCCCATTTCTCTCCCCACACCTTGGCTCCTTGTCATCTGTCTTCCCTCACTCTTCGCTTCCTTCCCCTGCCCCACTACTTCTCCGTCTCAGTCTTCTTGTCCAGCCAGTCCCTACCCCTTGCTCCAGCTCCCAATACCTGGATTCCAGTCCTAGCTCCAGTCTCCTTACACAGCCAGTCCCAGTCTCCCCCGCATGTTCCAATCTACTCCCCATCCCCAGTCTGGCTCTTGACCCCTCTGCATCTGAATTAGGCAGCTTCCTTCTCCACATCACATGCACTCAGCAGAGAGCTAATTGAGGAAACAATCTTCCTACTCTCAGTTCAAGTGCCCAGACCTGGACCCTGCAGCAGCCCAGAGTGGCAATTTCAGGAGAAGTAAAGCTTTGCTCCAGGCTGGAACATGCTCAGTGTGGACAGAATCTTCAGGGAATTTAGCCGCTAAAATCTAAGTCTCTACTGAGTGTGTGTGACTATGATGTTTCAAAGGCTCATAACTTGGCCAAATTTGGGCATGTTTTCAGGCGGACTGCAAAAGACACAAGCCTGGCCAAAAGGCCACTCTCCTGCCAAATTTCAAGCCCCTGCTCCAAAACATGAGCGCACTAATGCTTTCAAAAAGAGATCACCATTATTTTTTAACATGGGCAAAACAATGTATTTATGCCCTGCCTCATTCTCAGAAACAGCAGAATCATTTTGGCTGAAATGTCCTAAAATTATTTCAGCCTTCAGAAGACACCCAGAGTAGAAAACTTCAGCCTGAATTGTTTATGCTGGGCAATGGTATAAGCAACTGAATGTGTGGTCTTATAATGGGAAGTGTTGGGCAAATTTAGTAACAGGCTATTCCTGTAATGTTGTCCTGGGAACATCACCTCCAGGATCCTGAGCAAGACTTTGGAGCAACCAAAGAAACTCCCCTCCAGAATCCATTCAAGGTTTTTCAATGAGTCCAGTGTGTTTTGAAACAGGTCTATGGGAGTTTAGTTAATGTTTTGTGAATGCTCAGGCAAGCCAGACATGATCAATAAAGCTCCTAGTTACATACCTCACTACTGAATCTGCTAAGGAGCTCTTGGTATCCTGGGACACAACAGTACAAACTGCTAGACTCAGACTTGTGAGCCCTGAAAATCCTAAAGATCATGATTTCAACTGTGTTTGTTCTCAGGAGAGAAACGTAGAGAAGATCGCATCAGTATATTATATTTTTCTTTGAATATGGAAATAAAGCAACAATGGTTTTGTTAGGTTAAATATAAATGGTAGATCCTCAGTGTGGGTAAGTCAGTGGTATTTCATTGGCCTAAGCTGAACTATCCTGATTTTTGAGGTTCTGGTCCAATATATATTTTTTTTAAAACGTAAATAGTTTCCCTATGTTAACTAATCCGATCTTAGATAAAGAGAACATAAAGACTTTGGAAAACAGGTCCCATTTGTGTTGTTTGTTCACTTTAGCTATGACAATGAAATGAATGTTTCACTTTTTCTTGGTAGGTTTTTTTTCACTTTCTGGTTCTCGTGCACTAGCTCCATGCTGTGAAATCTGCTAGTGTAACCTATTGGTCAGTGTGCGTTATTCATGCCTTTGAGTGCAAAGAGCATGGGAGTATGTTACAGAGGTTGGTATCAGTGGCTGCTTCTTTAGCTTGAGCGGTAGCGACCGGTGTTTTAGATCTAGATGAGCCTGGTTCTACCCCTGGAATCATCCAAGGTGGTGGTCATCACACAAGCTTTATGAGTGTGATGGGGTGTACACACCCTGCATTGGGCAGGAAGGAGTTAATGATAGCCTGTGGGCTCAGTTAGCCCTGCCCTGCTTCAACTGTGAGACGTCTCAAGCCTGGACGGAGGAACTGAAAGGGAAAAGCTCAGTTCAGTAGTGGGCTGACTGGGAGGTAGGGGGTCTCTTGTACTATCCCTTTGAAAGAGGTCCTGGCAATGGCCATAAGAGAACCAGATACTTCTAGATGCCAGAGCCTCCCTAGGGGCAGGTAAACCTGGAACAGGACTTTTATAGGTACTTTGTTCCCTAGGACTGTGGTGCTTTTCCTTTTGGGATCTGCAGAAGAGTGAGCCTGGGAAGAGGTTGGTGGAAAGGACCAGAGACAGGCCATGGTAGGAAGTATCCCAGGGAGGCAGTGGTAGGTCCATATTGACAGACCTTAGCTGTTTATTACAGGGTCTCTGGGCTTGAACCCAGAGCAAAGGGAAGGCCCAGTGATGACAAGGATTGAAAAGGACTAGTAAGTTTGGAGTTGGGCTGAAAACCTGATGTGAAGGCACTGGACTATAGCTGTACTGGACTTGGCCCTCCGCTCAGGTCACTTGAAGTCCCTTCTGGGCTAAGTCATGTCATGAGAAGGAGTAGGCCTGAAGTGGCTCTTGGCAGGGAAGGTGCTTAAAGAGGAGACCCTGCTACTCCAAACAATCCCATGTAGGGGTGCATCAGCCGGTGAGTCACTGTCACATTGGGTCCTCTCAAGGAGGCTTTCTTTCCATCATGGCCAAGTAGG
Organism: Eretmochelys imbricata; assembly: GCF_965152235.1. Taxonomy (NCBI): domain Eukaryota; kingdom Metazoa; phylum Chordata; order Testudines; family Cheloniidae; genus Eretmochelys; species Eretmochelys imbricata. The sequence goes on from NC_135576.1 coordinate 7,387,972, forward strand.
ATGCTGAATGTTATCAAGAGAGTCTTTACTTCAACCTAATATAGGCAGCTGAACCACAAAGTTTTGTGAGGGGGCATGAGAGGCAGATATTCACTGGTCGGTTTTGTTACCTGTTCTTATGTTACCATGTTATGCATGTTATGCAGAAGGAGAAAGGAAAAGAATTGTCTGGAAGTAGGAGATATTGGGCCATACTCAGAGATGATGTGAAAATAGCACACATTTGATAGTCTTAACAACACACAGCCCGGGGCACACCAGGGGGGTGGGGGGAAGGGCATCAAGCTACTAGTTACAGTTCCCTGATTCTCTGACCAACCACTGCTGAAGCCACAGGTTAGAGCGTCCCCTAAACCACTTTACTTTGTGCCAGCTGACAACAGTCACAATGCATCAACGAAGGACAGCCCAGCTTGCTTCCACCACAGCCCATGTGCCAAGGACTGATGGGAGGAGGAAAAGGAGCTGGCTCTGCTGGCTTTGTGCCTGGTGGGGAGTCTGTCGGCAAGGGGTAGCCCCAGGAAGTGAGTTGCGGCCTCTATCTCTTCTCCCTTTACACTGCCTGAGTGGCATAAAAGGAATGGAGAGGGGCAAAGCATCTGCCGCAAAGTTGGTATAGCCTACATACTGAGGAAGCTGGAATGAGGTCTAAGTTTTCCTTAGTTTTACCTCCAGATTTGGTCCATTGACCCTTCTTTTCATTTAAAAAAATGGATTAATTTCCTACGCAGTACTTTGCTTTCAACGCTACTGTTGTTGGGATCATCTAAAGAATACATGGAGCATTAACAATTACTTTTTCCCATACATGAATGTGAGTCCTTCCCACTCTGTCAGATGTCACTTGGGGCCTGAGCAAGGCTCCGCTATGCCTGGCTTTCATGCTGTTTGTGTCAATGACAGATTCATGGGTAGTCTGGCCTAAAGGTTGGAGCAAAAGTCTGGCCTATCCGTTAGAGATGACTCCAGACAGGAGAGTCCAGGAGCAAAGTCAAGGCTTATAGCCAATGGCAGAAATCAAAGCCCAAACTGAAGTGTTAACCAGAGTTGTAGTCAGAAAGCAGAGCTGAGGGTCTAAGCCAGGACTCAGAAGTCAGGAAGAAGATGGGGGCTGGCACAAGACTAGAGACAGCAGAGGCAAGGATAGGACCAAGTGTGGCTACAGGCTAGGAATACATTAAGCAACCACTAGATGGTGCGGCTGCTGACTTTAAGTAGCAGCCTCATGACTTCAGCAGCCAATCAGGTGGCGAAGTCAATGTGGCAGCTTCTTTCAGGGCCAGCCGCACTCATTAAGTTGCCAGGAGATTGGCTCTGCTGCAGGCTGGCCCATAGCGGTTTGCCAGAATGGCTACCTTGTTGTGTCCCTATGACCTAATGTTTTATGCGATAGGTTGCTGGCCTGTCACACTCAACCCCCAACCTTGAGGGCCAGTGCGCTGCTTTTCATCTGTTTTCTTTCCTACCATTCCTTAGAATCACGAACTCTACCATTTAATCATCACTTTCCCTAAGTTGCCTTCCACTTTCAAATTCTCAACCAGTTCCTCCTTGTTTGTCAAAATCAAATTAAGAACAGCCTCCGCCCAGTAGCTTTCTCCACCTTCTGAAATAAAAAAAAAAAAAAAGATCTCCAATACATTCCAAGATTTTCTTGGATAATCTTCCCTGCTGAATTATTTCCCCAACTGATGTCTGGGTAGTTGAAGTCCCCCATCATCACTAAGTCCTGTGCTTTGGATGATTTTGTTAGTTGTTTAAAGAAAGGCTCATCCATCTCTTCCTCCTGTTTAGGTGGTCTGAAATAGACCCCCTACCATGACATCATAACAAAAAAGCTTTAATTGAAACGAATATCCCTATAGGTCTTTTGTGTCTGTAATTCCTGCATTAGCTAGGATCCAGGCATGTGGCATTAAGAGGAGGTCTCCACTATACAGCCTCAAAAATGCTGTTTCGGTTCTTTTTCATCCGTGGTGTTCAGAGGAGCTATGAAGTTGCACACCTGTTGCCAGCGTTACTGGGAAAGCTTTGGATGTGAAGGATCTTAGTGTGGATGCGGATAGGTTATCCATTACCTAAATAAGTGCCAAGTGTTACAATATAGACGGAACAAACCTACCCAGGATGTGATAAAGTTGATGTGATTAAAGGCAGCAATGACTTTGTTGTATCTTTGTGTTAAAAGCAACTTGTCTGAGATGGGAACTTCTTATATCATTTTAAGGGCCTTTCAGAGAGTATTTCCAAAGTGTACCTTCCCCCACCCCCGCAATAGATTTTTTCTTCTTCTATGTTTAGATCCCTTGAATAGGAAGAACAAAAGCCCCGTGTGGGCCAACTTGAAAGAGGTGTTTTCTCACCTTCACACACTATGCACTGGGGAGAATGGGAAATGCACATCTGTGTGTGTGTGTGTGTGTGGATTTGTTTGAAAGCTTTGTGAAAGAATTTCCAAGCAGATATTTATTTCCTTTATTTGCCTCTTGTTTATTCATGAATCAGGAAGCTGAAAGTATTTGGTTTGATCAAAGCAGTTGTGAAGCCGCCTGGTAGAGCTAGCACCAATTCAAGGCACTCGTAGAGGGGGGAAAACACATGAACTGTGCTCCAGAAACATCACCTTTAAAAAGTACACTGGAGCTCGGCAGCCTCTGAGAAATGAACGGAGGGTCTGAGCTTCCCGTTCCTGTGGGCAGATGTCCAAGGTGTGAAAAAACACCATCTCAGCAGTCATTCCCACAACCAGTCCCAGCAGAGTGGGGAAGGATGGAAAGGAACTGAAGGATCTGATTCTCCTCTGGCATGCATCAGTGTGAATAAGGTCTGGGGAAGGTGATGGCTTACACAATGCTGGAGTCCTAAAACAGGAAGTGACAGAATGCAGGGCATTAGGAGGTCCTGGGGGGTGGGGGAGAAGATAAAAAAAGCGGGGGAAGCCTCAGAAATAGCAGAACCTGTCCTGTCTCCACCTCCCCACTACTTGTGCCCTTGTTCCTGTTCCCCACAAGGCACTTCACTGTCCAGGCATCCCCACTACCTGGCTTCCTTTACTGCCTGGCTCTGGGCTCTGCACTTCCCCACCCAGTCCTGGCTGAAGCATCCCTGGCTCACGCATGCCCCCACCCTCCCTGCTGACCTTCCACCGAGCCCCGCTCAGCCCTGGCACCAGCACCTGCCAGCTGGGAGGATGCTCTGCAGCCAGAAAGGGAAGGAGCTGCCTGGCCCAGTAGTAGCAGAAGTATCAGAACATTGTTCCAGCTCCTAAAACAGAGGTTGTCAAACTGTGTGTCAGGACCGCATTTTAATGGGATCGCCAGAGCTGGCTTAGACTTGCTGGGCAGTGGGGCTCAGGTTACAGGTCCCCTGGCTGGGGCTGAAGCCCTTGGGTTTCAGCTTTGACCTCTTCCCTGCCCAAGGCAGTGGGGATCAGGCTTTGACTTCACCAAACAGAGCAGTGGGAATCAGGCAGGCTCAGGCTTCAATCCCCCCTGCAGGGGTCATGTAGTAATTTTGTTGTCGGAAGGGAGTCATGGATACTATGAAGTTTGAGAACCCCTGTCCTAAAATGAAGTACAGGAACAATATTCCGGAGCATTCTGGCATGACTCGAGCACTGGAATGAGGTGTTTTGGGGGGGCAGGGGGGAAGTGAGACTTCAGAATTAGAATCCATGATGACTGGATGATACCCTCACTCATGGAGGACTTATTCAACCACAAGTCACTGTGCATGGTGCATGGATTACTGGGTTAAATTCCACTGTCTGTGCTCTGGAAGGAGATCCAACAAGATTTACAGTGTTGCCAACTCTCACGGTTTTATCTTGATATTGGGTGTTTTTTCCCCTTAAAACTCCAGCTGCTGGAGGCATGGGATTAGGAGAGAATCTCAGTTTCATTCAGAATAAAAGGAACATTTCTAGCCTTTGTGGTTGCAGATTAAAGCTTGAGAATGTGACACCAAAAGACTCTAAAACCAGGAGGCAAATGAAAAGAACATGACACATACTTTTAAATCCCATGATTTTTCAGCTGATCTCATGATTTTGGGGGACCTGACACGATTTTTGAATGTCTGGAGCTGGCAATACTGTAAATGATCACAGTGGTGCCTCCTGGCTTTAAAATCTATGCCCATATAATTGGTCCTTCTAGGTCAGGATTGAAGAATATTGTGGGTAGCAATGGTGGAAATATGTGAGGGAAGTTTGTCCTACTCATACTGGATCTGCTCTGTGGAGAGATAGAGGATATCAGACTCCACGCTGTCCTTCCAGTACCTTTTTACCAGCACTAAATTAACTTTGAAAAAGGAGTGAAAAAAACCTAAATGAAATTATCATTAGAGTAGGGGGAAAAAAATCTCAGACTCCTGCCTTCCTAAATCCGATTAACTTTGCTTTGTAATTAAATTGCAGAGAAGTGGCCTAAACACAGTTAACTAGGCATTTATTTTAGGTTTAATAGGTTAATTATTATATGATTGATAAACTCTGAGAGCCAGATTCTGGTTTCTCCGTGGAAGGGGTGGTTATTGCAGTGCCTATCTGGAAAAGCTGAAGCAACTATGCAAGGTGAACATAGCTTAATGTGTGGGACTGGCTATTTCTCACCCTGCTAGAACTCTTCATATTTAATCAGTGGAAATCTCAGAGGGCCTCATAGGAGCCCCTTGTAAAAATTCTGTCCCCAAACTGAAGATAAATTTGGGGGGGTCATTTCCCTACAGTGGGGACACCCCACCCCAAAGATCTCTTCAAGGTCCTCACCCCATGTTACCCCCATTCAATCGCAAGGTGAACATGCTGCTGTCCTAGTATCCAGAGACTCAGTGGAGTTGGATTGTCCATGGAATAGGTGCATGGGGGAAGAGCAAAGACACTTTGTTTCCCCCCATCCTTTGTGATCTCAGTGCAAGGGCTAGGGAGAACTTAAGTCCCTGAACTCAAGGTAGAACAGAGACTGTGTCCTTCCATGGGTCCTGGGATACAATCCACTGCCGGGGCTGAAAAGGAGGTGGGACCATGGCCACACATACAGAAGCCCATGGACCTGGTCAGACTTAGAAAGAAGGGAAGACAGCACTGTCTCTAAACAGCAGGGAGGGATTGTGCTTTTGAGGTTCTGATGCTTCTTGGGGTATCAAGAACTGCGAGTCAACTTGTTCCTCACTGCCTCCAGCTAGAGGAAGACCTGTTTGTGCTTAACCACCACTAACAGTCTGTTAGCCACACAAACAATATTCTCAGGGCAATGCTAACCCTCTCTATCCTTTTCAGGTAAACAATAGGTACACCCCAGTCCCTTTGGAAGCCTACCCCTGTGATATCCAGCCCCTGACACTGGATACCCACAGAAATAACAGGTTTGCTATCCCCAACGGGACAGCACACACACTACCTTGATTCAGCTGAGGATCAGATCCTAGATAACATCACAGCACTGAGATATATTTAGAATGAAATCAATGCTAAATTTATTATCAAAGATTAAGATTGACAACATAGGGAGTAAGGATAATGATGGAAACAGCAAAGCTGCATATAAAACAAAATCATAACACACTTTCTAGAAATTAAATTAAATTAACAGGCTACCCTCCTGTCTGAAGAAGTCATATCACACCCAGAGTCTTCTTGCAGCATTTCTGACCCAGGCTGGTTGGGATCCTATTTTCATGAATGTAATCGTAGTACTCAATTACTTCCTCAAGTACAGGATAAAAAAGGTGTCCTTTTGCTTTTTCCATATATTGCCCCAAACTCTGTTTGTCCCCAGTGGTTTACTCCCTGTGGTGCTGACTTTATGTGGACTTCACATCCTCAGATTGACCTTGTATGTAAACAGGACTTCTGTTGTGTTGGCTGACAGTGCATAATTTACATGTGTGTCTAGGCAGACAGATGAATAGCAACAAAAAGCTTGTACCAAAACAAGACACTCAGCTACACACGCTTCTCCCCCTGGGAAGTGGATGAGAGGACAAACAGCACGAGACAGATGTGAGTCATGTTGCTTAATGCATTCCTGAAAGGGTCTCCAATGCTATGGTCATGAGCATAGTATAAGGGACATTGGCATTACCAGTGCACTGATGGCATGGAATGTTACTGTGCAGCAAGTTGATTCATTGTAGATTCACAGCCGGGCTTGCTGCACACTAATTCTCCATGTAGACATGCCATTATAATCCCTAAAAGGGAGCTCGCGACTTAAATCAGAAAGGGTCTATCACCGGAACAGCCTTATATGATGTCCATAGTTCAAGACCAGCAGACCAGGGGCACTTGTTTTGGTTTTGCTGTTTGACAGTTGACTGAAGCACTGAAGGCCTTTGCCCGCTTGAGTATTGCAAGGCTAACCTGGCGCTGGTCTCTGCATTTTGAATGAAGCATGGTGGCAGGTGAAAGGTGATGCTAGTTCATCCCAGATGGCAGGTAGATAAGATGTGAATGAAAGGAAGCACTGAATGGAGCCTCTAAAGTCGTTATAAGGAGGCCTCATTGTAATTAAAATTGTCAAGAAATTGACGGGGACTCGTCTTAGCAAAAACTGAAAGCACTAGGAAATTCTGGAATGTGGAAGCACCTACCGAGAGACAAGGTGTTGAGGTAATCTTTTTTATTGGACCGACTTCTGTTGTTATTATGTCACCACTTTGTCTCTCCAATATCTTGGGACCTGCCCAGCTACGACAGCAGAGTGTCTACCTGCATAGGCGAGCCATTATCCGAAGCATCTGCTCCTTTTTGGACTTTGTTTACCTTGGGACTCTTAGCGCATGGGGCTTTCTACTCGCCTGCCGCCACCTCAGATGGTGCATGACCCCCTCTAAAGGAGCACTGCACTTTTCACTCTGCCTCACTAAAGCATCTGACTGCTATTTACTGCACAGGGCGTTCTTTTCTGCCTGTGCACTTAAATAGCGGCTGCAGTTCACCCTAGGTGAGAATGTGTTTAAATACTGGGGTGATTCCTATGCATAATCCTTCATGTCTGGAAAGTTCTTCAGGATCCTTCAGGATGGTAAGATAACAACAATAATAATGATGCTATTTATTACCTCAGCCTTAAACGACAGCTACTAACTGAAGAATCCACAAGATGACCTTCAAAGTCTCTGAGCCTAGCAGTGCACTTATAGGTTAGGTCCACCATAGCTTGGACGTTATTTCTGGTTTATGTAGTGCTAGAAGAACTCTGTGGATATAAAACAAGGTTTGTGCCCCAGGGGGCATCTCCCTGCTCCCACCCAGACAAACAGCAATTGGGGAACAAAGACCGTGCTCCCAACCTGTGTGTGGACAACAGAGGGGTAAAGGAGTGTGAGAAGCAACTTTTGACCCACAAAGCAACTAACCCAGTTTGGACTAGAGTTGTTGTAATACGAATAAATAATGAGGATATTCCTAACCAGGTAACAAAATGTTTGTACAATGGGGAAGAATTGTTGACTCCTTTGCACAAATCACTGTGTGGAATTCTCTGGTTTTTATTATGCAAGGGGTTATACTAAATGATAATGGACTTAAAATCTCTGTGACAGAGCCTGAGCTGGTGTAAATTAGGGTAGCTCCACGGAAGTTAACAGAGCTGCAACGATTTACACCAGCTGAGGATCTAGCCCTAGGAATGTATGAATTTCATAGATTCCAAGGCCAGAAGGGACCACTGTGATCATCTAGCATGACCTCCTGTGTAGCACAGGCCAGAGAACTTCTCAGGAATAATCCTAGTTTGAACAGCAGAATTTCCTTTTAGAAAAACATCCAATCTTAATTTCAACATTGTCCATGATGGAGGATCTACCACAATCTTTGGTAAATTGCTCCAACCCTCACTGTTAAAAAATTTGCAGTCTTATTTCCAGTCTGAATTTGTCTAACTTCCTCTTCCAGCCATTGAGTCTTGTATCTTAGTCTGATAGATTGAAGAACCCAGCATCAAATATTTCCCCATTAGGTACTTATAGACTGTAATCATATCACCCCCTTAACTTTCTTTTTGCTAACAGAAATAAACTGAACCCCTTAAATATATCACTATAAAGCATGATTTCCAGTATTTTGGGATTATGAAGGGCAAGTTTGGGTTAATTGGCCAGGGTACAGTGTGGGTTAAGGAGAGTTTGATGATTGCAGTTTGTTGTGGGTCTGTCACTGTACGCCATGTTTCCCAATCCTTTGGGGGACTATCAGGCCCTACATAATGAGTTGATTTGACAAGGCTGAGGTGTAGTTGTGGAGAGTTGGTTGCGGTGTGTTCTGAACTGGATCACCCCTCTTCAATATAATCCTTTTTTCTTCTCTCCCTACATCAAAAGTTCATGGAAAATCATTAGCAGTGGTTTCAGAATCTTCAAAAGGTATCACCCCTTTTATTATGACATGGAGGGAAATACACTGTGTGCCTCTCAGGCTTTCATCCTCAAGCATTTGCTACTTAAAAACAAGCTAGAAAGCAACTTAAATGTACAAGCCATCATATATTTATAAGCCAGGAAAAGAAATCAAGCAGTGTGGGAGGGATGGGGAGGAGGGAGAAATAACCCAAACCTATTTCTATACAGATTTCTTAGCACATGGCACATAATCTTCGAGTCAAGAAAGTATTAGTGTGAGGTATGGGATAACTCCGTGCCTTTGAGTAGGACAAATGCAATGTGATGTGATTAAAAGGATGATTGTAATATTGCATCTCCGGTAGCATTAATAAGATGCATTATAAATGCTCCCAGGTAACCATTTTTGATATCAGTATTATTAAATATTAATCAAGGAAGTGGAATCACCAGATAAACATTAAGCATTAGTGATCACAGATTGTTAGTCAACATGGAGCCAAACATTCACACCCTCACTGGTGGATAAAGAACTGTAGTCTGAAGTGCACTCCTTTCTAAGATCTTTATTGCTATAAGATATACGTGTGGTTGATTGTTTCATTTCTCTGGGGATTTTGGGATCTTCTTTTGCCTTACTTTTGTTTTGCGCAGGCTGGAGTCATGCTTTGAGATCCAGCTTTGAATTCATCTGATAATGAGACTAAAAATATCTGAACTAAGATGAAAAATATCACCAAAAAGGTAATTCTCACTGTACAGCTGGCCTGGCTAAGAATAAAGAGGACACCCCCCCCCACAAGAAACCGCTCTTCATTGTATTTACATTACAGTTGACTGAAATTTGAGCCAACACGTTCCTACAGTGAAAAATTAAGATTTGGCAACTCCAAATCTTTTGCAAATTTGGGTCAATTTTGTTGAACTGTTCCATAATAATAATAATAATAATAATAATAATAATATATAATACAATATAATAAATAATAATAATAAATTAGTAATACTAGAAACATTTTGACATTGTCAAAATGAAATGTTTTGGTTTGAAACAAATTTTCACTTCAAAATGTCCTTCAATTTTATTTACAAAAAAAGTCAAAAAAATTAAATGATCAAAATCAAAATGACACATTTCAATCAACCCCAAACAATTTTTTTTCTACTTTTTGATTCACTGAAAATTTCAATTTTTTTTGGTTTTGGACTGATCCCTCCTCCCACCCTGAATTATTTTTCCTTTTCAAAATTTCAGCAGAACCAAAAAATCCATTCTTCACTCTAGTTTACAAAGGGCTGGCTCTACAATTGCATTCAGCATAGCTAAGGAGTCAAGGAGACAAAGATGCCTGTAAACTACTGTTGTATTAATTTAGGTAGAATATATGAACTTGTGATAAAGTGGGAAATTTTCTAATATTTACTGTCAATCCTATGTATCTGGCAGCTGCCCATACATGGTGCATTGCTACCCCGCAGGGGAAAAAATGATTGTTTGCTCTTGGGGCAGGCTAAGAGATACTGGTGTGTGAGTGAGAGAGAGAGAGACCTCCCTGTCTGGGTGGAATGCATAGAGTCATTAAGGAACTGGCTGAAACTGACCCAGATCCCCAAGTGATCCAGAGAGTCAATGCAACTTCCAATGGCTCACGGATCAACACTTTCAGCAGGGAACCTGAGCAGAGACCCCCAACTTGGAAGGTGGGGGACAAGTGTTGGGTTCTGGAGGAAGTTGGAAACGCTCACCTGGGAACTGACTGAGGGGTGTCAGACTGAGATGCCTGAAAATGGAGTCATGAGAGCTTGGCTAGGGCTCTGGAGTGACCAGACTGGTCTATGCTTTAACCTTCAGTTCTCTGTACTAAATGACTGACTTCCTGTGTTAAGTTCCAGTCGACTAATAAACCCGACTGTTTTGAAAACGCTGCTTGAGTTTCCCTGGAAATACTTAGTGAGGTGCATTAGTCCCTGAAGAGTGGACAATTCTCTACCAGGAGTCTGTCTGACTGAGCAGAGTCATGGTGTGAAGCAGGAATGACTGAAGTTCCAGGGGTTCAGTCTCACGAGGTGGTGAGGCCCGCATTGCTGACTAGGAAGGAAGAATGTGACCCATTAGGGGTCTGGCACATCAAAAGGGTTCCTCCAAGAGACTGTTCCAAAGCTGGGGGTGGGGGTAGCACTGATTCTGTGGATCCATGACAGGGCCTGAAGATTGCAAGGTGTTGACTTGACCCTGTCACTATGCAGCATTAAACAGTTTTCAACAAGTTTCAGGATTTGGTACACAGAGACCTCCGCCTGCTTAGCACCACAGCAAACACATGACAGAAAGTCATTGTTTAAGCTTTTATTAAAGGTACAGGAAAAAAGAATCGTTTACATTTGCAATGTGTTGATGCTTTCTTTTTAATAACATCCCTTTTTTCTTCTTCCCTCTAGCTGGAGGAAGTTTATAAAAGGAAACCTCCCCCTTCTGGCAGTCTTTTAGATGGCAATAATTGTCCTTTTGGGGAACAAGAGAAAATATTTGTTTAGATGGGCTGGAATCGCTGTTGTTGCTAACATCCATGCCCATTGCTTAAAAGACAAAACATGACAAACACACATACAAAAGGACAGGGAAAAGAACACCTGTGATAGAAAAGGCAGCTTCTGTCTCTGGTGTTGGCTCACTGCTAGAAAACACAGACACAGCACGGTCTTGTCAAACCCTCTGAGACCTAGCAAACTTGTACCAGCGCTGGGCTATTTAGGGAAGTGTTTTTACCAGCCTCTGGTCACAGGCTTAGCAGTGCTGCAAAACTTAGTCTTGGCTGGCTAAGCCATACTCTTATTAACTATAAGGGGAAAGGTGAGGGGTAGGAAAGAGAAGATATAAGATGGGGAAGGAAAAGGACACCAAGCGGTTGGGGGTGGGGGACCCACACACAAAAAATCTCACATCCCAGGTGGCATTTGGGATTCTGATGTAGACAGTGGAGGCGGAGATGTCAGCTGGGTCCCTCTCTTGGCCCAGTCTGGTCAGGATATTTCTCAGTATCAGGACAACAAAGGCCCAACAATGTCACAGTAGATCCCAGGGTCCTAGGAAATGATGGATGTGGCAGCCGTGATTGTGAAGCTTGCCCCTTCCCATTGTTTCAGTCAGCCATTGTTGCACTTACGCTTCCCCTTTGCATCTTCTGCTGGTCTGTTTCCCCCAAAAAAGTATCTTTCTGAGGCCCCCAAAAGGGGAGTAGCAGGTGGGAAAACCCACTCCCTCATTATTTTGTCTAACAACTAGGTCTAATTTCTCACACCCCAAACTTGGTCCATTGATTTCCAGTCCCACACTTCTCTTGTTTACCAGGCATTATCTTAATACCTACTTTGAGTTATATGAGTAGACCTTTTTGTTTAGACTAATTCTATCTGTCTACCTTTTTGCAGCTGTTCCTATGAACATTTAGGGTTGTAGGTTACTGTGACACTTTACGAACTTTCACTTGCTTTTCACGGTTGAGATTGCAATTAGGATACATTTGTAGTCCCATGTATAACAATATGGTCTCTCTCCCTCCCTTGATCTTGTGGCTGACCAAGGCCAAACTATTCTCTGAGTCCAAGGTAGCGCACCCAACAAGGTTGCTCTAATATATGCTGGTTGGAACATTTCTGACAGCCCAGGTCACCAGAGGGGCATCATACTCCTTCTCTACTTCCTCTGCAGTCCAACACATCTTCCCTCCTCTCCGCATCTCTGACATGTCCCCTACACTGGAGGAGCACGAACAGCTGACAACAGTTCTGTCAAGTGAGCATTCCTTCCGCTTGGGGAACACTTAACTGACTATACAAAGCAGTTTTAGGTGCCCATGGCACCAATGGAGATGCAGAAAGGACGGAAGATCTGTCCCAAATTTAGCAGACAGAAGACATCCATATATCCATCCATTGGTTCTGTTTTTTGGGATGGAGGGATAAGGGCAGGTATTTTCGCAGAGGATGGAATCATAATTTCTCTTTCTGGTTGCAGAATTTTTTTAGCGGAGGTAGAACCAAGCCCCTAACTCTGTAATGTGTTGAGCATTGTGTTTTTGATGCATGAAAATAAACACAGAAATAAAACTAAATATTTCTGCTTTCCAATTTAACTGGCTTTGTATTATAGAGCTGTGCGGCTTATGATGTTGTAGAGGAATGAACATTAAATTGCCATTCAGTGTTCCTAGACAAAAGCTTTAGACAACAAAATCAATGTGAAATGTATGTATTTACTTTGCACTAAGAATATGTAACCATGATAGGCAAGCGACATGTGATTTTTCCTTTGAGGACCTGTGATTTTTGCACTCAGTGCATCTCGTGGATGTTCCAGGGCCTAAGGATTGCATTGACCTTACTCTTTCTAATATGGTCTATTCCTGAAAGCTGGGCAAGGTTCTTGCTCCAACTCCACGTTTCCACCTGTCTCTTATTTAATGGAACTGATTCACGTTTTGTACCTGACTCCTTCGGGGCTGTGCTCCAGGTGAGGACCGTATCCAAGCTTAGGAACAAGGGAAAAGTTATCTTTATGCAGTCAATGCCATGAACACAGGAAACTGATGACTTGGCATTCACGTATTGAGTCATCAATCATAAAGAATCAATCCTCGCTCCCTGAGGAGCTGGCCCCAGGCAAACATAATTCTCTCTCACTGCCACGGAACTGAAAAGCTCTTGTCCCATTTGAAGGGACTGTATTTGTTCTTATTTCAACATTGATTCACTTGGCATTCAGGAGTATTTTCCAGATTCCCAGAAAATATCACCTAATTTATCCTCTCTACAGGGGAAGGTGATGTCTGTATATAATAGTGTAGCATACATTGGGAAAGCAAGTGTATAGTTCACTACAAGTTGAATGGGAAACAGCATCAAGCTAGTTTACATAGGGCCTTAGGTAACCCAGAGTCTTTGCAAAGAGAAAGAGAGTCTTGTAGTTAAGACTCTGGTCAGGTATTTGGATTTTCAGGGCACAATCTTTGCTCTACCAGTGGGTTTCCTGTGTGACTTTGGACAAGGCATTTAATTGTTATTTACTGTTGTGGTTGCATCTTGAAGCTCCAATCATGGGACAGGATTCCCTTGCACTGGGCATTGTGCAAACAGCGCAAAAAGACGATTCCTGTCCCAAACAGTTTACAATCTAAGGCTATGTCTACACTACCGCGGTAAGTCGAACTACACTATGCAACTCCAGCTACGTGAATAACGTAGCTGGAGTCGACGTACCTTAGGGCGAGTTACCGCAGGGTCTACACTGCGGGGGGTCAATGGGAGAAAATCTCCAGACAATTTACCTTACTCTTCTCGTTGGGGGGACAGTACCAAGGTCAACTGGTGAGCGATCTGCAGTCGATTTGGTGGGTCTTTACTAGACCTGTTAAATCGACTGCAGGTGGATCAATCTCAGAGCATTGATCCCTGCCGTAATGTAGACCTGCCCTCAGTAATCTCTCTTAATGTCTCTGTGACTCAATTTCCCATCTGAAAACTGAGGATAATAATATTTCCTCTCTCCCACCCTTTATCTCTTTAGACTGTAAACTCTTCAGAGCCAGAGCTCTGCTACTATGTGTATATATAGTGAGGCATATTTAGGACTGTGTCTAAATTGTAAGCTATTACTTTAAGAGTGAGAGGTTTTTCTCATCTTGTTGCAGGCCACAGGGCTCTGTAGGTAAATAGGCAATCAGAGTAAACGTACAAAGAGTCCTCATACAGCAAGATGGGGTGAATTGTGCCTCTCTGCCTTAGGGAGCAGCCTGCTTTGTCTCTGGTTTTAGTTACTGCATGATATGTGTATGGATTCTAAGATTAGAAGTAGTGTTACATTGCAACCTTCCAGCAAGAGTTTGATGTTTTTATATAACTTTGACGTGTGTATGCTGTGAACAGAACATACAGTGCCTAGCTCAATGAAACTTTCAGGTACTCTTGCAATAATGGAAATCCTGAAACTGTTACTGGAGGTTAAGTAAACAGTGCAGGCAAATTCACAGCAGGTCCTAAGGCTCTGCACACAGTGCAGTTGCTACTGATGCTCCACTGATGGGGGAAAAGGACAGGGAGTGGCAGCAACCCCATTCATTTTGTTTTAATTTATTTAGATGGAAGAGGTGAAATGAGAGGAAATGAGCTACAGAATCCTATCGGTACAGGGAAGGCAATTAAAGAAACTGATACCCCTGCCTAATCAATTCTCTCTCTTCCCCTAAAGGCATGTAAGACTGGTACTGCAGTGATAGTCCACATAGCAATTGCTAACATACCACTATGTTCCCTGGAATATAACAAAGAGGGAAAGGGGCCCAGTACATAATGACAGTTTGAGTAGAACCTAGAGGCCCCAACTAAGGTCAGGACCCTATTGTGCTAGGTGCTATATAGACACAGAGCAGGAGAGTCCCTGCCCTGCACAGCTTAAATCAGAGCGGGCAAGACAGACCAAGGAAGTGTTTTTAGCAGACAGTGAACAGAGACACAGAGAGATTATGTGAAAGAAGGTTTCAGAGTAGCAGCCGTGTTAGTCTGTATTCGCAAAAAGAAAAGGAGGACTTGTGGCACCTTAGAGATAACCAATTTATTTGAGCATAAGCTTTTGTGAGCTACAGCTCACTTCAGTTTGTGCTCAGATAAATTTGTTAGTATCTAAGGTGCCACAAGTACTCCTTTTCTTTATGTGAAAGAAGATCAACAGCTTCTCTTTTCCCCTTCTCCCAGCACCAGAAGAAAAGGGACAGTGGATGAAATAGACAGGTGGCAAATTCAAACCTGCTAAAAAGGTACTCCTTTTCACAAAATGTGTAACTAGACTGTGGAATGCATTATCACAGGATGTCAGGGAGACCAAGAATACAGTAAGACTCAGAGGGCTTGGACACTTAAACTGATATCAAGAATGTCCAGAGTTAGAATAATTAATGCTAAAAATCATTTGGAAGAGAGATTAAACCTTACGTTTCAGGGCTTAAATAAATCTTTAAGAAATAGAGATTTAGAGGTTTCTTGCAGTTTCCTCTGAAGCATCGGTGCTGACCACTACTGGAGAAAGTTTACCAGAGAAATGGACCCGGTCTGAGACTGGTCTTGGTTACTGTGTGTTATGTGTATGGATTCTAAGATTAAAAGTAGTGTTACATTGCAACCTTCCAGCAAGAAGACTGGTCTGCTCCAGTCTACCAAATCTTATGTTGTCCCCATGTTCCATAAAGTGGTGTGAGTTCTGTATTAAACCTGGTAGATCTGGATTCTGTTGTCTTTCCTGGTTGAGATGAACAATGGGCAAATAGAGCAGATGCACTTGCTAACATTTTGAAAATAACCCATGTTGTGGTTGCTGCTGGTTTTCAAGTGTGAGGGGTACTGAAATATCACCAGCAATTCTTGATTCATATGGTCATATTCAGGCGGGGTGAAATCCACCCAGGTGAAGATTGGCCAGCAGAAGACCTGAACAGTTCTTGGGTCTTCCAAATAGGACCTTGTGTGGCCTGTTTGCACAGAACTGAATTTCGCCTTCCATGAATAAACTGGGGCAACTCCCAGTGAAGTCAAACTGAATTACACTGTGCTGAATTTCAAGCCTATGGGGACCCAGAGATTACTATTTGAGGCCCATTTAGAACCAGTTTCATGCCCATTGTGTTTCAAACCCACCCTGAATAAGTAATTAGTTACAGAGAATTAAATGACAAATCATGGCCCAGCAAAAGCCTTTCCAGACACAAAGCATTCATGATACATTCTTATAAAGTTTGGTCGAGTCTCCAAACTGAACCTCTGAGCATCTGAGTTTTGCTCATCCTAGGTTTTAATGCCTGGAAAAGTGATCAATGAGGCATAAAGCAAACCTCATTGCTTCATCAGATGGTGAGTGCAATTTATGATCTACTGACAAACCCAGCAGAGAATGCTGAAATACTGTGGTCACGCCTAATAAATACCAGATACAGTATGGAGATAGGGGCAAAGGCTGCTCTCAATTGCATATGCACTGCTTCGCTAAAGCCAGTGGGACTAGCTTTGGACCCAATTCAGCAAAGCACTTCAGCATGGTTCAACCCTACTCAGCAAAGCACTTGAACAAATGTTAAAGTCCTGTTGAAGTCAATAGGAATACTTAACGTTAAATAAGTGTTTAAGTGCTTTGCTGAGTCCGTACTTGAGAACAGAACTTGGGCCAGGTTGTTTCTGAGATGTAGTGACTAGCTGGTGATCGGTAGGTTCTGATGGATAGACATTAACGGCCAAGTGTGCAGAAAGGAGTTTAATTAGCCAGAGAGTTATCTGGGAGTCAAAGGCCCCTGAAAGAATCTCCCATTCTTTGTGATGTTACAAACTCAAGAGTGCTCAGAATGATCATTTCAGACATGGCCAGGAACCTGCATGCATGACCATACTATGACTATATTTCTCTCAGAGTTTCTATCTGTCCTTCTCACCTAGTTTATGAAAGCTTCTTTTCAGAGAGAATTCAAGGGCTGCTTTATTTGTTAGGAGACAAGGAGGCACTAATAAATTCCTCTGTGTGAGGTATTTAATTACATAATAATGTGTACACTAATCAAGGTAAATGTGTTTGTGAAAACACCTTGATATGGGAACAGTTAATCATCCGAGGCATTGCTTCTTAACACACCTTGGAAGTTAACTTAATTAAATTAATTAGAACAATATAAAAATGAATTGTTTATTGGTCCGCAATGGCCCGAAGCGAGATCTTTTCCACCAATGCTAGGAAATACCCCAGACTGCAAACATACCCCGCCCCCCACAGCTTTGAGTTCTTTCTTTCATGGCAGCTCACAAGAAGCCTAAAACAGATGAGATGACATTCCCTCTGCAGAACTCATGCTTGCTGGAGGCACCACTTGAATCCTACACACATTCTGTACATGGCACCAAGACCTAGAAAATCAAACTAAACTGTGTGCTAAAATTTAGACACCGTGACAGTTGCTGTCTACATACAAAAGAGGTGGCATATAATATGCAGACAATGTGTCTGCAGCAAGGGGCCGATCCAGAGTTCACTGAGATCAGTGAAAAGATTGCGATGATTTCAATGAGCTTTGCATCAGGCCCCAAATGGATAACAAACATTACATCTTAATAGATCCAGTCTGCCGTTAGTAGGTAACCTAGTGAGGTTATGGAATCCCTCTCACTGGAGGTTTTTTAAAGAACAGGTTAGACAAATATCTGTCAGATGATCTAGGTTTACTTAGACCTGTTTCAGCATGGGGTGGATGGGACTAAATTATCTTTCAAGATCCCTTCCAGTCCTACATTTCTATGAATACACAGTATGTGCTATACTTTCTTCTGGAGGACCATTGTAACTAGAGAATCATGGTGCTTGTAAGAGAGGAATGGCCGAGTGGTCCAAGCATACAGGGTTGGAATATAACAGGGTCTTCTCAGCCATGCACATTGCTGCAACAGAAAAAAAAAAGATTCCCATGCACTTTCCTGTGTGCTGGTCTATTGGAGGAGACCTTCAAACCTGAATCATCATGTCTACACTGAATTATTGTTATGGTTCATGATCCAAATTCCTCCATGGTGGCATGGCGCAGTCTTTTAGGGATGAATTTGGCCTCCTAGATCACTTTTAATCAAAATGTGTATGGTAGGCTTCCCATAGTATTTTTGTCCAGTCCTTTGCCCCACTGGTGTATAGCATGCTGTGGACCATTGGTGCCTGCATTCAGCAGTAGATTAAGTGAATCTTGTGTCTATATAAAGTTAGGTTATGCCTGAAAAAGGGCTGGTGAAGAGGCTCACTGCCCCATGGATTGCCTCACTGTCCCCTCTTAGACCCACAATTCCTCCCAGTGCTCCTCGGGGGAGGGAAATACTTTGCATCACACATTTTATGACAAAAAGAAAAGGAGTACTTGTGGCACCTTATACAGACTAACACGGCTGCTACTCTGAAGCCTGACATTTTATGATGTGCAGCACACAATTGGGGAAAGAGGAAAGACCTATTAATCCATGACCACTCCCCGCTCACTTGTGTCCAGGGAGAAGAGTCTGCAGTGCTCCGGGAGCTGCAATTACCATGAAGCCATAATGCAGCTAGGCGAGGGCTGGAAGAATCTGGTCTCCACCATTGCAGGTAGGAACCATGTAACCCATGGATTCTAAAGAGCTGTATGTATGCGGCCAGTTAAGACACTTTATAAATGTTGTCCTACAATAATACTTCACACTTACATTCATAGATTTTAAGGGCAATCAGGGCCATCAGATCATGGAGTCTGACCTCCAAAGAGAAGAGAACATTGACCTTTTCCTGCAATGGAGGACATTTGAACTGCTAGCCACTTACACACAAGGTATGATCCTTTCCAATGCACTATATAACAGTGCATTGGCTGTTCTGGCTGGTCATCCCTAAGAGCTTTACAAAGGCAAGTCAGTGACATCATCCACTTTTTACAGTCAAGGATACTCAGACACAGAGGTGAAGTCACTTGGCTAAAGACCCAGAGGGAGGTGGTGGCTGAGTCAGGGATAAAAACCAGTACCAATATTTTCAAAAGCAACTGGGCTCTGATTCTCTAAGGTATTCGGGTACCTAAATACTCCAAAGGGGAGTTGCACACCCACCCTATGAAAACCAGGCCCCTTTAAGATGTCTAAAGTTGGGCAGCCAAGAAACGAGGCACCAAACCCCGCCGCAATGTTGGCCTCCAGATTCCAAGTCTTCTAATTTAGCACTTGACTACACTGGCTCCTATTTACTTATGAGGTAGGACACCTATATGCTCCATCATCTGGCCTCACTGCAATAGTTAAGACATCACACAAGAAGGGGGAAAAAAGACTCCTTGAACACACACCACCACTATGCTCTGCTTTTGTGTGATTCATTGCCAATCCTTTTACTTCCTCTTCCAAGTTTCCTTGCATACCCTGGCTCTTTATACACCATTTCTTAATTTTCTTCTGCCTATATTTTGTTACCATCATTTTTCTTGTGTGTGTATGTAATTTTCTTGGAATTCTTTCATCACAATCCATTATCCCAGCTGTGTTGTTGCTATGTAACGAAGGTGTGCTGCTGTTCCTACATCTTTCTTTGCTTTATCTCTGTGCTCTTTCAATTCTTAATTCTCTGTATCTCCCAAATGCTTCCCCTCCCTCCCCACCAAAGAAGCCCAAAAGACGCGCTCACACGCGCATGCACAAAACTGTGGGGAAAATATCTTTCATTTTCTCCCATACTGTTTGTCCTTTTTTCGGAGTGAAGAAATAAGACGCGACAAGGCATGTGTTGCTGTGAGATAACACATGCCTTGGGGGATTTGTGAAGAATAAGGAAAGGAGGAGCGCGTTCAGTGACCCAAGATGAGAGTTATCTGGTGGTAACACACACCTAACTGTGTCTCATTATGGCTGCAAAGAGGGAGGAAAAAAGGGACCTCGAACTAAGGAAGTTAGCCTGTGCTGTGTCCTTCTGCCAGTAAAAACAGGGTAGGATTCCATCCAAAAATCCTATGGGAAATCCATCATAATCTGGAATACACATTATAAAACCAGAAGGGACCATGCACGACAACATCTGGCCTGACCTCCTAGATGGCAGGCCATTACATTTCACCCAGTTTCCCCTGTACTGAGTCCAATAACTTGTGTTTGTATGAAGCATATTTTCCTGAAACACACCCAACCTTGATTTGAAGACATCAAGAGATAGAGAATCCACCACTTCCCTTGGTAGTTTGTGCCAATGGTTAATCATCCTCCCTGTTTAAAATAAAATTAAATTAAAATGTGCCTTATTTCTAATTTGAAGTTATCTGCCTTCACTTTCCAGCTATTGTTTCTTGTTATGCCATTCTCTGCTAGATTAAAGAGCCCTTTAATTCAGGGTAATTTCTCCCCATGAAGGTACTTATACACTGTAATCAAGTCACCCCTCAGTTTCTTTTTGATGATTAAAACAGATTGAGCTCTCAGTCGCTCACTGTAAGACATTTTTTTCCTGCTCTCAAATCATTTCTGTAGCTCTTTTCTGCACCCTCTTCAAGTTTTCAACATCCTTTTAAAAATATGGACACTAGAACTGTTGGCAGTATTAATTCTAGTATCAGTTTCATCAATGCTGAATGCTGAGGAAAATCACCTCACTACTTTCATGTGTATACATCCAAGATCACATTATTCCTTTTTATCACAGTATCACATGGGGATCTCATATTGAGTTGATTGTCCATTATGACCCCTAAATCCTTTTCAGAGTCGCTGCTTTCCAGGATACAGTTCTCATTCTGTAGCTGTAGGTTCCTGATCCTACTCTTTGTTCTCAGACCTTTCATTGGATTGTATTGAAACACATCTCATTTGAAAGTGACTTGCTTTCCAAACAATCTAGATCTCTTTCTATGACTGCCTGTTCTCATCATTGATCATTCTGCCATTTTTTGTGTCATCCACGAATTTTACCAGCAGTGATTTGATATTTATTTCCATCTCATTGATTAAAATGTTCAATACTGTCAGGCCTACTACTAGTCCTTTTAGATCCCCACTGGAAACAAAGCCACATCTGATGATGGTTCACCATTCAGAACTGCTTTTTGAGCTCACAGTTGGCCAGTTCTTAATCCATTCTTAATTATATGCTGTACTGATATTGTACAGTGCCAAGTTTTCTCACAATATCCTGTGGTACAAAGTCAAACTCCTCTAAACACTGTGACAGGGTCAGGCCAGATGGCTATAGGAGAGTAATAGAAGGTAGATATATTAGCCCCAGACTAAGTAGGTCCCTTTTCCCTGGGTAAGGTAACAGAGAAGGTTCCAGAACAATCAGGAACCTTCTGGAGACAATTAAGACAGGCTGATTAGAACACCTGCAGCCAATCAAGAAGCTGCTAGAATCAATTAAGGAAGGCTAATCAGGGCACCTGGGTTTTAAAAAGGAGCTCACTTCAGTTTGTGGTGTGCCTGTGTAAGGAGCTGGGAGCAAGAGGCACTAGGAACTGACAGTGAGAACACATACTGTTGGAGGACTGAGGAGTACAAGCATTATCCGACACCAGGAGGAAGGTCCTATGGTGAGGATAAAGAAGGTGTTGGGAGGAGGCCATGGGGAAGTAGCCCAGGGAGTTGTAGCTGTCACACAGCTGTTCCAGAAGGCACTCTAGACAGCTGCATTCCACAGGGCCCTGGGCTGGAACCTGGAGTAGAGGGCGGACCCGGGTTCCCCTCAAATCCTCCCAGCTCCTGGTCAGATACAGGAGGAGTCAACCTGGACTGTGAATTCAGAAAAACGGCCAAGCTGAGGGCTGCCATGAAGCTCCAAAGTGAGCAAATCCACCAGTAAGCACAAGACCCACCAAGGTAGAGCAGGAACTTTGTCACAACACATTCATCTAAAGATGAAGGAACTTGCTTTGGTGGGAGCAAAGGGATCTTACATTTTGTTACACTATCCAGGCTGTGGCTAAGCTTTCTCAACCAATCATAGAAATGTAGGGCTGGAAGGGACCTTGAGAGGGCATCAAGTCCAGCCTTTTGTGCTGAGGCAGGCTCAAGTAAACCTAGACCATCCCTGATAGGTGTTTTCCCAACTTGTTCTTAAAAACTGCCAATGATGGGGATTCCACAATGTCCCTTGGAAACCTGTTCCAGAGATTAACTACACTCGTAGTTGTGACATGATGCCCTATATTCCTCATAAAAATATTGTTATAATATGAATATGGCATAACTAAGATATGCAGGATGGTTTATGTCAGGCATCATTGGAAAGGTTATGATGTACTGACTATGATTAACCTATTTGTATGCATGTATCATTTTTTGTATCTAAAGTTAGGAATATTGACTATGTATCTATTACAATTGGGTTTACATCTGGGGAACACCCAACAGACAGAATGCAATCAGTCTGGATGGGTCATTAGGGAGAACAATAAGACTTTGAAGATGCTAATGTCCCACCTTCCTGAGAAGTCTTCCTGAGGACTTATGACTGCTTTGACACTGCAGGGACATGTGATCATGTCACCTGGTATGGGATTCCATCTTGGACTGCTAGTATTTTTCCACAAAGGGGGTGGGGATCAAACAGGAAAACGAAGGATTTCCAACATATGTAAATCCTATTTAAGGCAGGGAAGTGAGTTAATCAGGGTCAGTTCTTCACTGAATCCCTGCTCAGGATGACTGCTGAAAACAGTTTAGACTGATCTCGGGAAGAAAGGACTGGACCCAGGCTAGAAGGTGTCTGGCCTGTGAAAGGAATTCCTGGAGTTCTAAGCTGCAAGCAAGAGCAGTTTGTCTTCAAGAAACTCTGCAATCTGCCATTAAACAACATTTAGGGTGAGAAATTACTGCTTGTAGCCAGTTTCTTTAGTGTATTAAGATTAGTTTCTGTGTTTGTTTTATTTGCTCAGTAATCTACTTTGATCTGTTTGCTATCCCTTATAATCACTTAAAATCTATCCTTTGTAGTTAATAAACTAGTTTTTGTTGTTTTCTCTAAACCAGTTTGTGCAATCCATAACCGGGTGACAAAAAGCTGTGCATATCTTCCTCCACATTGAGGGAAGGAGCAAATTTAATGAGGTTACTCTGTACAGTTTTCTGTGCACCGCAAGACAATACTATTTTGGGTTTACGCTCCAGAGGGGATGCACACTTGAGTGCTGGGCAATTCCTGAGCTGAATCTTCCCACACAGAGCTGATCTCAGTGTCTGTGTCTTTCTGCAGCTGGGTGTGGCCCTACGTGTGTGTGTGTGTGTGCGCTTGCTGGAGGAGGCTTGAGGGCCTGGCTCAGCAGGGCAGTGTTAGGGAACCCAGATTGGTAGAACCGGTGGACTCAGTAGTACCCCAGCACATCAGGTGGCATCCCGGAGGGTGGGGGGAATGCATCACAGTAGTTAGAAAGTTTTTCCTTTGCTGCCGATTAAGCCCATTACTGCTTGTCCTACCTTGAGTAGACATGGACAGCAATCACTCCGTTCTCTTTATAGCAGCCCTTACCATATCTGAAGACTCATCAGGCCCCCTTCACTCTTCTTTTCTCAAGGCTCACATGGCCAGTTTTTTTTTTTATCCTTTTCTCATTGGTCAGGTTTTCTAAATCTTTTTTCATTTTCGTTGCTCTCCTCAGGGAGCAGTCTCACAGTTTGTCCGCATCTTCCCTAAAATGTGGTGCTCAGAACTGGACACTCTGCTCCCTCTGAGGGCCCACCCATACCAAGTAGAGCGGAACAATTACCTCCTGTGTCTGACGTACGACATGCCTCTTAATAAACCCCAGAATATTAGCCTTTTTCGTAATTCATCCCGTATTGTTGACACGTATTTAATTTGTGATCCACTATAAAACCCAGATCCTTTTCAGTGGTACTGCCACTGGCTCAGTTATGCCCCATTTTTGTAGTTTGTGCATTTGGTTTTTCCTTCCTAAGTGCAGTCCTATACTTTTATTTTTATTGACTTTCATCTTGTTGAATTCAGTCCAGTTCTCCATTTTGTCAAGGCTGCTTTGAATTCTAATTGTCCTACAAAGTGCTTGTAACCCTTCCCCACTTGGTGCCAGCTGCAGATTTTATAGGCATACTCTCCACTTCATTATCCAAGTAATTGAGTACATATTGAATAGTACCAGACCCATGACTGAGCCTTGTTGGACCCCACTATATATGTTCTCTCAGTTTGACAGCAAACCAAAAATGGGTGTATAAAATTAGGATCTTAAGTTCATATTTAGCTATTCAAATATGTGGCCTGATTTTCAAGAGTTTCAGGTCCTTCTCATCAGTGGTAGCTGCTCAAGGCTCAGGAATTTTGAAAATCAGGTTCTTACTAGCAAATATTTTTTGGAAATGTTGGCTTGTCTCTTTTTCAGATGAGGTGCCATGTTTGACAACCTCCCTAAAATATAGCACTTCTCTCATTGTTCCCGAGCTAGTGTTCAACATGGTTGTTTGACTGCTGTGGACGACGTCAGTTGAATTCAGAATTCATTGTAGCAAATTGTGCTTTTTGCTTGATAGAAGCAAATCTGCAGAATTGAAGATTTTAAGGCTGGAAAGGACCATTATGATTTTCTGCTCTGGCCTCTTCCATAGCACCAGCTAATTTTACCCAGTAATTCCTGCCTCAAGCCCAGTAACCTGTGATGCATAACAGGCTTTATTGCAGTGAGTGTTGGACTTCTTTGACCCTGCCTGCATTAGCGGGAAATCTGTTGTCAACATCAGTTTGGGAGCGATAGGGGTGAGGACTATTGTGAGAACGCATGCATTGTGTTTCACACTGAGTGTCAAACATGCCAGATTTTCAAGTACAGACATGCCCCCACTTGCTGAGCCACTGTTTTATATTCCCTCTGCTATTTTTTTTCTGTTCCTTACTTTCATGTCTCATGTCTGTCTTTTCTGCTGCTTCTTTTCTCTATTTCTCCATCATGATGTAGTCCGTACTGTAATACATGCTCCCCAGCAATAGTTTTTCAGCCATCATCAGCTTTAACATGCCACAGAGAGGAAGGTAGAGGTGGCCAGTACACAATCTGTACAGACACAAATCTCGATGGAAAATATATGGTCTTGCAGATCAAGATATGATCTTGCAGAGCTGCAGTGACTTGCAACATTGAGTTGCTTTCATCTAGCTTCATTTGATGTAAGGGGAGTGGAAGGCTTTGGAGACTGGAAAGGAATAAAGAGGTTTTACCCTTTAGGGCTCTGAAAGTCATTCCTATATCAGCTGACTGGTCAGGAGCCTATGTGAGATGTGCTGGAGGTCTCTGTCTATTTCTTGACAGATAGGCATACATTTCACATTTGCCATCCTGGTGACAGGATCAGCAGAAATGTCTAGGATGCACTGGGCACAGACACTGAACTAATCTCTCTCCTGTTAGCAGGAAATGGGTGGAAAGTTTTGCATGAGCATCTGCCATGAGGCACTTGGTCTATAGGTAAGTAAAGATCTCAGTTTTCAGTGCTGCCAATCTTTCATGTGTACCCAAGTTGAGGAGTGTGTTATAGGCCCTCCACCATGCCCCTTGCTCAGAGGTGATGAGTCTGTTACAGCCTCACCTATGGCACTCTCACTTATGCTGTAGCATGTTATGGTTTTAGTTCTAGAGGTTCAATCCCTGCTATGTCAGCCAAGGGGGTGGCCACTGCACAGGATGGGAGAGACAGTGGAAATATGATGAAAAGAGATGTCCTAGTGAGACTGATTATAACCGTTTTTTCTGTACTCTCGAAAACAGAAGCAATCTTACTATTGCACAGTCGCACGTGTGTGAGTGCGAAAAAGCGCTGTTCATAAAAAATCCTGGTACAAGAACCCTGGAGAATGAAGCTAGCACAGAGCAGGGCTTGTCCCCAGCTTCCAAGAACACGTTGACATGCTAAATCTCCTTAAGACTCTTTATTTTCTTAAAATAGGCAAGTAAACAAACAGAAAACAGTCTTAACTCACTCTGAAGCCTGATCTATAGATTATGAATATGAATTCCCAGTTATCACTTGGAGGGTTGACAGGTTCTTGTCCCAAGATCAGGCCCAGTATTATTAAAATTATTATATAGTTGGGAACCCCGGTGTACACAGTTGCAACCCTCACGCTGTAGGAACTCTTCTATATTTACAAATAAATAATCTATTAATACATTTAGCAAAGTCACACACACTCTAACTCAGATAGGTAGATAGAGATAACACAGAAAGTACATCTGAACATCCATACTCACACCATCCCTTGCAGAACAACCTGAAATGTTAGCCATTATCTTCCTCATCACCATCACCTTCCTCATCTTCACCATTGGCCATCATTCTGGCCCCTCTCAAGGGCTACATCTCTCTCTCTCCTACTGCCCACAGGCTGGGGAGCCATTTTTATAACATGTTATGCTGACGTTACCATGCCTAATGCATATTCAGTAAGCATTTCTCACCTCTTCCTTATTTGTATTTTCTCCCCTTACCAACGTTAAGGTGTCCTTCTATAGGTTAGTATATTTATGATTTCACCCCATTATCATATACATCAATTCGTTGTCATAGTATTCTTGCAGTTGGACGTTCCGTCCAAAACCTTCCAGAAGCTGGTGTTAGTTCATGTGTCTGTGGTTGGCTGATGTCATTATGGACAAAATTTCCTCTCACACTCTACTTCCAGTTCCCCAAAAATTATAGGTTACCTAAGTTTATCTATGCCAAAGATTGTAGGCCTCAAGCTAATTACTGAAGCCAATGTCTTAAAGGATACAAGCCTGTAGGTTCCTGGCATTACTGCTAAATCTAATAAAGCTGAATATAATGCAAAGCAGTGAATACAATAGAGGTAAGCTGGCCCACTGGGCTACAACTCCTTTCTCTCAGGCTTCAGGGTCACCCCTCCCAGGGGTATCTGGCATTCCTGCTCTGCGTAGCTTCCCAGTTCTGGTCAGTGCTGCTCCCTTCCTGGATCAGCAGCCCCAGGGCATCTTCTCTGAGCACCTGGCCCCTTGCTCTAGGGACCCCCTATCGGAGTTAGCTCCACTCTATTGTGAATTTCCTTCCTGAAACGGGTGCCGGGCCCAGCTCTACTCACAGGGACCAGGCACTCTCTGACAGATGCCCTCTATTCATAAAACAGATACGACATGGAGAGCGGCAGAACCGATTTCTCCACCTCACCCCTGCTCGTGCCCCAACCCAACAAAGTAGGAGGAGGATAAAGGAAAATTTGTTTGGCTCACCCCCAAAATGAAATGAAAGCAAATCTGCCAGGTATCCCAAAGGTAGGGCAGCCTCTGTTCAGGATTGGTCTGAATTCTGCGCTTGAGTCACTTCTTATTTATATCTGACTGCATTGCCTATTGCCTACGTTTAGGATATTTAATAGAAGTAGGTGGAGGCCAGAACATTCAGATCTAGATTTGCCTTTGGGTGCTGTATCTGGGGTTTTGGTTAGAGCCCTGGTCTAATATTCAGTCAGGGTTCAATCCTGATGCCCTCATTCATGCTGGCAAGTATCTTTTTTCCAGAAAGAATTTCATAAGTTATTGGGTCCACTGGTGTAAGTCACCACCCAACAGGAGTAAAGGTAACAAAATCTAGTCCTTAGTTCAGGGGTTCTCAAACTTCATTGTACGGTGACCCCCTTCTGACAACAAAAATTGCTACACCACCCCGGTAGGGGAGACCGAAGCCTGAGCCTGCCCAAATTTCACTATCCTGGGGTGAGGTGGGGCACAAAGCTGATGCCCAAGGGCTTCAGCCCCAGCAGGGGGCCTGTAACTTGAGCCACACCACCCAGGGCTGAAGCCCTCAGGCTTTGGCTTCGGCCCAAGTGCTGGGGCTCAGGCTTCAGCTTCGGCCCTGGGCCCCAGCAAGTCTCAGCCAGCCCTGGCGACCCCTTTAAAATGGGGTCATGGCCCACTTTGCAGTCATGACCCACAGTTTGAGAACCATTGCCTTAGTTAGTTTTCTCATTCATTGCGTGAGAAGTGTCACCTTACAAAATCACATTTCCAAAAGGTGGTCTCAATTTAAGCCATCAAATGGGGCAGCTGGGTGTTCACCAAATATTTTTAGCAGCAGGCCCACATCTCTAAATAGCTCCCTCAACAAACTGTCATAGACACATACCCAGCCACTTCTAGATCATGGAGCTGTGAGACCTCACCTCTCTGCCCAAGCTTTCCCAAACAATAAAGATCCTGATTCAGCAAGGGACCTGAGCATGTGACTAACTTTAAGCATGTAAATATTCCTATTGGCTTAAAGTTAGGCATATGCTTACATACACCTGGAAGAATTGGGACCTAAAACCTGATTTCCTTAGCTGAGGAATCAAGTTGCAGGCAGCAGGGTGTTGGGGCTTGCTTAGTGAGATTTTGAATGTTTTGGAAGGCATTGAGATATGATGGGCGATGATAAAGGCTTGTGGTACTCTAATAACAAATAGTAATAGTGATACCTGATTTATGCATGTGCATCTGCATGCACCAACACAGGATTTTGTGTGCACGAAAATCTGCAGTAACCAGTTTCCACAACAATCTTTCAAAGTGGAAGATTCCACCCTGAATGCGACCTTAGCATTTATCGTTGCATCCACAAAATCACTGAGACAGGAACCCACTGACTGCTCGATGCCAGACATACCATGGGAAGCAGGACATCACCGACAAGATGGATGGGTAGCATTCTACCGACTTTATACTGCTGTATCCAGCAAGTCTCCGAGTCCACCTTTTAGAACTTTGCTGATCCCGTTGAATCCTCTGGATAGCTGAGTTTTCAAACCATATTCATCGCCAGTGGAGCTTTATGCTCTGTTGATTGGGCTGCCTACTTTTTCTGATCATGCTGTGAACTTTAGTGGATGAAATTTTATACATAATCATGCTGCATTCTTTGCTGATTGAGCTGCCTGTTATCACTGTTTATATAGCTATTACATTCTATGCTTGCTAGTCCAGTTTCTGGCTGGTTTCCCCTTCCCCCTCCTCCAATATATTATGCAAAATAAACTGAACAGGAATTAGAGTATTTCCAACCTGCTGTGTCTTCAGAATCTCAGATAGCAAAATGCTTAGGTTTTCTTTCAAACAGTCGGATAAACGTTTCTCCAAAGATTGACGCCGCTGGTTCTGGAGAGCTTGTGCCACTTACTATATGCAAAATAGAGAGAGTTACAAAGCAACTGATTGCATCTTTATTTGCTTTATCAAAGAATCTAAAACCATAGCTAAAACTACAGAAAATGCACTTTAATGGTCTTAAAACAAATGATATCCTCAACAGATTTGTCGACAGTTTAATACATGAGCTCAGGCAGCTGAAGTAAAAGCATCTGGAATTTCCACTGCTCGTCTATGCACCTTAATAAGGAAAAGATTAAGAAGTTCAGTGCCTGAATTGCACAGCTTGGTCAGCGGAGTTTTGCAGCTGAACAAGTGTTGTCTGCGCAGCTGGCTTTGCCAAAAATAAATAAATAAGGGGAATGAATAAGCTAGAGCTGCAAAATATGAATCTTCCCTAATAATAAAATATGCAAAAATGATAGTAAACTTGCTCCATTTATTAAATTAAATTATGCATCTCAATCAGCAAAGTGTGCAACAACCGCACTCCAGAAAGGCGTCGCTAAATCAAGGGAAGACACAGCCCAATCAGGAAAATTTAACAACTTGATCATTAAATTAGGCAACGCTACCAGCACTGAGGTAAATAAAAAAGTAGCAGATAAAATGTGGATACTGATCAGTGCAGCATAAAATGAAAGGGGCAAAAACCAGGAATCGCTAACAGTTGTTTTCCCACTTAGTCAGATCCTCAGCTGATATAAATTGGAGGAGCTCTCACATAGTCAATGGAGCAGTGTCTGTTTATATCAGATGAAGATCTGGTCAAGTGACTTTTGTTGTAACTGATTTTTCTTATTTATTATCATGATAGTGCGTCATAAATATAAAGGGAAGGGTAAACCCCTTTAAAATCCCTCCTGGCCAGAAGAAAACTCCTCTCACCTGTAAAGGGTTAAGAAGCTAAAGGTAACCTCGCTGGCACCTGACCAAAATGACCAATGAGGAGACAAGATACTTTCAAAAGCTGGGAGGAGGGAGAGAAACAAAGGGTCTTGGTCTGTCTATATGCTGCTTTTGTCGGGGATAGAACAGGAATGGAGTCTTAGAACTTTTAGTAAGTAATCTAGCTAGGTATGTGTTAGATTATGATTTCTTTAAATGGCTGAGAAAAGAATTATGCTGAATAGAATAACTATTTCTGTCTGTGTATCTTTTTTGTAACTTAAGGTTTTGCCTAGAGGGATTCTCTATGTTTTGAATCTAATTACCCTGTAAGGTATCTACCATCCTGATTTTACAGAGGGGATTTCTTTACTTCTATTTACTCCTATTTCTATTAAAAGTATTCTTGTAAGAAAACTGAATGCTTTTTCATTATTCTCAGATCCAAGGGTTTGGGTCTGTGGTCACCTATGCAAATTGGTGAGGCTTTTTACCAAACCTTGTCCAGGAAGTGGGGTGCAAGGTTTTGGGAAGTATTTGGGGGGAAAGACGTTTCCAAACAGCTCTTCCCCTGTAACCAGTATTTGTTTGGTGGTGGTAGCGGCCAATCCAAGGACAAAGGGTGGAATATTTTGTACCTTGGGGAAGTTTTGACCTAAGCTGGTAAAGATAAGCTTAGGAGGTTTTCATGCAGGTCCCCACATCTGTACCCTAGCGTTCAGAGTGGGGGAGGAACCTTGACATAGTGCATAGGAACCTCACTCAAGGATCAGATCCCATTGCACTAGGCGCTCTACAGATAAGTAACAAAGAAACCAGTTCCTCCTCTAAGTTGCTCGCAATTTATCTTTCTACAAACTATGCTCTAACTCAATCGAAAGCTATGGGCTTGATTCAGGAGCCACTTGGTGAAATTCTATCACCTATGTTATGCAGGAGGTCAGACTAGATGATTGTAATAGTCCTTGCTGGCTTTAAAACCTATCTGTCCACATGGCAAAGGGTGTAAGGCTGGAATAAGAGGGTGAGGAAACATAATTTAGCAGAGAAGCTTCTTTCACCACTGTGTGCAGGAGGTATATAATTCCTGGGCCCCCAGTTACCAAAGAGGATCAGGATGTGTTGCAGGGGGAGCTTAATAAATATAGGAACTTCCTGGCCAGAGAGCTCTCTAGTTGCTGCTTAAGGCATGCCTGTTTTTGTTTGTGCTCATACTGCTTTGTTGCCTTCATCCCATTGTACCTGTTGCCTCATGCATACCTAGTCCCCTATGTAAGCTGTGCTTGAGACCATGGAAACATTCTATAGTTATGCAGCACTCACACCAGATTTCCAGGAGTTCCCGCTGAGTCCAAAGGGAGCAGGACCAGGCACTTTATTATTGCACGATCAATACTGCTCTGATCAAAGCCAACGGGAGGTGTTCCATTGACCTCAGTGGAAACAGGTTCAGGCCATACAAATCACTTGGGGCACAATCCTGCGATTCAAGAGGCCCCATTTAATTCAGTGGGTCTGCCCACATGAGGAAGGACCAATTACATGAATAGGAGCTTCTCAGGTGCTCAGATACTAGGGTGAGTGACGGACAAGCCCTATCAGTAAATTAGATAGCCCTCTTAGAGCATGCCAAGTTTACAAGGAGCAATACAAACACTTAGCAATCCATGATTACTGTTATTCTGTTGGTAGTAGCTACAGGCCTCAGCCGAGATCAAGGCCCCATTGTGCCAGGCACTGTACACAGACCAACAGTCCCTACTTCAAATAGCTAACAGTCTAAATAGACAAGACAGGTAAAGGGTGGAGAAGAAAGCAGAGGCACAGAGAGATGAAATGACTTGCCAAAGGTGGCACAGTAGGTCAGTGGCAGAATCACTGGTGATGGCAGACCCAGTGTCCTATCTGCTGGACCACACTCCCTCTCCACGCCATACCTGACTCATTAGATCATGATGCCTCCTCTGTTATCCTTGCCTGAAATCAGAACCTCAGTTATCCTTGCCTAGCACTTAGTCGTTTCACCCAAGAGTGATTCTCTCTTACATGGGGTCAATCATAAAAATAAATAACCTTTGCTGTTGGCAGAGACAGAGCAACAGCCAAGCTGAGAAGCACATAGCACTCTTCTATGCTTGTTTGGCACCGTGCCTCCTCCTTGCGATTATTAACTTCTTAGCATTCTGGAATACTCTCCTCATTATCTCAACTGTCTCTGGGCCACAGGCTGGAACTCCAGCCCTCTGGTTGTCCCTTAGTGGTTGGAGAGGTAGCTCACTTCCTTCCCTCTGGCAACAGGCACCTATGGGTGTTCTGTCTCTCTCAATAGTGCCTTAAGCATTCATATCCATTCACTACTTAACTTGACTTCAGCTAATTAAAACAAAGAATTTTAGACAGAGCCACTCCTCATGTGGAGCTGCAGCTTCCGGAAGAGAGACACAGTTGGGAGATGGTTCAGTGCTGGCTTATGAGCCTAATCAACCTCCTGGATATTCCTCAAAGAGGCTTTGTTTTTTGGCCTGCTTACTAGGATTTCATGTGGCCACTTTTAATTCAAACCCTGACCTTTGCCGGGAATTCCATGCCTCTGGGTTTTATTTTGACTTCAGTCTCTTGGCCCAAAATGTCCTTTCCTGGACCAAACTGGTCTGCTTGGATCCTAACTCACCTCGCTGCCTCCATCTGGCTCCTTGCAGGTCCCTGAAAACTTCCATGCAGCTGTTCCTTTCTACCCAATACAATGCAATTTAATGTTAATAGTGCGTCCATCAATGTGACATTTAGGTCCTGATTCCTCTCTCTTCAGAATGAAACGTTGCCCAATGCAGGGCTGTGACATAATACACCCCTGTATCCATACCCTACACACTATCATAATAATCTGTGTACAAATTATGCCTTGTAAGGAATCATTTGAAAACTTAGAATTTGCTCGTCAGTAATATCCTGGTAAAATATGTGTAATAAAAGTGTATGTGAAGTTACAAGATTCCCTTATATGGTGTTAACAACATGATCCGAACGCCACAGCCCTGTCCAAACAGAAATTGGCAAACAAAGGAATGTGTGCTCTGCTTAATTTGCATTTAGCCAATGAACAGAGTCATCAACCAGGTAGGGAAACGAAGGAAGCTCAGACAGGTGGGAAAAAGCCATCAGGGAACATCCTTCCCTATAGACTTTTTGTCTCCCAGCTGGAAATGTTTTTCAAGAGCGGGACTGAAACTATGAAAAGAAGGGACAAACATGCCACAGGACCCCCCTCTCTCTCTTCCTACCTATTGCAGCCACTGCACCTGAAGAGAAAAAGGTGTTAGACTCTGGGAAGGGATCCTGACATGAGAGTTTGGTCAATAATCTGTTGTGAAGGAGCTTCCACAACCTCCCTAGGCAGTCTGTTCCATTGTCCTACAGTTCTTCCAGTAGGGAAGTTTTCCTGAGATTTAATCTAAATCAGTTATGCTGTAGTTTGAGCCCATTGCCTCTTGTCCTGCCTTCTGTGGGGAGGGAGAAAAACTTTTCTCCATCCTTTTTATGGCAAGCCTTTATGGCAAGTATTTGAAGACCGTTGTCACCCCTCCCTAATCTCCTCTTTTCCAAACTAAACATACCCAGTTCCTTCAGCCTTTGCTCATATGGATTGCATTCCATCCCTTTGATCATCTTTGTTGCTCGCCTCTGGATTCTTTCCAGTTTCTCCACATCCTTTCTATACATTAGTGACCAAAATCGGACACAGTACTCCATCTGGATTGGACACAGTATTTCAGCTGAGTCTAATATAGTTTGTTAAATTAGGCATTAGTAAATGTCTTATCTTTATTTTCTTGTAACCATTTCTAACTTTTATGCCCCATTACTTGTACTCACTTAAAATCTCTCTCTTTGTAGTTAATAAACTTGTTTTACTGTTTTATTTAATCCAGTGTGTTTAAATTGAAGTGTCTGAATTACTATTTGAGATAAGAAGCTGACACATTATTCCCTTAAAAGAATACCGGACTTAAAAATATCTGTACTATCCAAGAGAGGGCTGGGCAGTACAGGACATACATTTTTGGGGGAAAATCTGGGGCTGGGGGTGTGTTGGGGTGTGTCACCCAGCAGTCTAACCCAGGCTGGTGAGAGCCAGAGCGTAACCCACATGTAGCCAGAAGGCTGCAGTTACATACAGACACTCACAATATGTCTTGCATGCTGAAAGGTTGCTTGTGAGTGGTGCAGTGAGTGGCAGCTACTTCAAAAAGGCATTGTAAGGCATCCATGGTTGCAGGGCAGGGTGACATATCTCCCCACTGGTCTGGACTGTACCCTGGTATGTCACAAGAGCTAAGTTGAGTCTTCCAAAAGCAAGATTCCTCTCTTATCATACAGGACAGAATATTACCTGATCCTCTTATTATGTTACCTCCTTCTGCTGACAGACCATCCCCCTTTACACTTCCAAAGCATTTTGATTTGTTTGATCAGGAAAGGGCCAGGCTGCCTGTCCACTCTGATCCATCTTAAGTCTGCCACTAGTTAAAGGGTAGTCACATAAGACCACTTTTTTTTTGATGGTGTAAACTAACACAGCTCCATTGAGTTCAATGGACCTGCCCCAACGGATACCAGCAGATAATTTGGCCCACCATTTTCATATGTACTACCCTCTAACGATACCACTGGGCTGTGCGAGAGAGATTCTGAATGAAATTAGGAAAGTGTGAGCATTGAAATTCTTTCTCTCCCTTTGTGATTTTGGAAAACAGTCCAATTTCCTGATGATTCTTTTTCCAGTTCGTAATGCAAGGGTGGAAGAGTGGACTCACCACTGGTGTGTGCCCTCATAGCAGAACACTGCGTGGCAGGCTCTCCTCATCTAGTGCCTCCTGCTGACAGATGCACCAGCCCTAGTGATCTGCCCCTTCCTGTGACCAAGCCCTGCAGCAGGATCACTTTAAAGTATCATCCTTTCTGGGCTAACAAAGTCCAACAAAACAAAGTCTAACAGTCTCATGCCGAGTCTTTGACCTGAGTCCAGACGCACTGGCCCTTCCACCCCTGGCCTCCGGAGTCATCTCACTACCTTTCTCAGTAGGCCTGTAGAGGAATACAGGCCACCCTCTCATGTGGCTTCCAGCCAAGGGACCCACTAGTAAGCAGGTCTGTCTATGCAGAGCACGGCAACTCACTTCCTCCTGGGCTTCTTCCTACCCAACCTGTCAATAGACCCTTTCCACGGGTCTTTCCTGGGCCCACTACTACCTGCATCCTTCAGGCTCCACAATCTCTCTAGGTTCACCCTTCCTTCAAGGCAGGGACTCACAGACAAAATCCCAAATGGAAATATAAACTTAAACCATTTCTGGCCTCCTTGGGCTTGAACTTCCATCCCTCTTAAGTTTTCCCTGTGAGCTTTTCCTCAGTTGAGCACCAACTCTTCGGGCTGCTTCCCAGGGCTGCTTAACAACACGATCCAAACCCCACAGCCCTGTCCAAACATAAATTGGCAAACAAAGGAATGTGTGCTCTGCTTAATTTGCATTTAGCCAGTGAACAGAGTCATCAACAAGTTACGGAAACGAAGGAAGCTCAGACAGGTGGGCAAAAGCCAGCAGGGAACATCCTTCGCCATGGGCTCTCCCCAGTTCTCCTTCTGCCCGATTCCTACCAGGCCCTTCCCCAGGAAAGGGAACACCCAGGCTTGTCTGTCCTGGATGCGTCTCTTCCCATCTGAGCTCTCTTCCAGTGCAGGCCTTCCTGACCCTTTCCTAGCTGTGTCCAATAATTCCAATAAAACCATCCAACCAGGGTCAGCTAGGGGATACTTGCTGTGTTACAGGAAAAGCTGAGCCCAATTCCCCATAAACAGCAAGGAAGCCTGTGACAAGGACCATTTATGAATGAAAAGGGGCAGTCTCCTATTCTATGTTTGCAAGTCCCTAAGGCAAAATAGGCCTCTTATCTAAGTAGAGGCCTCTGTTCTAAAGTAATATAAATAATCATAATTAGAGCTGGTAATAAATAACAATTGTTTTACATGGGAAATTTTAGGGATTTTAAAAACAATTCTTGTAATGGTTTTTTCATGCTTTTTGGAGATAAACTGAAATATGAACTTTTTTGTTTTGTTTTTTCTTTAGTTCTCTCCCCCATTTCCCTCCCCCTTTCTTTCCCAGTAGCAGAATCCAAAACCGTGGACATTTAAAAATTAAAGCCAAACAAATTGGGGTTTCATTTTATTATTTTGTTTTTATGTTTAAAATTAAAAAAAAAAAAAAGCCCATTAACATGTTACTTGGAACGAATAAGGCCATTTTCTATCAAAAGTGATTTTGATGAAAAATTTTCAACCAGTCCTTCTGATAACAATGATCTCCACCATCATCTGATAAAACCACATTCCTCTCCTGTAGTTTCCATGAACTTCTGTATAAACAAGACTCCTAATTTCCTGTCCCTCTGGAAATACATAGTAGGGAGGAGTTATTCAGCTAAGCCCTGACTTTACGCAACTGAAGTTCGAGAGCTTTGCTACTGAAGTCAATAGAGGAAGGATCATGCCACTAAAAACATGGTAGTCCATGCAGGATGAGTATGGTGGGGGGGAGGGGATTCACAACCTGCCCCATACACACAAAACTAGCTCACTTCGTCAAGTCCTTAAGGGAAGCTGACACTAATACAGTATATGGAGCCAATTCAATCGCTAAGCATTACAGGTGTTTGTTTAAACTTGGCATACATGAAAAACTATAATGATTTGTTTTGTACCCAAAGCTCAAAAGAGAATTATGCTGCCTGTCTGCTGTCTGTATGTGAGGTGTGTGAGCAAAGCAGTGTAAAAGCCACATCTGATTTCTCTGCATCATCAGGATCATGCACACCCATTAAAATACTAACTTTTAAACATTAATATTAGTCTGAAATAATTATAAGATAATGCCTCATGAAGCCATTTGGTCCTTGTGTGGGACAAGGTCATTTCGACTGTAAATGTCTTCAGCACTTTGTACTGGATTTCATTCTTTACAATTCTTCTCAGTAAATTCAGCGCTCTTGAAAACCAGATACTAGTTAAAAAATACAACCCTGAAGGCAGGTACCATGGAACCTTGACATGTCCCCCGCACTGGGTCTGCCGATGCTCTCCTTTCTTGATGGGCTTCTCCTGGGGTCAGTTATGCAGATGAGTTTCATGATCAAGAGACGTGACAATGCACATACAATCTAATCCTGCTTGCCACCTTTGGGCCCAGACAGGACCCTTAGGTGGAGCAAAACTGGTGCAGCTTCAATGGGCCAAGCTTTATGGACTTGTTGCTGGGGCATTGAGTCAGTGGTGCTTCAGAGGAAAGAACAACACCTTCTCAGTGACCAGTTTCTTATAGCTCCCTGGACTTTTTCCCATGGAGATCTTTCATTCTAGAGCTCTGTCAGCTCAACCCATCTTGATCTTGCAAGGTGCACTGCTGAGCATCATTAACTCCCCTTAAAATAAAAAGGAGTTGAGGTGCTCAGAACCTGTCAGGAGATGCCCAGCAACTTGCAGGGTTGAGACCAAAGCATGTAGGACCTTGCACTTACACACGTGCTTCAGTCCCATTGACTTCAATAGGATTTGAGCACGTACTTAAAGTTAAGCACATGTTTAAGTGCTTTGCTGAACTGGCCCAAAGAGCAGCCATATCTCAGGTGGGTTAGGATACAAGCTAACAACCCCCTAGACAGCCTTTTAAAAATACACCCTATCACTTCTGTGCTATGCCAAGTATTTAACAATGAAAGCCAGGGCTCGAAACACAAACCACCTTCTCCATAATGTTGGCTAATAGATAAAGAGATAAAACACATATGAGAAGACACAGCCGCTGCTGAAATGATTCCTTAAGGAGCATCTGCCCTTTACTTAATGATGCAGTCACTTGTTATAATAAGATTTAGAAGACTGTTTATTTATTTGAGGGTATAATTATTTAATTTACACAGCCCCGTGCTGGAGATGCAGACGAGCTAGGAGTTTTTGTTCATATTTTGGGGGTCACTTATCCATTCATTTGGGGACAAGTGCTTATAAAATGTAAAATGTTGCTGTATATGGAACTTCTCCCCAGGTGTTCATTTCTTTTTTATACCTTAAGCAAAGGAAGCTGATGAGGATAGTCATTCCAAGCAATCGTATTATTAACAACCGTGTTTATTACAGGAGTGCCTTACGGCCAACCAAGAGTGGGGCCACATTATGGTAGGTGCTGTCAAAACCCAGAAGAGTAGACAATCTATACCCCAAAGAGCTTACCATCTAAATAAGAACTTACAGTCTAAATATTCAGGGTTGTTTGTTGGTACGGGATGATCCCACACTTTCTACTTGGCTACACATGCGAAGAGTTGGAAAACAGTTCATGGGATGGCCATCAAGAAGGGTACTCTAATGGGACAACATGTGTATCTTTTTTACAGGGCTCCTCTGACAGTAACATCTGAACGCTTCCCAGTCAATTAGCCCCATGACACAAAAGTATTATTACTCCCATTTTCCAGATGGAGAACTGAGGAAGAGAGAGGTGAAGTGACTTGCCCAAGACCACGCAGGAAATCTCTGTGGTAGACTTAGGAACTGAACGCAGATCTCGTGAGTCCAACTCAGTGCATTAATTAGGAGACCAACCTTCTTTCATGCATGAATCCGAAGCAGCAGATAAAAAATTACTTTAAGGGCTTGTCTGCATGAGAAAGTTGCAGCAGTTTAACTCTGAGGTGTGACTTTCAACACATTTATTTTAACGAGTGCAAAAGGCTGATGCAATATTCAGGCTGGGGGGCAGGAGGGTTGGTTTTTCAATGAAAACCCAGGTTTGGGGAATGAAAATGGCTTTTTCAAAAATGTCCATTTAGTAGAAAAGCCACTTTCATGGGGGGAGGGGGGGAGAATGGGGATTTTTCAATCAGCTCTACTGCTTAGCATTAGTTTTCAGAGTTATCAACACATTGAGATAATTAGGGCAAACTCATGACTCAGGAAAGCATCCCTATTCTGGTAAGTGTTTACATGCATATTTGACTTCAAGTATGTACTCAAGTCCCAGTGAAT
This sequence comes from Eretmochelys imbricata, assembly GCF_965152235.1. Lineage (NCBI taxonomy): Eukaryota > Metazoa > Chordata > Testudines > Cheloniidae > Eretmochelys > Eretmochelys imbricata. The sequence goes on from NC_135576.1 coordinate 7,426,927, forward strand.
TATCATGGTATTTAAAGGTAAGTGTGTGCTTAAGTTCTTTGCTGATTCAGGGCCTTTGGGGCAGATTTACAGTGATATTTAGGTGAGTAAAGATACAGATAGGCACCTAAGTCCAGATCCTCAAAAGTTCAGAAATCAGTGGGAGTTAAGTGCCTAAATACCTTTGAGGATTGGGGACCTAGAAGGATTTAAACAAAATCACTTAAGCAGGTTAGGTGCCTAACTCCCATTGAAAGTCAGTGGGAGTTGGGTGCCTAGGATCAGATTTGTAAACGTTTTTAAAAACATAAAGATGCTGGTAGATGCCTAGTGGAATTTTCAAAAGTGCTTACATGTCTAACTCGCATTGATTTTTCATGGAGAGGGAAGATGCATAAATGTGATCATGTAACTGAAGACAATATCATAATGCATATACACAAATGGGCTGAATTAAGGTCACACTGGCAACCTTAATTATGGTATTTGCTGGCTTTTGAGTGCTTGACTTTGCAACCTTAATAATGTTCTTTTAATGTAATATTTTTGTGCATAATTTAATAATGCATAGTATATGAGTGTCAAGGACATTTAAAAGGATTTTTTTAAAGACAGATACCCTCCTGAACAGCAATGTATTATTTCAGAAGCTATTTTGCAGAAACAGAGTAATTTTAACAATGAATATATATATATGTATATATATACACATATATATATATATTCTAACCTCAAACTTGTCTGAATAAAATATTATTCTTTTTGAACTACTGGATGTAATTTCTTCAAAAATATATTGTTCTGAATTCTCTTTAATGAGAATCTGTGTACAGAATTTATACTTGCATGCTGCTATCAATGTATCTCTAATTGTACAAGTACAAGGAAATGGAAAATGGATTTTTTTTCCATAAAACGACATAAAAAGCATGTATGTTTCTTGGTACAAAGTATTTAATGGTATTAAGCTGCTTCTGTGTAATTGTATTGCTGAGGCACCTTAGATAGTATGGCAGTTGTTGATAATTAATCTGGTAGTTTCTTTCTAATCTCTGCATTTATCAATACATTCCCCCTATTACAGTCTGTTGTAAATCTTTGTAGTAAATTGTCTATGGACTATGTACTTTTCATACAGATCACTTCCGTGGCCTTGGTCTGACATACATAGATCATTAGAGTCTACACATGGGTACCCAAGATTGTGGAAGAAACTGTATTATGTTTATTGTATGTATTTGAGAAACTGTACATGATTGTGTAATTAGTGACAGCGGGTAAAGTGCTGGCCCACACCTCTAAAAGGCACAGGACAGAACTCTCAGTGCAGGGGTGGGTAAGGAGGCTTTAAGCCAAATCTGGGTTGGAGAAACCCTGTATAATTTAGACAGGCCCTAGGGGCCCATCTAAATTGCAACAGCCTCCCGGGGCTGCCCTGTGGGCCGCAGTATGGCCCTGAAGCATGGCGGTGCTGTGTGATGAAGAGACACTCCTGAGGGCATGCTAGGTTCAGGGATGGAGGCAGCAGGGGCATGTCCTCAACACACAGCTCCACCTAACTTGCAAGGGGGTATGAGAAGGCGGGCCTTCTGTCTGTCCTAGGAATGCCTCCATTGGAGGAATCCACCTTGGCTTTCTACAGAGTTTTTAGGGTTCCTTTATGCTGTGCTGGCCCTTTTGCCCAGTATAAAGGGGTTGGAACTGGGGTTAAGGTTCACACCCTGAGTTGTAGAACATAAGCACTATGGGGCAGAGTTAAGATTGTGTATGCAAAGACTTAATCATGAGTAACTTTATTCACAAGAGTAAACCCTCTTGTGGGGGAATTCTGAGAGACAACATGAGGGAGATTATCATAGAAATGTAGGTTTGGAAGGGACCTCAAGAAGTCGCTGAGGCAGGCCCAAGGAAACCTAGACCATCTCGGACAGCTGTTTGGCCAACCTGTTTTAAAAACCTCCAGTGATGGGGATTCCACAACTTCCCTTGGAAGCCTATTCAAGAGCTTAACTACCCTTATAGTTAGAAAATTCTTCCTAGTATCTAACCTAAATATACTTTGCTGTAGATTAAGCCCATTACTTCTTGTCCTTCCGTGGACATGGAGAACAATTGATCCCCTTTCTCTTTACAACAGACCTTAAAATATTTGTAGACAGTTATCAGATCCCCCTTCACTCTTCTTTTCTCAAGACTGAAGATCCCCAGTTATTGTAACTTTTCCTCATAGGTCAGGTTTTCTAATTATGCTACTTGTCAGAAAAAAACTTCAGAAGGTCTGTCTTTCAGGATTTATGGATTAAGGAAGGTATTTTCTATTTTATTAGAATTTGTATTTTGATTGTCAGTGATGCACCAAAAGTTTAAGGCAAGTGAATATAGAATCTAAATAAACAGATAAAGTAAGCAATAACATCCATATAATATGAAAGTTATGAAAGTTTAAAGCCTTTCAGTACAAACAGTTCTCAGGAAGCTATGAGACTTTTTAACAGTCACATCTGTATACATAAGTCACATCTAGAGCTGTGCAAATAACAGATTTTCCAGTTCACTGGAAATTACAAAAAATATTTTAAAAAGGGTCAAATAAAAAAAAAAAGAATCCGTTAAAAATTTCTGGCCAATTGGAAAAAGTGTCATTGCAAGCCAAACAAAATGTTTTATTCAACTCAGCTTGAAATCAAAATGAAACATTTCATTTTGTTTCTTCTACATTGTTATTAAAAAAATGAAGGGAATTTTGAAATCACAAGTTGTTTTGAATCAAAATGATTCCTTTTGGTTTTTGTCTTTTAGGTTTTTTCTAGTTGAAACCATTCATCAGAATCAACACAAAGTCAAGAAGTGTTTGTGGTACTGAATCTACATTTTAATTGGAAAAGATTTGGCCAAAAAAGATGTCATGCAACTCTAGTGAGCTCCTATCATCCCCTATGAAGAGAAATTCAGCATGGTGTACTATTACAAAGATGAGGCCAGGAATTTCAAAAAGAGGCTTTTTGCCTATTCAGATTGAAACTAGGTTTAAATATTTGTGGACAAACTTGAATTAAAAATAAATTCCTCTTAAATAATAGAAATAAACACAATGGAGAGCTGGTCAGAAAATGGGGAAAAGAGCTTTCAGAAATGAAATTTTGAGGTTTTTTTCCATTTTGCTAGGTCCTAAATAAATATATTTTTCATGAAATTCTGGGAATCTATTTTATCAATGTTTTTATTGAAACGTCTTTTGAAAAAATACTTACTGAAACTATAGGTCTCAGAAAGAAAAGGCATTTTTTTATTAAACAAGTTTAATGCTTTAAAAACAATTTCAATAAAAATGTTACTAGAAAATAGTTACATTTTTTTCATGAAAAAAATCAATGGCATTCACTAAAATTTTGTTTTGGGCAAAAAATTCTTTTTTCACAAAGGGCCATTTTTCACCATAAATACTTTTCTTGCAAAAGATTTCAACGAGCTCTAAACACAATGACTGGACTCACATAATAGTGAATAACTAAAGCAAATCTAATTTCCAACTGTCTGTCCCATGAAAAGTCTCAAGATTAAAAAAAAAAATCATTCCAACTTGGGATAAAAAGCCAAAATTTTAAATTGTTCAAAAAACAAAATTAGGGAAAAAAAATAATTTCACAACATTTCATGTTGATAAATCTGAAGCATTTTGTTTCAATTTCAACCCTTTTAGGGACTTTTCATTTTTTATATGTATAAAATAATTTTCAAAACAGAGTCACTTCCAAGTTAAAAAAATCAAAACTTTTCATTCTGAAAATGTCAAAATGGGACCTTTCAATTAATGTTTTCCGTTTTTTATCCCCAAGACAAGACTTTGTAAAAAATATTGCTTTGTCAAAATGGCAAATTCCAACAGAAAAACCCTTTCAATGAAAATATTCTGACCAGCTTTATGAATAACACTGAGTCTTTTGCTCTAGGCCCAGGGATGTAAGTGAGAGGAACACAGCCAAAGACTAAGGATATGTTTACACTACAAGCTAGGAGTGTGCTTCCCCTTCTCTCATGGAGCGAACATGAGAATAAGTGGCAGGGCATCCATGGTAGCACTGCTAGCAGTAGGAGAAGCCTGGCTGAGTTGTGCTGAGTGCGAACTTGCCTCCAAGCGGTCAGTAGGTACTTGGCATTGGTTCAGCTCTGCCACCACTATGGCTGCCCATGGCACCGCAGCTCCTCTGCTATTTGCGCTTGTGCTGGCTTGATGAGAGCTAGTCGGAGACTGTGTACATGAGCAGGGCAATCACACCCTTAACTCGTGGTGTAGATGTAACCCAAAAGGTGTAATCTGTCCCTATTGAAGTCAATGGGAGTTTTATCACTGACCTCACTGAGCCAGGATTTCACCCTATATCTTCCCCAAACAAGGATTCTTCAGTCTGTCCAGCTGAGGCTTCCTCACTTAGAGCCTTCCCTAATCAGGGCTCTAATTCTCCCAGATGATAAGCCAAACTCCCATTGGTTTTCCTGCTCTGTTCTGCCACCCTCTCTTACCTTCCAAAATGACTCCTGTCACTAGTTCCACCCCCAAAGAGAGTTGATTTGCTAGGAGAGAGGTACTCAGCTGTCTACCACTGAGCCAGTCTCTGATCAGTCCTAAATCTCCCCTCCTAGAGAGACCCTTTCAGGGCCTATTACAATATTTAGCATGCACCCAGACGTGAGTATTTTACAGGTGCAAGTTCAGCAATATAGCTCTGTGTGTGCATAACCTTGATGCTGAAACATGTTCTGATTTATTTCTGTGTCCACTCTAAGGCATACATTTATGTAATCTGGACTGTTTGTCCTCAAAAGTTATTGTATTGTCTGGAAACATTTTTTTTTTAAGAATACTAATTATATGTTTGAGTTATTGACCTTTTTTCAAACACTTTCAAAAAAGACATGCTCATTAAGAGTCTTTTGTCTACAAAACAAGTATGTTTTCCTAAGCCATAGAGCAACCAAATTCTAATTGCTGGCTTCATTATACAGAAAAGTAGAAGTGTAACAATCAAGAGCCTTATTACACATACATAATTGAGTTTCATTGCAACTTATGAAAACATAAACTGAGTTAAACACACTTGCAGAAAATGTCACATCATCAAATCAACACTTTTATTATACAAAAGTAATTGTGTTTAAAGATACCAAACATATGTTATGTATACAAAAAAACAACAACTACAGAGTTGTAATATGATTCAGAAGTCTTGACAACTCTTTAATCTCAGAGCCTGTTTTGAAAGTGACATGATGCTAAATTGAAGTCAATGGAACTATTTGCAAGAGATTACTCCAACCACTGCTGGCGTCCTTGACAAAATCATCTGAATGATCCCCTGTGCAAGTGTAATGACCCTACTCATTGGTGGTTAGCAGGGTTCAAACCCCAGATCTCCAGCACTTATTGTTACTCACTCTATAGTTTACCTGTCTTCAGATGGAATTTCCCATTTCTACTGCTCTTAAGTTGTTGTACCCAGGTCTTGGTCTATCTATGTCAACTGTTTATTATTGAGCAGGTCCAACTGGGCAACTGTGTTTTTGCCCTTTGGGAGTTTGTCACCAGATCTATACAGGGACCAACAGCCTTCTTAAAACAAGTAGATATATTAGTAGTTAGAACAAAACATCATAGAAAATGGTTTTAAAACAACAGACAGCTGACACACATTTAAACTCCTCTCATCTTATGTTGCATTACAAGCAAAGTAAGACAGGCTTCCCTCTTGAGTTACAGGAATAGAACAGACCCAACCTACATTCGTTTAGTCAGCTCAGGAGCTCTTGGGACTCAGTCTGGTCTCAATTTGTTTATTTATTTATTCTACACGAGTCCTGTTCCCGTGACCACAGGTGGGCAAGAAACTCCTCACAGGCAATTTCCCTTTTCAGAAAGCTTGGAACAGGCGCCAATGACCTGTCCACAGAAGGAGTTGGCCTGCCTTTGACTCTTGCGCCAATCCCATAGTTTAACACTAGTTTTGCTTCTTCCTGCCTGAGTTTTTCCACCTGAGAAAAGCCTAATCCAAGGTTACTCCTGGAGACCACAATGAGCGTAAACTCTCCTTTCATATGTTATGTAACAACCTACAGAGTGCGCTTTACCCTGACTCTCCTCTTTGATTCCTCCAATGCCATACGACTGTGGGTGTATCCTGAGAATGAAAGAGATCCAGCAGAATGGCAGAGACATATCAAAAATGGATCCTATCATGTTTCCCTCCTTTTTCCAGATAAGGTAGCCAAGCAGAGTTTAGACAAAACAATAAATATATGACAGGTTTCAGAGTAGCAGCCGTGCTAGTCTGTATTCGCAAAAAAGAAAAGGAAGACTTGTGGAACCTTAGAGACTAACAAATTTATTTGAGCATAAGCTTTCGTGAGCTACAGCTCACTTCGTCGGATGCATTCAGTGGAAAATCAGTGGAAAATACAGCACTGTATTTTCCACTGAATGCATCCGATGAAGTGAGCTGTAGCTCACGAAAGCTTATGATCAAATAAATTTGTTAGTGGAAAATACAGAACTGTATTTTCCACTGAATGCATCCGATGAAGTGAGCTGTAGCTCACGAAAGCTTATGATCAAATAAATTTGTTAGTCTCTAAGGTGCCACAAGTCCTCCTTTTCTTTTTAATAAATATATGAAATCTAAAGTCTGAATTTGCAGCACCATGTGGAATTGTGTGTGATTAAGGGCACGGTTGCTGCTGAGTTGTGTTCCTCTGGTTCCTGTGCAGTGCTTTTTATATACTGACATTTTCTCTCTTCTCCAGCTGCTCTGCCACTTCCCCCTGTTGGCATGTTTTATTTGCTATTGGACGGATTTCTCTGAATCATTTTGCTCCTACAATATATCAGACATTGTTACATCTAGGAGATTTTGTTTTTACTTTCCATAGTTACTATTTATATTATGAGCTGTTATAATTATCCTTAGTAGTGATATTAACTTGTATTATAATAGTGTGGAAGTCCCAGACGAGTTTGGGACCTATTTGTTGCACATACTAAGGGACCTGAGGATCTTATAACCTAAGCAGAATAGAGATGAAGTAACTTGGCCAAGGTCACACAGCAGGTCAACGACAGACCTGAGAGGAGTATATAGGTTCCCTGAGTTCCAGTCCAGCACCCTGTCCAACTGGACACAAGGTTTATCTACTCTAATCATTAGACCCTTGGGACTAATCTAATAACACACCCTTTCCCTTCCCAATGTCCCGGCAGCTTGTGGCAGGTCTCCTTTTACACCTTTTCATGACCATTAATAAACTACAATGTGACTATTTACCCCCACTCAGCCACTTCCAACTCTTTGACTGGTTTCCTGCACAAATAAATAGTGGGAGGAGGAAACAGCATAAAAGAACTCTCTTCAGTGCCTCCTTTACCATATCCATCAACTCTTTTGCTAGCACTTGTAATGTGCCCTAGTGTGACATCTTTGCTTGACTCCACATGTTTTATGCATCAGTTTCTCTAACTTTCAAGCAGGCTTCACAGAGATATATTTAGAGACTGATATATGTGCACTATTAATTGTATATGTTACATATAGTATATGAAGCAAGCAGGAGAAAGAGGGAATCTGATTACTCTAGGGCATCAGCGCCTTTCAACCAATAATAATTTAACATCTCTATTAACTACCTTTTGATGGTCTCTCTAGAGGGTACATACTGTTTTATATACAGGATGCATAATAAATTCCTACAAGATTATGCTGCAATTGAGTAGAAAGTCTATAATGCATAAGTGATGGAGCTGCAAGCAAGTAAGGAATTTCCTTTCAAAATAAGGTCACATATTTATATCTCATAGGGCAACATTAGGGGCAGGGAGGAGAGAGTCACTGAACTGCAAATGGGAGGTGAGGATTTGGGTGTTTGAGCCCCTTTCATGAGGTCACTTAGGGTCACTCATGACAAAGAGTAAGTTGATGCATAAAGATCCCTTGGGACATTGTAACAGCTGTTTGTCTCCAGAATTAATGGAGTCAAATGACTCGGGGGTCAATAGGGAGAGCCGCAAAACGAGAATTCCATTTCGTGAAAAATTTTGAAGTTTCAAAATTTGTTTTCGGTCCAGTGAAGAATAAAAATGAGATATTTTGAACTTTTTCATTATAATAAAAATTAGGGCTGTCGATTAATCGCAGTTAACTCACAATTAACTCAAAAATTAATTGCGATTAAACAATTTAATTATGATTAATCACACAGTTAAACAATAGAATACCAATTTAAATTTATTAAATATTTTGGATGGTTTTCTACATTTTCAAATATATTGATTTCTATTACAACACAGAATACAATGTGTACAATGTTCACTTTATATTATTTTTGATTACAAATATTTGCACTGTAAAAATCATGAACAAAATAAATAGTATTTTTCAGTTCACCTCATACAAGTACTGTAGAGCACTCTCTTTGTTGTGAAATGTAACTTACAAATGTAGATTTTTTTTTGTTACATAACTGCACTCAAAACCAAAACAATGTAAAACTTTAGAGCCTACAAGTCCACTCAGTCCTATTTCTTGTTCAGCCAATTGCTAACACAAACAAGTTTGTTTACATTTACGGGAGAGACTGATGCCTGATTCTTATTTACAGTGTCGCCTGAAAGTGAGAACAGGTGTTTGCATGGCACTTTTGTAGCCAGTGTTGCAAGGTATTTATGTGCCAGATACGCTAAACATTCGTATGCCCCTTTGTGCTCTGGCCACCATTCCAGAGGACATGCTTCCATGCTGATGATGATCGTTAAAAAAATAATGCATTAATTACATTTGTGACTGAACTCCTTGAGGGAGAATTGTATGTCTCCCGTTCTGTTTTACCCACGTTCTGACATATATTTCATGTTATAGCGGTCTTAGATGATGACCCAGCACACGTTCGTTTTAAGAACAATTTCACAGAAGATTTGACAAAAAGCAAAGAAGGTACCAATGTGAGATTTCTAAAAATAGCTACAGCACTCGACCCAAGGTTTAAGAATCTGAAGTGCCTTCCAAAATCTGAGAGGGACAAGGTGTGGAGCATACTTTCAGAAGTCTCAAAAGAGCAATGCTCAGATGTGGAAACTACAGAACCTGAACCACCAAAAAACAAAATCAACTTTTTCTGCTGCTGGCATTTGACTCAGATTATGAAAATAAACATGTGTCGGTCCACACTGCTTTGTATCGTTATCAAGCAGACCCCGTCATTGGCATGGACATGTCTTCTGGAATGGTGGTTGAAGATGAGGGGACATATGAATCTTTAGCGCATCTGGCACGTAAATATCTTGCGACGCTGGCTACAACAAATTGTTGGGTTTGGTTCAAAATGACATTTTGTTTAAAAAAATACTAAAAAAAGAGTCAAACACAAAATATTTCAACATGATCACAATGACACGTTTTGACTGCCCCAATCCATTTTTTCCCCTGATTATCCATTCGCCGACAATTTTGAGATTTCAACTTTCCATTCCAGTTTGGAATGGGAAAAAAGTTTGAAATCTTGACAGGTTTCAGAGTGGTAGCCGTGTTAGTCTGTATCAGCAAAAACAACAAGGAGTCCTTGTTGTTAGTCTCTAAGGTGCCACAAGGACTCCTTGTTGTTTTTTGTTTTTTTTTTTTTTGAAATCTTGAAAAGTCTCATGGGATGGAAATTTTTTTTCCAGTGCGCTCTGAGAACAGTTCTGACAGTCTGTAAATGGCAGCTGTTCGATGAAGTGAGCTGTAGCTCACGAAAGCTTATGCTCAAATACATTTGTTAGTCTCTAAGGTGCCACAAGTATTCCTTTTCTTTTCGTTAGATACTGTGTTATGTGTGCTTGTACACTGAGCTACAGGTTTGTGTTTTTATTAGCATGTGTCCACAATTACACATGTATCTACAGGTATGTGTGTATGAGAGTTAGTGATGGGTGACCCTGAAGAGAATCAGAACTTTGGCCCTCCTTATACAAGCCCTCAAAGGCTTGGATGCTTATCTATTGTTTCTCATCCAAACCTCTCCAGTCTGTAAAACTGCGATAGAGATCTTATGTTCACAGGTTTTCTTGGGAAAATTCAGACACTTTCACTTCCCCTGATTAGGAATATCACATAGTATCCTCCCTCGAATCCATCTCTAACAAAAACTCAAAGTGGGAAATAAAAAAGAAAAAAATCCAATCATTTCAAAAAAGAGTTGAGTCTAAAAGTGGGAGGAGATTCAGGTTATATATGTGTGTTTCTTATTTTTCATCCAAACCGCTAACTACAGTTGGTTGGGAAAACCCATAGAAGTTTGAGGAAAACATTTCTGCAATAAAAATAACTTTGATTTTTTCATCAACCCTCCCACCCCAAAATTAAAACAACAACAAATAATTTCAAAATCAAAAACTGAAAAAAATTGGTTTAAAACAAACAAACAAATGCAGCATTCCAAGAAATGGAAATAACTTGCATAGCTGAAATCGACATGAATGTTCTTTCCCTTTTAATAAATTCTGTTCTATGAATATATTACGTTTTAATGTATTTGTTGTAAAATTGCATGGGGTATTTTTGCACTGATTTTGTTACAAAATGAAATTCTATTATTTAGAACATAATTCAACTTTATTAGTTCCAAACATATGCTGCCGAGTTCTCAGCAATTCTAAAAGTGACCAATTACCTATTACGGCACAGTGTCACACAACTAATAGGATTGGTTACAAATAAAATTAATAGGAACTGTGTGGTGATAGCTGTATATGTAGGAATATAACATTGTCAATGCACCTATTAGGCCACAAAAGAGCAGCGCCAGGTAGAGCAAACTACAACAATACATGTTATTCCGGCTCACTGTTAAAATGTTCTTTCAAAGCTTCCCTCACGCATATAGCTCTGCACTGAACCCTCCTAATACCTCTTGTATCTATTCAAATTCAGCAGATAGTTGCTCCACCTCCGCCTGCCACCACAGTGGAAACTTTTACCCCTTTGCGCTTCACAGGACACAACAGGCAGCTATAACCATTGGGATATTTTTCTCACTGAGGTCCAATCTTGTGAGTAGACAACACCAGCATCCCTTCAAACGACCAAAAGTGCATTCAACTCTCATTCGGCACCTGCTGAGCTGGTAGTTGAATCTTTCCTTGGTGCTGCCAAGGTGGCCGGTGTTTGGCTTTGTGAGCCAGGGATTAAGGGATAGGCTGGGTCCCCCATAGAATCAGAAGATTAGGGTTGGAAGAGACCTCAGGAGGTCATCTAGTCCACTCGCCTGCTCAAAGCAGGACCAACACCAACTAAATCATCCCAGCCAAGGCTTTGTCAAGCTGGGCCTTAAAATTTTCCAGGATCACTACTGGCATCTCAATATTGACAATGGTAATCTGCTGGTTGGGAAATAAAGTCCCTGTTTGCAGCTTTCTGAACAGTCCAGTGTTCTTAAAGATGCAAGTATCATGGATCTTCCCTGACCTGCTCACACTGATGTCAGTGAAGCACAGCACTTGCATAAACGTAGAAAAGTAACCCTTTCTGTTGATGTATTCCATGGTAAGATGCTCCAATGCTGAACCTGGGATATCCATGCCATCTATTACCACCCTCCCTCCACACAGTTCGGGAACCCCATTGCTGTTGATCCATCCACTATGTCCTGAACATCGCTAAGAGTCACACTCCTGTGAAACAAGAGCAGATTAATGACTGAGCACACTTGCCAGACAACAAATCCCACAATGGATTTCCTGATTCCAAACAGATTCCCAACTGACCGGTAGCAATCCAGCATTGCAGGTTTCCACAATGTGATCACCACTCGCTTCTCCACTGTCAGTGCAGCTCTCATTTTGGTGTCCCTGCGATACCTGGCAGGGATGAGTTCCGCACACAGATCCAGGAATGTGGCCTTGCACATCTGAATGTTCTGCAGCCACTGCTCAACATCCCAAACCTGCATTATGATGTGATCCCGCCCATCGGAGCTCATTTCTCAGGCCTAGAAGTGGTGCTATGCCATCTGGAGCTGCTCTGTGAATGCCATCAACAACTTCAAATTGGTTCTTACTATGTTTCACAGCAATTGGTCCTCCAAGAAATCATCATGTTCCCCAGTCATTCAGTTCTTCGTTTGGCTCTGCAGATACTGCAGAACTGTGCGCTGTATGCTTGCAATGCTCAGGACAATAGTGCAGAGTTGTGCAGACTCCATGCTTCTGACAGAGATAGTGGCCAGCTAGGAAGGCCATGTAGGTTCGTGGGATTTTGAGAAAAAAGGTGTGAAAATTATGGGATACAGATAACATGATGGGATGGAGACAATTGCAAATTGGGAAGTTGACTCCATGCTCCCAATCATGACTTGTTTTGGCCCCATGCCTGCATTGCCAAAACTTCCCAAAAGACAGTGCACTGGACAGTGGTGAGTTGCACACTGGGATACATACCCACGATGCACCTCACTCTGTATCGACACAAGTGCTCCTAGTGAGTACATGCACTGCTGACACAAGGAGCCAAGTACATACACGCACAAGCGATATATTAACTGTGGCAGCTGTATGCCGATGTAACTTGAGTCAGCATAATTTTTTAGTGTTGACATGGCCTACATCTCTCAAGGATGGGGATTTCTCACTCCCTGGGAGATGTAGCTATGCCAAAGTGAGTTTTTACTGTAAATCAGCCCTGAGAAATATGAGAATCAGGCCAGTAGCCCTGATTGATCAAGGCACTTGGGCACATGCCTAACTTGAAGCATGTAAGTACTTCCATTGACTGCTTGTGTGCTTGAGCACCTTGCTGATTCACACCTCTAGGAAGTAACTCAGTGTGTGCGTGTATGTTCGCGCACAACCAGATGTGACTGAGCGTATAAAAGCCCACATTTTAAAAATGTTGTTGTAGCTGTTTTGGTCTCAGGATATGAGAGAGACAAGGTGGGAGAGGTAATATTTTTTATTGGGCCATCAGGTTCTGTGGTGGTGCAGAAGTTTAGTCTCTTGGAGAGTACAGATAATTCAGTTTTGTTTAGGGGTTGTCTTAATAGGTTGGTGATGTTGGGTTGTTGTGAATGGCCTATGTGGTGGGTCCTGGTGTCATGGTTTCTCCTGGAGCTGGTGTTCTGTTGATTGTGAAGTTGTTGTAGTTGGTTCTACTTTCTGTGTTGGTTGGCTGTCATCAGGATGTATTTTTTTTTTTTAAATATTGTGTTGGGTTACCTGCATGATATCTGGGTAGGTTTCCGGATTTTTTTTTCTTCCAGTGTGTGAGAGCATGTGATGATTTCTTGTTTGAGGTTGTCCATTCTGGAATATGTGACGTGGAGGAGATGGTTCCTCAGTTTTTTCTGAACTCCGTCTGCAAAGCTGTTCAGCATATCTGAAGTTGTACGGAGCTGTCAGAGGGTTACAGATGGTGAATCCTCTGGGGAGGATGTTCTGGTTTTGCATTTGCTCTTTTATGGTCTAGTAAAAGATATCACCTCACCCATCTAATCTTTAAGAATTGTAAAGGTATGCAGGCATTGTATTGCAACACCTAACTGATTCACAAGCCAATTGAAAAGCAGCGGCCCCTGAATCAGGTAGGCATTGTGGTATTGAGTGCAGCAACACATAAGTACCTTTAAAAATCTGGGCCCATGACTTTAGGGCCAGAGAGATGTGCAAGAGGAAAATGGAGTTGATACAATGACACTGCTTTAGAACATACATAAACTCTTGTTTTGCAGTGAGCCAGGACTGAATCACCCAACCTTGAGCCTCCCCCCTGACTATCCCAAATCCTCCTGCAGGTAAGGAGGCTGCTGTACAATGGCATTCGCCTGATAAAAATGCTTACATTTATGGAGAGTGACTGGCTGCAAGGAATCTAATGAAATGTGATATTTCACATAACTGTACAGTGCAGAAATCATGCAGAATGACGGTGAAGTGTCAGCACGCAGTGAATAAGACCAAATCGAGATGGTAGACGAAGCCACTAAATAATTTTCCACAGCACTGAATATCCAGGCACAGTCTGGCCTCCTCATGCCTCAGATCTTGAGCTACATTTCACATATACAAGTGTATTGCCACCATCTTTTCTTGTCAAGCTCTGTATTTTAAAGGCCCGGACAACCAAACCCTCTAAGGAGAAAACCTGGGCAGTTAATAACCAGTAACTTTACCCTATTAAAATGGGTTATATGCACTAGTTTAAAGGCCTTTTTTTTCCTTATGTGAATCTGTGGTATGTTTTTTCCAGATCAATGTGCTACCCATTACATGGCAGCAAATTTGAGTGGGGCTCAGGTGGGCTGAGTTCTATTCCTGGTTCCGCCTGCTGCCCTAGCAAATGACTTCATTGCTCTGTGTGTCAGTTGCCCCATCAGCAAAATGAGCACAAGGAAACTGACCTTCTTCGTAAAGCTCCTTGAGATCTGCTGTTGAAAAGGGGCTCTGTAAGAGTGAAGTGTTATGTTGCATGACGATGGCTTGTTAATGCTGCATTAGAGAAAGGAAGTACCTCAGAACCAGCAAGCTGGGGGTTAACCCCTGACTTGGCTCCGCCACCGGTGTGAAAGGTGGGAGACATGAGGTGGGTGAGGGGAGTTGAAGCCCGCTGAGAGAGACAATGTTGTCCAGTAGATAGTATTCTGCACTGGAATCAGGGATTCTATTCCTGGCTCTGTCCATGACCTTGGGGACATTACTTTGCCGATACATAATAAAGTCCAATAGGATAACCCCTTTTTATGGAGTCCCGGAGCATTAGCTGGCTAGTGTAATGCTGGGTTCTTCTCAGGTCAACTTTTAACTTGAATAGTATTTCTCAAATCAGCACACTTACCTATTCTTAACGAACGATTTATTAATTCAGCCAGAACCACACTGTTAGATAAGCAAAAGTTTACCACTCAAATGTAGACATGACCAATTGTACATACGACACACAGCACAATCCAACCCTGCAGGCACTTATCACAGTCTAGAGTTGAGGCTCAGGAGTTATATCAAAGTACAGTGGAAATGACCAATATTTCTTATGGGTGAGGTAATCTCTTCTATTGGACCAACTTCTGTTGGTTTCAAGATTATATAGCTTTCTTCTTCAGGTCACCCTGTGTAAGCTTGAAAGGTTTTCTCTCTCACCAATAAAAGTTGGTCCAATAAAAGATACTACATCACGCACCTTGTCTCTCTAACTCCTGGGACTGACATGGCTAAAATAACACTGCATACAAGATTTCTTATTACTTTTATATATGATCAACAATTCTGAATTCTTTACTACCTAACACATTTATCACCCTTCCCAGGGTGCACTTGTCTTTAAGGCACTTTGAAGAGTGTGGCTACTTCTCTTTGACTAGATTGGTCCAAAAGGGACACATTTAGAATATTAAAAACAATTGCTTAAAACAATTCTTTTCACTCGCTCTTAGGTCACTTTGCTTGGATTCATAAAGGAATTAAATTCTACAATATAGTTACTTGAGGTCTCACTAGAGAGGGTAGACTCAGCAAGATAACCTAGAGTTATTCATATTAAAGAATAGAAGGGGAAACTCAATCTTTTAAATGAAATCTCACCACTTCTTCTTATCTTCTGAACCCTGGGATGAGGGGAAGAACCCTTTCCACATGGCTGGTCCAGATGTCAATTGCACTTAGGATTCTGCAGTTTCTTGTGTTGGGTTCAGTTAACTCCCTTGAGCACACGTTGAACTCAGTTTACATACTGTCCGCTGCTCTTGGTGTAACTTCTCAGAGACCCAACTTTCTCCGAACTGGTCCCCTTCAATGCATCAACAGTTCGACCAGTCTATAACCACTTGGACTCAATTTAAGTTATCAGCCCTTAAACTCCAGGTCCCCTCTGGTATCCCTGTCACTTTTTTAGAGGCAGCCTAGCATGGGACTGTTGACCCTCGGCTATCCCAGGCCTTTCTACCTTCTTTTCCCTCTTGATTCTTCCCCCTTTATAGCTGGGTTTGTTTTCTTACTTGGTCACAGTTGTGGATGCATGTCTCCACAACTGGCTGTGTGGGGGTGTGGTTGGCCTGATTGCTTGTGGTCACCCGGAAGACTCTTATCTCTTATCTGTGCTCAGTATGGAGTTTGTAAACCCCACTACAATACCCTAGTTTCAGGGCTCATAAAAGGGGACTACCCTCTTATTCCTATTGGACACATACCAAAGGAGTGCTTAGGCTTTAGCTTTTTCAGTTTCTTTGATGCTTCCACTGGTATCCAGTAGATGGCGGCAGTGTGTGACAAATTCTTTCAAACCTTTTCTGGTCGGAGGCTTTTTAGGTTTGATTCATTTCAAGGCCTGTATTTCATTATTAGACCCTAGTATCAGTTGGAAGCCCCACTTGTAAGCAATTCCTCTTAATATGCCAAAGTTATATGCTGGTTAATATCTTTTAACATTTCTTCTTCCTCATGTCAATTTCTCTTACTTCTAGAGTACAACTATTTACAGTGAGAATCAACAAAATCTTTAGAATCTTCTAAATTTGGAGGACATACTCCATACATTCTTTGACTGCACATCAGCATTTCACATTATTTAGAACTTACAATTGAACTAGAGAGATCTTCCACATGTAGAAGAATGTAGAGCTGACTGACAGATTCTAATTTGGGGTGAAAGACAAATTATTCACAGTTTATTAGATTTACAAGGAAACAATATATCATTTATAATTTGGGGTGAAAACATGTGGCTTGGATTTCTTGGGGTAACAGTTTGCCCAATTTGACTTTCAATCTTACAGCCACATTTCTAGTTTTTTGAACTTGCAGATTCCCCAACCCATTTCTTGATCCATCAATGTTCAGTGGGTCACTTTGCATAGGAAAGCAGGGTGTGACTCTTGTGTGGTAGTTTGAAGTTCATTTTAGCTAGGTTGGGAGGGAGAAAAGGTTTTATCCATATTATGAAAGATTCTTGCTTTGATGCTTAGCATTACTCTCATTCAGCCATTTTAGTTTCTATAGTTGGCTGATCTATGGATCCTTAGACAAAGTGTCTCACATGATGTGAACCATTTTCTTATTGTTTTCATATTTGGATCCTGTTTTGGGATAAACAGAGGTCAATAGTTCTTTTAATTTTTGAGGGCCAGAAGGAGTCAGTAGTTATTAATCATTCAAGGCATATCTGTTCCATATACCCCTTATATTAACTCCATAACCCCTTCTATTGTACAGCACTTCACACAACAGGGCCGCAATCTTGGTCTGAAAGGAAAAAAAACAAAAACAAATGCTATTGAGATGTATGAGAAGTATTCAGGGATTGGGTTGGTTTGGAACAAAAACTACCTGAAGCTTTGCTCATCCCTCAAACCAAACCCGTGACTCCCTGCAATGAAAAAGTTAAAAGGAGTGTGAAGAGCACAGATGTGGTACCAGATTTTAGCAGCGTGTCTGTCTAGACTCTTATATGGCCCCCATCACTTTAATATCTGAGATCCTCATGTATATTCATGGCCTCGTCCTTTACTGCTCCCACTGCTATGGCCTGTCTTCTGCCTCTGGCACTGCAGCTTCTACCTTTGCTGCCTTCATGGATGCAATGTCTTCCCCTGCTCCAGGGCTGCAGTCCACTGCCCTCTGCAGTTGTTCTAATTACAGCCGCCTCGCCTCACCTCAGCCTCCATTACTGCTGTGGGCACAGCTTGTGCTTGTACAGCTGCTCTAGCCTCTCCTATTGCTCTGATTTCAATATGTGCCTCCTACATTTCCCACTGTTATGGCTGCAGCCTCTGCCAGTATAGGCCCCTGGATTGCCGCCTCCGCTGTATGCCTCCACTTCGACCACAGTTGCAAGGACCACTGCTACTGAGGCCCTCTTTCTGCTGCTGCCTTCTATCCAGCTTCGGCACAGGCACCCGCCCCAGAAATGTTTCTCTGTGGCTTTCCCCAGCACTTCTGATGATGCTGTTAACACGCCAACGTTTCCCCTGCTGTGAGTGTCACTGCAGCGGCTTGGGTTGAGCGTTGCCTCCGCTTCATAGAACGTGCTCTAGTGAGCAGTGGCATGTGCTTTGACGTTTGACCTGCAACGCCCTGTCTCACATGTACAGATGTCACATGCTTCAAAGAAAAGCAAAATTGCTGGATTTTATATTGTCTGCTCTTTTAATTGCAGATGTTTTTTAATGATCACATTTTAACTGGAAAAGGCTTGAACCACCAACCCTGAACTATGAAAAACTTTAGATCAATCCTCATTTCTGGAGTTAGCCACTTAAGGGGATGTATCATTCTTATTGTTCAGCATTTGGGGCAGGTACCCTATAATTTGAATTAAATTATGATTAGGTCAGATCCTTCTGTCCTTACTCAGCCAAAGATGTTCTTTGAAGGTAATGGCACTTTTACCTGCGTGAAAACTGAAATGGGGTCTGCAGAATGTGGCTTATAGCTATCACCAGCACCAGTCACAGCACCAGCCCTGGTGAGTACAGCCCTCTGGAGGAGGGGGGTGGGAATAAGTGAGGGGGAATAGCTTGCTGACATGATTATTGTTGTATAGGGCAATGGGACTGATTACTTCACCGTTTTCCACAGACGGTGGTGATTTTAGCTGGTATCTCACCCCTAAGGATCACTGAATCCCAGCTGGAATTCAAAGTTAACCCTGGAGGGTCAATTTTGGTGTCTTTACACTGCCAGCAGTTCTCTACTTTGCTGACAGGAAATAGGCAGGGTGTAATACTGAGAGGCAAGATGGTCTAGTGGCTAACACAGTGGACTGGGAAACAGGAGAGTGGGTGTCTATTTCACTGACAGTGGGCAAGTTAATTTGCCTCTCTGTGCCCCTGTTTCACCTCCTACCCTTTGTCTAGCTAGACTGTGTTCTTCAGGGCAGAGACTGTCTTTTATTAAATGTTTGTATATTTACTAGCGTTTAATGGGACCCAGACCATAATAGAAATAATATAGTAATAGCGGTTGATTGCTAGCGGTCACTCTGCTTTCACAGTACATCCCTTTCACCTCCCCCTTTGCTTGTTGAGATTATAAGCCCTCTCATTCATACTTGATCATAATGACCAGCTCCAAGAATTCAACTGATCATAGAATCATAGAATATCAGGGTTGGAAGGGACCTCAGGAGGTCATCTAGTCCAACCCCCTGCTCAAAGCAGGACCAATCCCCAATTAAATCATCCCAGCCAGGGCTTTGTCAAGCCTGACCTTAAAAACTTCTAAGGAAGGAGATTCTACCACCTCCCTAGGTAACGCATTCCAGTGTTTCACCACGCTCCTAGTGAAAAAGTTTTTCCTAATATCCAACCTAAACCTCCCCCACTGCAACTTGAGACCATTACTCCTTGTCCTGTCCTCTACTACCACTGAGAATAGTCTAGAACCATCCTCTCTGGAGCCATCTCTCAGGTAGTTAAAAGCAGCTATCAAATCCCCCCTCATTCTTCTCTTCTGCAGACTAAACAATCCCAGTTCCCTCAGCCTCTCCTCATAAGTCATGTGTTCTAGACCCCTAATCATTTTTGTTGCCCTTCGCAGGACTCTCTCCAATTTATCCACATCCTTCTTGTAGTGTGGGGCCCAAAACTGGACACAGTACTCCAGATGAGGCCTCACCAATGTCGAATAGAGGGGGACGATCACGTCCCTCGATCTGCTCACTATGCCCCTACTTATACATCCCAAAATGCCATTGGCCTTCTTGGCAACAAGGGCACACTGCTGACTCATATCCAGCTTCTCGTCCACTGTCACCCCTAGGTCCTTTTCCGCAGAACTGCTGCCTAGCCATTCAGTCCCTAGTCCGTAGCTGTGCATTGGGTTCTTCCGTCCTAAGTGCAGGACCCTGCACTTATCCTTATTGAACCTCATCAGATTTCTTTTGGCTCAATCCTCCAATTTGTCTAGGTCCCTCTGTATCCTATCCCTGCCCTCCAGCGTATCTACCACTCCTCCCAGTTTAGTATCATCCGCAAATTTGCTGAGAGTGCAATCCACACCATCCTCCAGATCATTTATGAAAATATTGAACAAAACCGGCCCCAGGACCGACCCCTGGGGCACTCCACTTGACACCGGCTGCCAACTAGACATAGAGCCATTGATCACTACCCGTTGAGCCCGACAATCTAGTCAACTTTCTACCCACCTTATAGTGCATTCATCCAGCCCATACTTCTTTAACTTGCTGACAAGAATACTGTGGGAGACCGTGATACTAAACTCCAGCTCCTACAGTCTCCAAATTGCACTGACACAAAATGACTTTTGTTCTGAGTTCTTGTTTGCCCCCCCTGCAGTCCCCATGATACCAGGGATGAGTCAAAATGTGTTCATTTTGTTGTGTTTTAAAAGCAAAACCAGCTTGCCACAGGAGTTTTATAAGGGGGAGATTTAAAAAGAAGAGAAAAGAGATGACAACACCTGCAAGGAGAGGATGAGGCAGACAATTAGACTGTCACACTAAAGGCACTGGGGAGCTGAGCCCTGGGGAAAGGAAAGTGAAACCTGTTCTCCTTCGGGGCACCAGGATAGCCGGCGCGCTACCCATGACCCAGGTTTGGAGAGTGAGACACAGATTCCGACATGTTTATGCAGAGAAGAGAGGCCTGGAAAAAGGCCCACACCACTGCTCACGGACGATTTTGTAATTACACTGACACTGTTAGAGATTACTGCCATACAGCCTTTTGGAAAGGGCACATGCCCTAACAGAGAATAAGATGCTGGTGCCGTTAAGGTAAGTCCTTCTGACGTGTGCTCTTGCACAAATGTTTGAACAAACAATCCGTGTAGCAGTTGGAGCCACTTTATTCACTCTTAATAGACATCTTGGTTACAGAGATCAGCTTGACAAGCATGAGCAATATGAAAAACATTCCTCTTTGTCCTCTCACATGCTGGCCTCCTAGACACATGCTGTTTATACCGGCCCAGTGCTTGATACAATACAATAATAAGGGATGCCATTTTCTCCAACCTTCTGCAGCTAAAAAACCCCAAATTGTAAGCTCCAAAGAGCAGACTATGGCTGGCTTTCCATGTGGGCTAGGGTTGCCACCTTTCTAATGGTTGGTAGCTGGACCCCCGAGGCCCTGCCCCTGCCCCTCTTCTTTCCCCCAAGGCCCCACCACTGCTCCACCTCTTCCCCCCAAGGGCGCACCCCTGCTCCACCTCTTCCCCTCATGGCCCCACCATGTTACAGTACAGTACAGTTACAGTACACAGGATACACTTCGTTTTTTAAAGGATATAAACCCACTGACTGGTAGGGGTCAGGAATAAACTTCTACTCTGGGCTGTTTATTCCTTAACTGTCCACTATATGGTTTTGTGATGAGGCAGATAGGCCCCACAATGGCAATGTGAGAGTCTGTGTGTCGAACTGGTCACACCAGCAGCAAATGTCAGGCATGGAGGGGCGTGAAAAGAAGGAGAATTAGCCAAGGTCAGGGCTGACTAGGAAGGATACCAGAACACTGCTTCTCTTGATGGCAAGGAAACCAGATTGCTGCCCAGAGACTGAGCTAGTTTGCTGGCTGGATGAGCTTCTCCTAGAAGGGATGACCAGACCCAGGAGGATCAGTGGATTGTTTAGAGACAAGCCCTGAATAGCAGCATGGGGTCCCACTACAGAGATATCAAACAGCCATGTTTTGAGTTGTGGTGTTTTTCTTTGTTTGTTTTTGTTCCTGATTTCCTTTGGGCCCTAACTCCCAGAAGGGGTAACTGAAGTGTGCCTTGGCTGGAGGTCCAAAGCACAGCTACCTCAGACCTCCTACCGGTGGTGACCTGCAACTGGTGAGTTGTGTCCTAATGGGCCACAAGGGGGCACAGTAGAGAAAACCTGGTCCCAACTCTCTTTCACCTTCTTCTGAATCATAGAATCATAGAATCATAGAATATCAGGGTTGGAAGGGACCCCTGAAGGTCATCTAGTCCAACCCCCTGCTCGAAGCAGGACCAATTCCCAGTTAAATCATCCCAGCCAGGGCTTTGTCAAGCCTGACCTTAAAAACTTCCAAGGAAGGAGATTCCACCACCTCCCTAGGCAACGCATTCCAGTGTTTCACCACCCTCTTAGTGAAAAAGTTTTTCCTAATATCCAATCTAAACCTCCCCCACTGCAACTTGAGACCATTACTCCTCGTTCTGTCATCTGCTACCATTGAGAACAGTCTAGAGCCATCCTCTTTGGAACCCCCTTTCAGGTAGTTGAAAGCAGCTATCAAATCCCCCCTCATTCTTCTCTTCTGCAGGCTAAACAATCCCAGCTCCCTCAGCCTCTCCTCATAAGTCATGTGTTCTAGACCCCTAATCATTTTTGTTGCCCTTCGCTGGACTCTCTCCAATTTATCCACATCCTTCTTGTAGTGTGAATCACCTGGTATCAGATGAGGCCAGAACAGGATCCTGGTTTATAGTTTATGGGATACTGCGAAGCAGTGTGGTCAAGTGGATAGAGGACTAGGCTCTATTTCTGATTCTGCTGTGTGGCCTCGGGCAACTCATTTCATCACTCTTTGCCCTCCCTCCCTCTTGTCTATGTAGACTATAAGCTCTTCAGAGCAGGGATTGTCTCTTACCATGTGTTTGCACAAGACCTAGCACAATGGGGTCCTGATTTTAGTTGGGGCCTTGGTGACTATGGGAATGCAATGAGGAAGAATTAATGATGGCAATTCTACATGTCAGAGTGTTTCTATGAATCTACATTTCGTCCTCCCTGATAGGCATAATTTTAGAGCTACCATACTTAAGAAACAAATCTGCTTCACTTTCCTTGCTACATTGCCTTGCATTAAAAATGCTGCTCGGGACGGCACTCCAAGACTCCGTTGCAGTTCTGATCTTGGGGCTCTCCTTTAAATGCTTTCTCGCAGCCGAGCATCTGCGTGACCCATGAGTCATGCAGAAAGCCTCCCAAGCCCTGAGGCAAAGGGGTTAACAACACATGACAAAGTGCAACCACCAACACTATAACTAACCCTTCATGCCATTTTTTTCTAATAGGCTTTTGCACTTTCAAATTGCTCCATTCTCAACCTGAAAGCAACAGCTGCTGATCCCGGGGCAAGAACAAGTCAAAAATAAATGACAACTTGATTTAGCTGGGTTGGCCTGTCACAAACACCGTGGTGATTTGTTACTTTCTACAGTTGTTTAGCAGAGCCAGACACAGTCATTTGTGTGGGATTGGCCTGACAGTATTAGCCTCCATCCTGAGGTGGCTTTCTCTGTAGGGATGCTGCTGTCTTTGGGATCTCTCCTACAGTCCCTGAAATGTACTCAGAATAAACTCTCTCTTCCAAAGGAGAATAGGACTTGCTGCACTGCAGGAGCATGCTTTCTGTGTATGCAACGAACACATTGCAGGCCCCAGAATTAAAACCTAGTCCAACTGGCAGCCAACGGGCCAGATCCAGCCCATGGGGTGATTCCATCTGGCCCTTGAATGTGCACGGAGGACACCATTTTACAGAACAAAATGCATCCTTTGCACAGCATGACCATGCACTCAGTGTAGGTGCAAGCTCACCCCAAAGGGAGGATGTCATTTTCTAAATCATCACTAAAACGACATGCAAGTGTTGAATTGAACACCCAAGGTTTTACCTGGGATTTGCAATTATGTACGAAAAGAAGAAACATTTCTCTTTGCATCACTCAGCGATTCAATAATTATTAATAAGACACATGCCTCTGTACATTTCTGGCAGATGATTAGATAAAGTGCACCACTTTGTTTACCACTATGTTTAACATAGCTTTTTGAGGTTTGCATTCTGATATCATGCCTTTACGAAACTTCCCACATGCAGATAAGATCAATTAGAATGCAGCTACATGGAAACATTGTTGAGTTCTTGAGGTGAGTTAATCTAATGCATTTCTGCATGGCGAACTAAAAAGGCATGCAAGTGTAGAATGGAATTGTATGTAATTGAACAGAGCTAGCGGCATGAACCCTTCATCAAAACAGAAAGTTTAGTGCAAAATTTGTTCATTAATTTAGTTAGTGCAGGAGACTATGCAACAAAGCCGTAAATTATAAGAAATAGAAGGGTAAAACTGAAACTGCAATTAGTGAGGACGTACAGGAAAAGAGCTGAAATGCTATTTCAGTGAAGCGGTGTACAAATGTGACTACTAGTATTTGCCAAAACAAATGTATTTGGTTTATTAATTGCTATGTGTACACTAGAAAAAAAAACCTCTTTATCTGTCATGAAAAAATTGTTGCATGCCTTCCGAAAAATGTCATCACATGCCACTGTTACACTGGCTCAGAATATTGGCCCATCAAGTCTATTGGGACCCCATTTCCAGCCTCTGAGGGTGCTGAGGTCCATAAAAACCTCCCATAATGTGTCCACCCCATTGTGCCATGCTTCCCATCATGTACATAGCGGATGATGAGCAGGATCGTTCTTATTCCCATAAGTGATTAATTTATGCCTTTGAAGCATGAGGTTCAGTGACAGAGAGAGGTAGGATGGTACGGGGGTAGGGCACTAACCTAGAACTTGGGAGAGCCCAGGTTCAAATGCCTGCTCTGTCATGGATGTGAGGAGGGGGTCCCCTAGGGATTGGTGAAGGGTAAACTGAATCCCAGGGCTCCAACCTCTGACTGCACACCAATCCCCTTTCTGGAAAACTTCTAAGGAAGGAGATTCCACAACCTCCCTAGGTAACGCATTCCAGTGTTTCACCACCCTCCTAGTGAAAAAGTTTTTCCTAATATCCCTACCTAAACCTCCTCCACTGCAACTTGAGACCATTACTCCTTGTTCTGTCATCTGCTACCACTGAGAACAGCCTAGATCCATCCTCTTTGGAACCCCCTTTCAGGTAGTTGAAAGCAGCTATTAAATCCCCCCCTCATTCTTCTCTTCTGCAGACTAAACAATCCCAGTTCCCTCAGCCTCTCCTCATAAGTCATGTGTTCCAGTCCCCTAATCACTTTTGTTGCCCTCCGCTAGACGTTTTCCAATTTTTCCACATCCTTCTTGTAGTGTGGGGCCCAAAACTGGACACAGTACTCCATATAAGGCCTCACCAATGTCGACTAGAGGGGAACGATCACGTCCCTCGATCTGCTGGCAATGCCCCTACTTATACAGCCCAAAATGCCATTGGCCTTCTTGGCAACAAGGGCACACTGCTGACTCATATCCAGCTTCTCGTCCACTGTAACCCCTAGGTCCTTTTCTGCAGAACTGCTGCCTAGCCCTGGCTGGGATGATTTAGTTGGGGATCGGTCCTGCTCTGAGCAGGGGGTTGGACTAGATGACTTCCTGAGGTCCCTTCCAACCCTGATCTTCTATGATTCTATGAAAGGGAAGGGTTAACCCCGGGAAGGAACAGACACCACCCTTAGCAATAGGACACGACTTCTATCTATCATTACCCGGAGAAACCCCAGTGGCAGAGTCCTAATGCGAGTTACAGCCGTCCCCGGTCACTACAAGGTGCAATCCCACAGGCAGACCCCAGTAATAAAACATACCAAGTACCACATGCCTGGCTAGACAAGCCAATGCTCTCTAGCCTGAACTGAGTCCCTAGCAGTCCAACTTCCCCGCCTCGGTGAGTTCTGGAGCTATGGCCTCCACCTAATGCCCATCCCTCTGGTAATCATTGGTTCAGCATCCACCTAGGTCACAGTTAATACCTTGCTGTTGTTTTGAGGTGACACCCTCACTGGCCAAAGGGGCCCAGTCTTCCCATGATCAATGACTTGTCTCTCTTACAGAGTAATGCCTGTCTGGTCCAATGGGCATTGGACTTTCCATAGCCAATTGCTTGCAGCCATCCCAAGCACTTGCAGCCCTCGTGCACCAATAATAAAAATAAAATGATGGGGAGGGGACTCAGGCAGGGTGGCGGCCTCCTCTTCCCTCTGCCAATCAGAGTCTCTGTGGGAGGTGGGGGGGGAGGAAATCTCTGCACTGCCCCTACACAGGCTTCTTATGTGATCTTGGTCAAGTCATTAGTTTCTGTCTTCCTCAGGTTCCCATCTCTAAAATGGGGTTAATAGCACTGCCCTACCTCATGGGGGTGTTATAAGAATATACATAGTGAAGAGTGTGAGGCACTCAGGTACTAGAGTGTTGTTAAGAACATAAATTACCAATATAATTATCTAGCAGTAGCTAACATCACTACAAAGGTTTTTTTTAATCATTTGCCATAGAAGTGGCCTTTCCAAAAAATCCAGCTCCAGTCTTTGTCTCCTGAAACACTGAACTCCACTGGTTGCCTACAAATGGTACACAACAGAGAGAGAGGCCTAAACTAAACCTCCAGATCCATGCACCTTTCAACGTCAGTGAAATTCAGAGGAAAATCTGAGGTTGACTGCTGTCTTCTCTCAGTAATGGACTGATCTGAAAGCATGGGTCTTAATGCCACTGAACTCTGAGGCAGTTCAGAACTTTGTCCAACTTTTGCAGTTTGGATCAGTTTCTAGTATAAAGATTTACTTCTTTTCATGGGAATCTATCAAAGTTTCTCCAGATTGACACTCGGGCAACTGAGAGCTGAGTTTGGCCTTTAGAGTTCAAGCAATCACCTAGTGGTTCCCAAACACTGTAGGTAACTCTCCATTCTTACCAGAATAAGTCATCAGCTATACCAGAGTATGACCGTCTTCTCCCATTCCAGTTTGTGTGCTCTGCCCTATAGTGGAACCAAACCCCAGTCATATGATTGTAAATCTATTGCCAATTAGCCCGTAAAACAGAATGGGAGAGAAGCAGCAGTGATCCACTACATCCAACCACAGACGCTCATAATCAATCAATTGGCTGAATGTTTTTACTTATGCTGAAAGCTCTTAGAAGCGGTCTTTCTTCTGTGTTTGTACAGCCCCTAGCACAATCGGGTTCTGAGACATGATTGCAGCTCCTAGGCACTATTGCAGTATGAACAATGAATAAAATAATCCTAAATAACAATAATGATAATTAATAGTTAATATAGTTAAAGACAGAGATCACAGATATCCAGAATCAGAAGTCTGAAATACCAGTATGTGGCTGGGAATGCTCATCGATCAAACTCGATGGGAGACTCCATCTGGTGGCTGGGAACAAATCAACTAAAATAAATCTGCTAGAAGACATTGTATTATGATGCTCTGACATTGCGCGTTAGAAATTCAATAGGCCAGAAATATATTTTTACTCAAACCACCAATAACAATTACTGATAGAGAAGTCTAATTATTTATTGCTCTTTCCTTCAGAAACTCCATTTTAATCATTCAGAAAGTCTTTGTTTATTTATTGCTAACAAGCGTAAAAATCCCAATTTATACCATGAAATTAAAAAGTGTTGTCAGCAGGCGCTGACTTGATGCTGCAACTCATATCAAGGAGGGAAAAGAAAGAAGAAACGTAGTGCTGCTGTTTGTTAATTAATAATAAGGCAGTCAAGAATTGCAATGGAGAATACTGCACTTGCCAATTTCACTCTACATGGCTGATATTTAAGTCTTCTTTCCTCTTATTGTTAGCTGAATTTCAGTGATATCTAGGGGCCCCAAAGCAAGCCCATGGTGCCATGCTACAAAGCACTGAACCAAAATATAGTGGGAGACAGTCCCTGAAAAGATGTCAATCTTTCAATAGACAAGACAGACAAACATGAGAGGAACAGGGGCATAAAGAGGTGAAGCAATTTGCCCAAGGTCACACAGCAGATCAGTGCTAGAGCTGACCAACTGAGAACTCCAGGTCTCCTGGTTCAGAATTCTATCCACTGGATCACACTCTCTCTCCATTCTCAAAATGTTCCTACCTCAATTATCTGAGTCATTCAATTCCCTTCTAGTTGTCAAATCGGACCTTCAGCTTTGACTAATTTCATGACACCACCTCATGCAGGATTATCTGGTGGACATTATTGATTTGGAACAGCCCATCTCTATCCCGACCTGGACCTTCATCATTGGTCTGAAATAATTTGATGATATTTTCCCACATCCTGTCTACAGCTAGGAAAAGAGACAGAATTGCTTGATGTAAAATGAGACTGTCTGTTTTTGGAGATTTCCAGCCCAATACTGCAGAGCAAAAAGTGTTGGCTTCATATGAATTAATCCTAAACCTCAAAACATTGAGATTCCCCTACACTTTTCTAATAAGCTCTCTTCATTTACTAAGCAACTTGCACCTCCAAATCTTTCTCCTTTTTCTACATACAATATCACCCATCAGGGACAAACAGCTGTCAGGGATGGCTTTGGGATACTTAGTCCTGCCTCAGCACAAGGGGGGGGGGGATGAAATGACCTCTTGAGATCTCTACATTTCAATTGTTCTATGATATAGCTACCTTGAAATGTATATTCCTTGCAAAGACTATTTGTGACTAGTTGCATTTCCTCTTTTCCATGTCTGGACACATATCCTATCCTTGGGTAAAACATCTTTTGTCTTAAATTGGTCCTGTAGTTGTTCTTGGTTATTCTCAGACCTAGGTCCCATCCAATTGATTCTTCTGGGACTGTATTATACACCTGGCCTCATCTCTGTTGTGGCTGTCAAACCTAACATATCTTCTTTGAGAAGCTTAGGAACATTGCCAAGACAGCCCTCCTATCTGCTCTGCCTTCTTTCATGAGTAATGAGCTGCTATTTTCTAGGGAAGGTTGCTATTTCCCTAAAGTTCAGCTCTCATTTGGAAGCTATGGACTTGCAATATCATTTCCAGATATCAGGCCAAAACTTGAGGTCATCAATAATCATTATTTATTATTTGTTTTTTGATAGCACGTGGGGCCAACTAAGCATGGGGCCCCATTCTTCTAGGCACAGTACAAACAATAGTAGACAATCTCTGCTTGGAAGAGCTTATGCTCTAAATAGACAAAACAGACAAAGAGTAGTGAGAAGGGCTATCACATAAAAGCCGAGTGCACAAAGTGATGGTTTGCAATCATGTTAGTTCCGTGATCTTTCTGGAGGGTGGGTTTTATGCTCTATGTTACCTTATTTGGTAAACTCTATTTACTGAGTCCTTGGGTAAGGAACCTCCCACTGAAGTCAATGGCTACGGCTAAGTCATGACTAGTTTCCTGTTTGCAAATGAAACAGACCTTTTGTTTTATGTGAAAAATTTGCAAAATTGCACCAATATGCAAAGTGGATGGTGATTCATTTTGTCTCTCAGAACGTCAACGTTTGACATTTTGATCTCCATGCAACACTTTTAATGCCACTCTGTTATTATCAAGGAATCAAGGCATCTTTAATCATTCAAATGTATTCTTAGAATTTGAGAGTTAGATAGAGGAGATGTCAGCAGTCTGGAAATACTGGCGTATGAGGAACACTAGATTCCAATGCACCGTAGTCAAAATAAAGTTGTGCAAATGTACAATAAAAATCACAATATATATAATAACCCTTTCAATGGTAAGAGTCTATACCAGATTTACCAGCAGGAATCACTTCAACTAGTGCAAGAATGCAACTCTGTTGGAGTGGAATTTGACAGCTCTTTAACAGTGCTCAGTAACATTTTATGATGATTTAGGACAGGAAGTGAAGACAATTACCATTACTAGTCAAAACCTCCATGGAAACTTGGGGAGGTAAAACACAATCAGCTGTACTGTAAGGCTGTAAAGTCAGTCCATTTATTATTGTCTCTTTTATATCTCCCCTTCTCCTTCTCTATGGAGGTACAAAACTATGCTTCTGCTAAGTCTGGACATTTCAAGGTCAACTTGAATCCCAGTTCAGTTGACTGCCTCAAGTGCTATCATCAAGTCACATGGCTTAGCCATTTAGGTTGAATACATGTGGCTGGTCTATAGGATAAAGTCTTTTTCTTCCCCCTCCTTCAGTTTATCCTGAATCTTTCGAGCTTCAGGAATGAACCATGGATCAATAAATCAGCAGAGATCAGAGTTAGTCAGTCAATCTTAAGAGCAATTCATTCTTGGATTTGTGGATTCTGTGCAAAGGGATGCTTAGAGAAATCTGGTATAGGGTAGTTATTAAAAGAGATTAAAGTGTATTATCTAGTGCCTCGGCAAGTTATAATTAAAAAAAAAAAGAAGGAAACAGGAGGCTAATTTTTCCAGTCACTGAAATTTCAAGGATAAGAAGCCTAGTTTGTGCATTGTTATTACCTTTAATATTAATTATACAGTATTTTTTTTCATTTAACAGAAAGACTCAGCTCCTTCAATCCAAATTCCCCAGTTAATTTCTATAAGATGATAA
Source organism: Eretmochelys imbricata (assembly GCF_965152235.1). Classification (NCBI taxonomy): domain Eukaryota; kingdom Metazoa; phylum Chordata; order Testudines; family Cheloniidae; genus Eretmochelys; species Eretmochelys imbricata. The sequence goes on from NC_135576.1 coordinate 7,457,143, forward strand.
TGTATGCATATGACACAGATGCAATGCATTTACCAATTAGAGGTGCACTGGCCTACAGTACTTGTAGAAGATTTAACAGCCTCTGGAAATAGAGTGCCTAGTGACCCACAGGTAGATCAGGTACAAATTCTATCCCCTGTGAATAGGAAAAGATAATTAAAATGTTCGTTCTGATAATACAATGTGCTCCAAAGAGAGGCATCTATCTATCTATCTATCTATCTATCTATCTATCTATCTATCTATCTATCTATCTATCTAAGTAACTGGTAAAATTCTATGGCCTGTACTGTACAGGAGGTCAGTCTAGGTTTTCATAAGTTCACTCATCAGTGTGGTATCTGAGTGGCTTCAAAGTCAGATGTTTTCACCCAGAGGGTGGATGATACGAAGACAGGGGCAGATGGTCCTGAAGACAGGAACTACTGGGAAACAAGTCTGTGCCCATAGCAAGACAGTATGGCAAAACAAGATGAAAAACTGCCAGTATGTTTTGTGCAAAATGTTTGGAAAAAAATCTCAGAATGTTTGCTCAGAATGTTTCAAGGAAAAATTAGAAATGTTAAGATTTTCCAATGGAAGACACTGAAAACATTATATGTATAAACTGAAAATCAAACAGTTTGCAGTTTGGCAAAACTGAAATGAATTAATTGAATGACTGAATATTTTTGCCTCTTTTTGATTCAAGTGGCTAGTCAAAGTTTGGGGGCATTGGGATGGGCCAAGTGGAAGCAGCAATAGACCGAGTCTGGTATTTTCTTTGATGCAACCTTGTTGATTTACAAGGAAAGTACAAAGTCCTGCTTCTCCGAACACAGGAGGAAGGAAACACAAAAGGAGAATTTTCTTATCCTGCAGCCTCAAACCTCTTTAGCCAACTTCAGACCCAACTGCTTTCTCTCCAGCTCTTTTAAGGGTCAGACAGTGCTCACAGACTGTCACTTTCCTTCCTCGCTTTGTTGCCTTTGATTCTCTCTCTATTCTTGTCTGTTCTCTGTTTGTGTGCTCTCTCTCTCTCATTCACCCACCCACCCAGCAACCCACATGACCCCTGGTTATAATACACAGTGAAACTCCTCCCTCTTCTGCCCCCAACCTGGTGCTAGTTTCTGGGCAGATTCTATTAGGCTTTGTTATAAGTGTGGCCCCCTTGTTTTATGTGTGCTCCTTATGTGTTTCTTACAAATACCTTAAATGAAGAGCACATTCACACATCAGTTTGACATGACCCATAACAAGGTTTCACCCAGCTTATAACAATCTTTTTGGATGTCAAACATCTGTGCATTTTTTTTTTAAATGGGGGAAAAAAAACCCTCTCTTTGTTTTCCCCAGAAAATACCATTATCTGACTCATTTTACTTTTTATTATTTGTACTACAATAGCACCTAGAAACACCAATCAGGCCAGAGCCCCATTGTGCTAGGTGCGGTGCATATGCATAATGGAAGACATTCCTGCCCACTATGGCCAACAATCTCAGTTAAAGACAAGTTGGAATGGGTGGATGGAACAATCAAGTGGTGAAGGGGGAAGAAAGGCAAATGATCATGTTTCATACAGACTGTGTGCACAATGAGGGCCTGGAGCGTTCGTGTGTGTATGTCTGTGATGTGAAATCAATAGCAGGATTCTAACTTATCCAAAGTCTTCAATCACAGTTCTTCACAAATACTAAGACAGTCTTATATTCACGGATTCATAGAGTTTAAGGCCAGAAGGGACTTTTAGAACAACTCATCTGACCTCCATAACAGGCCATTACATTTAATCCCATTACCTCTGTATTGAGCCCAGTACTTGTGTTTGCGTTTAGCTAAAGAATATCTTCCAGAAAGGTATCCATCTTGATCTGACGACATCAAGGGAAATTGAATCCACCATGTTTGCGTTTAGCTAAATAATATCTTCCAGTAAGGTATCCATCTTGATCTGACGACATCAAGGGAAACTGAATCCACCATGTGCCTTGGGAGTTTGTTGCAATGGTTAATCACCCTGAGTTCTAAAAATGTGTGCCAATTTTTGTATTTGAAATTTCATCAGAAATTGAGAAAAAAATGGACTGTCTTTAATCTGGCTCTCAACTATCCCTTGCAGGTTCCTGTACTGAGAAACCTCCAGATTTTAGCCTGAGACTTAAGTTTTTGCAACATTTCTCAAACCCCAATGACTACACCCCAATCACAGATATTTCCATAGTGCCAGGGCATTGCTGTAGATATTGCAGGGGTCCCAGAAAGTGAAAACGAGTTACAGAAAGTACTGGAGTTTTCTCCAGCTCTTAAACCCCACCACTAGCCAGTTCACTGGGGGATATAGTGTTTTCCTGATACAAGAGGAAAATGGATGAAACCTTTGACATTAGTATATGTCACAGTTCTCTCTGCACCCTCCCTGCAATGAAAGAGAAATTCAGAGAGATGAAGGCAGAGTCCAGCCATGGGGAAAGTTCTCTTGATGGCCCATACCCCATACGTCACGGACAGGCATGTTAGGATATGCCTACTCTGCATCTGTGAGCTTGCCCATCAGCCTAGCTAGGTAGATACATTCTAGCTCCATTTGAGATAGCATGCTAACAATAGCAGTGTGAACATTGTACCATGGGCAATGGCATGGGCTAGCCACACAAGCTTGGACTCAGAGGGTCAGGATGCCCCACCTGTGCCGCTACATCCACACTGATATTTTTCTTGCTCCAATTCAAGCAGAGCTCGTATGTGTTTCCATGACATGCTCCCAGCAGCAGTGTAGACAGAAATTTATGGAACTAAGCTGCCTCAGGAGAGCCAGCAAGAGAAGCAGAGAAGAAACATAAAGAGGAACTGACCAGTTTAGTTTTGCTATCAGCTGATAGATTCAGTGGTCATATATCCACTGGCCTCAGCCTTCTTAGGAAGTCCCTGGAGGTGTGTGTTCCAGGAAGCAGAAGAGTGATGACACACTTGTGGGCTCTTGGCTTCCCAGTCCCCAGTCTGTGCAGTGGGACGTCCCCTATTCTGTCGTGTTTGGTAGTCAGGATTTGTCTGGAAGACATTAAAATTCATGATACACACTCATTTTTCATACGCAGCACCCAGCAATGGTCATGCAGTTGATTAACACTCATTGGCTGTGCAGAAACCATGTAGCGATTGCTAATGCCTCCACTCGTATTCAAGCCACAGTCACTGTTTAATTAAAATCTTCTCCTCAGCATTTGCTGCATCTTTCACAGATCAACAATAATGACCAGGTCCTGAAACCCGCCATGTGCGGGGGTTTTGGCTTCCAGGAGTTACACTCGGCAAAACCTGACATGGCCAAAGTGTGTAAAGACATTTTACTTCCTCACATTCCAGACCTGCAAGGTCACTTCATCAAACTAAAGCTCGTTAAAAGGAAAGAAGAAAGGTGATCTAGCATTCTGACCTCAGATATTGTAGCTGAAAAGGCCCTTTGCCATTTATATTTCAACTTTCAATGAGTGTCTGACTCAGTACTGGTAGGATTTGTAGCTGACACTCAATAGAAGCTGCTCTGGAATTTTGACAAATCCCATCTTGAGCCGAGAAGAGAAACAGATATTGATCCTAAGTGTACCTAATTCATCTCTGCACTTGTAATCCCAAAAGAAAATGGCTTCTGTGACCAGAGGGCGTTCAATATTTTTTCCATCTTGTAAAATAAACAGCAGTTATTTTGGTGTGTCTTCATGCATCAGGAGCAACATTGTAAGTAAACAAAGCACTGAGTTTTTCCTCTCCTTTTTTCCCCAAGCAGAGTTATAATAACTGCTGGGCCTTCTGGTGGGAGTAATTAATTCATATCAAATAATTGAGTTGGATGAAAATCCAGAGGTCTCTCTTTCACAGTCCAGGTGCACTGCTCTGAAAGGAAGTGTAGACCCTTTACTGGGCAGAGATATTTCAGCAGGGATTATGTAATAAATTCTGAGGAAATTCATTTCACTCCAAGGTTTCTGGCCTCGGTAGTGATGTGGTGGGACTAGCACTTGGAAGGTGTTGACAATGATGACCCAGATAAGAGGCTGAAATCTGCATCCAGTTATACCAGTGTAAATCCAGAATAATTCTACAGATTTCAATGGAGTTATTCCAGATTTATACTGAGTTCAGGATCAAGTCCAAAATTTTACTCATTTTTCCTTCTGTTTAGCATATGTCCTACAAGCGCTAGTGATGGGTAAACAGGAATGGCTTAAAAGTTCTGTTCAGTCCTGAGAAGCACTAATAACTTTGTTACATACCTAATCACCTGCCTCCAGGTGCCTGTGCAGAGCTATTCTGCTGCCTCACACTGCCAGCCAGATGAGGTGCATGTCACATTAGTGCTAATTCAGGAGTCTCTTGTCTCTCTGAGGCAAGAGAGGGCCTAAGGGAGGAACAAGACGACCTGCTGAGAGAAATCCTAGCCCAAGCAAACTCAGGCTAAGGTCTGTATTTGTAAGAAGTACTGTTCTGTCTCAGGGCTTTGATACATTAATTGGAAATAAAGGCAAACTCCCAAGAAGATTGTGAGTGGGGTCCATAGCCCAATATGTCTGAGTATGTGTGAATGATGGGAGGGGCTTTCACTCATTCACAAACACCCAAATGTTCAATTGCATACCCAGCTTTTGAGTGAACTCCTCAGCCCTCTTAGGTTTTCTTGAAGACTTTCTTTCAGTCCAAGATGCTGTTAGGAGGTGCAGTTGTGAATAAAGAAGGCTCCTTTGTTCCTGTAGTACTTTTGGCAGAATCTAGTGTGAGAATACTTTCAGACTCAGGATTTCTTGTGATTTGTCCAGAAGTTCATGGTTTCAATGCAACCAATCTTACAGTCAATAATAATTTACTCAGGAACTGGTCCCCTTGAAATAAAGTAGGGCTGTTGATTAACTGCAGTTAACTCACGCGATTAACTAAAAAAAATTAACTGTGATTAAAAAAATTAATCACTATTAATCACAGTTTTAATCGCACTGTTAAACAATAGAATACCAATTGAAATTTATTAAATATTTTGTATGTTTTTCTACATTTTCAAATATATTGATTTGAATTACAACACAGAATACAAAGTGTATGCTGCTCACTTTATATTATTTTTATTACAAATATTTGTACTGTAAAAATGATAAACAAAGAAATAGTATTTTTCAATGCACCTCATACAAATATTGTAGTACTATCTCTTCGTCGTGAAAGTGCAACTTACAAATGTAGATTTTTTTTGTTATGTAACTGCACTCAAAAACAAAACAATGTAAAATATTAGCACCTACAAGTCCACTCAGTCCTACTTCTTGTTCAGCCAATTGCTAAGAGAAACAAAGTTTGTTTATATTTAAGGGCAATAATGCTGCCCGCTTCTTATTTACAATGTCACCTGAAAGTGACAATAGATGTTCACATGGCACTGTTGTAACTGGCATTGTGAAGTATTTATATGCCAGATATTAAATAAATTATTTAACCTAATGTTAAAATTATATAATATACAGGTTGAAAAAATCAGTGTTTGTACATCTGGGTATAGTGCTTAGATTATCCACAAATACAAAGTTTGTTTTTAAAGTCATAAGATACATACAGTGCATAATCAGCATTAATCCAAATTTTGGTGAATGAATTTAACAGTACAGTTTAGATATTTAACATCCAAGTATTTGGGTACATTACTCATGAAAAAAGTTACACAGAGAGTTGGTGGTGGAAAGCAAAATATATCAATGAGTGAAGATTGTCACTCAGTAATTGAGAATTTAGGATTGGTTGTTGTCAGGGTTCCCTCCCCACTCTGAACTCTAGGGTACAGATGTGGGGACCAGCATGAAAGACCCACTAAGCTTATTTCTACCAGCTTAGGTTAAAACTTCCCCAAGGCACAAATCTCTATTTGTCCTTGGACTGAGGTATGCTGTCACCACCAAGTGATTTAGACAAGAATCAGGGAAAGAACCACTTGGAGTTCCTATTCCCACAAAATATCCCCCCAAGCCTATCCTTTCCTGGGGAGGCTTGAAAAATAAACAAGGTGAGCACAAACCAGACCCAAGGGTTTGTAGGACACTAAAACTCAATCCGATTCTTAAAAAACAGAACTTTATTATAAAAAAAAAGTAAAAGAAGCACCTCTGTAAAATCAGGTTGAAAGGTAATTTTACAGGACAATCAGATTCAAAACACAGAGGATTTCCCTCTAGGCAAAAATTAAAAGGTACAAAAACCAGGGATAAACCTCCCTCTAGCACAGGGAAAATTCACAAGCTAAAACAAAAGATAAACTAACACATTTCCTTGCTTTACTTACAATTTTTGTAATCTAGATGCTTAGTTCAAGTAGGGCTTTGGGAGATGTATTTTCCCTGTCCTGATTCCTCGCTGACCCGGAGAGAACCAATAAAGAGAACAAAGCAAAAACCTTCCCGCACAGATTTGAAAGTATCTTCTCTCCTTATTGGTCCTTTTGGTCATGTGCCAACCAGGTTACCTGAGCTTCTTAACCCTTTACAGGTAAGGAGGGATTTTATGATACCCTTAGCTGTATGTTTATGACAGTTGTCCATCTAGAAAAAACAGTCCATCAGGAAAGTATTTGAGTTACTTTCCTAACTGCACTTCTCATCGGCACTCCAGCTCATTCCTCCTCGTATTGCCGATGTCTGGTGATGTGTTCTATGTAGACATCCCTCGACCACCTGATGGCATTCGACAACATGAGTTGTTGCATCAGCCGAATGTAGTGTTGACCGATTCCTTATTCTCTCAACACTCGCTCATTACTGGGGTCCCATGCCCCCAGGTTCCAATGATCAGTGAATGTATGGACCTGGTAACCCTTAGCTCTCAGGGTGTAGGCCTGAGAGGCATTTTTCTCCAGCTTTCAAGATCAGACCTCATGGAAGCCAGGGTCCTGTTTTCAAAGGGTACTGTGACGTGCACCATGATGATCTTCTTCTGGTCCTCGTTGGTGATGATAATGTCCGGTCGCAGTTGGCTGTCCATTCCGGGGGTGGCGGAGTTCATGGCAACCTTCCCCACAAGTCGCGGGATGGCTCTGACCAGGCGATCTCGGATGGCATTGTGTCATAGCTGCCAGGCTCTGGAATGAGAGTGGTAGAACACAAAGCAGGAGACATACAATTCTCCCCCTAGGAGTTCAGTCACAAATTTAATTAACACATTTTTTTTTAATGAGCATCATCAGCATGGATGCATGTCCTCTGAAAAGGTGGCTGAAGCAAGAAGGGACATATGAATCTTCAGTGCATCTGGCACTTAAACATCTTGCAACACCAGCTACAACAGTGCCATGTGATTCCTGTTCTCACTTTCAGGTGACATTGTAGAGAAAAAGCAGGCATCATTATCTCCTGCAAATGTAAAGAAAATTGTTTGTCTGAGTGACTGGCTGAACAAGAAGTAGGACTGAGTGGACTTGTAGGCTCTAAAGTTTTACATTGCTTTATTTTTGAGTGCAGTTATTTTTTGTACATAATTCTACATTTGTAAGTTCAACTTTCATGATAAAGAAACAGTACTTATTAATGAGTTGAAAAACCTATTTATTTTGTTTTTACACATGAAATATTTGTAATAAAAAATAAATATAAAGTGAGCACCGTACACTTTGTATTCTGTGTTGTAATTGAAATCTATATATGTGAAAATGTGGGGGAAAAAATCCAAAATATTTATATAAATAGTATTGTATTATTGTTTAACAGTGTGATTAATTGTATGACTAATCACAATTACTTTTTTTAATAGCACGATTAATCACGATTAATTTTTTTAATTGCTTGACAGCCCTAAAATAAAGTGAGACACTATTTAATGTGGGTGAAGGTGTCAATCTGGATCAGATTCAGGTGGAAAAAAAGTTGGAAAGGAAGGCAAAGATTAAGACACTTGCATGGACAATGTTCAGGTTCTGTAAGTATCTGTGTAAGCTTGTCTAAGGGTCTCCATATCCTCTTTCAAACCTTTCCTTTCCCTCTTTTGAATTTTCTAATAAGTGCATTAAAAATGATAATAACGACTAATTAATAATATCAGTCAATGAAGAAACAAAGTGCATTTTGCAGGCAGTGTTATAAAACCCTTGAGAGGGCTTGAATCTATGTCCATAGATATTGCCTGAAATACAACCACTAGGACCATCCTAGCATCCATAAAAATTAAGAAATAAAGAAGTGTCTTCTGTGGATTTTCTCAATGGATCCAGTTGTCTAGCAAAGGACTTTCTGTACATGTTCTTCATTAGTGGGAAAAAAATAGAAAACCAGTGTTTAATGGCTCTCAAAGTCACAATTCCATCTGGGTGATGGTATTTGATGCCACTAGTAGACTAGGTGTGTGATATTCCACTGGAAGAAATAACAGCTAGCTCAGAACCTTTACTGGACGTCTTTCTCTCCATAGCTATGGAAATAAGGTAAAATAGGTTTTGAAAGGCCAGGTTCTGAACTACAAATCTCCTGGTAAAAGATACCTATTGTACTTGTATGAACAAACCATCTGCATTAGCCATCAGAAGGAAAGGTGGATAATGTCATGGCTGGGATCTGATCACAGCAATACATTCCTTCCAGTGTGCACTGTTGATGGAGTTAGGCCTTTATATAAATAAATTATTGCTATATAGTCCTGCCTAGTCAACCCGTCTACGAGAGGGAGAGCTGGGCTGTATTCCAGCTCACGTACCATCAAAAGGATTGTTGGCTAATTTCCAGTTGCCAAATCTTTGCATATAATACAGCTTGGCTAGAGCAGAATTTCTGTCGGTACTGAACAAGCAAGAAAAAACACAGATTGACTTTCTGATGCTGCCATGACTGCGGATGACTGGCAGTTACAAATACCAAGCTACATCCTCAGCTCATGCAAATCACACAGGTCCACTAAAGTGAGTAGAGCTTCACCCATTTATGCCAGCTGAAGATCTGGGCTATCATTTTATTCCGTGATCTGGAATAAGGGACTATGAACATGGGGAAAACACTAAGCCACTTTTGGAAAGTCACTTTTCAGAGTAGAAACATCCTTTAAGCAGGTGAGACCATAAAGGAGACAATTTAACCATGGGAGCTATGACAGTAACCTCCAATAGCCAGACAGGCCATATATTCTGACAAGAAGAAGAAGTGATGTGCAATCTAAGGTCTATAGAAAGGAAAAGGAATACAAAGCTATTTGTTTACTTCCTTTTCTGTGACTAATTTGGTACCAAAAAAAGCCACCTGGCAAGCTAGCTGAATATTGGACATAAACATTAATGACCATGCTTTTGCACTTACATTGTGATTTTCAGCTAAGAATCTTAAAGTGTCTACATTAATTAAGCCTCACAACTCTTCTGTGAGGTACATAAGAAAGATAATATTTCCTGACCTCACCATGGTGTCATGACGGTGAGGCATTCAGATACTATGGTAATGTGTAGGTAGATAGGTTGATTCACATCTCTTTCAGTCCTTCCTCTGAAACATTAAGGATGGCCATAGCTGGAGATGGGACCTTGGATGGGGTGGGCCAGGCTCTGAGGAGGAACTGAGCATTCTCTCTCTCACTTGTTTGGCTGGCTGGTTCTTGCTCTCATGCTCAGGGTCTAACTGATGGTCCAATGTGGGGTCAGGAAGGAATGTTCACCCATGTCAGATTGGCAGTGACCTTGGGGCTTGTTCCCCTTCCTCTGTAGCATGTGGGTGCAGGTCACTTGCCAGGATTATCTGTGTATGTCTCACTTACTCATTTCCCTGCCATTACAGGGGTCTTGAGCACTGGTGCACATTGGTCCCTCCTGTTCTCTTCCTGTGGCATATACTAGTGTAGTCTTCTGTGGGACTCATGTATATTGGTCTCGTTTCCATTGTTGGGTGTAGTGTGTGGACACTGAGTGTTGTGGGTGGCCTGTGATATACAGATGATCAGACTAGATGATCCAGTGGCCCCTTCAGGCCTTGAACTCTGTGACTCTGACACCCTTTTATAGTCATTGGAGAAAGATACATAGAGAAAGAGGACAGGACAGTGTAATTTGGCTGGAATGGTGAAGTACTTTTCAGTATCTAACAGGGATGCTCTCTAGTTTGGCAAGCTAATGCTTTAGAAGAAGACCCTATTTGCTTTACTATACATCTGAGAGCCATGTATTTCCATAATACTAACCAGAAGTTTGGACAGGAGAGTAAGGCCTAGTAGTGCAGGCAACTAATCATGAACACCCACAGTCATGGCTTATTAAAATTCCCCTGGACCTGCAGGAATCTTCTTTATAGGAGCTCAGTGTTAAAACAGTAGAATTCATCCAGAAAGAAGGGAAGAACTTTAAAGGGCAAGGGATGAATGTCTGCTTCCATGTAAAATCAGTGGCAGTTTTACTGTTGACTTCAGTGGAGCCAAGATTTCACCACAGGACTGTGATCTCAATGGAAATTCAGGTCTGAATCCTGGCTGGGTCAACTCAGCCTTTTATCCTTACTAATAAGATTGACCAATTGCACTCCAAGCAGTTTACTCTATATGATTCTTTAGAATGAAGCAGTGTAAACCTGCTGGCCTGTCTGCTCTGGGAGTATATTAAAGATCCTGTAGCATTTTTAATTAAGTATTTTCTCCAGCACTGTCCTTAGCCGAACTTTCCCTTTCGCCCACTGTTTAAGTTGTTTTGTGTTGCCTAATACTCCGCCCCCAGAAGTGGCTGCATATTTCCTTCATTTATATCTACTGAGATGAAAGGTGCTTCTCAAATAGAATGAATACACAATAAATGTGTGTGTCTATATATATTATTTTATTACTATATAACCAGAGTAGTTTTAAGGGTATGATTCTCCTCCTTGGTAGGAACAATAATATATTATATATCGGAAGATAGTTTAATAGGGGAAAAATTCTGTTTGATGACAAGAACAATAGATTTTGTAGAAAACTATATGAAAGGAAAGAGGCATTGCATGCTTTGGGACACCTGTGGTTAATTATTATAGCTGAATACATTAAAATCAGTTTCCAAGCTCATATATCTTCATAGACTGTTTGGCGATATTAAGCGACAAAGGCTTAATAATCAAAAGTACTGAGTTAGCAAATGTTTTCTAATTTTAATAACTTCTTGCTGTAATTACCAAGACTTGGAGTGAAATGATTTAATTAGAAAGTAATCAAGAAGTGTCTACTGTTAATTGAAGGAATTATAAAAGATCTACATTTTTAATATATTTTTTGGATAATAAAATTAAATTTTACCATAATTATTTTTTAAACCATGCTGATAAGAAAATTTTGATACTGAAATGAGATATTCTGTGCAATAATTCTTTAGGCGGCACTTGTCAATGAGCAGGTACAGCCCAAATATGACTACTTTGCACGTATCTATTGTCTTTCAACTAACATCTCAGAATGCTTTATGAACTTCCACTCATTTTCCCAACAGTACTGTGAGGATTGCAATCATTATTATACCCATTTTGTCGATGAACAAACTGAGGTTAACTATATAGTGGTACATCATAGACAGATGAGGATAAGGGCCGGTCTAAAATTTTTCTTCAAAACTATTTGTCGTTAGAAAATTGGGGTTTTGATAAAACAACTTTTTTTTTGATAAAAGTGTCTGCTTTCCACAGAAATTTCCAACTTCTTGTCAAAAAAAAAATAAACAAACAAAAAATCCTGAAAAGTTTTTGTTTTTCAGATGAAAACAAACTAATATTAACTTGGAAATGACTCTGTGGTACCTAATGGGAGTTATAGTTCAGGTTCTTCATGACCCCATTCTTTTCTATAGGCTGAGTTTCCCTGCTGGACTACATCTCCCGTGATGCACTGTGGTCAGGGATCCTCATGATGTGCCATGGGGCCCAGCAAGAGGGGAAGCCAGGGTTCATGATGGGACATGTAGTCCAACTGGAAAAATTTCTTATTATTTTTTCCTATTTTTTGACCAGCTCTATTAAACATTCTAAGATCCCCATCATGCAGTTTACAACACATGGGTGGACTGCTACTTTCACTCACTAAACTTCATCTGGCTGTGCACAAGCAGTTACAGTATTAAGGCATTAGTATGTAAGTTTTTTGCAACAAAAAACTGGTGCCTTTATTTTTATTTCTACAGTGAGTGACACCTTGGTGTCCCAGCACTTGGGCACCCTGCAACATAAATCAAACAATAAAGCTGACTGAAATACTCTGACATTTTTTTCATAAAAAAGAGTGATTTTTTTTTTGTGGGGGAAAGAAATCGTAACAAATGGACCGGTTTTTCAAGCAGGTGATTGAAAAAATTCAAATTTAGAAATTTTCCAATGGAAAGAGGATATATTTTTTCTTCAGAAAAATGTTCCAATTCTTGGACCATCTATATATAATAAGAACAATATGATTCCTTTGGATAGTGCCTTTAATCTAGAAGGGTTCCTAAGACTGTGAGCCAGTGATGACATACGGCCCTCAGGATACCAGCCGCCTCAGGGGCAGCGGGTGACAGCTATACAGCTGAAGAAAGTCTAACTGATCTGATCGGCAGGACTGGCTCTAGGCACCCGCAAAGCAAGCACCTGTTTGGGGCAGCACAATTCCAGGGGCGGCATTCCGGCCGCCTTTTTTTTTTTTTTTTTTTCTTTCCTTGCACAGTTGCGCTCTCGGAGCTTGGGGGCTGCAAATTTTTTGCTTCGGGAGGCAAAAAACCTAGAGCTGGCCCTGCTGATTGGCTAGTGTATGAGACATTGAATGTATGATGGTCAAAGTGTTTGGTTTCTGTAGCCAGGTGAAAACCTGCACCTGCTGGTCCATACCTAATTTGTGCATGTTTTTAGTACGGTTGTACATATCAATCAGGCGTTTGTGCGTGCCACTTAGGGATAGTGATGGGGTGTAGAAATCACAGTCACTAAGGGGTTAAGTTAGGACAGAGTAGCTATGTCCCCAGCTGTGGCTAATTGGTTGTTCAGCAACAGTTGGGCTAAGAGCCTACATCCCAGGCGGAAAGGGGTGGCTGTCCCAGAGGCCCAGGGCTACCCGGTGTCAGGCCGAAATTGGTAGGAAACTGCAGAAGGAGCAGGACCCGAAATTCCCTGAGGACTGGATGGAGACTGCTGGAGAAAACACTGCCAGCCTAAGTGTGTTCCCCTTCTCCTATTCTCTACCAGTGAAAGAAAAACAGGATCTCCTCGGGCCTTGTTACCACGGTCAGGATGCATACGGCATAGGGATTTGAGGACAGCAGAAGCTGAGCTTAAAGGCTAACAGGCCAAGCTCCTAAAGGGCCAGTTTATTTTCCATGGAGCCCAAGGACAGATGAGAGAGCTTTCCTCCCTCATAGGTACTAGCTGGCCATTGATGTGTGTGAGTACCTGATTTGCATGTACATTTTGTTTATTGCAGTCTGATTTGCTAATGTGCACACAATTTCCTCCTGAGGTGCCCAGCCTTTTGAAAATCAAGTCCTCTTTCCCTCGAAATGCCCTGTTCACCTTAACTGAAAATGCCTCACGCACACAGGAACATTTTTTTCAACGTGTACCAGCAATGGTGACCTTGGCACAGGGCATGTCTTCAAGATTAATGATTGGCTGGTGTTAATGTCCCTCAGCTGTCCATTGGGCCATCATCTCTTCCCACTTCTTCATGAATCCCTAGGAACTACCTTGAGCCCTGATCATTGATGCTTAAACAAACACTTCCAGTAAACTTAGAAGGTTTCTTTTCATTTATCTCTCATCTAAATCCATTCTTTAGAGTCACGCTGTCCAGAGAAGAGACACAAGCCACTGTCTTGGTCATAGAAAAAATGTGTATTGCTCTGTGGACCTATTATGTCTGAAGAAGACAAAGGCTGATAAAATGTTACCTCTCAGAGTTTGCTTGAGACTTATCTGGTTAACTTTCTTTAGAGGAAGAAGAGGCTTGATTTGCAAAGAGTCATTAAATTCTTTAGGGGCTCCTAGGTCTTCTAAGAAAACAGAGTATGGGGAGCATTTAAATAATAGATTCCAACCAGACATGACTTTACAGGTTACACACAGTGCCCTTATATTCTTAAATCCAGGGGTCTGTGCAGGAAAAAAATTCCCATTGTTAACAGTTTGTGGGCTTTTAACAGTACCATTAGTCAATATATCAGAATGCGGCATATCATATTGACTAGAGCTGATGTTTATAGTGGAAAGTTATTGACTTATGTGATTAAAAAGTGGCTATAATTCAGCTTGAGGCATTATTGCCCACTGGAGGATACTATTTCCTCTACAGGGATAATAATGTGCCCTGTAAACTAAAAACTCCAGTCTCTCTCTATATTTCACCACGCACTTTAATAAAGATCTTTTTGCCTTCAATGTGCGATAGCTTCACCATGCTGTCGGAATCTTAACTTTGTATTTTTCCAGGGACTCTGTGACAGGAACTGAAGAAACCTAATGGCTCATTAAAGCCTTGTAATCTTTAATAAGAGATATTATACAGTATAACAGGTGATCTTGCGCCTAGGGAACGAGAGTGGGCATTAAGAGATGTGGGTTCAATCCCCACTTCTGCCGCTGGCCAGTTTGCGCAAGTCACTTTTTATTTCTTTTCCTCTCCCACTTTCTCTGTCTTGTCTATTTAGCTTGTAAGCGCTTTGGGGCAGAGCCTGTCTCTTTCTATGTGTTTGTACAGTGAATAGTCTGAACAGGCCCTGATCTCAGTTGTGGCTATAGGTGCTACTATAAAACAAAGAACAAATAATAGTAAATAAAAAATACTGTATATATTGATGCACTGTCCCAGGACTCCAAGGCTGGATCCTATAGTTTTAGTGAAAGGCTGAGGTGATAACTATGAGAGTCATACAGTACAGCTGACAATGGGGCTTGATCACATAAAAACTCAAAATTAGCTTGTCGATACCAGAAATAAGTCAGGAGTAGAATAACACTCTCAGTTTCTAATCGCGGTAATGGCACAGTGGACAATACTCATTATCCCCATGTCTTTCCCTGGTTTGAAAAAAAAAATCAAAGAAGAAAGAGATCAAGAATAAAATAAACCAGCACATCCTGAAATTAGTGACACAAATCAATGCGTGTTTCCTTGTGTCAGCTCACATTACATTATATTCTATTTGTTGAAACCCAAGGTATTCTAACACGACATGACATACAGGTTGTACTGCATACATTACACATTAGGAGACCTGATTTCTTAATGGAAAGCAGCTACTGTAGGCCATTCTTTCAGATCCAGTAGGGACCTAACCATAACCTACTTTTAAACAAGCCACTGTAAAACACTCCCTTATCTATCTGATTTCCAGGGCAAGGAGCAGTTTTTGTCCTGATTTGACAGCATTATCCTAGCAATGGCACTATGGAACAATATGAAGCTGGGACAGGGTAGTCTGCCCCTTACGGATAGTGGTGCCTAGGGGTCAGCCCACCCAACCACATGACATGGCCCTTTAAGAAGTTGATAGATAGATAGATAGATAGATAGATAGATAGATAGATAGATAGATCAGTGGTTCTCACTGGGGTGGTGGGAAGGGGCCAACAGAGGGAGTCGCTGCTAAGCCCTGATAGGTGGTTAACTTACACTACACAGCTCCAAGGAGGAGAGCTGGGGGCTCCTGTTGAAGGAGAGACTGAAAGGTAACCTAGAAGGGACTGGGAACAAGGCCCAGAGAGTGAGCTTTAGGGAACCCCTGGAGGTCAGAAGAATCTTTTGTTTCTTTTGGGATTTTGTTTGGTCTGGCGACCCGGGAAGGGGGCTGAACTCAGAGTGATCCAACTGGAAGGCTGAGTCACATGAACCCTGTGGAGACAGAAAATCTGGGAGGAGGAAACTGAGGCAGGGAATGCCTGTAGTGCCACAGTCATCCAGCAGGGGGTGCTATAAGGCAGTCATGCCATGTGACAGAAATCCTTTCAGTTACAGCTGAATACCCCAATGCTGGGTTCTCCTGCATCTTCCCATTGGGGAAAATCTGCTGAGTGCCTAGTCTATGGAACTGGGCAGATCTTTGGGATGGAGCCATAGCTGTATTCTCCCCCAAACTGGAATTGGAGCATGCTACCCAGTCACTACTACAGCTCGGAAGCTGTAATCCCCTATCTTGCTGCTTGGATCTCTGCAATGTGGGGGGCAATAGTTGGTGGGTCTTCATAGTAGTGATTCATCAAGCAGGATGTCTCCTCTCGCTGGGCTGCCTGTCTCCTCCTCCTCTCCCCAGCCAAACCCCTCTGTGGGACAGCACAGAACTTGTCTCTGTGCCATGCCTGAAGCATGGCCCTCCCAACCAAGCTGCAGACTGGTAGCCATTGGATTGCTTGTGTGGCTTGCTGCCTGGAGGGGAAAAGTTGTAGCTGGCTGACATTGGCCAGTTCTATGGCTGACATGGGCCAGTGTTGCATCATGGTGGGGAGAGCTGCAGACATTAAACATCTGAGCTGTGCAGTAGCATACTAGGGCTAACAGATAAGCGTACAGGATTAGACTGTTCTTAGCCCTGTCATGAATGCACAGGTGCAGTGGTGGTACATGGAACCTTTGTCTTTGAGTGCTCCAAGCAAGGGCAAGAGTCTTTGCACAAAGGGGAACAAATAGCCCCATGGCTCTGCGTAACCTCTTTGCCCAGTCCACAAAGTTGGCTGGCCATAGGGAGGGGAGCAGGCTGTGACATCTTATTAGATGCCTCAGAGAGGAGCTTGCAGGCTGGCACCATGATCCTTGCTTCTCCATACAGTGGTACATCTGCCCACCGCCTTGAAGGCAGGGCTTATCAGCTCAGTCTGGTGGGGGTATGCAGTGTTTTAGGGACTACAGTCACTCAACTGGGCCATTGCTCATGGGAGTGAGCCTTCCAACCTGCCTTGACAGATACGGGCTAGCAGGTCTCACGCCAGGGCTCTAAACATAATTGTGTAGACAGTGCTTTGAAGGTGTGGCTTGGGCTGGAGCTCAGGCTCTGAAATCCATCCCTGACCCTAGGCTTCAGATCCTGAGCCACAACTTCAAAGCACCGTCTACACAGCATGAGCCCCACTAGGTCACGTCTGTCAACCCAGGCTGGGCGACTTGCCTCCACAATGCTGTGTAGCCATCCCCTTAGAGGCCCCAACCAAAGCAGAGCACCCATTGTACTACTATGTGCTGTTCATACATATCAGAAAGGACAGGCCTTGCAATGAAGCACTAAGAATTTATGGGCAAGGCAAACAAAGGGTTGGAGAAAGGGAATCTGACTTCCCATTTTATGAAGAACTGCCGTGATTTACTGAAGGTCACACAGGAATTCTGTGGCAGAGTTTGGAAATTGAACCTAGATCATCCAAGGTCATAAGGCCACACATCCTTCCTCCCTTTAATGTCTCAGAGTAGCAAATCTCAACCACAGAAGATGCCCAAGCAGCTCCTGATTGCTTCAAAGCATCTCACGCAGCTCAGTACTGTATGTTGAAAAACAATGTATACATTGGAGCTTGTTAACATTCTCCAGGTGACCCCTCGTTGCTTCTGAAGTCGCTGCAGTGGCAAAGCCTCCATAATGACAGCTTCCTGGTTTTCCTACTGTCGTGTGTCTGCACCCGACAGTCTCCATTGCTCTTTCTGAG
This sequence comes from Eretmochelys imbricata, assembly GCF_965152235.1. Lineage (NCBI taxonomy): Eukaryota > Metazoa > Chordata > Testudines > Cheloniidae > Eretmochelys > Eretmochelys imbricata. The sequence continues at coordinate 7,474,731 of NC_135576.1, forward strand.
GAAGTAACTAGCATTCAGCTCTGTAGTCTGGGTACTACAAAGGCACTCTCTTGCTCTCGCAAAAATAAATCTTTTCTCTGTGTGCTCCCCCCGACCCATTCCACTCAAACACAGAACATAATAGAATTGCCACTGCCAAAACCCTCACTCCAGTGGAGTGAAAACCATTCATTTGTTGGCTGAATTTTAAGATGTCTGACTCCGAATGCAAGAGAATTCTCCATGGATGTAATGGGACATTTAGCAATTCATTCATTTCTTCACATGCTACTTATTTAGATGCTCAGCGGTTGGCAACTTTGATATGGAGCAGTGGAAATTAGAAAGACATTACGTATCATAAAAACATAAATGAAAGAAAACACAGGCCCTAGTGTATATCAGACTAAATTGACTAGTGTCATAGTCAGGATATTTTGTTTTATAAATTATAATCGTTATCGGAGGTGTTCCCTTGAGTAAACCGCTACCTGTCTGTTTCATATACAACATTTACTCTTCACTCTGAAAAACAGTTGCTAGGTAGGATTTACACACAGAGAAATATGTCAGCTATCTAATGGTATGCGTGTGACTAGAATAAATGTAATGTGTTTGTACAGTGCCTGGCACAATGGGCTTTAATCTTGAGGGGGGAGTCGGAGTGTGTATCAGGGTGGCTTGCCCTTAGGTCGAGAGCTTAGGGCTTAGCCAACCTTGATTGCAAGATGAGCCCCACCTGAGGTAATTCAAATATAAAAGACAGCAGGAAGCAGTGCAGTGGTTGAGAGAAGCTCAGGAATCAGGAGACGCAAACAAGAGAAGGAAGGAAGGAAGGAAGGCAGGCAGGCCGGCCAGCCAGCCAGCCGGCCAGCCAGCTGGCCAGCCACAGGGTTGAGCTCCAGCGTGAAAGAGCTGGGAACGTCTCTGCTTCAGGTGGAACAACTGATGAAGAAAGAGCTCTAGATGAGGCTGAGGAACTGGAGCTAAGTACGACCAGTTGAATTATGATTTTGGACTTTATGTTGAGGACCCATTGAGGATTGTTTGGCTTGTTTTGTGGTTAAGGACTCTAGATTTCACCCAGGTTTGAGATTAAACCAGCCCCAGAAAGGGGCTCTGTGAGCCACAACAGAGACTGTCTGGGATGTTTAAACTGTCTAGAAGAGGAGGCTCTGTAAAGCAACTCCTGGCCCTGATGGGTGCTCAGTAAGTGGCCACACTGCTACAGGGTGCTAGTGTAAGACTGGCAGACCCTGGTTGTTGGCGGGCAGGATCAAACTGGGAACTTCTGGAGCGTAGTGCCTGAGCCTCTACCCCATGAGCTAAAAGCCAACTGGCTGTTAGCTAAGGCTGTAGAGCAGACTCAATCTCTCTCTCTTTAAGTGGTCTTGGTGCCACTAGATGGGACAGAACACCACACAGAAGGTGTGTGGGTTACACTAGAGCAAGACAAATTAAAAAAATAATGATCTTATGCATGTAATGACACTGAAAGTGCCAGCTGGATCACCTTCAGGGACTGAACTCAATACTGCTGGATCTAAAGACTGAGCCTTGATTGCTTGAGCTTAAAGGAGTAGGTCCGTTCACTCAGACCTTACTTGACTCATATGTTTCTGCCACTTGGGGCAGGAGGAGGGCATTACTAAAATAGAAATAATAATAGCCATATTCTGAAATGTGACCTAGATTAAAAAAAATATGGCATTGTGGCCTTTGTCATCTCTCAGTGATTTCCCAATCAACTGTTACCAGATGACAATCAGACAGATGTTTCCCACCCAACAAACTACGTCTCTGTTCTGAGTGTTAAGCTGGGTTCTCTGTATCTCCCCATCATGACTAGAAATAAAAGTTCTGCAGACTAGGCCGATGGTTTCCTGTGCAATCCTGCTGTATTCAGACAATCGCTTCTGTCAGGACTGTGCAAACTCTGCATCTTGAATGAGTTTACACAGTCATACGTGCTGCAACTTGGTAAGCAAGAAGGGAGAAAGCCTAGTTCCTTCTCCAGTTGTCATGTTGGGCTCTGCGGGGCCAGCAGGACTAAGAGATGGGAGACCTGGGCTCTACTACTAGCCTGCTTAGTGACCTTGGGCAAGTCACTTCACCTTCCTGCACCTCTATATTGCCATCTGTAAAATGGGAATAATGATACTGACCTGATCTGCTCTGTAAAGTGCACTGAAATCTACAAGAAAAGCGCTGTGTAAGAGCGAGATATTGGTTATCACTAAAATCAGCACATCTGGTGGGAGCAGAGCTGTTGAGTAAGATGGTACTGTTTTTCAGAGAAGAAGTCTAACCCAAAGATCACCCATTCTGATACTATACCCCACTATACTCACACTAAGTTAAGACTGCTGCAGCAGACTGGCAAATCTGGAAGGTGGTGGTGAAGGCCCTATGTTCCTCAGGGAAGAGAGAACATAACAGAAGAGTGTGGTCACATTTTGGATGTTCCACAATGATCTGATTTAGGGGATGGACTTAGAACCGGTTCATCGCTTGGGCAGAGACCCTTCAGATGTGCTGGTAAGACAAACCCATGAGTGGCTAAGATCACAGAGAGTAAAACCCCTCCAAAGAGAAAATGTGAGTGCTACATTTTTGATTTTGCAAGACGATAGCAATTCTGCCACGAGGAGGGTGGGGCTGGGGAAACTGATCTACCCAGGATGAGTATGGGAGGAGGCTAATTGGTCTTTCACCTTATTTTTGCTGTCATTCCTTCAGAGATTAGGTTAAACCTCAGATATGTTTCATCAGGGAATCAAGGAGATTATACTTTGTCTCTCTATCATCCAGCCGTTTTCTGCAATGTTGACTAGATTTGTATAAGCCTCACAACTCATTATGTGATTCCTTTTAGTCAAAATAGGTGTATAACTCATGGAACCAAAAGCAGCTGCTTGTGTAATAGAATTAATTAGAAGATGGGGCACAAATTACTAGCACCACAGCTGAATCTTTATCAAGTTCCTTGCTTCTCCACCTTTCCATCCCCATGGTCCCTCAATTTCTGTGAGTTTTTCACACCTTCCAATTTAAGGGACAGCATGGTTCATGAGGTTGTTCTCAGTCAGTGAAAGGATTCTGAATATCCGGGTGGGAGGTCAGATAATCCCTGTGTACCATGCTTTACTGTAAACCATGCTTTCCTGGCCTTTTTAGATCTCAACAAATGTAACAGCACTCCCCTCAATAAAAGTACATAGGAATGGAAATAAGACCTAGGTTGCTTCCGCAAAATCCAAATTGGGGGAAGACCAATGCTTTTGTTGTCTCTGTCCCAGCAAGAGTAGCCTTGTGGGCTTATCTGGCTAGGTCTTTATGAGGTTGCCTATCACTGTATTATTTGAGCACTTAACTATACACCCCATCCATCAAGCAATGGCATGGTATAGATAGTGGGAAGAGCAATGGAGTGGCCTGAACTTCCCTTGCCTCCTTCCAGTTTTCAAGCCAATCCATTTTATAAGCATTCTGCCCTGACCCACAGCCCACTGAAATCAAGGCAGTGGGGGGCTTTCCACTCCCCTCAGTGGCCTTTGGATCAGTCATGAGGTGGGATCCACAAGAGGGACTTAGGTGTTGTGATGTTCAGCATCACGGCCTCTAACTTTCAGGCACCTAGGAAAATCACAGGAGCAACCCTCTGAATCACACAGCTGAGTTAGACTGCTTTGACCATGAATGGAGAGAGATAGGAACCTTGGCATATGATCCACCCAAGCTAGAATAACCCTAAAGCAGCCAATTTGAGATGCTGACCGGGGGGGCGAAGGGGGGAGGTTGCCCTAAGCCCCACCCCCTCTCTCGGTGTTCAGCATCTAAGTCTGGGCTACAAGAAGACAACTCTCTGCTAGCAATTCATGAACCAGAGGAAGGTAGGCATTTGGCCACCTAAGTCATATGAGGGGCCCAGTCTGGTAGGTGTGCTCAGAGGCTGCCTAACTCCAGACAGAAGGGGGTGGGGGGACGACTTCTATTATAACCTTTAGCCTGGGGCTCAGGTGGGAGATTGGATCCTGATGCCTACAGGGGGGCCAGCAGTGCATGTATTCAGAGGCATAAACCTAGTCACCTGGGGAACTTCTATTGAAAAAACTTAATTGCCAAGTGAGTGTAGGTGCCTACAGGGGTAAGTGATAGCTGAGTGGGAGTTTTGGGGATAACAGTGGAACCTAAAAACAGACTAAGACCCCTATGCACCTTTGTGAAGCCCACCCCAGGTGACCTTGGACAAGTCAATGAATTTCTCTGTGCCTCAGTTTCCCCACTGGTCAGAAAGGCCCCTTCCCCTCCCTTATTGAGTACTTTGAAATCTTCAGCAGAAGCCAGTTGCAGTTTACAAACACATTGCATTCTTATTTATTTATAAATTCTATTCTAATTCTTATTTATTTATAAAGGGGCATAGTCTGGCATTATACTTTTCTCTAGTGATCACACTCCATGCAGGAACCAGTTAGAGCAACAAGGAACATCTCGATTGCAGCTCCAAAGATACCATATCCTTGGTGGAGTGGTTGAGCCTTGTCTGCATGATTCCCACAGGCTGTCCTATAAAATTAGGCACTAACTTGTCCTCAGCGTCACCTTGAGATCAATGACTGTGGCTTGTATAGTTTTCCAGGCTCCTGCTTGCTAACATGAAGTTTCCATGTTGTTCAATGTTTAAGTGCCTGACTTGCATCGTTAGCATACTGCTGGGTGCAGTACAGTTCAGCCACCTGGGCTTTTGGGATGATCATAGAATCATAGAATATCAGGGTTGGAAGGGACCTCAGGAGGTCATCTAGTCCAGCCCCCTGCTCAAAGCAGGACCAATCCCCAACTAAATCATCCCAGCCAGGGCTTTGTCAAGCCTGACCTTAAAAACGTCTAAGGAAGGAGATTCCACCACCTCCCTAGGTAACGCATTCCAGTGTTCCACCTCCCTCCTAATGAAAAAGTTTTTCCTAATATCCAACCTAAACCTCCCCCACTGCAACTTGAGACCATTACTCCTTTTTCTGTCATCTGCTACCACTGAGAATAGTCTATATCCATCCTCTTTGGAACCCCCTTTCAGGTAATTGAAAGCAGCTATCAAATCCCCCCTCATTCTTCTCTTCCACAGACTAAACAATCCCAGTTCCCTCAGCCTCTCCTCATAAGTCATGTGTTCCAGTCCCCTAATCATTTTTGTTGCCCTCCGCTGGATGTTTTCCAATTTTTCCACATCCTTCTTGTAGTGTGGGGCCCAAAACTGGACACAGTACTCCAGATGAGGCCTCACCGATGTCGAATAGAGGAGAATGATCACGTCCTCGATCTGCTGGCAAGGCCCCTACTTATACATCCCAAAATGCCATTGGCCTTCTTGGCAAGAAGGGCACACTGTTGACTCATATCCAGCTTCTCGTCCACTGTAACCCCTAGGTTCTTTTCTGCAGAGCTGCTGCCTAGCCATTCGGTCCCTAGTCTGTAGCGGTGCATTGGATTCTTCCGTCCTAAGTGCAGGACTCTGCATTTGTCTTTGTTGAACCTCATCAGATTTCTTTTGGCCCAATTCTCTAATTTGTCTAGGTCCCTCTGTATCCTATCCCTACCCTCCAGAGTATCTACCACACCTCCCAGTTTAGTGTCATCTGCAAACTTACTGAGGGTTTAATCCACATCATCCTCCAGATCATTTATGAAGATATTGAACAAAACCAACCCCAGGGACTGACCCTTGGGGCACTCCACTTGATACCGGCTGCCAACTAGACATGGAGCCATTGATCACTACCCATTGAGCCCGACAATCTAGCCAGCTTTCTCTCCACCTTATAGTCCATTCATCCAGCCCATACTTCTTTAACTTGCTGGCAAGAATACTGTGGGAGACTGTGTCAAAAGCTTTGCTAAAGTCAAGGAACAACATGTCCACTGCTTTCCCCTCATTCACAGAGCCAGTTATCTCGTCATAGAAGGCAATTAGATTAGTCAGTCATAACTTGCCCTTGGTGAATCCATGCTGACTGTTCCTGATCACTTTTCTCTCCTCTAAGTGTGTCAGAATTGATTCCTTGAGGACCTGCTCCATGATTTTTCCAGGGACTGAGGTGAGGCTGACTGGCCTGTAGTTCCCAGGATCCTCCTTCTTCCCTTTTTTAAAGATGGGCACTACATGAGCCTTTTTCCAGTCGTTCGAGACTTCCACCAATCACCATGAGTTTTCAAAGATAATGGCCAATGGCTCTGCAATCACATCCGCCAACTCCCTTAGCACTCTCGGATGAAGTGCATCCGGCCCCATGGACTTGTGCTCGTCCAGCTTTTCTAAATAGTCCAGAACCACTTGTTTCTCCACAGAGGGCTGGTCACCTCCTCCCCATGCTGTGCTGCCCAGTGCAGTAGTCTGGGAGCTGACCTTGTTCGTGAAGACAGAGGCAAAAAAAGCATTGAGTACATTAGCTTTTTCCACATTCTCTGTCACTAGGTGGCCTCCCTCATTCAGTAAGGGGCCCACACTTTCCTTGACTTTCTTCTTGTTGCTAACATACCTGAAGAAACCCTTCTTGTTACTCTTAACATCTCTTGCTAGCTGCACCTTCAGGTGTGATTTGGCCTTCCTGATTTCACTCCTGCATCCCCAAGCAATATTTTTATACTCTTCCCTGGTCATTTGGCCAATCTTCCACTTCTTGTAAGCTTCTTTTTTGCGTTTAAGATCAGCAAGGATTTCACTGTTAAGCCAAGCTGGTCGCCTGCCATATTTACTATTTTTTCTACACGTTGGGATGGTTTGTCCCTATAACCTCAATAAGGATTCTTTAAAATACAGCCAGCTCTCCTGGACTCCTTTCCCCCTCATGTTATTCTCCCTGGGGATCCTGCCCATCAGTTCCCTGAGGGAGTCAAACTCTGCTTTTCTGAAGTCCAGGGTCTGTATTCTGCTGCTCTCCTTTCTTCCCTTTGTCAGGATCCTGAACTCCACCATCTCATGGTCACTGCCTCCCAGGTTCCCATCCACGTTTGCTTCCCCTACCAATTCTTCCCGGTTTGTGAGCAGCAGCTGAAGAAGAGCTCTGCTCCTAGTTTGTTCCTCCAGCACTTGCACCAGGAAATTGTCCCCTACGCTTTCCAAAAACTTCCTGGATTGTCTGTGCACCGCTGTATTGCTCTCCCAGCAGATATCAGGGTGATTGAAGTCTCCCATGAGAACCAGGGCTGCGATCTAGTAACTTCTGTGAGTTGCCGGAAGAAAGCCTCATCCACCTCATCCCCCTGGTCCGGTGGTCTATAGCAGACTCCCACCACGGCATCACCCTTGTTGCTCACACTTCTAAACTTAATCCAGAGACACTCAGGTTTTCTGCAGTTTCATACTTGAGCTCTGAGCAGTCATACTGCTCCCTTACATACAATACTCCCCCACCTTTTCTGCCCTGCCTGTCCTTCCTGAACAGTTTATATCCATCCATGACAGTAGTCCAGTCATGTGAGTTATCCCACCAAGTTTCTGTTATTCCAGTCACATCATAATTCCTTGACTATGCCAGGACTTCCAGTTCTCCCTGCTTGATTTCCCAGGCTTCCTGCATTTGTTTATAGGCACTTGAGATAACTCGCTGATCATCCCTCTTTCTCAGTATGAGGCAGGAGCCCTCCCCTCTCGCACGCTCCTGCTCATGCTTCCTCCCGTTATCCCACTTCCCCACTTACCTCAGGGCTTTGGTCTCCTTCCCCCAGTGAACCTAGTTTAAAGCGCTCCTCGCTAGGTTAGCCAGCCTGCTTGTGAAGATGCTCTTCCCTCTCTTCATTAAGTGGAGCCCGTCTCTGCCTAGCACTCCTCCTTCTTGGAACACCATCCCATGGTCAAAGAATCCAAAGCCTTCGCTCTGACACCACCTGCGTAGCCATTCGTTGACTTCCATGATTCCACGGTCTCTATCCGGGCCTTTTCCTTCCACGGGGAGGATGGACGAGAACACCACTTGCACCTCAAACGCCTTTGTCCTTCCCAGAGCCATGTAGTCTGCAGTGATCCACTCCAGCTCATTGTTGGCAGTATCATTGGTGCCCACATGGAGAAACAGGAAGGGGTAGCAATCTGAGGGCTTGATGAGTCTCGGCAGTCTCTCCATCACATCATGAATCCTAGCTCCTGGCAAGCAGCAGACTTCTCAGTTTTCCCGGTCGGAGCAGCAGATAGATGACTCAGTCCCCCTGAGGAGAGAGTCCCCGACCACCACCACCCGCCTCCTTCTCTTGGGAGCGGTGGTCGTGGAACCCCCAACCCTAGGACCGTGCATCTCATGCCTTCCAATTGGCGGAGTCTCCTTCTGCTCCCTTCCCTCAGATTTCAGAGTAAAAGCCGTGTTAGTCTGTATTCGCAAAAAGAAAAGGAGTACTTGTGGCACCTTAGAGACTAACCAATTTATTTGAGCATAAGCTTTCGTGAGCTACAGCTCACTTCATCGGACGCATACTGTGGAGTTGTATGCGTCCGATGAAGTGAGCTGTAGCTCACGAAAGCTTATGCTCAAATAAATTGGTTAGTCTCTAAGGTGCCACAAGTACTCCTTTTCTTTTTGCTTCCCTCAGATGTATCATCTGGTCCACTCTCCGCATTAGTACCTGTGGAGAGAACATGAAAATGATTGCTTACCTATATCTGCGCTGCTGGTACATGGACGCTCCCCTTTCTTCTTCTGGAGGTCACATGCTGCCAAATTTCTTCACCGTTCTCCTGTCCCCGCTGCACAGCCTGCTCTGAATCTTCAGAATGTTGTACCCGTAGAAGCATATCCTGACGTCTGTCCAGGAAATCTTCAGTTTCTCTTATGCAACGCAGGGTCGATACCTGTTGCTCCAGACCTTGAACCTTCTCTTCCAATATGGAGACCAGCTTGCACTTTGTACAGACAAAGTCGCTTCTGTCCTGTGGAAGAAAGACAAACATGGCACATCCAGTGCAGGTCACAACAGCTGCACACTTCCCATCCATATTACCGTCCTTCTATGATCTTCCTCAGGAATTGTAGTAGCTACTCAGAGAAGCCGGCAGGATGTAAGCCTCAGTGGGCTCTCCCCAGGCAAACTCCCAGGCAAACTCCCTCTGTTAGCCTCTCTGCTGTTCGCTGCTCAGCTGGTTCGCAGCTGACTGGCTTTTTATAACAGTCAGGCCCACTCAAGGCTCACCTGGAACAAAACACTCCCAATTCACAGTTTTCAAACAACCAATCAAGCACTCGGTCAAACGGTCAAACTGTCCCCACAACAGACACTCATACTCACCAACACAGCCTCCTTAATGCCGCCCTTAGCGTACTTCCTCTCAGGCAGATCCCAGGCAAACTCCCTCTGTTAGCCTCTCTGCTGTTCGCTGCTCAGCTGATGCCCCAACACTCATTCCTTCACCTCCCTCCATGGCTCAGATCTCACTGTCAGCTTGAAAGAGCACACAGCATGATGTGTTTTTTCACATTTGCATAGTCTGGTTCAGGCAGCGGTGGTCAAGCTGAACGGTTAAACCCTGTGCCAGTTATGTCCTGGCACAGGGATCTCACCACCTGCCAGACATCGTAGAAGCAATGTTCTCCCAATTGAAGGGAGTTTGTGGCGGGATATGATGGGGGAGTGTAGGGGGGATAATTGTTAAAATAGCTTCATTCATCTTCCAGAGCCAGTGCTTTCCATTGTCAAAGTCACAGGGTATCAGGTCAGCCAGTGGAGGAGGGTATTTCCCCCCCCCCCCCGCCCCAAGCTACAGGACATTGAGTTCTATAATGTACTCAGTGCTTATGAAATAGTTAATTGCCTTCTGAAACTACTTGGCGGTTGGAGTAGGAGGAATGGCTTTATGAGGAGAACCAGAGTCCAAAACCTTGTGGAGATTGCAGTGTTGGGACCCCCCCTTGCTAAAAAACAAATAGCTGCCCCTGGTTTTTTGGCAGGAGGGGGCAGTCTGTGTTTTTGGCGGCATCCGACACATTTTGTGAAAGTAGCTCTCTCAGTGGGCGGTGTACTGGGCAATAACAAGCCGTTCACCTCTCGAGCAGGATACAAATTCTGTCTCGGGTCACAACTGAAAACTCATTTGCTGCATCCCCCATTAATGCACCTTGCTCCAAAGAGGATGGAGGTGGGTTGACAGGGCTGTGTGAGGATCCAGAAGTGCCGTAGGATAGCAAGGTGCAGGCTAGCACTGAGGTGCTGTGGGAGAAGACCCAGTGCTGGAATGGCATGTTGTGATGCAGGTTGTAATTAAAGTCTGTGATTATTCGCCCACATAATTTTAAACAGGGGCAGTATATTTGACAGGCTGCCATGAAAAAGAGTTTTTAAATATATGTATATATATATATTTCCAGGATTTCTCACCCCGTCTTATAGTAGCAGAGAACTGTCTTCAATTTAGCAAAGAAGCTATTCAGAGATCAGAGGATTAAATATTTTATCGTATACCCAGCAACCCAAATATCTTTAAAGGAGCCCCTGTGTTAAAAACCCTGAAGAAGCTCTGAAATTTACAAATCCTCAAGAGTAGAAAACAATTAAATGTAAAATGAGTCTTAAGGCACCTTTTTATGTTAAATTAATGCTGACGTCTAATTAATATGGTCATACTATTTGTTAAATTAAAGGTATTTAAATATATACTTTTTCTTAGTGGTTATATGGTATATTCTTAGCTTCAGTGAATGTATGATAGGACCTAATCATGACAATTTTGGCATTTGTGCTTAACTTTAAGCAAATGAGTAGTTCCAGGAGTCTTCTAAATATCCCATTATTTTGTTTCAGAACTTAATTAGGGGCTAGTAATGTGCTTAAAGTTAAACATGCATAAATATTTTCAGGATCCAGAGTTTACAATTTCGGTAATAATTTTATTAAAACCTAACATTTAATAGAACTCATCAAAAATAAAAAAAAACAAAACAGCTGTTTGAAAAAACAAAACTTCACATGGATTTCAAACACTTTGGAAATTTCATTTTGCTTTTTTACACGATCAACAAAGATGTTATTTTAACAATTTGAAAATGGATGTGATTTTAGCAATTTTTATCTTAAAAATCAGAATTGTTTGTATTTGTTTCTGATTTTTCCAAACCCCCACCATGTGACTTAGCTGACTAATAAAATCTGTCAATAGGAAACAAAAAACAACCAAACAAAGGACCAAAGGCAGCAATGAAACCCTCCAAAACAATAAATGAAAATTACCAGTGACATTTCTGTTTCAAAATGGAAAATCAATTTCTTTGTGTGAAAAGTTTCAAAACACGCCATTACAAAAATAAATAAATAAAAATACTTGAACTAGCAGCAGTCCCGACTGAGCACTGTCTATGCTTCCCACATTATCTACATGCTATGTATTCAATGAGGATCAGGGCCTGCAAGAAGATCTGTCTGGACAAACCCCCCTGCAAAATCCCATTCACCTCAATGGGCTTCTGCCCAGGGATCTGCCTGCATGCTTCTCCATGCAGGATAGGGTGACCAGATAGCAAGTATGAACAATCGGGACAGCGGGTGGGAGGTATTAGGTGCCTATATAAGAAAAAGCCCTGAATATCGGGACTGTCCCTATAAAATCAGGACATCTGGTCACCCTAATGCAGGATCCGGTTGTAAGGGAGTCTGCATGCAATACCAGGCCTTTAATAGAGCTGCAACTAATTTATCCAAGCAGTGACTTTTGCCTACCATTTATATTCATTACATCTAACCCACCACAAGAGAGGAAGGATGATCCAGTGGTTAGGGCACTAGGCTAGGACTCAGGAGACCTGCATTCAAGTCCCTGCCCTGCTACAGACCTCCTGTGTGACTTGAGCAGGTACTTGAACCAAGATGTCCTAAGTCTCTCTATGCCTTAGCTTCCCCATGTATAACCTGGGGATAATATCACTTCCCTACTGTCTGAGGATGTTGTGAGGATAAATGCATTATTTGTAGCATCTGGAAGCCCCAGTCATGGACCAGAACCCAATTGTGCCAGGTGCTGTTCAAAAAATGGTCCTTTCCCCAAAGACCTTACAATCTAAATACAAGACAAGAGACAACAGATGGAGGCAGTACAAGGAAACAATGAGGCAGTCTTGGTCAGCATGATAGGCAGGGGTCTCGACACACCAGCAGCCTAACTGTTGTCAGATTTTCTGTAGGTGTCAGGCAAAAGGAGTTTGAAGGAGGGATTTGAAGGATAATGAAGTAGCTTTGCAGATGTTTACAGGAAGCTTCTCTCAAGCCTGAGAAGCAGGGTGGGGGAAATCATAAATAGGTTTGTTGGACAATGTAGCATCCTGGGCTGATCCGAGGCTGGCGACACCATCGCAATAACAGATGATTGATAAGTAATAGTGGTGGGCATAGGCCATGACAGGCCTTGAAGGTGAACACAAGCATTTTCTGTTTGATGTGCTAGAGACTGGGGACCCAGTGAGGTGCAAAGAGAGGTGTGATATGGTTGATATGATGGGCTAGGAAGGCTATCTTTGCAGCAGCATTCTGAATGGATATGAGTGGGGCAAGACTGCATTTGTTAAAGCTGGAGAGAAAGATATTGCAATAATCAATGTGAGATGTTAAGAGCCTGAAGTAGATTGTGTGGCACTCAGGCCTTGTCTTCATTACTGCAGTAATTTGACCTAAATTATGCTACTCCAGCTACATGAATAACATAGCTGGAATCAAGGTAGCTTAGGTCGACTTACTGCAGTGTCTACACTGCACTGTGTCACTGGAAGACGCTCTCCAGTCTACTTACCTTACTCCTCTCATGCCGCTGGAGTACGGGAGTCGACCAGAGAGCTCTCTGCCATCGATTTAGCAGGTCTTCACTAGACCTGCTAAATCAACCCCCGCTGCATTGATTGCAGCAGTGTCGATCCCCGGTAAGTGTAGACATGGCCTCAGATGGCAGCCATATAAGTACCAAAGGTTGACAGACCAGATGAACATTCCTATCCTTTCCCTGTGGCTCTCATAGTCACAAAAAAGTGATCCTTATACCTGGCAAAGGCCCCAATCCTGAAAACACCTAATCATGCATTTAGTCATGAGCATAGGTTCATTAATTTTAGTGCAACAAAGTACATGCTTAAATGTTTGTAGGATCTGCGAAATAGGGGTAACATTTGGTTTCTGTTCAGTTAAGGACACATCTTATCTTACTGATTTATTATGGAGACAAAGTACATGAGGTAATATCTTTCATTGGATCAATTTCTGTTGGTGAAAGACAAGCATACACAGAGCTCTTCTTTCGCCAACAGAAGTTGGTCTAATAAAATAGATATTACCTCATCAACCCTATCACTCTTCTATCCTGCCTCCAACACAGCTACAACAACACTGCAAACAAAAATGGTTTATCATGAACACAACAAACTAAAAAAGGTTCCAGTGACTTAATTCATGTTTAGCCAATGTATGTTGACCTGTGGAAGGTACCCTGGGGAACAACACTATGCATGGAGGGCCTATTAAACCATTTAGTCTGTTTCAAATTGATCTGAAGTTTTGAGATGCCTTTCATTTCAAATAGAAAATGCCAAGTATTTCAATATAAAAAATCCACAAATTTCTAATTTTGAAATTGTGGGGAAAATTACACCTTTCTTTCCTTTTTAAAAACTTCACCTGCACCATTTTTTCCAGCTGTAAAATGGAAGGGGAAAGATTAAAAAAGGAGAGCTGTTTTTTTTTTTTCCCTTCACTTTTCTCACTTTAAAAAAGAATGTTTTTGCCTTTTTTTCCAGTGGGGGAAAAGGATGACAGTCTTTTTTTTTAAGTGGATTTTCCCCTCTAAACCAAAAAGCTCAAATGAACCAAAAATATAAGAATGGCCATAGCCATACTGGGTCAGACCAAAGGTCCATCTAACCCAGTATCCTGTCTTCCAACAGTGGTCAATGCCATGTGCTTCAAAGGGAATGAACAGAACAGGGCAATTATCAAGTCATCCATCCCCTGTCATCCAGTCCCAGAATCTGGGCATCAGAGATTTAGGGACACCCAGAACATAGGGTTACATCCCTGAGCATCTTCGCTAATAGCTATTGATTGACCTATCCTCCACAAACTTATCTATTTCTTTTTTGAATCCACTTATACTTTTAGCCTTCACAACATCCCCTGGCAACGAGTTCCACAGGATGACTGCACATTGGATGAAAAAGCACTTCCTTTTGATTGCTTTACACCTGATGCCTATTCATATAATTGAGTGACCCCTGGTATTTGTGAAGGGGTAAATAACATTTCCCTATTCACTTTATCCAAACCACTCATAATTTTATAGAACCTATCATATCCCCCACTTTGTCATCTTGTTTTCTAAGATGAGCCCAGTCTTTTTAATCTATCCTCATATGGAAGCTGTTCCACACCTTTAATCACTTTTGTTGCCCTTCTGTGTACCTTTTCCATTTCTAGTATCTCTTTTTTGGAATGGGGAGACCAGAACTGCACATAGTATTTAAGGTCTGGACATAGGTGCTGGAACTAGGGGTGCAGTGCCCCCCGCCCCATGACTTGAAGTGGTTTCCATCATACAGGGTTTACAGTTTAGTTCAATGGCTCTCAGCACCCCCACTTTATAAATTGTTCCAGCACCCCTAGGTGTGGGTATACCATGAATCATTATATTTTCTGTCTTATGTTCTATCCCTTTCCTAATGGGTCCTAACATTCTGTTAGCATTTTTTATTGCTGCTGCACATTGAGTGAATGTTTAGAGAATTATCCACAATGATTCCAAGATCTCTTTCTTGAGTGGTAACAGCTAATTTAGATCCAATCATTTTCTATGGGTACGTCTTCACTACCTGCCAATCTGGCGGGTAGTGATCATCAATCGGGGATCAATTTATTGCGTCTTGTCTAGACACGATAAATCAATCCCCAAATTGATGCCTGTATTCCACCTTGGCAGGAGGAGTAAGTGGAGTCGACGGGGGAGACACCGCGGTTGACTCGCCGCCGTGAGGACGGCCAGGTAAGTCGAACAAAGATACTTCGACTTCAGCTACAAGAATATCAACATTGAATTTAAACTGCCATTTTGTTGCCCAGTCACCCAGTTTTGTGAAATCTCTTTGTATCTCTTTGCAGTCTGCTTAGGACTTGACTATCATGAGTAATTTTGTATCACCTGCAAACTTTGTCATATCACTGTTTACCCCTTTTTTCAGATAATTTATGAATAGATTGAGTAGCACTGGTCCCAGTACAAATCCTTGGCGGACCCTGCACTATACCTCTCTACACCGTAAATACTGATTATTTATTCCTAACCTTTGTTTCCTATCTTTTAACCAGTTACTGATCCATGAGGACCTTCCCGCTAACCCCATGACTGCCTACTAGGTGGACTCCTCCTGAAGGTTGAAACAACAGACGGGACTTCTACATAGAGTGCTTCCGCCGATGTGCACAGGCTGAAATTGTGGAAAAGCAGCATCACTTGCCCCATAACTTCAGCCGTGCAGAACACAATGCCATCCACAGGCTCAGAAATAACTCTGACATTATAATCAAAAAGGCTGACAAAGGAGGTGCTGTCGTCATCATGAATAGGTTGGAATATGAACAAGAGGCTGCTAGGCAGCTCTCCAACACCACTTTCTACAAGCCATTACCCTCTGATCCCATTGAGGGTTACCAAAAGAAACTACAGCATTTGCTCAAGAAACTCCCTGAAAAAGCACAAGAACAAATCCGCACAGACGCAACCCTGGAACCCCGACCTGGGGCATTCTATCTGCTACCCAAGATCCATAAACCTGGAAATCCTGGATGCCCCATCATCTCAGGCATTGGCACCCTGACAGCAGGATTGTCTGGCTATGTAGAATCCCTCCTCAGGCCCTACGCTACCAGCAGTCCCAGCTATCTTCGAGACACCACTGACTTCCTGAGGAAACTGCAATCCATTGGTGATCTTCCTGAAAACCCCATCCTGAAAACCCCATCCTGACCACTATGGATGTAGAAGCCCTCTACACCAACATTCCACACAAAGATGGACTACAAGCCATCAGGAACAGTATCCCCTATAATGTCACGGCAAACCTGGTGACTGAACTTTGTGACTTTGTCCTCACCCATAACTGTTTCACATTTGGGGACAATGTATACCGTCAAATCAGCGGCACTGCTATGGGTACCCGCATGGCCCCACAGTATGCCAACATTTTTATGGCTGACTTAGAACAACGTTTCCTCAGCTCTCGTCCCCTAATGCCCCTACTCTACTTGCTCTACATTGATGACATCTTCATCATCTGGACGCATGGAAAAGAAGCCCTTGAGGAATTCCACCATGATTTCAACTATTTCCATCCCACCATCAACCTCAGCCTGGACCAGTCCACACAAGAGATCCACTTCTGGACACTACGGTGCTAATAAGCAATGATCACATAAACACCACCCTATACCAGAAACCTACTGACTGCTATTCCTACCTACATGCCTCCAGCTTTCACCCAGACCACACCACACGATCCATCGTCTACAGCCAAGCTCTACGATACAACTGCATTTGCTCCAACCCCTCAGACAGAGACAAACACCTACAAGATCTCTATCAAGCATTCTTACAACTACAGTACCCACCTGCTGAAGTGAAGAAACAAATTGACAGAGCCAGAAGAGTACCCAGAAGTCACCTACTACAGGACAGGCCCAACAAAGATAATAACAGAACGCCACTAGCCATCACTTTCAGCCCCCAACTAAAACCTCTCCAATGCATTATCAAGGATCTACAACCTATCCTGAAGGATAACCCATCACTCTCACAAATCTTGGGAGACAGGCCAGTTCTTGCCTACAGACAGTCCCCAACCTGAAGCAAATACTCACTAGCAACCACATACCACACAACAGAACCACTAACGCAGGAACCTATCCTTGCAACAAAGCCCGTTGCCAACTGTGTCCACGTATCTATTCAGGGGACACCATCATAGGGCCTAATCACATCAGCCACACTATCAGAGGCTCCTTCACCTTTACATCTACCAATGTGATATATGACATCATGTGCCAGCAATGCCCCTCTGCCATGTACATTGGTCAAACTGGACAGTCTCTACGTAAAAGAATAAATGGACACAAATCAGATGTCAAAAATTATAACATTCATAAACCAGTCGGAGAACACTTCAATCTCTCTGGTCACTCGATTTCAGACCTAAAGGTTGCAATATTAGAACAAAAAGACTTCAAAAACAGACTCCATTAAGAGACTGCTGAATTGGAATTAATTTGCAAACTGGATACAATTAACTTAGGCTTGAATAGAGACTGGGAGTGGTTGTGTCATTACACAAAGTAAAACTATTTCCCCGTGTTTATTTCCCCCACCCCCCACTGCTCCTCGGATGTTCCTGTTAACTGCTGGAAATGGCCCACCTTGATTATCACTGCAAAAGGTTTTCTCCCCCCTGCCCCCCGCTCTCCTGTTGGTAATAGTTCATCTTAAGTGATCACTCTCCTTACAGTGTGCATGATAACACCCATTTTTTCATGTTCTGTGTGTATATAAAGCTCCTCACTGTATTTTCCACTGAATGCATCCGATGAAGTCAGCTGTAGCTTATGAAAGCTTATGCTCAAATAAATTGGTTAGTCTCTAAGGTGCCACTAGTATTCCTTTTCTTTTTACTTTGCTTAAGAGCTTTGGTGAGGGACCTTGTCAGAGGTTTTCTGAAAGTCCAAGTACACTATTTCAACTGGATCACCCTTGTCCAAATGTTTGACCCCTTCAATGAATTCTAATCAGAATATTTCACACACCATATTTCCCTTTTTTCATCCAGCTTGACTATTGACTCTGCTAAAAGCCCACATTACAGATAACATTAAGTCTGAATCTCCCTTAACCTACTGAAAACACATCAGAAGAACAAAAGTGAAGATAGTTTCTGTAGACACTGAGGATCATCTGTGGATATGGTGGGACTTCACTTGACCGTAAGAGCCAGATTGTGAGCCCTTGTTCCCACTGGTGTACAGTCATTCACATAAGTGGTTCCTTAATCAAATGAGTGCCATCTTAAACTCTAGAGAAAGCCATGTTATAGTCAAGTCAACCACTTTGTAGTTTAAAATAGCATTAGGATTTGGTATTTAGATTTATGATGAAAATTAGATAGATGTTAGGTAATGTTAATGTAGACATATAGACATATCCTTGTAGAGAAGGAAATAGCACAGCATGCAGAAATATTATTAATCTGTAAAGAGAAAGACAAAGTATGCTTTCCTGTGTACTGAGTATCTTATGGTGTTCTACACGTCTCATTTCTCTTCTGATATCTGAGATGGCATTCATTCCCAATTCTTTCCTCTTTTTGTTCTTTTATGTAGCAAAAAGTCTTTCTGTACAGAGGGTCAAATTTCCTCAGCTGGTAGAAGCACAAAAGTCCTATTGGTGACCACAGATCAGTGATGTCACCTTAAAAATGGACAGCAAACATTTTCATTGTGTGGACCACACTTTAACACGGACACTGTCTTGTGGACTCCTCCCCTCTGATTGAAGACCACAGGGAGCACCTCCCCTGTAGGTTGTGATCTTGTGTACTACTTGTGGCAACCACAGCAACCTTTTTCAAGTAGTGTGATTTGCCAGTTTGAAATGAAGAGGAAGAGCCAGTCATTTGTGACCAGCCAGATCTCCATGGACTACAGTCGTGGGGTCTATCTGAATTAGATAGATTAGGTAGAAAATATTCCTCTGAGCCTGAGCACTGTTGATCACAATGTGCTATGGTCCTGAGCCTGAAAAGACTTACTTAAGCGTGTTAAAGTGCAGTGCCACTCCAGATAACTGGGAGTGTTCCTGCTGCATGGATTTAAGCAGGTTCATACATGTTTGAAGGATCAGGGCCAAATTTTAAAATATACAGTACAACAAATAGATTTTTTCTGTGGGATATGCAGTATTTCCAGAATGAGTCTGATTTGGAAATACCCAGGGAATAGCCTTTGTGCTGGCATTTTACTAACTTCCATTTCTGGTATTGGTTAGAAAAAAGATATACAAATATTTGCTTGCGTGTTAATCAAAACGTATTTATGTCTCGCCTGAAAACAAAAAAAAGTAGGGTGTGACTAAAGCTTGGGCTGAGAGTTTGACTCAAGTTAAGTTTTCATTGAGACTGGTTTTGTTAGCTATATGTAGTAGATTTTTTTTCAAAATCAGGGTTACTTTCTATGTATGATTCTACCTATGTTAGACCCCTGCACCCCTCCCCCAGCAGCTTCATTTTGTAACCCACAGAAACATTTTATAGGTCTTGTCTAATTAAACATTTTGAGCTGCAAGTCATTATTGTGGTGATTGATGGCAGCTGCTCTATTGCCAATCTTAACACAGTATTTTTCTTATTACTTAATTGTTTTAGTAGCGCTTCAGCCATTAGTTTCTTAGTTCTGAAAACAGGAAACAGGAATGTTCTATTACAGATGCTCGGCTAATTAGCTCAGAGGCTGTCTAATGGGGGCTATTAAAAATGCAAATTAGGAGTGATCAAACAGTGCAAAGTTTTGTCCTGACAGAATATATTAATGTTTCTGCAAAAATAAATACGTAACTAACTAACTAAATAAAGACAGAGAAGAGAATCAGAGATAGGATTTCATCCTTAACTATAATTGGGCATATCACAGAGTTGATATGGATGGTAGCCAGATAACTTATGATATTTAAAACTTGTCAAAGTGCTGGAAAATATACCCTAGAGGAAAAAAATATATTTTCCACTGATTTCAGGGGAGGAGGTAAGATATAGACCTGATGACCTAAAATTCTTTTTAGACTCCAACTTCCATGGTGCTATGAACATATGCTTTCTGGGTGACTTTACAAATAGGTAGGAAGGGGATGAAATAAACTTGATGGATGGAAAATATGGGTGACTGCCATCATGGTTAAATAGTATTAGCATAATTATGTCCCCCAAGAGATGATGCTACTGACACTAAAATATTTGTGGAATCTAATATGCAAATCATCCCTGCAAACATAGCTTTGGGATTTGCATTTGCATGTTATAGATGGTCTTTAAAGCAGAGGCTGTGTGTTAAATATTTTTCGAGCAGTCTTCCTGAGTGGATTTGAAAGGGTTTTCTTTTCCTTTCAGAGAAACTATTATAAACAAGAGGCCAGTAACCAAATTGGAGACCAGACAGACTGCTCAAGGGGAACAGTGAAAACTGAATGCACAAAGGACTCAGATATCCTGGTGTTGGGTATGTTATAAAAATATGGAATGAACTCTTCTCAGTGCTGATGATTAGGCCTTAAACAGAACCTAAGGACGAGATATTTTCAACATCTGGTGGAACATAGATCCCCTTATTTGACCTTTGCTGTTGATTTTAGATAGATGGGTTATTTTCCTCCTACTTTTACTGCATTAATAAAATATCTTCCTATTGATGCCAATGCCACCTATGTATCTATTGGCTGTACAGATAGTAGCTTCAACTCCAGGGCTGGTTTTCCCCTCCTCTTCTGCAGAGTCTGGAAGATAAACCCCAGACTAGGGTTTTAAAACTCAGTGATTCTTTGTTTGTTCCCTTAAATGTCTCCCAATTGCCCGTGCAGTCTTATTGATTTTTTTCCCCCCATTGCTCCTGTGGGACTGACATTTGCATAGATACCTTATGCTGAAACTCTAGGGCCAAATTCTAGCGCCATTAACAAGCTGCCTTGACCTATTTAAAGTCTTTTAATGCCTTGCCTGTCCTTTAAGCAAGCCTGGCTGCAGCCCTCCTCAGAAATGGCTTTCTGTACTGATCAGAACCTAGACTGAGCAGTCACGGAGGAGGTCCAAGAGAACCTGCTTTCTGCGTAGGGTAAGTCATTCATAAGATAGGCCCCAAAAGACAGCAGTAGAAGCTGCAGTTTGTTTATATGCAATTGAGCAGGTAACTAGATTGATGACCTCCTTCCATCACAGAACGTACTCGTGGTGATCTGAGCCACTGTGCCTTCAAGGCTTCAGTTGTGCATGGGTCTCTGAATCAAATTGTCCTCTCTGCCTGCGTTAGCAAAGGACACGGATACCTGCTGCCCCTGGCCCTTCCCTCTAAATCAGTAATAAGCCAAGGCCCCAGAATGTGTTAGCTGGTGCTGTACTTCTGAGGGCACCACTTTTCAGTTAATATGGAAAGCCAGGCGCCTGGTGTAATGACTCCATCTGCTGCCATCAGTTCCTAGACGAAGCCCCCATCTTCAGCGCAGAGCTGAGAATTGGACTCTGGTTCTTCGGCTTCAAAACCACAGGCCTCTCTCTCTGAAGCACAGTAGCAACCAATATGTTCTGGGGCCTTGGCTTATTACTCACTGGGAGGGAGGAACAACCTTTAGTGAACCTCCAGCAGAAAAATGCGTCTTGATTTTCAGTGCCTGTGTAGAAGGACAAACCCTAGTCACTACTTCAGAATCTCAGGCCCTCTCTCGAGTTTTATCCACATTGCACCAAGGACCAGTTTGCCATTGCTGCAAGAGTTCATAATAAAACAGGCTGCTTTTACTGGTCCTCTGTGGTTTATAACTTTAAATGCTAATACCATGCCCAATGGGTAATCGGCAGCCTGGGTTATGTTGCTCTCTTCTGCAGTAGCATTGTTTATGTGGGGTTCTTGCAGGCAATTCACTCTTTGCTTTGCGGCCCAGCTGCAAGAGAGAAGCAGGGTTTTATAAGTCCACCCACAGAGCCAATATATTACACGGGCCACTTTGTGACCATTGAAGATCTGGTGACATATCGATAAGAGAATGTACCATAGAACCTCAGAGTTACAAACATCAGAGTTACGAACTGACCAGTCAACCACACACCTCATTTGGAACCGGAAATGCCCAATGAGGAAATGGCAGAGAGGGGAAAAAAAGTGAATATGGTACAGTACTGTGTTAAACATAAACTACTAAAAAAAGGGAAAGCAGCATTTTGCTTCTGCAAAGTAAAGTTTCAAAGCTGTGTTTAGTCAGTGTTCAGTTGTAAACTTTTGAAAGAACAATCATAACATTTTGTTCAGAGTTACGGACACTTCAGAGTTATGAACAACCTCCATTCGGGCCCAAGGTGTTCAGAACTCTGAGCTTCTACTGTATGTTAACCCTGGCCTATCTGATTTGTTACCCTAGCCTGTACGTTAACCCTATGCCTACCTAAATACATGTCTGTGTGGCTGTTAAACAGCAGCTGGGTTCTGCAGTAGAGGTGGCTGCATTTTAGCACAAAGTGAAGTGATTCTTCTGTATTCCTGCCCTACCTCACAGTGCTGCAATGTCTCCTTAGCTCAAGCCCATTGAGCCCTGGATCATGTTCGGGGAACTGGAGCCACAGAACACATGTTCCCGACAGGGATTACTGTCGTTAGGATGCCAGTGGAACAGAGAAGGCAGGGAATTAGGCTGGAAGCAACTCAGCCACATGGGCAGAGCAGTATACAGCGTCTAATAAACTTAGCCTGCATTCAGCATCACTGTTTGCAAATGAAACAGGTCCTTCAGATGAAAGATGCTATGAAAGATTTTATTTTTAAGTTACTGTAAAACAAAACAGAGGCCAAACTCCTCCTCGAGGCTGGGGATCTGATGGCCCAGGTCATGGCATGACACTGGGTTCAATTGCCAGCTCTAGCGCAGACTTTTTTGTCACCTTAGAGCAGTGGTTCTCAAAGCTGGTCCGCTGCTTGTTCAGGGAAAGCCCCTGGAGGGCCGGACCGGTTTGTTTACCTGCCGCGTCCGCAGGTTCGGCCGATTGCGGCTCCCACTGGCCACGGTTTGCCGCTCCAGGCCAATGGGGGCTGTGGGAAGCGGCACAGGCCAAGGGACGTGCTGGCCGCCCTTCCCGCAGCCCCCATTGGCCTGGAGCAGCGAAACGCGGCCAGTGGGAGCCACAATCGGCCAAACCTGTGGACGTGGCAGGTAAACAAACTGGTCCGGCCCTCCAGGGGCTTTCCCTGAACAAGCGGCGGACCGGCTTTGAGAACCACTGCCTCAGAGTCATTTAGTGGTTTACTCTGCCTCAATTTCCCATCTGCAAAAGGGGAATAATAATAATTATTTCTTTCCCATCCCAGCATTTGCCTGTTTTGTCTAGTTTGAATGTAGTCCCTGCTCCAAAGAGCTTATCTCTTAATGTCGGTTTGTACAGCCCATAGGACAACGGAGTCTTGATCTCCGCTGAGACATTTAGGTGCTACAGTAATACAGACAGGAACAAGAACCAAAACAAACTGTAGACCAAGTGGGCAATTAGAGGTGTTAGCATGTGCTCCCCACTTGACCCCCTTCCACTTCTATTCCTCCCGCCCAAATAAGTGAAACCAGTCCACTGTACCAAAGCTGCCAGTTCTGAGCGGTATGGACACTAGGTGAAAAATCACAAGAGACAATCATAGGGTAGATACCACCTGCCTAGACTGCTCCAGGGGCATGAATGATTCTGACAATTTTTGACTTCTGATTCCTTGAGCAATCATCTTTCCAAACTGCTGCCAGTGTGAAAAGGACTACCTCTGATCTGATATCTAGAGGCGCAAAGAGTGATTTTTGTCTTTGAAACCTAATAGTGGGTTATTGGTAATTACAGTAAAAAAAAAAAAGTGAGAAATAGAGGGTGGGTTGCTTATTTCTCTCCCCCTCTCTTGTTCCAGTAGGGTGCTTGGGGTTCCCTGTCCAGGGAAAAGCCACCCTCGGCTTTACTGCGATTATTATTTAAAAGGAAAAGACGAAGGGCCTGTGAGATGCTACTATTATTTCTTATAAAAAATTTAGACTAAGTGACATCCTTTCTCTTTAAACCACTGTGGCAGGCAGCTCCGATTAATGTCTAAGGAAACAGGCCCCATTTTACACAGCAGTGCAGCACTCCAAGACCGGATGAGGAAGCCTCCCTGTTGTTGGGTGGGGAGGGATGTAGAATGTGAGGGGGGGAGCAGGAAAAGGGGGTGGAAGAGGAGAAAGGGAGAAGAGAAGGAGGGTGCGCAGGGGCTGACAAAGCTATGGGGGACTTGGGTAGGGACCGGGTGGGTGGGGCAGGGAGTTAGAAGGGCACAGTGGCACGCTGCTGGTTTGGGACCTGATCTGAAACCCACTGAATTCAATGGAAAGAACTGACATCACCTGGGTTTTGGATCAGGTCCTTATAACCTAGAGAAGCAAAGGAAGATCAGGTGAAAGGGGGCAGAAAGGCAAAGGAGGGGGCAGGGAAAGGGGGAAGAGGAAAGTAGGGAATTAGGAGGAGGGGAGAGGTGTATTGGGTAAGGGAAGCAGGGAGCAGACGATGCCAGCTTGGATGCCTCTTCTCTGCCCTGTTTCCAAAGGCGAGATGTGGTGGTTATTGCTGAGCCACCTGGTATTGTTTTGAACTATCTGAGAAACCAATGGCATTCAGAGCAAATTAGATTTAATTTACTGTACAAATTGCTGAACTATCAGACCCAGTAAATGTGTTTATTAAAATACAGAAGCATAGGCACGGGTCACATCTTTGTAGCACTGGATAATCAGACAGAGACTAAACCCACTAATATGGATAAATCGTGTTTGATTTTTCATGCCAGAGAGGTAACCAATAAGGGCTCTTTAGCCCTGGTTCTCTGTGATCCTGAGGTGTCTGAGTCCCTCCGGGGGATGCACACCTATTCTGGCTTTATTGATTCATTTCAATATCTCAGTGCAGCTCCAATGGTTTGCTCCTGACCTAAACTCAATTTTGTATCATGATTGCAACAGAGTTAAATTTCTCTCCATTTGTAACACTTCATTTTTCCCATCCAGACAGAAGCAATTAAAGCAGATTTGGGTAGATTGGAAAAAGGGTGGGTTAGTGCTCAAGGATATTATTCCTTTCAGTGGTGAGGAGTGGAAAGGATACCTCTGATGCTTTCAATTTCCTCAAAAAAGAAAGGGGGGGGGGCATTTGTTCTAACCCCCTCCCCCACACAAAAAAAAGAAAAGTTAGTTTTTGGTGAATAGAACGTTAATTTAACAGACTAATAAGAATTGCTTAGCTTGGGTGATGTATTTCAGCTCTGGGAAGTTCTTCACTTGTCAGCCAATAAATGTAAATTAATGGAATTTTTATTTTATTTTTTAAAAAATTTTTAAGATGCCTGTCTTGTGAGAGATTTTTTAGGAAATAAGAAAAATTTGGTTCTTGAATCCAGCCTCTCAGCCTCAGTAACTAAGCCGATTATCTCCTCCATGACCCTGCTCTGTTGAAGTTGTTCTCTTTTGTACTGTACACCTATCACAGGGTAAGGACCTAGTCTAGCAATACGGTCTGTCCATTTTGATACTGCCTCCCAACTATGTAATAGCTGAATGTCTTCCAGGTGAAATCAGTAACAATAGGCGGGCAGGTGATGACAACCTTCTTGTGGTCTGTGCTGTTATGTGCCAAAACACAACAAGTGTCATCCAATTGGCATTTGAATGTTGCCTATAAACAGCCATGGAAATGATTACCCGGCAAAAAGTGACTCCTGTCTGACTCACTCAAAGAGAATCATAGGCCCAGCTCAATGACTTGCCAATTGAATGTTGAAGGTATGTTTCAGTCTATCTATCTTGTATTATGCAAGCCAATATGAAGAAGCCAGATTAAAGATGACACTCAAGAATCCCAGTGTTGCATTGCAAGCTACCTGGCTACAATCTTGTAGCCTTCCCCCATCACCTGAAACATGACCTTGTGCATAAATTAAGCAAGGTATTAAGGATTAGGATATGATAGACACCAGGACCACTCGGGAACCCTCACCACCTCATTAAGAAGCAGCAAGAAAACAGAAGAATAAATGACTGAATATAGATTGATCATCCCTCCCCATTACCCACAGCCTATCACCCGGATCCATACACTGGTGATTTTAATAGCCCCATATTTTGTGGTGGTTATCATAACAATGAGACAGTTCTGCAGGCAAGGCACTTGTGGAATGATCATCAAACCAGGACTCGCACATTCTTTCTGCCACAAAAGAGGCTCATTTCATTCTGCTTCTTTGCACAGTTTGGAATTCCTCAGAATGCCACCAGAAGTATTCCTGGCAGCTTTCCACACAGCCAGCATTAATCCATGATCATCCATATTGGGGTTGAACTCCCAGTAATCATGTCATAACCCAACCCCTGATGGAAAGACAAACTAGCCAGGATTCCTTCCAATAATTGTGGCCACCATCTTTGTGATTCCACAGAAACCTGGAACATAAGAACATAAGAATAGCCATACTGGGTCAGACCAAAGGTCCATCCAGCCCAGTATCCTGTCTA
This sequence comes from Eretmochelys imbricata, assembly GCF_965152235.1. Lineage (NCBI taxonomy): Eukaryota > Metazoa > Chordata > Testudines > Cheloniidae > Eretmochelys > Eretmochelys imbricata. The sequence goes on from NC_135576.1 coordinate 7,501,018, forward strand.
CCGACAGTGACCAATGCCAGGTGCCCCAGAGGGGGTGAACCTAACAGGTAATGATCAAGTGATCTCTCTCCTGCCTCCATCTCCACCCTCTGACAAACAGAGGCTAGGGACACCATTCCTTACCCATCCTGGCTAATAGCCATTAATGGACTTAGCCTCCATGAATTTATGCAGTTCTCTTTTAAACCCTGTTATAGTCCTAGCCTTCACAACCTCCTCAGGCAAGGAGTTCCACAGGTTGACTGTGCGGTGGGTGAAGAAGAACCTCCTTGTATTTGTTTTAAACCTGCTGCCCATTAATTTCATTTGATGGCCCCTAGTTCTTATATTATGGGAACAGGTAAATAACTTTTCATTATTCACTTTCTCCACACCACTCATGATTTTATATACCTCTATCATATCCCTCCTTGGTCTCCTTTTTTCCAAGCTGAAAAGTCCTAGCCTCTTTAATCTTTCCTCATATGGGACCCGTTCCAAACCCCTAATCATTTTAGTTGCCCTTTTCTGAATCTTTTCTAATGCCAGTATATCTTTTTTGAGATGAGGGGACCATATCTGTATGCAGTATTCAAAATGTGGGCATACCATGGATTTATATAAGGGCAATAAGATATTCTCTGTCTTATTCTCTATCCCTTTTTTAATGATTCCTAACATCCTGTTTGCTTTTTTGACTGCCTCTACACACTGCATGGACGTCTTCAGAGAACTATCCACGATGACTCCAAGATTTTTCTCCTGATTAGTTGTAGCTAAATTAGCCCCCATCATATTGTATGTATAATTGAGGTTATTTTTTCCAATGTGCATTACTTTACATTTTTCCGCATTAAATTCCATTTGTCATTTTGTTGCCCAACCACTTAGTTTTATGAGATCTTTTTGAAGTTGTTCACAGTCTGGTTTGGTCTTAACTATCTTGAGCAGTTTAGTATCATCTGCAAACTTTGCCACCTCGCTATTTATCCCTTTCTCCAGATCATTGATGAATAGGTTGAATAGGATTGGTCCTACGACTGACCCTTGGAGAACACCACTAGTTACCCTGCTCCATTCTGAAAAATTACCATTTATTCCTACCCTTTGTTCCCTGTCTTTTAACCAATTCTCAATCCATGAAAGGATTTTCCCTCTTATCCCATGACAACTTAATTTACGTAAGAGCCTTTGGTGAGGGACCTTGTCAAAGGCTTTCTGGAAATGGTGATAATTTCCCTCAGGTCATCTGAATAGCCCCAAGAGGAAAAAAAAAACCCTGCCATTGCTATTGAAGAGCATACACCTTATGCTGGAAACCAGAAACAGAAAAGCTAGTAAAGGAGTGTCTGGTGACCTGAACACTGCATCATCCCGAATACAGTCACTGAATTTAGCATGCTGGTAAAAATGGATCGAGACCATTGAAACTCTGGACTTTATTCACTCCAGCCACAAAGCTTGGCTATCACTGTGCAAACCCAGTGAAACATTCAAACTCTGAAGTCTCAGCTGATGTGATCACAAGAACATTGCTAATAAACTCAAAAAGCACCAAGGGACAAGTCTACTATGTAAAAAAGGCACAGAGAGCATCAATGCTAGCTGCCTGATCCTTCGCATCACTGCTCTTCACTGTTCAGGAGGTAAATATGGCCCTTTCATTCACAAAAGCTGGGACAACCACAGGACTGAAGGTCATCGTTCCAAAATGTCTTAAAAACCTTGGATCCAAGGAACTGCAATGGCTGGCAGTACTGTTCTCCAAGTCTGGAAAGCCAACCATATCATTCTTCTTCACACTGTACAGTACCAAGGAGACTGTGCTGGTAAGGATCCTGCCACCTGTAAAACCGGTGTTACCAGATGAACAAGTGGGTTTTTGATGCATTCCATCAACCAAGAGTAACCCTTCTGCCAGGTGGAGTTGACAGCAGTAATGTCCGGGTTCAAGGTCTAGTTGTTTCTCTTAACAACACAATATAAAACTGTCTTGCGCCCTCTCTCCCTAGTAATCTGGGGAAACTAACACCAACCCTGGGTGCCTCCAAGAGGCAGTACTTCCCTTCTCACAAGCACTGTCTGCATACTACAAAATAAAACTTTAATAAAAGGGAAAATGGGACCCAACATTAATTTAGAAACACACTACAACCATAATTCAAAAGTATGTGAACATAGGCAAACACCCACCCCAGAGTGTATTGGTCAGTGACCTTTGCCTCAATTTCTCACCTTGTGTAAAAGTCACAGAGTTCTCCTTCTTCATCTCTAACTGTCCCACACAAAACCAAATGAAAAGATCCTGAACTTTGACACAAACACATCAAAGCAAATTCATAGTTTAAGGCACAAAGCACTTGTGATTTAGAGCACCCAAACAGGAACCAAAGGACCCTGTTTCTATTCTTACTTCTGCCACTGGCCTGCTATGTGACCTTGGGCATGGTACTTCATCACCCTGCACCTCTGTTTTCCTCCAACCATGTGTTATTCCTATTCAGATTGTAAGCTCTTTGGTGCAGGGTCTGTCTCTACTCTGGGTTTGTACAGCATCTGGCACAGTGGGCACCTAATCTCATTTGGGATATCTAGCTACTACCATCAGACAAATATAAAGAATAATAATGAAGCAGGAGGGGAGCACCCCCAAGGGCATGGAAACTACTTCTAATGAAAGTTAGAAAATGCAGGCAAATGACACATGGGAAGAAAGAGAAAAGGTGTAAGCAAAAGGCGTTTAAAAGTACCTACATGGGGAACAAATATTTAATAATGGACTATTTGGTCTAGCAGAGAAAGTCATAACACAATCCAATGAGTAGAAGTTGAAGCTCAAATAACTCAGACTGGAAATAAACATAAAAATTGTAACAGTGAGGGTAATTAACCGTTGGAACAAGGGTCGTAGTGGATTCCCCATCACCGGCAATGTTTGAATCAAGCCTGGGTGTTTTTCTGAAAAATCTGGTCTAGGAATTATTTTGGGGAAGTTCTATGGCCTGTGTCATTCAGGAGGTCAGACTAGCTGATCACATTTGTCCCTTCTGGCCTTGGAATCTATGAATCTTTCATTCTTTAGCAGGGATATTTGGTTTGAAATATGGGATGATTTGTAGGGAGGAATAAGGTACATCCTTTTCTATAAAATGCCAAGATATTTTCAAAGCAATATTTCTAAGAATAAAAATAGAATAGCAGGGTAGGAGAGGGGTGAGGGGGGAGAGCAGTATTTCCATTCCATTCACTTTGCCAGGTGAAGGCACAATGTTTTGGGCCACTCCTGAAAGCCCACATGCTCAAAGGAAGGATGGTTTGGTGGTTAGGGCACAAGCTAGGACGTAGGAGACCTTCATTCAGTTCCTTGCTCTACCACAAACTTTTTGTATGACCTTCGGCAGTAATTTAACCTTCTCTGTGCCTCAGTTCCTGATCTGTAAAATGAGAATATCACTGCCCCACTTCACAGGAGTATTGTGAGGATAAATATGCTCCAGATTGTGAGGTGCTTAGATGCAACAGTGCGAGGGGCCATCTAAGTTCCTCAGATAGAAAGAACTCCCATCGATTCTTTCTCTGTGTCAGTACCAGGGGAAATATATAATATGATTTCTTTGTGTATGTTCTTAGCAAATATCAGGACTTGATCTGCCCTTTCCTGTTCCTATTTGAAGGGATTTATACATTGTACAAATGGAGCAAGAAAACAGATTAAAAACTTTTTCAAGCCACAGTGAAATTTTCAAGGCAGTGGATTAAGGTTGCTCTGGCAAATGCGGTGGGTGCTTGGACTTGATGCTCCAATAAAATGGCACACGTGTGTATATGCAGCACAGGCACTGATAATAGGGCTAAATGCATGTGGAAAGTGGGCGATTTGTATTTTTATTTTTTTTGCTGATACCTCGATTGTGCTTATTTTTGAAATTTCCCCCCTTAGCAACACTCCCTGGTAATTATGTAACCGGTTGGTGAGTGTATGTAGGACCCCCATCTATCCACAGTCCACAGATAATGTGAGCCGGTCAAAGCCCCTGCTAGATAACCTCAGGTCTTTAGCGCAAACTGCTATAGCTCATGATTTTAGTTGTGGAGGTCCCATGCATGTCATGGCTGCTATCTTGGCCAACGCACCAGGGAACTAAAAGAGCTACAAGCATGAGCTGGTACAGCTTGAGCTAAAGAACCAAAATTCTATACTGGCTGCTGTAAGAGACTCCTGTCCTCTGTGGATTGGGCGCAGAAGGAGTCACTCTTCCCCTCTGGGTTACAATTACTCTCAACACAAACATGTTATGGGCCTAATTTGACACTCAGATATCCACAGCTCCCAGTGACTCTGACGGGAGTCGGTGACTCTATAAAAGTGTCCCTATTAAGTCCTATTCTGTACAATTTAGACTGTAGCGTCTAAGAATTGTTTTCCTCTCACTTGATGTTTCAAGAGCCTAAGAAGCTGTTGCATAACACTGAGTAGAGATGAGGGGCAATGATCAATGTTGCAGAGGTGTCTGGTGCACCCTTTCCTACAATGGAAATGAAACAAGAAACCTCTCTCTCCATATGCTGAGAACAGTGGGTGAACAGTGTATCCGAGCTTGTGAGTAATCTTTGCAGTCTTTTGTGATCTACTCCTTTGAGCAGCTGATGTCCAGGCAAAAAAAAAAAAAAAACATCATTCTTCCATTCCTATGTACATTATTTCAGTAGGAGACACAAAGACCTATGTACTCCATCCCTGGTGTAAATCCATGGGATTACATCAGGGATTAATTTGGCAAAAAGAATATTAAAAAGACATCAAGAGCCATCAGAAAAGTGTGTAAATTTTCGAGTGTTAAGTATCTTATGCAGTTTTTAATAGCTCTGCTGTAGTAGAACCAGGTACTTACTGAAATTCATGCAAGTCCTTCTCATCTAGAGAAGTCAAGGACAACTTTGTGTTGCCAGATGGAGTTTCCAAAGTGAGTTTCTGAGGAAAGATTGAAAGAAAAAAAAAAAGGATGGCTTGGCTAATCTGTGGCTGAGGTGGGGGTGGGATAATGAAAGTACCTACATGTATCTGAATGTTCTCTGAAGAGTAAAAGGTGATATAATGAACTAATGCTCCCAATGAATATGGAGTAATGCTTGTGTCAGGGTTCCCTCCCCACTCTGAACTCTAGGGTACAGATTTGGTGACCTGCATGAAAAAAACCCTAAACTTATTTCTAGCAGTTTGGATTAAAATTTCCCCAAGGCACAAATTCTTTGCTCTTGGACGGTACAGTGCCACCACCAAGTAATTTAACAAAGAATCAGGGAAAGGACCACTTGGAGTTCCTATTCCCCCAAAATATCCCCTAAGCCCTTACACCCCCTTTCCTGGGGAGGCTTGAGAATAATATCCTAACCAATTGGTTACAAAGTGATCACAGACCCAAACCCCTGTCTCTTAGGACAATAGAGAAATCAGTCAGATTCTTAAAAGAAGGATTTTATTTTAAAAAAGGTAAAAATCACCTCTGTAAAATCAGGATGGAAAATAACTTTACAGGATAACAAAAGATTCAAAAACACAGCAGAACTTCCTCTAGGCTTAGTTTCAAAGTTATAAAAAACAGGAATAAACCTCCCTCCAGCAAAGGAAAAAAATCACAAGCAAAACAAAAGATAATCTAACAGACCATGCCTGGCTTTTATTTACAATTTTTGTAATATGAGAGACTTTTAGGATGGTTTATAGGAGAAGGAGTTTTCTGACCTGATGTTTCTCTGCTTCCCAAGAGAACGCACAAAACAAAGCCTTCCCCCTGCCCAAGATTTGAAAGTATCTTCTTTCCCCATTCATCCTTTTGGTCAAGTAACAACCGGGTTATTTGAGCTTTTTAACCCTTTACAGGTAAGGAGGAATTCTAGGCTACCCTTAGCTGTATGGTTATGACAACATGCAACTGAGCATAGGAAAACGGATGCTGAACATCAGGAGAAATGTCAGTGAAGTTTATCACCATGAGGACTATTAGACTGTAAGATGTTTTCCTAAGGGAAGTGGTGGACTGTTGTGCAATGAACATGATAAATGCCCCTGTAATTTAAAATTGGATTGGACAATGGACTGGAAAATATAGTATGTACTATCTCCAACAATATCCACAGTTACAGTAATAAATACTCTGATTTTGGGAGGCTTAGGAGGAAACTTTTCCTGGGGGAAGGTGATTCATAGATTTTATGGCCACAAAGAACCATTATGATCATCTCTTCTAAACTCCTGCATACCACAGGCCATAGAAGTTACTCCATAATTGCCTACTGTAGGATTTCTTACTCTGAAAATTTTGGTGTTGGACACTGTTAGAAATACCACCACCGAGATGGTCAAGTACTCGGAAGAGATCAATTCATGGATGAAGAATGGCTGCTTGCTACTAAAGCTGAGGAAGGTGGAATTGTACTCGTGATCAGAGGAAAGGACTTTGAAGAATTTACAACCCTGGTGGAGTTTCCTTTGGTTGAAGGTTCACACCCACAATTGATCATTTCAGATCATAATTTAGGATTGCTGCTGGATTTTCTTGCTCATGCTAAATTCTTATTTACAGTGTCTGCAACTAATGCATTCTACGATTGCTATTTGGTTAGGAGACACTGTCCCACCCCAGCAGATAATGAACTCACCTCAATTATATATACTTTCCTCACCTCCTGTCTGGACTACGGCAATGAGATATACGGAAGCATGAGGGCCACCAGCCTTTAGGAAACTCTAATACAGAATACTGCAGTGTGGCTCCTCGGCCATGCTGGCTACTCCAAGTACATCAGACTTGTCCTCCACTCTCTATAGGGGCTTGTCATAGAATAGAGAGCCAAGTTCAATGTCATGGTCCTTCTCTTCAAAGCACACAATGGCCTGCACCCAGAATATCTAAACTAGTCAAAAGTTCTGGGATAAAGACTGTGGTTGACAACTCTGCTCAAGAATAATGGAACTTTCTGCTGTAAGGAGAAATCTTACCTGTGTAGGAGCCAGAACTTTCTTGGGGGTTGGTTCAAGGAAGCAGAAGTAACTTCCCTAGGAAATTCACCACCTTCTGCACCACATGCAAGGTGCACTTCTTCCACTTGCCTTCTCTAGTAGAGCCGTGTGTACACAACAACCCTGCCCCCTAAAACCTTACCAAAACAAAACCCACCACACTGTACACACAGTTCTCCCCCTAGGCAGAAGATGAGACAATGAGACACATGCAAGAGATGTTGATGTTGCTTAATGCACTCTGGAAAGTGCTTAGATGCTGCGGTGATGAAAGCAGTGTAAGAACGTATATAGAGTAGAAAATAGGATACTGGGTTAGATGGACCACTGGTCCGATCCAGCATGGCAATTCCTGTTTCTGTGTAATCTGAGGCAAGGATATGGACAAAGATGACAAAATAGGTCTCTTCCACCTCTTTCTATGATGTTATTCAAAGACTTATACTAGTACTATCAAATGAATTATAAGCACTGTTAGGCATAGGTAATATTTCCACAGCGTGACTATGCAGGTGGCATACAATGACAACAATATTATAACTAATGTACTAGCAAAGCCTACAAGACCCAGCCACGTTGCTTTTATTTTCCAGGTGTCTGAACTCAGCCAGCTTCATAAATCATGAGCATTGGACTCAGGAGGCTTACTTGGTAACTCCATCATGTAATGATGCTTGACAAGGTTAATTGTCTTTTTAAGAGACTCACGTTATGGATACGGAAACAATAGACTCCAAATTCATGCCCCTTCTAAGAAGTGAGTGTGGGTAATACAGAGGTAATTGAGGTCACATGTAGATGTGATGGCTGCCAGACCAGGGACTGAACTGTGGATCTCCAGAGCTAAATGTCTGACTGTCTATAGATTGAGCTGAAGAACCAGGCTGTCTAGCTGACACTTGTTATGCTCCATATCATCTGTGGATTAGGCATAGTTGGGGGGACACACAACACACATTCACCAGTGGGTTACATGGACACGGACAATGCTTAGAAGCTGCTGGGGCAAGCTGATGCTTGGATACCTGCCCTGCACTGGCTGAGCTATACATTTTTGACCCTGAACTGTGCAGCAGACATTTGCTGGGATATACAGGCTGGATATGAGTCAACAGTTTGTCCTTGTTGCCAAGAAGGCCAATGGCATATTGGGCTGCATTAGTAGGAGCATTGACAGCAGATCAAGAGTAGCAAATATTCCCCTCTATTTGGCACTGGTGAGGCCATATCTGGAGTATTGCATCCAGTTTTGGTCCCCCCCACCCCACAGAAAAGATGCGGACAAATTGGAGAGAGTCTAGCGGAGGGCAGCGAAAATGATCAGGGGGCTGGGGCACGTGACTTATGAGGAGAGGTTGAGGGAACTGAGCTTATTTAGTTTGCAGAAGAGAAGAGTGAGGGGACATTTGATAGCAGCCTTCAACTACCTGAAGGGGGATTCCATAGAGTATGGAGCTAGGCTGTTCTCAGTGGTGGCAGATGACAGAACAAGGAGTAATGGTCTCAATTTGCAGTGGGGGAGGTCTAGGTTGGATATTAGGAAAAAAAATATTTCACTAAGAGGGTGGTGAAGCACTGGAATGGGTTACCTAGGGAGGTGGTGGAATCTCCATCCTTAGAGGTTTTTAAGGCCTAGTTTGACAAAGCCCTGGCTGGGATGATTTAGTTGATGTTGGTCCTACTTTGAACAGGGGATTGAACTAGATGACCTCTTGAGATCTTTTCCAACCCTAATATTCTATGATTCTATCAGCATGGCTTAACTCATACATGATGCCAACATCCCAGATCCAGATAGCCCATGGAGGCACAGAATCCAAATCACCGTCTATCACAAAGAGCAGGAATGTTCCACTAGTGCCCTGGATACAGTCCTGCAGAGTTAAATACATTTAAATGCGGTCAAACTAAAATATTTAGCCTGTCTCTCTGACATCTCTTCATGGATGTCCAGCTGTCATCTCTAACCAACCACAGCTAAAACAGAGCTCCTAATCTTCCTTCCCACTTCCTCCTTTCTCAGTCACTGTGGGCAACACCTCCATCCTCCCTGTCACTCAGGCCTGTGACCTGGGCATAATCTTTGACTCAGATCTCTCTCTAGCTCCTCATATCCAGATTGTGTTTAACTCATGCTGATTCTTTCTGCATAACATCACTAAAATATGGCCTTTCTAATCCATCTCCACAGGTGAAACCCTCATCCAAATTCTGATCATCTTATGTCTTTGACTGCAACTTCCTTCTCTCAGGCTTTGACTAATGCAGTCTTGCCCCACTCACAACCACGCAGAATGCTGCTGCAAAGATCATATTCCTGGCTTGTCGCTTTCACCACCGCACCATTCTCTTTGAATCTCTGCACCGGCTCCCTCTCCTCTGTTGCATCAAGCATAAACTTCTTGTCCTCAGTTTCAAGAACCTGCATGGCCTACTCCCACCCTATCAATGCTCATTTGCTATGGGCAGTTTGTTTGCCTCTGATTGGATACTGATGCCAGCCTCCATCGTCCGCTGGTTCAGTTTCAAACAAACATCTTTGTGCTTTCCCCTGTGCTGTCCCCTGTGTGTAGGAGGAACTACCTATAAACACCCTCAGTGCTACCTCATTGTCCACCTTCAAATCCCTCCTCAAAACTCTCCTTTGCTGTGAGATCTATAAAACACCTTGACCACAGTGAGGCTGCTGCTGTTCTGATACCACTGCCTGTCATGTTAACCAATATTCTTTCATTGTTTACTTGTGCTCCTAATTTGTATATATCCTGCTGTTATCTCTTGTCTTATACTTAGGGACTGTCTTTTTGTTCTGTGTTTGTACAGCACCTAGCACAATGGTGTCCTGGCCCAGGACTAGGGCCTGTTGGTGCTAAGCTACTACTACTACCACTACTACCTTTCGACCTAGATAAAATCCTCCTGCGTGCTCAATTGGAAAAGCTATTCATCAATCCTCTTCCTAATCATTAGAGCAAAATGTTCTTGGCACAAAATGGCCGCCATGGTCCACCTCACACCGACATGCACTACACTAGCAGGTTAGCATAGCACTGCATTTCGAAGCATAATCTGAAGCACAATGCAGTTGCTGCAAAGACGCTTACTGACTTCGGTATGGCTTGGATCATGACATTAGAGAGTCTGTATTGGCATGCGGCGTCCTTGAGGAAAGACACTATATAGATGTCAGAGATTTTCATGACGTCACCCTCGGTAAAAACAAACAGACAAATCCAGATATTCCGAATGGTCATGTTGGAGACCCCAGGGCATGGCCACTAGTTAAGTTGAGGGGATGGAAGGCCATAAGGTTCGAGGAAGTCTCCCTGCTGAAGGCCTTAACCCCCCCTTAATAGAATTCAGGCCTGGCTGGTTTGAGTAAGTTCTTTTGCTCTTAAAACAATGTTGCAGCCGCAGATAATGCCTTATAGTGTAAGGTTTGCTGACGCCAAGTTAAAGATAATAGGAGAGAGCTACAAGGCCAGACAGAATGTGCTGGTTGTTTAAGTTGCTAGGAATGCTTGTTAGAGGTTGCAGGAAATAAACATTGTTGTAACCCATATAAGGAAGGCAGAGAATCTGTGCAAAGTTTTAATTGGCTGATGTGTAGTGCAGTAGCATTAAGGAATATAAAAGTGTGTGTAATGACCTGCTCTGGTGTGCAGGATTTGAGATTCTATTCTCCCTGTACCTTTTTTGCAGCTGCAAATAAACTTTTCTGCTTCTCTACCCCGTTGTGATTATTGAGTGAAGCACACTGGGTAACGAACCCTTGCTGTTGTTTTGCCTTTCGGCACTGGGTGCCGGCAACAGTCACTTCCAGGTTAATAGTCACAGATATTTGTAAAAATAAAAATTCATTATTGATGTTACGAATAATGCTAGAGAAATGTAATTATTTAAAAAGCCACACCTGTCAATATTTCTGTTGTTCATGTGAACACACACACACACACCAGTTTGGATAATAAAAATAGATTAGCTAGTATCCCTTTTATTTCTAATCAGTTTCACTTCCAGGTTCTTATGCAGGAGCACAATGCTGTGATATCGGGATTATAGACACTGAAGTAGAATTTGTTCATTTGTTTCTTAAACACTGTTTCCAGTTATATTTGGGTTGGGGTTTTTTTGTTTGCTTTGGTCAGAGGGTTTGCTACTTTCATGGAACCATATTGGGTGAAATCTTGGCTCAGTGAAGTTAATAGTGATACTGCCCTTCAATTCAATAGGGCCAGCAGTTCACTCTTTGTTTTTTAATGCTATGTTTGGAGCCAGATTTCACCTGGCAGTGACCCTTTAATTGGTCCAGTAATAGCAAACCAAGTAGGCCTGTTTCTGCATGAGTGTACAGTTGCTCCCCAATTTATGCAATCATTTCGGAAAGCCTTGCGTAACTTGAATTCTTATACCCAATGTTATACCCAAATGTTACGCAAAAAAAAACCCCACAACCTCCTATTTCTAGTTTACGGAACTTTTTCCGTAAGTGCGAATTTGCGTAAGTTGGGACTTGTGTAACCTAGGAAGCGTCTGTACAAAGTTTTGAAGAAAGCACTAGCAATGTTCCCACCCCCATCTTGCGCAATGGTGCCACAAATAGGGACAGTTGTAGCCTTTTGGCTCCAGCATTTTTTGTATGCACAACTCTCAATAACTTCGACAGGAGTTGCATTCACAGCAGCAATAAGGGCCCAGATCCACAAAGATACTTAGACATCCAGATGCCTAGAGTAAGGCAGTAGTGTGAATGCTCAGAGGCAGAAATTTAGGCATCTAGGGAATTTTTACTCTGAAAACATAGGCAGCAGTTGAGTGGGAGTTTTGTGGATTACACTGGAGATTAAAACTGGGATTTTGGATGGCTATCTCCCACTTACACCCCAGAGATATCCACGAACCTGGGAAAGACAGGCTGGCAAATGTCTTTCTTGCCTGTGGAATCTGATCGGGTGGCATGTTCAGAGTCATACAGGTTACAGTATGAAGGGGCCACTAGATCATCTAGTCTGACCTCCTGTCTATGACAGGTGACCAACACCACCCGCACACTAAGGCTGACAACTGAAATTAGACTAAAGTATTACAGCCCAAAGGAGACTAGACTATTAGGTGCCACAGGCTCAGAATAGGAGGAACCGAGATGCAGAGAAATGATGCAGTGAGCTATACCCAGATAATCCTGGCAAGTGACCCGCACCCCCACTGCAAAGGAAAGTGACCCCCACCCCAAGATCACTGACAATCTGACCTAAGGGAAAATTCCTTCCTGACCCCACTTATAATGATCAGTTAGACGCTGAACATGTGGGCAAGAACCAGCCAGCCAAGCACCTTAGAGAGAGAGAGAGAGAGAGAGAGAGAATGCTCCATGCCACTTGAGAGCTCTGTCCCTCCCCATTCAATGTCCCATTTCCCACCATGGCCATCCGTGCTGCTTCAGAGGAAGGAGATTAAAGAAAAAAACCTGCCAGAATACATTGAGGGGTGTGTGTGTGTGTGTGTGTGTGGGCCCCATTCAAAATCTGATCAGAGGAAGAGGTGCCCACCTTATAGCTCAGTGGTTAGCAGGGGCCTCCTACCTCTCTGTAGAATTCTCCAACCACTGAGCTATGGGATATTCTAACCCGAGGCGTTCTCTCACTTTCCCACTGTGAATAAATATTGATAGACTCATTGGGCCAAAGACAGAGTGAGAATGTCCTTGCATCTTGGTGGTCCAGACACCCACCTGTGAAGTAGGAGATCCAGGAGCCCCATGACTCTTTAGTTGTTCATGCAAAGTGGAACCACCTCATCGAAAGAGATCGAGGGAGCCCTCCCCCATCAGAATAGCTGATAGTTCAGTGAATTCGCCTGCAACATGGGAGCTCCCCTCCCCCTGAGGCGGAGGGAGGAATTGAACCTGGAGCTCACACATCCCTGGTGATGCTCCAACCACTGAGCTAAAAGTTGTAGAGTGGGCCCTTCCCTCTCAGGCAGGTGCTTGGAACACAGTAAGGCAGGCAGCTAACTCATTCTTGATGTAGACAGCTCAGGCATCTAAGCCACCTGACTCCCAGAGAGGGATTGCCTGTTGTGGATCGCAAGCAGAGAAATGCGCTTTCCTGTAGGCCAGATTTAGGCACCTAAATCGGTGTGAGGGGTGGGGCTTAGCACACAGCCTCTTGTCAGAATCCCCATTACCTACCTTAGTTCTCAGCTCAGCTCAGCCTGCAGGCTCTTGTGGATCACATTCTGAGGCAGCACTCCCCATTCTTTGTATAGGGAGACTCGGCGTCTAACTTGGCATTGTGGATCGCAGCATTGTTCCACTGATTCCCTAGGCACTTAAGTCCCTTTGTGGATCTGGGCCATGAAGTTCAGTCCCCTAGCACGCAAGATGTGGAGGAATCTAGTAATGAGCCCCTGCAGGGAAGGACAAATGAGGGCGGAGCTAAAGTTTGTCCCCCTCCACAGTATCCTGGGGAGTTAAGCAGTTACAAAAAGAAGCACGCAGGAAACCTTGTTAAAGGTGTGGCAGATGCTGTTCTGTTTGCTTCCCATCCTGCTGTGGATCCAACTCATCAGTGCCCAACTGGGTTGGTACTTGTAACTATAATCCAGCCCATAATGGTTCGGATCTTGGAAACTTTTAATACAAGGCTCACACTTTAAAAGTAATAACTGACAATAATCCACTGGGAGGTTTAGAAATCTGCCTGGAGAATGTAAAATACTCTACCAATCATATCTGTGTTATTTAATGGAGAGCTATGATAATTTAGTTGGCAGGAATACCATGCAATAGTCCATAGTAAATTCACTTGAGAATGGGAGACCAAAGGCAGGATATATACCACTGCAGGGGCGCTGAGGGTCCTAAATTTATGTTTTCTTGTAACACTAAAGAGGTTTCTCAACTCATTTTCCATTCTAAAGCCTAAATTTTCAAGACTGAATAAACCATCACTCGTAAATTTACTGTGTCAAACAAGGAAGCGAGTGTATGTACATGAAATATAGATTTAATAAATATTCCACAAATATGAGGAAACTGTTGATATATGTCTAGCCCTACCCGTATCCCATCACAGACCCTTTGACAGGGCTGACTGGTAATGTGACATTCCATTTTGTTGGGACTGCTGAGAGCATCCTCTCTCATAATATTTCAGAGCTCCTACTCCCTGATGATACCAGGATGTGCCCAGATCCATAAATATGAAAACTAACAGGGTAAAAAGGGCCTAGTCAAACTTTTTTCTGTGCCTTACTGGGTGCAGTTGAGTTGAGTTCCAGGTTGGGTAAATGTTAAGACTTTTTTATTCTGTTATCCAAAGTAGTTTGGTCACCTCAGTCTCATGCTTCACTGTGAGTAAGATTGTAAGTCAATACTTCAACTTGTGTAGCTTAATGTGAGTAAAGGTATCACAATCGGGCATTCTGCTTCTTAGACTTCCACAGATCCACCAATTCTCACTCTATTAATCTACTTATCCCTCCCCCCATCACTAAGGGGAGAATCTGATAGAGGTCTAAAAAATCATGAGTGGTGTGGAGAAAGTGAACAGGAAAATGTTGTTTACCCCATTCACGTAACACAAGAGCCAGGGGTCATCCAATGACATTAATAGGCAGCAGTTTTTAAACAAACAAAGGAAGTACTTTTTCCCCACAATGAACAGCCAAACTGTGGAACTCATTGCCAGAGGGTGTTGTGAAGACCAAAAGTATAACTTGGTTGAAAAACAAAGAATTTACTAAGTTCATGGAGGATAGTTCCAACAATAGCTATTAGGCCAACTGTCAAGGTTCCTCCCCCACTCTGAACTCTAGGGTACAGATGTGGGGACCTGCATGAAAACCTCCTAAGCTTACTTTTACCAGCTTAGGTTAAACTTCCCCAAGGTACAAATTAATTTTATCCTTTGTCCTTGGAATAACCACTGCCACCACCAAACTCTAACTGGGTTTACTGGCAAACATAGTTTGGACACGTCTTTCCCCCCAAAATCCTCCCAACCCTTGCACCCCACTTCCTGGGAAAGGTTTGGTAAAAATCCTCACCAATTTGCATAGGTGACCACAGACCCAAACCCTTGGATCTGAGAACAATGAAAAAGCATTCAGTTTTCTTACAGGAAGACTTTTTATAAAAATAAAAGTAAATAGGAGTAAAGGAAACACCCCTGTAAAATCAGGATGGTAGGTACCTTACAGGGTAATTAGATTCAAAACATAGAGAATCCCTCTAGGCAAAACCTTAAGTTACAAAAAAGACACACAGACAGGAATATTAATTCTATTCAGCACAGTTCTTAGCCATTTAAAGAAATCATAATCTAATGCATACCTAGCTAGATTACTTACTAAAAGTTCTAAGACTCCATTCCTGTTCTATCCCCAGCAAAGCAGCATACCGACAGAGAGAGACCCTTTGTTTCTCTCCCTCCTCCCAGCTTTTGAAAGTATCTTGTCTCCTCATTGGTCATTTTGGTCAGGTGCCAGCGAGGTTACCTTTAGCTTCTTAACCCTTTACAGGTGAGAGGATTTTTTCCTCTGGCCAGGAGGGATTTTAAAGGGGTTTACCCTTCCCTTTATATTTATGACACCAACTGATCAGGGACACAGCCCCTGGCTCTGGGTGTCCCTAAATATCTGACTGCCAGAAGCTGCAATTCAATGACAGGGGACAGATCAGTCAATAATTGCCCATATATATTCCTTTCCTCTGTGGCATCCGACACTGGCCACTGTCAGAAGACAGAATACTGGGCTAGATGGACCATTGATCTGCCCTAGTATGACCGTTCTTCTGTTCAGGGTATCTGAACACGCCCTAAGAGTAAGAATGATACCAAATATGTGTCTCTCTCTCTTCCTTTCCAGTCTGCAAGACTTGAGAGCTAAGCTATTATTGAAAATGTATTATTATTTTATTGACTATTGTGGCATGGTCGTGTTGGAGTGAGGTTCTGAGGAGAACTGGGTAAAAATGCTAATTGTTTTTATGGAAAATTTTGAAAACAAAACCATTACAAAAATCTCCTGTGGCCTTCTCCAAACCCAAACACACTTGCTGAAATTATTTACTTTTTTTCTGAGATTTTGAAAACATGAAAAAAAAATCACATTTTTGAGTTTCTCACAGGGGAAAAAAAAAAGATGAATAAGGTCTAGGTGAAAATTTTCCTTGCAGTTGAAAAGTCATTTTTCACTACAATAAATACAAATGTTTAGATGGAAAAAAAAATATCCAGCCTTCTCTAGTTAAGAGAAAGGTTTGGCAAAGTGTGTGGCTTTTTCAGGAGGTTAATGGTCTCACTTGATTACCGGCCTTGTGGGCAGGTGGCCTATGTATACACTTGGGGCAAGCAACTCATGGCGCTCAGAGACAGAGTACTGGTTCTTGAGACCAGAGTGGCTGAACTGGAGGAGGTCAGAGAGACAGAGAGGTACATAGATGAGACACACAGTAGTGTGGTCCCATAACCAATTTGACAGCCTCTCTTCTGTTGAGGAGGAAGAATGTCTCAGGGAAGGAGAATATCAAGCTGGAGAGGAGGGAAACAATCTCATAGTTGGGACGCTCATTCCCGATGATGTTCTGATATCCTCTCACACTAAGGATACCCCTCCAGGAGATGGGACCTCAATTATTCGGAAGAGACAGGTAATAGTAATGGGGGGATTGACTATTAATAGGGCCCTACCAAAAGTTCATGATTTCAGAAATTTAAGTCTGAAATTTCACAGTGTCGTAATTGTAGGGGTCCTGACCTGAAAAGGAGTTGTGTGTGTGTGTGGGGGGGGTGTCGCAAGCTTATCGTAGGGGAGGTCATGGTATCACCCCTTTACTTCTGCGCTGCTGCTGGCGGCAGTGCTGCCTACAGAGCTGTGTGGCTGGAGAGCGGCAACTGCTGGCGGGGAGCCCAGCTCTGAAGGCAGAGCCGCCACCAGGAGCAGCAGCGCAGAAGTAAGGATGGCCTGGTGTGGTATAGCCACTCTTACTGCTGCACTGCTGTCTTCAGAGCTAGCCCCTCGGCCAGCAGCCACCACTCTCTGGCCACCCAGCTCTGAAGGCGGCAGTGCAGAAGTAAGGGTGGATGGTATGGTATTTCCACGCTTACTTCTGCGCTGCTGCTGCTGGGACGCTGCCTTCAGAGCTGGGCGCCTGGCCAACAGCCACTGCTCTCCGGCCACCCAGCTCTGCAGGCAGTCCAGAAATTATAGAATCACAGAATCATAGAATATCAGGGTTGGAAGGGGCCTCAGGAGGTCATCTAGTCCAATCCCCTGCTCAAAGCAGGATCAATCCCCAACTAAATCATCCCAGCCAGGGCTTTGTCAAGCCTGACCTTAAAAACTCAAAGGAAGGTGATTCCACCACCTCCCTAGGTAACGCATTCCAGTGTTTCACCATCCTCCTAGTGAAAAAGGTTTTCCTAATATCCAACCTAATCCTCCCCCACTGCAACTTGAGACCATTATTCCTCGTTCTGTCATCTGCTACCACTGAGAACAGTCTAGATGCATCCTCTTTGGAACCCCCTTTCAGGTAGTTGAAAGCAGCTATCAAATCCCCCCTCATTCTTCTCTTCCACAGACTAAACAATCCCAGTTCCCTCAGACTCTCCTCATAAGTCATGTGTTCCAGTCCCCTAATCATAAGGGTGGCAATCCCACGATCCCTGTAAAATAACCTTGTGACCCCCCCCCCCCCAAAATAGCTTTGCAACTTTCCGGCAACCCTCTTTTGGGTCAGGACCGCCAGTTTGAGTAACGCCAGTCTCCCCCCCATGAAATCTGTATAGTATAGGGGAAAAACACACAAAAAAAAAACAGATTTCACGGGGCAGACCGGATTTCACGGTCCGTGAGGCTTTTTTCATGGCCATGAATTTGGTAGGGCCCTAATCATTAGAAAACTAGATAGTTTGGTTTGTGATGATCAGGGGAACCACATGGTGAATTGCCTGCCTCGTGTGAAGATTGCATACCTCTTGAAATATTTATATAGACTTATGTGCAGTACTGGGGAGGAGCTGGTGGTTGTGGTAAATGTAGGTATCAATGACATAGGGAAAGGTAGGAGAGAGGTCCTGGAGGCCAAATTTAGGCTGCTAGGTAAAAGATTAAAGTCCAGGACTTCCATTGTAGTTGTTTCTGAAGTGCTTCTAGTTCCATGTACAGGGACAGTTAGACAGGCAGAATTACAGAGACTCAATGTGTGGATGAAATAATGGTTTTTAGTGGAAGGACTTCAGCTTATTAGGAACTTGGGACCCTTTTCGTAAAGGAGGAAGGGTACAGGAAGGGTGGGCTCCACCTAAACTAAAATGCAACTAAATTGTTGGTATGCAACATTAAAAACGTTGTAGAAGAATATTTAGACAAAGGGTGGGGGGAAAGCCAATAGGTATGGAAAAGCACATGGTTTAGACAGAGACATCCCTTGGGGACGATTTGTTAAAGGGGTTTCTCAATGTCTTAGAAAAGAGAAGATGATAGAAGTTGTCATAAATATAAAGGGAAGGGTAATCACCTTTAAAATCACTCCTGGCCAGAGGAAAAATCCTTTCACCTGTAAAGGGTTAAGAAGCTAAAGGTAACCTCGCTGGCACCTGACCAAAATGACCAAGGAGGAGACAAGATACTTTCAAAAGCTGGGAGGAGGGAGAAAAACAAAGGGTCTCTGTCTGTCTGTGTGATGCTTTTGCCGGGGACAGAACAGGAATGGAGTCTTAGAACTTAGTAAGTAATCTAGCTAGGTATGTGTTAGATTATGATTTCTTTAAATGGCTGAGAAAATAGCTGTGCTGAATAGAATTAATATTCCTGTCTGTGTGTCTTTTTTGTAACTTAAGGTTTTGCCTAGAGGGATTCTCTATGTTTTGAATCTAATTACCCTGTAAGGTATTTACCATCCTGATTTTACAGAGGTGATTCTTTTTTACTTCTATTAAAAGTCTTCTTGTAAGAAAACTGAATGCTT
The DNA here is from genome assembly GCF_965152235.1 of Eretmochelys imbricata. Lineage (NCBI taxonomy): Eukaryota > Metazoa > Chordata > Testudines > Cheloniidae > Eretmochelys > Eretmochelys imbricata. The sequence continues at coordinate 7,519,995 of NC_135576.1, forward strand.
TTTTCATTGTTCTAAGATCCAAGGGTTTGGGTCTGTGGTCACCTATGCTAATTGGTGGGGATTTTTACCAAACCTTCCCCAGGAAGTGGGGTGCCAAGGTTGGGAGGATTTGGGGGGGAAAGACATTTCCAAACTACGTTTTCTCAGGAACCCAAATAAAGTTTGGTGGTGGCAATGGAAGTGCAAGGGCAAAGGGTAAAATAGTTTGTACCTTGGGGAAGTTTTAACCTAAGCTGGTAAAAGTAAGCTTAGGAGGTTTTCACGCAGGTCCCCACATCTGTACTCCAGAGTTCAGAGTGGGGAACGAAACTTGACAGAAGTAGATAAAGTAAAGGTAGGAACTGAAGAGAAACAGTCAAACAAAAGAGCCCCAATCTATTACATCACATATAGGCAGACAACTAAATATTGACAAATTTGATAGGCGCTTGTATACAAGTGCTAGAAATCTAAATAATAAGATGGGTAAACTTGAGTTCCTGGTATTAAATGAGGACATTGATATGATAAGCATGACAGAAACTTGGTGGAACAATGATAGTTAATGGGATACAGTAATATCAACGTACAAAATATATAGGGATGACAGAATAGGTTGTGCTGGTGGGGAAGTGGCACTATATATGACAAAAAGCGTAGAGGCAAATATAGTAAAATTCTTAAATGAGCCAAACTGTACCAGAGAATCTCTATGGACAGAAATTCCATGCTTGAATAATAAGCGTATAGTAGTAGGACTATATTACCGAGTACCTGTTACCCACACAAATCTAGGGCACCCCACCTTTCCCCTACAGTGGGCTCAAGGCATAACCTGGTTAATTTAGGCACCCATCCTGACCCACGCTGGGCTCAGGGCAAAACTTGGTCAATTTAAGTACCCACAGTTGCCCGCCCTGCGCTTAGGGCGTAACCTTCTGCAGGCATAGGTGCTGGAACAAGGGGTGCTGCCACACCCCCTGGCTTGAAGTGTTTTCAATTATGCACAGGGTTTACAGTTTGGTTCAATGGCTCCCAGCACCCCCACTATACAAATTGTTCCAGCACCCTTGTCTACAGATTTGTGGGATCTTTCTCCAGTGAAAGAGCTTTACACAGTGATATTCTTAACCTCTATTTATTAACAGTTACCAAAGCAGAATACACATGCTAAGCATACAATGCTCACCACATCCAATAAGGCAGACAAACTTTTCTTTGGAGGCCGGTCAAAATTAGATTGCTTGGGGTTTCTGCCTGGTATGGTTGGCAGGGAGTTGAGATCTGGCAGATCTAATCTTAGGGCTGTGTCCTGGCGTTACGTCCCAAAGAACTTCCTTTTGCACCCCAGTTGATATAGTTAAAACTTGGGTGCTCTTTAGTTATAACTTAACCAATCATTTTACACTGATGTGGTACAAAACAGTATCTTCACCAATCCTAGCCCACTACAAAACAATTCTTTAGCCAACCAGGCTCCACCACATTCGTTGATTTAAATCTTGCTAAATTAGTTATGCAACAGACAGAAGCAATTGAAGAATCAGACAGAGACCATACCAATAAACAATAGAGACGTAGGGACCATAAAGGCCAAATAATAGAGAAGTATAGATTTCGCAATCAAAACTGTTAATAAATGGTTTCTTGCCAGACAGAATGGTATCAAACAAAGTTTTCTTTGAACTTCTTAAGGTCTGTTTCTTTGTCCTGTGATGGTGGGTACTATTAGGACAGTAGTGCCTTCTTAACAGCCCAATATTATCCTCTGACTTCTGCTTTTACTGCAGAAAAAGGCCTCAGACCTTATGTAAGGGGACTGTTGCCCCCTTACTAACATTCAGTGGAGGTGTTTTAGTTGGTAGCTCCCAGTACTAAAGTGGGGAAGGGTCGATGGGGAATCAGGAACAATGGGGAGAGGCCAATGCTCCAGGTCAGCCTGAATGACAAGGCGGGCAGGCTAATCAGGGAGTCAGGAGGCCAGGGAGGTCCTGAGCTGGGGAGCAGAGCTGTGCCAGATCCAGAGAGAGCAGACCCTGTCCTGGGAGCAGAGCTGCAGCAAATAGAGCCAGTGGGGCCAGAAAAGCAGCCCAGGAAGCAGGTCAGTGCTGGGAGCAGAGTCACAGAAGCAGCCTGCAGAGCAGACCTGTCCTGGGAGCAGAGCTAGAGGGGCCAGAGAAGCAGCCCAGGGAGCTGGAGGCAGAGCAGCAGCAGTGCTGAGGCAGAGTGGTGGATCTGGGGCTGGAGCAGTCCTGAGCTGTGTGCGGTGAGCAGCTGGGGAGAGCGAGGGGGACCCTGGGAAGTGGCCCAGCACAGGGAGACACCTCAGTCAGGAGGCTCTGCAGGCCAGGCTTGGATCATAACCCTGACAGGGGCGACGCTGGGAAGAAGGGTCCTACCACTTAGAGCCTGAGAGCGTGTGGCCACCACCAGAGCAAGTGTCCAACCCACAGCATCCCTGCACCACAGCCAGGGCCTGGCCAGGAGGCCTGGGGCTTACAAGGAGCAGACTGTGAACTGCCCTGGCGTTCCAGAGACACTGTTTGTGATGTTCCCTGCCACAGAGCGGGGTGATGTGTTTCCTTTCACCTTTCCCATTTCCCCTTATTCTTTTTAAAATTAATTGTTTTTTAAATAACTTGCATTTGCTTCAAATTGTATGTAATGGTCAGTGGGTCAGAGAAGTGCCCAGTGCAGAGAGAGTACCCTGGAGTGGGGACACCCTGGCCCCTGTCCTAGGTGACCACAGCAGGGTTGGGGGTCGAGCCCCCCAGGAATCCTGGTCCCAGCCTTGTTAGGGTTACGAGGACTCTGCCAGACAGGAGAGTGGAAGGGGAGTCCTCAAGGGCAGGGAGGCCACTGGGTAAAGGAAGGGGGAGTGAGGACTCAGATCCTTTCGCTAGCCCACTTCAGTGGGGTAGTGCAGAAGCCAGGAAAGTTCCCCACAATAGAGGGACGATTCCCCCGCTTACACTTACATGACCAGGATGGTGATCGTGATTGTGAAATGCTCATTGAGATTAGAGAGGCTACAAAAACAGAAAACTCATTAATAACAGGGGATTTCAACTATTCCATACTGATTGGGTACATGTCACCTCAGGACAGGATTCAGAGATAAAATTTCTAGACACCATTTATGACTGCTTCTTGGAGCAGCCATATCTGGAGCACACAGGGGGAGACACGGTTCTTGATTTATTCCTAATTCGCGCACAGTATTTGGCCCAAGAAATGAATATAGCTGAATCACCCGGTAATAGCAACCATAATATAATTAAATTTAACATTCTTGGGGGAGAGGGAATGCCAAAGAAAACCACCACAATACTAATTAACTTCAAAAAGCAGAACTACACAAAAATGAGGAAGCTAGTTAAACAGAAATTAAAAGGAAAGGTCACAAGAGTGAAATGCCTGCAAGCTGCATGGAAACTTTTTTAAAACACCACAATAAAGGCCCAAACTCAATATATGTTCCATTTTACACTCCCCCTCAAAATATTTTACTATGGGTAAACAACAGAGTAAAAGAGGCCATTAGAGACAAAAAGCCATACTTTAAAAATTGGAAGTCAAATACTACTAAGGAAAATGGAAAGGAGCAGAAACTCTGGCAAGTTAAGTGTAAAAGTATAATTGGGCAGGCCAAACCAGAATTTGAAGAACAACTAGCAAAAGACACAAAAACTAACAGCAAACATTTTTTAAGTACATCAGACGCAGAAGCCTTCCAAACACAGTGGGAACACTGGACGATCAAGCTTCTAAAGGAGACTCAAGGAAGACAAGGCTGCTGTGGAGAAGCTAAATGAATTCTTTTCATTGGTCTTCACTGCGGAGGCTGTGAGGGAGAATCCCACACATGAGCTATTCTTTTTATGTAACAAATCTGAGGAAATGTCCCAGATTGAGGTTTTGGAACAACTGATAAATTTAGCAGTAATAAGTAACCAGGACCAGATGGCATTCACCCAAGAGTCCTGAAGAAACTCAAATATGAAACTGCAGAACTAAGTGTGGTACGTAACCTATCCCTTAAATCAGCCTCTGTACCAGATGACTAATGGTGGAAGGCATATTTTTAAAAGGCTCCAGAGGAGATCCTGGCAATTGCAGGCCAGTAACCCTAACTTCAGTACAAGGCAAATTGGTTGAAAATATAGTAAAGAAAAGAATGATCAGACACACAAGCTGTGGAAGAAGAGTCAAAATGGCTTTTGTAAAGGGAAGCCTGACTCAATCTGGGGCTGTTTCACCTTTCCAAATGTTCTAGTGATTGTTGGCAAATGATGGAAGGGACGTTTAAAAAGTGACCATGTTCTGATTAATGACATGCTGCATCCCTGATCCGGCTTGACCCTGCACTTGATTCAGTGGCGATATAGCTGTGGAAAGGTTATCATCAAAGTGAGATACCAAATGAGTTCAGCAGGAATGAATAGAACAGTGTGTCATCTCAAAAGACCAATGATGATTTAGCATCAGAACTGAGTATCCCTGTTCATTATACTTTCAGTATGCACAGATTCTGTAAAGCAAGGGTTGTTTCTTATTAAGTAACCCATGTGAAGGCCAGAAAAGCAAATCTATCTTCTATAAATAAACTGCACATTACAATAAAATATTGTAATTTTATCTGTGTATTATGGGGGATACATTTCTTATTTACAAGGCCATTTTTCCCCTGGAATGTAGACATTGAAGGTTCTACAATTTGTAATCTACTTGCAGCATAATTGATACTTTGTTCTGTGTTAAGAATATTAAACAACGTGTCTCCAGGTCACTGTTGATTTTTATCTTAGCGTTTTCAGGGTTTTTTTTTTAAATAATTGATGAAGGGTTTTATTTTATTTTTTTCCCTTCAAGATTACAGAATGACTGTGAAGTACTACATTCGGCATAGATTCAAAGGCAGAAGGTATTTTTAAGACACCTGAGATGGATAGGTAGCTCTGGGTGCCTCCTGTACCAGAAAGATTGAAGGTTAAATAAGAAAGAAATATGGAGGGTTAAATAAATAAATAAAGCAATGATTAGGGCCCAGAGCCACCGATCCATGAGAGAAGATTTTAAAAAGGAAAAAACATGGAAAAAAACCAAAGAAAAAAACAAGGAAAAATAATGGCTAAAAAGGTAGATGTGATAACAGTCTGCATATATTTTACTTTTTGTGAACTCCTGTTGAAGTCAATGGGACTACTTTGGGAGTAAGACAACACCCAACACAAATTCAGGTACCAGAAATTGGCTTGTGATAGAGTGTACAAACCCTGCACCAGACAGGAAGGGGTTAAGGAGTTGGCTTATTGGCTTGAGTAGCTCCGCCCCTGCCACACCTGCAGGTCATGCCAGGACTGGAGGAAGAGTTAAAAATGTGAGAAGCCCAGCTGCTCTGGGAAAAAAGGACAGACCTTTAGTCCCCACAGCAGATGAGGTGAGGCCTGGTGATGATCCAAAGGCCAGGACAGTGGTTTAGGATGTCAGAGACCTGGATTCAGTTCCCTGCTCCACCATAGACTTCTTGTGTGACTTTGGGCAAGTCATGTAGCCTCTATGTGCCTCATTTCCCCATTTGTAAAATGGAGATAGTAATGGGTCGTAGCTCTCAGGGTGTTGTGAGGATAAATATATTAAAGGTTGTGAAATTCTTTGAGCTCTACTCGTGAAAATTGCTATATAATAAATAGGCATTATTTTAGGCTTCTCTGGCCTATCTGAGCACCTTTAGCGAATGGATGGCTGGCCTATATGCAATTACCTGCAGAAAAATTCTGATGGTTGTGGTACTGAACTGGATTATGGCTTGCCCGAGACCCAAGAAAAAAAGAGAGGCTGACAACTTATTTAGGACTGTTTTTTATTGACGTCTTTATTTTTGCTTTCTCAGAATACTGGAAGGGGTAAGCTGCAGAGATACTCAGCCACAGAACAGAGTGTCTGTCCTTTTGCCAGTGACGCTACCTGCCTCAACCTAGAGGATGGGAGCCTGAAGTAGTACATGACCTTGGCACACCCGATGGGCGTGCTGTAGAGGGATTAGGCCCTTGACTATGCCTTAAGAAAATGGAGGACCTCTTTTTAAGAGGGCCCAAGGAGTTAATGAAGTTGGTCAGCAAAACATTTGGGTTCAACATCAGGTAAATCTTCCTAATTGTGAGATTATCTGTTAGACCACGAACAGTCTCCCAAAGGAAAATGGTGGGGATGTCATCACTTGATGTTTCTAAATGAGAATGAACAAAACACTAGAAAATATACATTAGGAAGCAGTCCTTTTCTGGACTCCGGCATGTTGTTGATCTCAAAGGTCTAAGTCTGGCATCACTGACACCTGGTGGGGTGATTTCTGTGATTGGAATGTTAAAATCCCTGTTTATGAAGGATAGAGTGGGTAAAAGAGGGATGTAGTTGGGCGGGGGGAGGAGGGGAGGGGCTCTGAATTAAAGACATCATTACCTTTTTTAGTGTTATTGATCACTTAGAAGCCTAGGATCTTGAATATACATGGATCAATGTGCTAACTAGTAAAGTTCAGGACGGGTACTAATGGAGGGTCTGTTAGACATCACCCAATCAACCAGGGAACAGGATGAGTTACTCCTTAAGCACCTGTATGTAATGTATAGAAAGAAAAAAAATATATATAGGGGACTTCAATTTGCTAGAGGTCTCATGCAGCTGGTAGTAAAATGTCATTAGAGTTTCTAAAAATTATAAATGGTAATTTTCTAACACAAAGGGTATTACAGACAACACGAGGTAACTCTATTTTGGACCTCCTTATGATGGATAAAGATGAACTAATCCCTGGACTAGAAGTTGGTATTTGCATAGGCACCAGTAATCATGACCTGGTTACATTCAGTACAGGCAAACATAAGACAATCCCAATCAGTAATAAATATGTATGTACTTGATGCTTCCAAAGGGCTAGTTTCCCTAAACTGAAGAAATTTATGAGTGAAATTGAGAGAAAGAATTTAGATGGAGAAATGTGAATGAAAAGTGGGAGTTCTTTAAGAAGAGTTTATTAAATGCTCAAAAAGCCACAGTCAAGAAGAAGACAACTTTAGCTAAAAGCCCATCATCATTCAGTGATGAAGGGAAGGCAACAATTAGAAATAAATGGCAATATATAACGAATGGACAAAGGGGAAATATATAGTGAACTATATACATTAGAAGTTATGAAGTGCAGAAAATTGATAAGGGAAGCTAAAGGCATCAGACAAAACTCCATGACTGGCAGGGCTAAGAACAATAAATAGGAGTTTTTAATGTATATTAGGAACAGAAGAAATCTCAGTAATGGTATAGGCTCATTACTAGATGGAGATGGTGAAATTGCTACTAATGATGCAGGAAAAAGTGGGAGTGTTCAATAAATATTACTGTTCTGTATTTGGAAAGAAGCAGAATGATATATTAATATCATATGAGGATGATGGAGAATTTTCCAGTCCATTAACAACTGTGGAGGATGTTAGAGATAGCAATTTTTAAATCAGAAGGTCTGGATAACTTGAACCCAAGAGTCCTGAAAGACTTGGCAGAGGAGATATCTAGCTCACTGGTGTTAATTTTGAATAAATCATTGCATTTCAGAGAAATTCCATCAGACAGGTTTTAAAATGGATGGTGAAAAATTGGAGAGGGTTTCAGAAAAGACCCACAAAAATGATTGAAGGGCTGGAGAAAACATTTTACAGTGAGAGATTTATAGAGCTCAATCTGCTCAGATTATCAAAGAAAATTGACAGGTGACTTGATTACAATTTACAAGTGCATTTGTGTGGTGAGGGGGTGAAATACTGAGTACAAACGGACTCTTTAGTCTAATGGAATAAAAAGATAACAAGGAAAATGGTTGGAAGCTGAAGTCAGACAAATCCATATTAGAAATTACACACAATTTTTTTTTAATATTGAGAGTGACTAACCGCTTGAATAAACTCCCAAGGGAAGATTCTCCATCTCTGATGTCATCAAATCAAGACTGGATGCCTTTCTGGAAGATACCTGTTAGTCAAACACAAGCTATTGGGCTCCATACAGGGGTAATTGAGTGAAATTTAATTGTCTGTGATAAACAGGAGATCAGACTAGATGATCCCCCATGAGAGTCAGCTTGTATTTAATTCTTTCAAGTGGGCTTTCTATTTCAACAGGTTCCACTTAACTGAGGCAAAGGATTTCAAGTGCAAGACAGCAGAATGGTAACTTATTTAAGAACAGCCACTTCTTAAGGGTTGGAGTTAATATAACCTTAGTTATTCAGTCTCTCTCCTTATTCCAAACACAAAATACCCGGTCCAACTTCCTTTCCCTTTGCAGTAAAGAGGGAAGAAGCTAGAACACTTCTTACTCTGAAAAGGTAGAATCCCACTGCTGTTTGTATTAAGCTGTTCCAATTGGGTCCAAGTCTTTAACAGCCAAGATTCCTTACTATCCAGTGACTCTTTGATGGCCAATATGAAAAGAGTTGGTGAAACTCTCCAGCTGGTTTCTAATAGACAGGTGCGACCATCAAATCAAAACACCACCAAAATTCACCAGCCTTGTTCCAAACCTGTTGAATAGAGTTTAAATTCATTATAGGTGAAGGTTTCCCCTTTGTATTTTCCTTAATCTATCATCATCCTGGGAGAGGACCTTTAGATCAGGTACAGGGAGGGAATGTAATGTATACAGATCAGGACTGGCTCTTACTATACAGCATATTGGCAGAACGGATGGGTGCTTGGGGTAAAAGACAATTGAGTGCATTTGGCTAGGAAGGATCGGTATTTTGCATTTGGAGAGAAGCAACAACAACAAAAAAATGCTGATAATTCTTGTTTCATTAAAAGAACTAAAACAAAGAAAACCCTCCTGCAATATAAATCCTGTTTAAAGAGAATAACAGGGAATGGTAGATTCCATTAATTTGCTTCCAGATGTATTGAAGTTACTTGCCTTCATTGCGTACCTGATACAATTTAAAAAAAGAACTTGCTTTGATATCGGAATCCCGTTGTAAGATACACTGTGCTGTTGAAGATTTGATCCAAGCACACTGCAAGCTTACAGAAGTAATGTGATATATCGTGAGTGCTTATTGTAATGCAACATGACACTGTGATACACAGGAAAGCAAATTATTTTATTTCCCTCTGACTGGAGGATGTCCATTTTCCCTTTTGCAATGTGATCTAAATGTATTGTGATGGACGGAAGTGGAGATAACAAAACATTTGCCTTGTGCGCTAACTAGAGGAAAATACAATTGAGTATATAGCCAGGTTATTTTATTTTTGGATAATCTAACATGTCACTGTACACTTAGAGTTTTTTCTCCTAAAACAATTCTATGGGGTAAAATTAGTGATTGACTTTAATAGTCCTTAAAGCTGGGATGGTGGATGGCTCTGGTCATAGAACTATTTTGGATGTTTGGTTTGGATTCTTTTCCAAAGCTTATCAGGCTTGTCATCTCCATGTCTCCCATTGCAGTCTAACCAGATCAATAATGACAAAAAGATCATGACTCTCTGCCAATTGTCCAGTGGTGTGAGTGAAACAAGCTGATGGATGTCCATGTAGATCTCATGGTCAAGCGTCCACAGCACATAAACCTCCCCTGCCACTGGAATTAGCAACAATGTGTAATGCTTCAAATGACTGGCAGAGGCTGAAATATCTTCTCTCCTTTTGCAACAACATCCATATTTCTGAGAAGTTCTAGGCACAGGACACTCACGTAAGCACATTCCAGAAGGCTGGTACCAGAACATCCCGATACTAAGTATGCTACAAACACACTCCCCAAAGATAACAGGTTGAGTATCAGTGGGGCAGCAGTGTTAGTCTATATGCACAAAAACAACAGGGAGTCCGGTGGCACCTTAAAGATTAACAGATTTATTTATTTGAACACGTTGACCTTTCTTAAAGATAAGGTCAGGATGACAGGGTGATGAAATGTTTTCCTCAAACCAACATGTATAAGATAAAGGGTGATAACTAACCATGTCAGAGGGGCAATACATAACATGTTTGTATCCATGTATAAAGAGGAGTCTCAGAGGGGTAGAGTGACCAGATAGCAAGTGTGAAACATTGGGACAAGAGTTGGGGGGGTAATAGTCGCCTATATAAGACAAAGCCCCAAATATTGGGACTGTCCCTATACAATCAGTCATCCTACAGAGGGGGTGTCTTTGTCTGGCCTAAGGGGGAAATGCAAAGTCCTGCCATTCACTGGGTTGGTCCATTGTCATGGGCATACCTGTAACCATTGGGCTGGGGCATTAGCACAATGCTTCGTCGACAATGAACCTGGCTGGGTGCCTTCACTACAAACCAAGTCTTGTGGTCTTATTGGGCAGTTCGATAGAAGTCTCCTGTGTCGGTTATCTGCGCAGAGCTGAGACAGCACACGGCAAGAACACACATGCAGACAACAACTATCCCTCTTGCTCAAGGTTGCTACACATTGGTGGGGAAAGGGGTTGAGGGGGGAGTGAGAGGATGGACACTGCACAGCCACTGCCTGTTGTGAGATGGTTCCATAGCTGAATAAAGGTCATCAGTCTCAAGGGCAACCAATTACCTGGCATGTTTTAACACTAAATCCACTTAAACATTGTTAAGTGACCTTGGTCTCTTTACTGGTGGTTTGGCACAAGTAGACAGAGTCCCAGACTGAAGACATGAGCCCAGTAAACAACAGAACAACAATGCATTTATTATTGTAAGAAGGTAAAGAGGCACTCCTCTTCTGCTGCTCTGGTACAAACTGTATCCCTCTCTCCCTGAGACAGGAAACACAATTCTACTTCCTCTCAGAGTTTCTTCCTGAGAAGGGTCGTTTCTGTCTGGGAGGAGCCACACCCATTAGGGGGGTGGTCTGTGATTATGCCGCATACACACATATCTAGCCAACAGAGTATTTATATATACTATGATGAGATACAAGTATAAATATTTCCAAAAACAGTGTCATAATATGAACCCAATCAAAAGTTGCACAGTGAAAATGAAAATATTTTTTCTTAATTGAAAATTTTCATAAAAAAATAAAGCACCAAAACATTTTGATAAAATTCTTCACTTGCATGAACAGTTTTGTCAATTATATATATATATAGGTGCTTTAATTTTGGTGAAAATTTTCCATGTACAAATATTTTTATTTTCAGTTTGCCACTCTGTCTGTGTTGTCCTGACTCTTTGATTGGGTGAGTGTGCACATAAATACATGATACGCTTTCTCAAACTGTGTCACATGCTTGTTTCTTTTCTTTTTTTGTGTGGTTTGAAAATGTTTTGGTTTTTCGAACCCATGAAAAATGTCACAAAATACTGAATAGTTCCCATTTCAAAAACTTCAGAGTAGACAGCTATTTATTAATATAGACACATTATATTTTCAAAATTTTTATGAAAAAAGGAAAATCTTTGACCAGCTCTAGTGGAAAACACTGACCTCTAGTGGATGGAACCAGAGTTGCTCAACTCGGTTTCATAGGCTATATACTGCTAAAACTAATGGGCAGTCCCATTCAGCTTAAGTGCCTTTATTTTTGGAGCGCAGGAAGATCTGAGTTCTACTACCACTGCCCTGATGCGGTTCTACACCAACAATTACGGCTTTGTTATGCCAGCTATAAAAGTGAAAAAAATTCACCCGGGAAACACAGCACAGGGAAGCTATGTAGGGCACCATCCTCTTAAAAGTGAACTTTATTGTGTCCAACGAATGAAATACTGAACAGCAGGCATATTATTTTTAAAAGGGATATAAAACAATAGCGCAGCACTGCCTGACTATATTACAGTATCTATCTTCTCATGTATCAGCAAAAAGTAGCACTGAAGTATACCTAATTATCATATTTACAGTGGTTCAGGTAGTAAAACAGTTATGTTTTGCATTGCTCAGGATGTTCAGGGTTGAAACAGATAAACTATGTGGGAGATTAGTAATAGGTAATTATTCTCTACTTACATATTCAGCTTCATATTTCTAAATTAAGGTAAGTGGGAAAAGCTTATAAAATATTCACGGCTCTTTTATCTTCCCCCCTCCCTCTTATTAGAAACTGTGCATGAATTTGCATAGAATAAACTGAGCTCATAAATCAAAGCAGAAACTGCAAGAACACTCTTTGTAAGTTATAATTTAAGGTTAACTATAGCACATTTTGCTTACTGTATTATTAATGACTTGAGTTCACTCATGACAAGATTACATATTAAAAAATGTTGGTAGACAAAACTCCAGTTCATAATCAATTTGCTTCCCACCCTTACCAAGACCTCTTCTTGTGGCAGGTTTACTGAGGAGAATGGCAGGAGACTGTCTTGGCAAGGAATATGCTACCAGCACCCTGCTGCGTTATATAGCTCTGGCGTACAGCTGTGTGAAATGGAACAGCTCTGTACAATCTTCTGTACAGGCTTGGAAACTGGCTGTTCTATTCTGTGGCCTAGTAAGGACGGCACTGCCCCAGGATTTTGTTCCTAGCTTGGGCTGCTGTGTGATCTTCAGCAAGGCACAGTTTCCCCATCAGGAAAATGGGGATAGTGATTAGAGATGCTGGAGAATTTTCCATTGAAACATTTTTTTCAATGATGAATTTGCCAATTTACGGCCATTATTCACTTGTCCTTTGGGAAAATCAAAATGAAATATTTTGATTCAGGTTGGGTTGATTGAAAGTGAAATATTGTCCAACCAACTTGAAAACTTTTGCTTCAGGTCAGTTTCAGGTCATTATCAGACTGATCTTCCAGGGTGCATCATCAGAGCTGTTTCCAGTGCCTCATGTCCCTATTCTCTTCTGTGGGCCACAATCCTGGCCAGACTACATTTTCCATGATGTACCATGCTATCTGCTCTGGCTGAACTGCATCATGGGAGTCACATAATGGCCATACATGGTGGGAGATGTAGTCCAGCCAAGGAGCTGGAAATTCTGAGTTTCGAGCATCTCTAATAACAACACTTATTTCCTTTGTTGAGAGCGTTAAGACCTATGGATGAGTGGAGCTATGTAAGAACTAAGTATTATTATTTTGTTCAGGTTCTTAGATCTGGCTAAGGTTGTTAAAATAGCTTGGAAGCCAAGGAACATTACTTTCCCCCCCATCCCACTGTTTCCATTCTCCCTGTACAGTAATCCACACTCCTGAGAAAGTCTCAGGCCAATTTCTGTAACTATCTAAGGTCTTGCCTATACTTGGAGTGATTCAGAAACAGCTATTCCTGAATCATTCCGTGTCTGGACACATATTCTGGAATATGAATGCCTTGTTCCTATTTAGCTTAACCCGCTTTCAAAGTCATGTCACCTCTTAATTATCTTCTCTAATGAGTAAGGGTCTAATTTTTCAGTTTTCAGCAAATGTCACTGAAATCAGACATTTCTCGTGGAACTTTCTATTTTGATGAGTGAACTATTTTTCACTGAGAAAAAAAAAAAGATTTGAATGAAAACTTTCGCCCTGCTCTAGTAAGGAGCACAGAATCAGGGGTCCACGAAACAAACTAAAAAACAAGATCCCACTGTGGATTTGCTCTTTGAGGAAGTTGCATAGAATCATCTAGCGGCTCAATCCCATATTTCTTGTGCACCAAAACGTTGACAATTAGGCCCAATGTTGTTGAAGTGAAAAGAGTTTTAAATCTTAGCATGTTGTCTAGTTTTTGGTCTTCATTTCAACTGTTTAACACCTGAGCCAGTATTCTTTACTCATAAAGGTAGCCCTTAGTCACATGAGCATTCCTGTTGACTTTAAATGGCACTGCTAAATTGAGATCAAGGCTGTTTAGATTAAGGTTGCATGGAACAACCCCCTCTTTGTGTTGGTGTCAAGTTCACCTGCTTGTACCTTGTCAAGGTTCCTCCCCCACTCTGAACTCTAGGGTACAGATGTGGGGACCTGCATGAAAAACTTCCTAAGCTTATCTTTACCAGCTTAGGTCAAAACTTCCCCAAGGTACAAAATATTCCACCCGTTGTCCTTGGACTGGCCGCTACCACCACCAAACTAATACTGGTTACTGGGGAAGAGCTGTTTGGACGCGTCCTTCCCCCCAAAATACTTCCCAAAACCCTGCACCCCACTTCCTGGACAAGGTTTGGTAAAAAGCCTCACCAATTTGCCTAGGTGACTACAGACCCAGACCCTTGGATCTTAAGAACAATGAACAATCCTCCCAACACTTGCACCCCCCCTTTCCTGGGAAATGTTGGATAAAAAACCTCACCAATTTGCATAGGTGACCACAGACCCAAACCCTTGGATCTGAGAACAATGAAAAAGCATTCAGTTTTCTTACAAGAAGACTTTTAATAAAAACAGAAGTAAATAGAAATAAAGAAATCCCCCCTGTAAAATCAGGATGGTAGATAGCTTACAGGGTAATTAGATTCAAAAACATAGAGAACCCCTCTAGGCAAAACCTTAAGTTACAAAAAAGATACACAGACAGAAATAGTTATTCTATTCAGCACAATTCTTTTCTCAGCCATTTAAAGAAATCATAATCTAACACATACCTAGCTAGATTACTTACTAAAAGTTCTAAGACTCCATTCCTGGTCTATCCCCGGCAGAAAACAGCATATAGACAGACACACAGACCTTTTGTTTCTCTCCCTCCTCCCAGCTTTTGAAAGTATCTTGTCTCCTCATTGGTCATTTTGGTCAGGTGCCAGGGAGGTTACCTTTAGCTTCTTAACCCTTTACAGGTGAGAGGAGCTTTCCCCTGGCCAGGAGGGATTTCAAAGGGGTTTACCCTTCCCTTTATATTTATGACATACCTCCTTGTATCTTTTGCGGGGAAACAAGTTCCAGATCTGAAATTAAGTATAAACGTATTAATGTCTCAAGTCCAGTGGTTTCCCTGGCTCCTTCCACAAAGTTACCAGTGAGTGACAGCTGCAGCCAGTTAGTGACTGGCAGCTTTTTCCTATGACAAACATGGATTTAGATTTGACATCTTGCCAGCATTATCTGAGCTTCCCAAAGATAACAGAATCCAGCCACTGATTCAGGGTGCTGCAGTTCTACGTATATAGTTACAAGCAAATGCTGTAGCCACAATAATCCTGAGGCTGTTCTATGTTGTATCAAGGGGAGAGCCAATCTTTGGATTGGACAGGAGGAAACATGGCTTTGTCTTCTATACCCCTTTCCCTCATGCCCTGCCATTTGGAGCAAACCTCAGCCACAGCTGGGGATCAAGCTCCTAATCTGCATTTGCAATGTTTGTTAAGGGCACCTAGAGATTGGGTGACCAGATAGCAAGTGTGAAAAACTGGGTGGGGGGTAATAGATGCCTGTATAAGAGAAAGCCCCAAATATCGGGACTGTCCCTATGAAAATGGGACATCTGGTCACCCTACCTAGAGCACAAAAGAGATGCCCTGTTATTTTGTTTTTTAAATAGTACAAATGAAAATACAGCAATCCATATAGAGCTGGAAACTGAAGGCCTGGTTCTCAACTGCTTTGCATGTTGTGTGGTCACTTACATCTGTGCAAAGTGGCCGTAGTGCAGTGCCAAGTTGGGTGCAAATGGTGACACCAGGTGCAAAGAAGTGGAATCAGG
This sequence comes from Eretmochelys imbricata, assembly GCF_965152235.1. NCBI lineage: Eukaryota > Metazoa > Chordata > Testudines > Cheloniidae > Eretmochelys > Eretmochelys imbricata. The sequence goes on from NC_135576.1 coordinate 7,535,581, forward strand.
TCTAGAATCCGGGAGTGCTGTTTCCCAATCCCATGCTCTAACCATCAGACCGTATTTCGCAGTAGCTCAACATGCATTTTCTCAAGGCCTTGGAAACAGTCATTGAAGCTGATGGGAGCATCAGGTGCTCAGCATCTTTCAGGATTTGATCCTAGAATGTATAGTGAAGACAGATAACATGGGACCCAAGCATGGAAAATGCTAAGCACCTGCTAGGAGGTGCTAAGTACCATCAGTTCTGATTGTTACCAAAGGGATTTGTGGTCACCCAACACCTTGCTGGATCAATTCCATGGGTCTAGAGAAGGTAGAAGATGGTCCTCAGATTATTACGCTGATTTCTAGAGCCTGGGGAGTGAATGAACACTAGGTTTATTTTTATGGAAGGAAATTGATACTGCTTGAAGTCTTGGATGAAGAGGAAGACAGTGAACGTCTCTCTGTGTCTTTCTCTTTTTCTCCTTGAGACATAGTTGTTCCAGGAAAAAAGGAAGATTGCATTTTGTCACTTCATTGTTTATAAGAAGCTGTCGGGATTAATCAGTGGTTAGGGCCAGCAGAATGAAAATGGTTTGCACTTTCCATTTTAAATGTGAGAGAAGCAAATAATCTTTGCAGGGGCTCCCCTCACAAACATTCCATTTGTTGCCAAGCCTTCTGTCTCCAGGAAAGCATGTGACAACCCACTGCCTCTACCACGGTAACTCCAGCAACACAACTGTCTGTCTCTCAAAACTAGGGCAGGTAGTCAAAAAAGCTCAGACAAAATTGTGTGGCTTGAAAAACTAACGGTGGAAAACTGACAGTTTTAATTTCAACGAAAAATATCAGAAACGAGAGAAACTTTTTTGTTCAGTTTCATTTTGAACTTCAATTTTCATTGTATGTTGTTTTTCAAAAAGCAAAATGCAACCAACATGAACAATCTAATTTTCATTCCAATTATTTTTGTCAAAATATTGAAAATATAGTTAAAATCTATTAGGTTTTTGTGAAACATTTTGTTGTTTTGTTGGGAAATGTCCAGTCAAAAAAAATTGGCTAGGTGTACTCAAAACCTAGATCTCTAGCTGCTGGCTTGCAAGTGACCAAGTAGAAAGTGGACTTCTGACATGGTTGTCTCAAATGACCAACTCTGCCCTACCAAATAAATAAATGAATGAATAACAACCTAAGATTACAAATTTAGGAAACAGAAGCCTCATGTAAACCGATGTGGCTGTGGCATGCATCTTGGGTAACTGCCAGTAGGGTAGAATCTGCACAGCTGAATTCGATCTTCATGACACTGAGAAGAGTGGATTTCACAGAGCATTCTTCTCTTCACCTTCTCCAGTTTATTTATTATTATTATTAGAGCTAATTGAAAATCAGAATGTTTGGAATGAACGACTATATTGGGGGGAGCCTTACAATTAAAGGTGTTTGTTGGTATAAAGTTGATGCGGAAATCAATGGCTTATTGCAAGACAGACATCAACCAGGACTCAAGGGGGATACTTTGAAGAACTAGATTGTACAGTATGGCTTAGATTGTATGTATCTCAACCTAAAAAGAAAGCAGGAGAAGCAAACAGGAAAACTAGTTTTTGCCAACCAACTTGAAACAGCATGCAGGAAATGAATAAGTGTTTATTGGGTATTAATAATAATAATTAATAAGGAAAAAAGATGTTCATAAGGATTCTGAGGGCTAAAATGCAACAAACTGATCTTACTAAAACAGAAAAAAAGCTTTTTAAGTTTTCCAGAGGCATAAAGGAAAAACACCTACAACCAAACAAAGGCATGCCTGGGAGGAAAATGAGACAGCCAAGTAACTGGTACATAAAATAAATGCCAGCCTGTAAACCCCTCTCCATAAACCCAAGGGGGGAATTGGTAACACAGGGAAGAAGGATTAGCAATGCCTTCCAGGGCTTTTATGAAGCCTTCTATTGATCACAAACCTTTGTTGTCTAGGAAAATGGTAAAAGAATATCTAGATAAATTGGAATTGACAAAGCTGGGCAACTCAGACAGAGAAATCTCTTGAGTCTCCTGTAACCACAGAAGAGATATTGAAAGTGATACAATCAATCTTGGCCAGAAAAGCTCTGGGGGGAAGATGACTTTACTCATCAAGATTCTGTAGGTTGGTCCCATGTGATTGGTGTCAGTTTGTTTTGGATGATGTGCTCAGTGAGGCATCTGCTGTAGATGGTCTATCCCTTCCATATTTGATGCTGTTCTTTCATTGTTTCAAAGGGAAGGAATGTAATCATCATAAAAAAGTTACATTATTACAGAGCTCTTTTTTGCCCTGAGATATCCAAAATCACTTGGCAAGCTATAGGTTGAATCCCATTTTGTATTGAGCAGATGTAGAACAGGGTAAAGAAGGCACAGCAAGCTCCTCTATGGCTCCTGCACAGACATAGGACAGGATATCCACTTTGTGCTTGCAAATGCTGTATGCTTGAAGACTCCAGATGCCCACAGAAGCAGCTGTTAAGAAGGGAAACAAGTCTCACATGTTGATGGTCAGCAGTATATTATACACTTGGTCTTGGTGGCATAATGAGTCTACGCCTACGTTGAGCAGAGGACCTTCTGCTCTAGAAATCTAAGCTAATGCTGAATCTTCAGTAGCTGTGACAGTATTAATATTCCATTTTCCCTCTGGGTTGCAGTCCCAGGCAATGTGGTCACTTGTCATTGAGCATGTTTCCATTGCAATAAAAGGAAGACATGGAGGGGTACTTGTGAGGAGAGTAGGGCAGAGAGGAGCCGTTGAGTGGGACGGAGAACGCTGAATGTACAGAAACTCGGGATACGAGGGTGAGGATGAGTAACCTTTATTTCCTACAATACCCACCTGCTGAAGTAAAGAAACAGATTGATGGAGCCAGAAGAGTACCCAGAAGTTACCTACTACAGGACGGGCCCAACAAAGAAAATAACAGAACGCCACTAGCCATCACCTTCAGCCCCCAACTAAGACCTCTCCAACGCATCATCAAAGATCTACAACCTATCCTGAAGGACGACCCATCACTCTCACAGATCTTGGGAGACCGGCCAGTCCTTGCTTACAGACAGCCCCCCAACCTGAAGCAAATACTCACCAGTAACCACACACCACACAACAGAACCACTAACCCAGGAACCTATCATTGCAACAAAGCTCGTGCCAACTGTGTCCACATACCTATTCAGGGGACACCATCATAGGGCCTAATCACATGAGCCACACTAGCAGAGGCTCGTTTACCTGCACATCTACCAATGTCATGTATGCCATCATGTGCCAGCAATTCCCCTCTGCCATGTACATTGGCCAAACTGGACAGTCTCTACATAAAAGAATAAATGGACACAAATCAGACATCAAGAATTATAACATTCAAAAACCAGTTGGAGAACACTTCAATCTCTTTGGTCACTCGATTACAGACCTTAAAGTTGCAATTCTTCAACAAAAAACCTTTTAAAACAGACTTCAATGAGAGACTGCTGAATTGGAATTAATTTGCAAACTGGATACAATTAACTTAGGCTTCAATAAAGATTGGGAGTCTATGGGTCATTACACAAAGTAAAACTATTTCCCCATGTTTATTCCCCCTCTCCGCCCCGCCCCCCGGTTCCTCTGACATTCTTTTCAACTGCTGGAAATGGCCCACCTTGATTATTACTACAAAAGTTTTCTCCCCCTCTCCCACTCCCCCTTACCTAATCATTCTCGTTACAGTGTGTATGGGAACACCCATTGTTTCATGTTCTCTATGTATATAAATCTCCCCACTGTATTTTCCACTGAATGCATCTGATGAAGTGAGCTGTAGCTCACGAAAGCTTATGCTCAAATAAATTTGTTAGTCTCTAAGGTGCCACAAGTCCTCCTTTTCTTTTTGTAGATACAGACTAACACGGCTGCTACTCTGAAACCTTTATTTCCTGCTAGCCTAAAGATTTTATACTTGCAGCCACAAGTAACATTACAGAGAGAGTAGTAACCTGAATGGAACTTGGAGGGAGGAGCACAGGTTGCAGGAAGGAAATGTTTAGAGGATGCACCAGGAAGTCAGTCTTTGTGCACATGGCTAGAATGCTAGCTGCAGTTGCATCTGTGTAAATAGTCTGCTCATGTCCTTCAGTAAGTGGTACATAGAACATATATGAGAGGAGCACTCCACTGGGCAAACCGTGTGGTTTGCTGTCTCCCTCTACTGGCTTGATGTCATATTGAGCTTTCTGCATCTGTTACTGGCTTTGAGCTAATGAATGGGCTTGTTCCTTTTAGCACAAGCAACATGGCCTCATGCTGTTAGATCCATAGGTCTCAGGTTCCATTTGATTTCAGTAATATTCACTGTATGTGCACAAATTCACCCAGTAGGATGCCTCTCAGTACCACACTGATACTGTGGAGATACAAATAGGATTGTAGGTTGTATGGCAGGCAACCTCAAACTTAAGTAATGGCCCATGTTATCAACTTTTGGGAATCTCTGGTCCATCTGAAATGGTTTGGTGTTCACAATCCAGTCCCTATTGTCTGGGCATCAATACAATAAAAAAAAAATACAATTGCAACTGGCTCCCTTGTAGGCAATCACAACAGAAAGAAGCCAAAGTTTGACTGGGCTGTCTGGACAGAATTACCCTCCCTCCTCCCAAAGAATCTCCCTCTAGACAAGATTTATGTTATGGAATATTGGACTACCACTTTCCATTCCACTCTCTAGATAAATGTCCCCATGGCACCAGTTGTCAGCTCTAATTCCATTATAAATTAAAGAAGAGAAGGGAGGATCCTCAAATTGTTCACGTAATTTCTGTGGCCTGAAGTCCAAGAGAGTAGGGAGCTCTCTATTGAAATCTGTTGGCGAACAGGGGGAAGGGCATCCCAGAGCTGATTGAGAACTCCAGATGGACAGAAGGTCAAGAGGGGAAGTAACTCTCTGCTGTCACCTATTGGTGAGCAATGGAAATGACTGAATGTGCCAGGCCTCTTTTGCATTTCAGGTATGTAATAATTCAGGGAATTTGTGTCAAAATGCAGTTAAGTTTTCCATTTGGGAGTCAAGAAATACTGTTTTCTCTGTTAGGAAACAACAGGACAAGAGAATGAAACCAAATTTTCCTGGGGTGAGAGTTCACCCTGACCAAAGCCTCGGTCTTTCATCACTCGGTTCTGGAGCTGCAAACATGACAGAGAAAGAGAGAGGGAAAGAAAAGGGAAAAAAGAGCAGGAGTAGGAGTAGGAGCGGGAGGAAGCACTTGGGCTCCTGTCTTCTCATGGCAGCACATCCTAGGTGGCAAAGACTTGCTCATGATGCCTTAGGCCACTGATCCCTCTGTAAGTGGTGGTGCCATGCGAGCTTTGTGACCTAAAGTGGGGCTGAAGCAGCTTTTGCTGATGTCACAGAGGACAGCAGCATAGCTGAAGAACTCTGGCGGGAGCTCCTCTATACAACAATCCATAAAGCTGGACTCACTACAGCTGAGATGTATCTGAAAGCCCTGAGTGCAGACCAGGCAGACTTTTCTGAGGGAGTGGAGGGAAACCACTCTGGACTCCACTAACTCAGGACAACAAACAGTGGGTGGTGATGCAGAGGAGCAGAAGGATAAGAGAAGTGGCTACTGCAGGAGCCCATCACCTTACTGGATGCCCACACCGCAAGTATAGGTCTGAGTGTAAAACTATTGCCAAGAGTCTTACATTATATACAGTTATTGGTGATTTATTATTTCTGGATTTCCCCCTCCCCCCCAATAACATTTCCTTTGTTTCGAACATGGGCTCAGGTTCAGATACTAAAGCCTGTGTTATTTCTTGCATTTTCAGAAGGAACCCCTATTATATTTGATCCTGCACGGTTCTCAGCTCCTATCCAGCAATCTGATCTGCATCTGCACAAGAATTCAAATGCAGGATCAGGGCCCTGGGCCTGCATTATTCCAGCAAAACATCCAGATCTTCATATATCTTTATCCAGGAACTTATAAAATTATAGCTTTATTGAAAGAACTGCAATGCCTGGAGTGGCCCCCAGAGAATAAAACCCTGCTGTATCAAATGATACAGCCTCAGCATTTGGAGACAAGGTCCATAATATTTAAGGTTTTACATATTTAATTTCCTGGCAAACCTCCGCACACCACACGGCAGTGATTTAAGCACTTGTTTGCCTTATCCGGGGCCATTTGCCTACTCTGCTTTTAGCACCAATGATGATATACTAAAACCCTTTGTTAGTGGGGGTACAAAATAAGAACTTATCTCCTTATAGCAGCAGTTTTGCTATGTTTGTGTCAGCACCGCAGGACACAAGGACTTGTGTGTCTTTGCTGATTTAAATTCTCCTGAATGCAAGCCTTCCAGAGCTGTAAATAGAGAAAGGTTAAGGCCAGATCTTCTAGCTCAGATGAAGTTGCTTCATCGTTTATTATTGTTCGGGTACAATCGAATTATTGATGTTCTCAGCATCGCCGGGGCTGCTGTGCTGTGCAAGCCACACGAGTGAGTTAGTGAGAGACAAGGAGAAGAAAAACTAATAAGGGAGTGAAGAAAAGGACTCTTCCCACTTGCATGCAAAATCAAATAGAAACTAAATCCCAGAACGGTGCTGCAGGACTACTATATTTTTTTAATTTTTTTTGTCCTTCATGCCTGATTTGAAAAATCCTTTGCACGGGGAGTTAAAAAAAAAAAAAGTTAAACACCCTCAGGAATGCCGAGATGTCAAAGTGCAGCTTTTCCCCTTACGCATATAAAATAGAAGGCTCAGCAAAAGCCAATAGGGAAGCGGCTTAGATAAGGAGATGAAAAATTAATTTTAATGCATGGAGGACTAAGTAATTCACTTATTTCACAACCTCAATCAATTTTAATATTTTAGTTTTTAATGTGAGAGGAGCGTGTCTCCAATAATATTTTAAAAGTTGCTCATATCTCTTTTTACTAATGTACTAAGTTGTTCTCTCTCTCTCTCGGTCTCCTTTTCTCTCTCTCTCTCTCCACCTCCTCCCTGCTAATTAAGCATTATGAGGGAATCCATGGATTCTTCCTATTTGCTAATGCCTTGGTATTCCCTCTCCACCCCTCACACGTCTGAATCTAAGAGGCTTTCTAAATAAGGGTGGGATTCAAATCTTCCGAAACGCACACGTAGATGGAGAAGAACGTCACAGATGTTGATAGAATAACTCCCGATCTACGCGTATGCAACGAAGACCAGAATCTGACCCTCAGAGAGGGGAAGAAGAAGTAACTTTGAAACCAATTTATAAACAACATATTTTCTGCTAATTTCCAGGGGGATACCTAAAGGTCAGAGAATCTTTCTTTATTTCCTCTGTTGGGTGCCTGTGAAAAATATACTTATTTTAGCCATTAGAATTATAGAATATGAGGGTTGGAAGGGACCTCAGGAGGTGATCTAGTTCAACCCCCTGCTCAAAGCAGGACCGATCCCCCCAATTTTTGCCCCAGATCCCCTAAATGGCCCCCTCACAGATTGAACTCACATCCGTGGGTTTAGCAGGCCAATGCTCAAACCACTGAGCTATCCCTCCCCCCTCAGCTATCAATGTAAGAGGTTAAGCTGTCTGCCTTGCACCTTGCATTTAGGCATTTATCTACAAAATCATGAATTTGACTCATTTTATAACCATGCCGATGACTAGTGAGCCATTTCTGCTGCATTTTCCCCCATAATTTGATTTGAAAGCAGCTAAGGTTAAAGTCGATCCGGTAAGAACTGACAAACTGGGGTATCTCACTGGCAAAGCAATGCACTCCCTATTTATAACTCATCTTTCAGCCAGAATTGTGCAATGTACTACCAGGACATGCCACATAGCTGAGTGTTTAGGAAATTGGCCCTGTGTTTTCTATGGAGAAGTATACAAACTGTATTATGCATGCCTGCCTCTTTATTATATCCCATACCCCATCTGATTGGGTATTGATTTCCTAATTATCATAGCAGCATAGCACTCAAAGAGAGAAAAGATTGATTAAGTCCCTTCTGTAATGTTTTGGCACCGTGTAATTTTTTTTCTCTCCATGTGTGAGTTTATTCCATAAGCAACGGCTCTGCAATTAAGAATGATTTTCAGTCAGAGACATTTAGAAAGGGTTCATATTTCTCTGGTAATATGTACTTCTTTAAAAAGAACAGCAGCGTGGCTGACTGATCATTTCCCGAAGGTCAACCTCCTACACGTGCAGGTGACTAGAACGAGTCAGACCATCTGCAATTGTGCCATCTGGTGGCTCTTAGTAACATTACACCCTCTAGCCCGCCATCATTCCTCTCCGGCATACACACACACGCACACAGAGCAGGAATGTTCCCTACAGTATATTGACCAGTGTTTTGTAGGGGCCAGTTTCCAAAGCAGTGGGGCTCCTATAAATAGGAGACGGAACTCCCTAGAAGACTGAGAGGCTCAAGGAATGCCAAGGGGGAACCTACTCCAGAAAAGAGAAGGGAGAGGGGGAAAGGTGCTGAATCTGGAGAGAGTTGAGTGCCAGTTGGTGTCTGCTTGCATAGGAAATGGTGGACTTGCCTGGGAGATGCCAGCCTGAATTTTCAGAGCCTGAAACAAAAGCTTTCCTGTATGAACTGCCCTGTTCATTTCAATGGGTGCTAAACCAGAGGCCACTGTTAACAGTTTAAAAGTCACAACTGAAATCTATTTCACTGCTCACCAAACCATGTAAGCACCAGCCTTTCACAAAATACGGGGGAGGCAGTAAGGATGAGTTGGGGCAGTTGTGGGGAATGCAGAGCAGAAGATGTGTATGTTAAGAGGGGGAGGCCTTTAACCACACATGACAGGACAGCTGGGATTGATTTTATTTCCCTGAAAAAGAGGCTTGGTTTTCAAAAGTTTGCGAAATGCTGTGCTCCAGGACTCTGCCCAGGAGTGAACTCCATGTTTATGGATGCAGGTTTGGGCCCTATGCTGAAAAGCCAAATACTTCCAATTAGAAAAGCCTAACTTTAGACTCCTAAGTCCACATTTAGGTGCCTGAAGTTGGGATTTCAAAAGACCTATGTAATTTAGGAGCACAAGTCCCATTGACTTCACTGGGACAGGTAGGTGACATTTTCAAAACTCAATGGGACTGAACCTCCTAAGTGAGAAAATATTACCTTGTTCTCCCACGTTACTTTGGCACATTTGAAAATTCCACCCTTAGGCGTCTAAATACGGACTTAGGAATTTAAAAAGATAGGGTCCTAATTTTTAAACATTGTGGTCCAAGCTCCTCAAGGCAGGGACCACTGCTTCCTTTGCACACTGTCAGGACTCAGTATTAATACCAATCATTAATAAAGTTTGTTGTCTGTTGCTTTCATTGGCAGCTATAGTTTTCTGTGCCACAAGTATAAGGCCTTCCCGAGTGTGTATTTAAACTATTTCAGATTTTTCATTTGTTCATCTTGTACATATTTCCTGTCAACCATGGAATAGTTGCTTGGATTTACTCTTCCCATCTCTTGATAGGTCATGGATACTATTTGACCCAGTGGGTAGTGCACTGGAGTGGAACTCAGGCAATGTGGGCTTTATTCCCAGCTCCACAGCTGGGTGACCTTGCACAAGTCATTTCCCCTGTCTGTGCATCAGTTTCACTATCTATAAAACAGGGTAATGATCTTTCCTTTATAAGTGCTTTGAAATCTCCTGATTTAAAGCACCATGTAAGACCTAGGCTGTATTATTATTATCACATCACTCTTGTTCATAGGATGCGTGGTTCCATTCCCAGTGGGCTCAGTTACCATGGTGGCAGTCCCCATAGAAACATCAAATAAGGCCCCAATTTAGTCATCAATCCTGGTCCAGCAAAACACATAAGCATGTTCTTAAGTCTCTGTCGACGGATTTTGGTGCAGACCCTCTAGGAGTCCTGGCTTTCTTCTAACTGGTCCAGTAAAAGATATTACCTCACCCACTCTGGCTCCATGACTGGTAGTTCTGGCAGCTGTGCGGGGTGGTGGTCAGCCTGATTGCCTGTGAGCAGGGAAGACTCCACTCCCTTTTGCCTACGCTCAGTCTGGGATATGTAAACCCCAATACATATCCTTCCGCTCAATGCAGAGGGCCAGGCTTGGCTGGCGAAGGGTACTTCTCTTGACAGAAAATCACCATTGCTATGCAAACATCCTTGTCCAGTGTTGTATCCAGAAGATGTATGCTTGTAACAGCATGTGCCATCTCGTGAGCCTATCCTCAGGTTCAACTCTTTCATTACATTCAGCCTGTGCAAGGGGGCTGCATCTACACTACATCTACCTAAATCTACCTCCAATTCATCGGTTAGCAATATGAATTCCTTCTCAAAGTTTTGACTACATAACATGGGGTATGTGCAGAGTATGCCCTTGAACTCTTGAAAGGCCCTTTCTCACGTGTGCATCTATAACACTCATCTTGGAGCAATGTCCCTAGTTAGGTCAGTTAGTAAAGGTTGCTATGATGGGGAAATGTGCTATGAACCAGCAACAGTAGCCCGCTAGGCCTAGGAAGTCCAACACATGTCTTTTGATGGTGGGGTCTTCTACACTAGGGTAAGTCCACTCGTCATCCAGAAAGGTGTGGCCTTACTCTGCACTGACTATGTCTCCCAGGTAATGGGCTTCCTTTTTTCCTATCACTAATTTAGCCAGGTTTGCTGTTAATTTGGCTTCCCCCAGTGATTGGAGAACAGCAGCTACTTTATCTAGATGGGAATCCCAATCCTTGCTATAGATGACTACATTGTCCAAGTATGCCACTTCGTATTGATTACAATGTTGGAGTAATCACAGTGAACCATCCAGCTTTGGGATCAGCATAATAGGACTCGTACAGTCACTTTGGGATTCCTCTATTACCCCAAGTTCCAACTTGGTCCTGAGCTCTTTCTTGATAGCCCCCCTGCATTTGTTTGGGATTGGTCAGAGCCCTATCCCTGTTACTTTACTGGGTTCCACATTAATGTGATGTTGGGCCATACACGTCTTCCTAGGGTGAGCTGAGAATACCTTTGGAAAAGCGGCCACCATTTGGAGTGCCTGGTCTGCTTCTGGCTTAGGTTCTTCCTGATGATCACTGAGCTTTCTTTTGGGGTCCCACTTCTGGTTCCTCAGGATTCGGCATGATGAAGAGATTTTCCTTGGCTTTCCAGGACTTCAGCAAATTTATGTGGTGATGGTTGTCTGATTAAATAGTTCAGGTGGCCTACCTTTTTTACCATAAGATCCATGCCCTCAGCCATTAACTATGATTCCAAGGTTGGAAGAAGTAGTAGAATTCTGTCACCCGGCTGAAGACATGCATTCTTGCCCTTTTATTATAATGTCATCTTTATTGTCGCTGTGCTTCTTTGAGATTTTCTCTAGCATATGCCTCTATAGCCTCGAGTCTCTTACATAACTTTAAAACATATTGTAGCATATTTTCACCTCTTGGTGCCTGGCTTTCCCATGTTTCCCATAACAGGTCTCAAATGCCTCTTGGCTGTCAACTGTATAGCAGTCTGAATGGTGAAAATCCTGTTGAAGCTAGCAGTACTCCCGGATAGTAAAGAATAGGGCTGTGAGTAATTGGTCCCAATGTTGAGGGTCCTGGGTAATGAGTTTCTTGAGCATCCTCTTGAGCGCCTCATTGAATCTTTCCACTAAGCTATAGTCTACAGATGGTACATGAAGGTGTGTAATGGTTTGACTTTCAATAGCTCCCAGGACTCTCTCATCAGTCAGGATGTGAAATTTGTACCCTGGTTTGTCAGGATCAGTGTGGGAGTCCCTATCTGCACAAAGACCTTTAGCAGCTCATTAACAATCATCTTGGCACTCACTGATTGGAGTGGTATGGCTTCCAGGTATTAGGTGGCATAGTCCATGATAACAAGTACGTGCTGGTGTCTGGAAGCTCTTTTCTTTAGGAGACCTATAAGGTCAGTTCCTATGTATTCAAAGGGGGTCTCCCTGAAGGGAAGTGGTACTAGAAGAGACTGTGGGACTCCCTTAGGGGGCACTAATTGGCATTTGGAGCATGATACACAGAAATTCTCAACTTTTTAAAGACTTCTGGCCAAAAGTATTGGGCCAGGATCCTAGACTGTCTCTTCTCCTTCCCAAGATGTCCTGTACATGGGATTGTATATGCTAGATGTAGGAGCTTGCAACAATGTACTGAGGATACTAGTAGTTGTGTCCCTATCACCTGCATCTGCTTTTCTTGTTCTTCTTAATATAACAAGTCCAAAACAAGGGTACTGCTATGCCCACAGAGGATCCACCTCTTGTTTTCTATCACTGCTGCTTGTTGGATGTCCCAGCTCAAAGCTTCAGGTTTTTGTTTTTTTTTTTATTTTCCACATGGCAATCTGAGAAGCCTATGAGATTCTCTGAGTCCAGTTGCAGAAGGGGCATTTTGTTTGGGCTTGTGGAAGGCCCTTCTCTGGTATCTTCTGCATTACCCGTATTGACCATGGAGTCTGTGATCTCCATTATGCCTATGGAGGGAATCGCCTTTCTCACCAATCTCTGCTCTTTCCTTTCCATCCATCTTTCTCTCCAGGACTTTTTCCTTGTAGGTCAGGAAATAAATAGATTGGGGTCTGTGGCAGGGCAGGGATAAAACCCCCTTTAAAGCCCTGCCAAAATGCTGGCTGCAGACAGCTCTCTGGTCAAAAGGCCAGATAGAGAGACATGGGTATGCAGCAGGGAGCCCAGCTGTAAGCCCTAATGAGGGCTAGCTCAGAGCAACAATCTGGGCTGAGTGGGAACAGCTGGACTAAGGACTGGGAGAGCTATAAAAGCCCTGGGAAAACCTCAGTGATGGGGTGGCTGGGGAGGAGACAGGAGGGCTGTTTCTGCTGTCTCCTTACCTACTGGAAGAAACCTCAAGGGCCAGAAGACCCTGGGAGGGGTCTGTGGTGTGATTGTTGTTAGGGGAATTGGGACTGCACAAGGACAGAAGAAGGTGGTGGGACTTTATTATACTAGCCTAAACACAGGATGCAGGCACAAAAGTGGGAGTGTCAGCATAGACCCTGTGACAGGGTCCTTAAAAAGGAACAGAATCCCTCCCATTTTTTCTGAAATGTCTTTCTCAGGCTCCTACACTAAGGGCAGCTTCTGGAAGAGTTCAGGGAAATATCTCCAGTCTTGTCCTAATATCATGTGGTAAAGGAGATTTGGAGACATGCATACTTTCATCTAGTCTTGGTTCCCATCAACAGTCAATTTTATAATCAGGCTGGATTACCACAAAATATCTCAATGGATGTATTTAATAGGGATTTCCCCTTTCATAAGCTTCCTTGCCGTTCCCACTATCCACTCCCAGAAAAATGTCTGGTCTCACCCAAGTCTATGAGGTCCTCATCTTTTGACCATTCATCTCTACTGGAATCATGAGTTTCCCCTGGCCTTTTTTCAAACTTTTTACTCTCTTGTCCAGACCTGCCCAAAATTTCACTCACATGGGGGCTGTTGTGAAACCTATGTACTTGTTGTCTATAGGAGTAACAGGCTATCAAGTCTTTCCCTTCTCTTGTCGCTGCTGGGTCGGCCTATTTCCAAGCTTCACTGGGCTCTTGTTCCTGTGGAGGTGTGAGGCAAGGAGCTGGTGGGGCACATAAAGTCGTGGGCCTCCTGTCTCAGAGAAATCTTGCCCATGGACCTAAAGGGTTGCCTGTCATCTATCCTGCCTGCTGACAAATCAGCTGCCTGCATTCTCTTCGGGTTTACCCAATATAGACCACCACCACCCTTGGATATTTGGTCCATTTCCTTCACCATTGTATATTGATCAATTATTTTTGCAGCAGGGGTCCCTGGATGTCTTGAGAGGCCTCCATGAGGCAGGTGGCATCAGGTAGAGTTACCAGCCAGTGTCTGCAAACTCAGTCCTGGCCTGAGGATGGAAGTATCTGCACAAACTTCTCCATAACTGTGTTCTGCTATCTGGTATTCCATTTGAAACTCTGGCTTTAATTAACACCATCAGAAGTCCATAAACCTTTTGGCAATTGCCCAAGGGTGTTCTTTTTGGGGGGAAGGGAGGGTGAGGAGAAAGTTCTTGTGATGAAAGAAATGATGGTAAATTTCTTCATCCAGGTCTAGCTCGTCCAATACAACTACCTTCACTTGCTCATAGTCCTGTGTCGTCAAGTCCCTGGTATGCTGCCTGGGCTTCCTCAATGAGGAGTGGAGAAAGCCAGATTGCCCATTGGGGTGGGAGCCATTGAGAGGCCATGGCTACACTTTCACAAGTTACCAAGAATGACCCTGGGTCATCATCTGTTATTGCCCATTGGGGCAGGAACTTGAGGGTAGCAGCCGATACCAGTTCCACCATCCATTGGAATAACTAGTGCCGGTGTGATGCCATCTATTTGAACAGTTGTTGTCGTCTCTTGCTGTTGTGCTTGAGAGCCAGCCAGCCATTTTATAGGTGCTGATTCACCTCCATAGCTGTCTTCTTTTTTGAAAGCCTTCCTTTTTTCAGGGACAGTAAAAGTCAACCCCACTTCTGGTACCACATTGTCCGCGGCTCTTGGTGTAGCTGCTCTAGGGTCCCAGTTTTCTCCTAACTGGTCTCTTTTAATTCACCTACAGTTAGACCATTCCATAAACTCTCAATGTAAATGAATCGATCTCTAGGGCTTCTTCCTTCTTTTGTCTCCTTGTCAGTTTCTTAGAGGCAGCATGGCATAGGACTGTTGCCTTTCTGAAATCCCAGGGCTTTCTGCCTCCCATTCCCTTTTTATTCTCCTTCCTTTATAGCTGGGTTTTCATTATTGGTCAGAGTGGTGGGTGAATGTCTCCATGAATGGCACTTCTGGCAGGGAAGACACGTCTCTCCCTTCTTCCTGTGCTTAGTACGGGGTCTGTAAAGCCCATTAAAGTCTCATTGACTTCAACGGGATTTAGGCAAGTGGTTAAAATTAAACACATCCTGAAATTCTTTGCTGAAGCAGAATAGCCTTGTGCATGTGCTCACATAGTTTTGCCCCTTTTGATCCAAGTGGCTAGTGAAATTTCAGGGCCCTGGGCATGTTTCAGTTGGAAGCAGAAATTGATGAAGTCTGGTGTTTTCTTTGGCGCACTGTTGTTTATTTACAAAGAATATACAAAGTCCTCTGTCTCTGACTATAGAAGGGACCCAGAACAAAATAATTGAGCTATTTCTTAGCTTACAGCCCCAAACTTCTTTTGTTAACAGACCCAAAAGCTCTCTCTTTAGTTTTCTCCAGGGTCAAACTGTGCTCACAGGAGAACAGCATAATGCACACCTGAGAACATAATCCCAACTATACATACAAAATGATGGATCTAAATTAGCTATTACCACTCAAGGAAGAGATCTTGGTATCATTATGGATAGTTCTCTGAAAACATCCACTTAATGAACAGTAGCAGTCAAAAAGCTCACAATGTTAGGACCCATTAGGAAAGGGACAGGAAATAATGTCACTATATAAATCCATGGTTGGTCCACACCTTGAATACTGTGTGCTCACAGACTACTCGTAGACTTTTTTTCCCTCCTCTCTTTGTTCTAGACAGTACTGTGTCAATGGGAGAGCTTCTCCTTCTGACATAATGACCACCTCTCATGGGAGAAGGAGTAATTAAGCCAACAGGACAGCTCTCTCTCATTGGCTTACAACCGTCTTCACCAGAAGCACTAGAGCTTGTGTGTTCTCTCACACACTTCTACCCCAAATATTACTCAGCCCAAAAGCTCTTGAGCGGGTTCACACACACCTTTTGTCTGAGGTGGAGCTCATGTTTACAGGTATGTTATTTGAAGGGTGAAGTCACACTTGCCAATTTCAGGGGCGGTTAACCCAACCCATAACCAGCTTATAACAATGCTTTGCTTAAGTGGAGCCTAAATCAGAAAAATAATAAAAATATACATGATAAATGTATTTTCTCAGTAGCCTTCATAGCAGATATCTTGCATATAAACTATTGTAACTAATAAAAAAAATGTTGCCCAATCATAACTCATAACATGTATTAAATTATTGAAGAATACTAGTTGGAATATATATTCATGAGAACATGAATGCTGGAAGTGTTCTGACAGTCATTTTGAAAAGCTCTTTTTTCTATTTGTGCAATGAATTAAAACAATTAGTATTTATATTACAACAGAGCCTAGATGACCTGTTGTGCTAGGCATTCTACAAATACATATTAAAGTACAGTCCCTTCCAGAAACAGCTTACAATCTAAATAGACAATGGAGGGAAGAGAAACACAGACATGGAAAGGGGAAGTAATTTTCCCAAGGTTGCATAGCAGGTCAGCGGTAGATGCAAAAATAAAATCTACATCTCTGACTCTCCTGCCATGGCCCTGTCTTTAAGACCACACTATCTCTAATATTTGTGCACAATCTGTGACAAAAAACAAGATTCAAAACACATAGGGTGAACTCCTGGCTTCATTAAATCCAATGGCAAAACTTTCTTTGACTACAATGAGGTCAGGAATTGACCCTTTGGCAGAGCTGGTCATAAATTTTCCAATGGAAAGTTGTTGTTTTTCCCATCAGAAAATGCTGATTCATTGAAATCTCAACATTTGGTGCAAATGTGTTGATTCTGAAAAATTGTTTTGAAGAGAAAATTGAAACCAAGCATCTCAGTAACTTTCAAATGAAAAAAAATGTTTCAAAATAACATTTTGTTTTGCAATTTATTTTATATTATAAATTCCTCTTCTTTCGTATGACTTGGGCAGGTAGCAATGACTACAAATTTATATCTAGATTTGCTAGCCAGTACACTGCTGCAGCAGTGACCTGGTGAATGTCCTTCAGGTCCCCGGCGAAAGAATGAAGGGGACACTCAGATATGATGTGCTCCATCCTTTGTGCCTGGTGACCACAGCTACCTACAGGTGTTTCCCTCATTTTCTATTTCATGAGGGTTTTTCCACTTCTCCCAGGAGATGTCCTGATGTGATTCAATCTGCACCATCCTTTACAACATAAATCAAAACCCGATGGTTCCTCAGCAGGGTCAACGATGATCTGTTTGTTTTGAGTAGTCAAAATGCTCCATATGGCTCATATTATAAATTAATATGTTATGTGTTATATTTTTTTTTCCAAAAAAACACCTGGAATTGCCTATGAAACAGCTATGCCAGCTTTTCACAGATTCCAAGGCCAGAAGGGACCATTGTGATCCTCTAGGCTGACCACCTGTAGAACACGGGCCATAGAACTTCCCCAAAATACATCCTAGAGCGTATCCCACCTAGCTGTATCCTACAGGTCTAATAAGTTTCTTGGCATTATTTTGGGGCAGCACTGTCAAGTCGTAGATTAACAGATCATCAAGATAGAGGGACAATTCCCATCATCTAATCTGATCTCTTGTCTCATGCAGGCCATAGGTCTTCCAGGAATGTAATTCCTGTTTGAACTTGAAAGTCATATTGCTTCATTGTTTGAGGCAATTATTGTAGTAAGCCACAGGAATTTTTTTACAGGGTATAGGTGCAGGTTCTTGAAATATTCTGTCTACATTTCTCTTTCTGTCTCCCAGATACTTTGTTACTACTGTGGCAGTTTGCAAAGGTACTAAACCCTAATTTTCCACTAAGTACTAATCTAATCACATCATTTGTGAGAAATGATGGGATTTGACCATGGGTCTGTGGGGTTGGGGGAAGGGAGCACTTCCACGCCACCAGCAGGCAGGGTTGGCAGTGCTATGGTCAATGCACCATACATCCTGGGAAACCAATCACTGCAGGAAGATTCACCCATGGTAGAGATGATAAGCAGATCCTCCTGTGACCTCTGATTGGCTCAGACCTACTATTTAAACTGGAAAAGAATACTAGGAAGTTGTTTGTGCAACAAGGCCGATCCTTGACCTGCTGTTAAAAGAGATCCTGCCTTGCTCCTGCTTCCTGTCTCCTCATCCAGACCTACGGGTCCTGGTTATTGACTCTGGCTTGACCTTTGGCTACGCTCTTGACTCTGGACCCTGGCTACCACTCTGGCTTGACCCCTAGACCTGATTGCCCAACCCCCGGTTCCTGACACCAGTGGAGATCAGCTCCCTTTTACTTACAATTTCATTCAGACAGAAAAAAAAAGTGTTCTATTGCAGTTTTTCTTCCCCACCTCCCTTATTTTCACATAACCTGTTTCAATTGATAAGAAATGAACCTGGCCCCAATTACTCAAGTCTTTAGACCACCAAAGGGCACTGTTTTTAGTTTAACTGTTATAGTTTTCAGGATGTTCTACAGTCCAAAGGGAAGGCATATTTATTTATTTTATTATTTATTTATTTTGTATAATGGGGCTGGAGAAGGTCAGAACATTCAATTACAGTGAAGACTGGGAAAGCCTCTATAGACAGGGCATCATTACCAGAATTTTTACTGCAATACAACTGTCAGTCCTCTAAGTGTAATTTCCTCCTTCTGATGCATGCTGAGAATGCTTAGATTTGGGAGGTTTTAAAAAAAAACAACACTTTTCTTTTATCATATATCAAAGGGAAGGAATCAAAGTGGGTAACATGTAACACCCAGAGAGGGGGATAAAGGGCCAGTTTATAAGGGAAAAATAATCTCCCATTACTGTAAGGAACCTTTTAATTAAATTTGCCCCATCATATTTAAACGAGCAAAATTTATAGCTTGATCCTGAAAAGTATCTATCAACTAAAAACATTAAAATCTGCATGAGTGATAGAAACAGTGCGTCTGGAAAAGCTGCAGTTGGTAGAGCAACGGTGGTTTTCATAAGCCATCAAGCAGGTGCTGGCTGCTGGAGAAGTGTATGCAATGGCCTAATGAGTGTAGGAGTTCAAAGTTCCACGTGAGTCTCTGGTCTCTGGCCATTTTCTAAAATTAGGTCAAGTGCCTGCTCTAATCCAGGTCAACAGCGGCTGAAAGTTGCTCTGTGTATGTCCAGTGACTAGTGTAACCCACACACCTCCTGGGTGTTGTGCTCTGTCCCCTCTAGTGGCACCAAGACCACTTAGAGATTTATGAGTCTGCTAGAGCCTTAGCTAAGGGCCATGTGGCTTTTAGCTCATGCATTTAGCTCCTGAGGTCCCAGGTTTAATCCTACTCGCTGATAACTGGGGTCTGTTGGTGTTACACTACACTTTTTTCTCAGTTGGAACCTCTAGGGACAACTCTAATACAAACTATCTAAATCCAACAGGCATTGGGCCAAATTCTCAGCTGATCTAACTCTATTGACTTCAATGAGCAGAGAATTTGGGTGCAGTCTTCCAAGAGAAGACATCATCTCTTAAATTGTTTCTATATCTCATCTTAGCCAAGAAGTCACCATGAAGTGATGCTGCATTCCAACGAAGCTCATCCAAATGCTGCAGCGGTATGTTAATCTGAGAGCCGCCTCACAGACTCAGAGGTTCTTGCTCAGCACTTTCCCCTTCCAAATTTTCCACTTCGGATATATGGAATTATCCATTTCCTAATGATGCTGCCCAATAACTTTGGACTTATTTTAACCCCAAAACTGCCCTATATTTTGTTAGGAGGAGGTTGGAAAATGATGTAAGAGAAAGAAAGCATAGGAATTCCGCTGCCATACACACAAATGAACAAAAAAAGTTAATTTACCCATCCAGAAAAAAAGGAGGAAGAATTTCCTCTACTAATGATATTCAATTGTTCGAAGAAGAAGAAGAAGAAAAATGGTCTGAAGTATAATGAGATGCCAAATACAAAAACCCCATGCTGCTCATCTCTAAGCCCTTCTGTTCCTTGAAGTGAAAACTCATTTTAAGAAGATTATGCTGTATATATTAGAAGATGGGCTGATATTCTGCATTCATACTCCACTGGGGCTTTGGCAGTTTTAAAAAAGAGAAAGCAACCAAGTCAAACAACAACATTTGTTCCTATTCACCTGTTACACTAATAGGAAGCATAGCTTTGTATTCCTTCGTTTAGACTTGAAAAAAAAATCTGGGGAATTCATCAGTTGTGCAAAGGTCTCAGACTGCAACGCTGACGAGCAAGAAGGTTGCAGAAAGGGAATAAGGTAGGCTTTGAATGAATCCCAAACTCAACATACACTGCAATGTTATCCTGGTTTTAGGTAACAGAAATGCTGCCAAAAACTGCTCCCATTGCAAGTGAAGGGACTCCAATTACAATAATGTAGTAGAGGGTAAACAGTGTTTACTCACTTCTCATTTGGGAAATATAGAGTTTAGTTTAGGTTAGCTTTCCCATTTCTTCATCTGATTCCTCACAAAAAATCCTGCAACTGTAACAGGCAACAAAGACTTAAGTTTGCTAGGAAGAATGCTACTGCAGGAGGGGAAGGGAACACCTCCCCATAGAACACACACCATTGCATATGAGTTATTTAATGACCGTGTAATGAACAAACCTGATTCCATGTATACCTACAGAGGGAGAATTCAGGTTTGTGTGAGAATCTGAGGTGAGAATTTGAATTCTCTGTCTTTGTTGTGCATTAACATTTATTTTTATTTTATTTTATTTGCTGTGGGAATTGCCTTTAGCTAATGTTTTGTTTTATACCTTTAAAAGGTTTGACACAGAGATGTGTACAAAAAGCATGTCAATTTGCAACATGATAACGAGCTGGTACTGTGATGCATCAGTTGAGGTTACAAGTTCAAGTTCTCCTCTGTACTCTTTTATGCCATTGTCCACTTCTCCTCCTTAGACTCATCTCTTTTTTGCAGTCACTGTTCTGAACTCCTGTTATTGACAGTCATTTCAAGTAGAATGCTGTCATTTTCTTTTTGTTGTATTTTATTTTGCATTTTGACTGTAGTTTCATTGAAAAGTAAGTTATGCGCTGGTTTCCAGGAAGAACTACAGGCTGATCCTGACTTATTAAATTCAATGGGAGTTTTGCAACTTCCATTAATGGGAGGAGCATCAGTGCATGACAAGACTAAATCTATCAAACCCAGCTGCTAATTTCTGAGTTGTAATTGAACAAAACCAAATAAGACTTTTTTCACTTCCCCTATAAATCAGAAATGACCTGGCCCATTTATTTTAGGTTTTCCAGCAAAATAAATAAACCAACCCACCCACCCACAAAATTAAACTACAAAATGTAGTGGGTTTTTAGGTCAAAGCTTTTCAAAATGTTTTCCTTTATTAAACCATTTTATTTAAAAAAAAAAATCATTGGCTCTATCATTGGTTGAAAAAACAGGAACATTTCACAAGGAAGTCATAATTTCCCCCGTTTTTTCAAATTTCAAAATTATAACATTTCAAAATCTAAAAAAAAAAAATAGGATCAATTCTACCTAGAAATATGATGTGTAACATGGTCAAAACAAATCTGAACACATCAAAGCTACTCCTGAAACTTCACTTCTAGCAAAAATCAAAATTCAAAGTGAACCTTTTTATTTACTTTTTTTAAGTTCTGTTTTTTTGGGGTAAAATGTGCTTGTTTCTGTTGTGATGTATCTATTATAGCACTTATCTGGCCCCTATTATTGTAGTATTTGAGCACCTTACATATTTGTCCTCATAAATATAGGGAAGTACTATTAATTGCTATGTCACAGGGAGACTAAAGAACTTGCATAAGTTCACAGAGGAAGTCAGCAGTGGAGCTAGATTTGAGTGCAAGTATTCCAGGTAGAGGTGGCCAATAAACCCTTGACAAAAATCATTTGCATCAAAAAACACCATTTTCTCCAAACAAAATAGTTTATGGAAATATGTCTGTAAAGGGGCTAGCTGAGGCTCGACCCTCTCTGGGGCAGCGGGAAGCCACACCAGCTCACTACACACAGCTGAGGATTGGGGAATTAGTTTGGCCGTGAAAGTCTTCCATGGCGGCTCTTGTGGAGGCAGAAAATAAGTACAGTTATGCCGGGGCCCTAGGTCAGGGTGGGGCAATAATGACTCAGGCCCTCAGGCAGGGCTGCGCAATAATACTATAGCAGTATAAACAGCCATGAGCCCAAGCCCTAGGTCAAGGCGGGGCAGTAATGAGTCAGGAGCTCAGGCCCTCAGGCAGGGCTGAGCATAACAGTAGGCCCAAGCCTCCAAATGGTTTGGGAGAGGGGGAGACTGCCACCCACGAGTTGGGTGGCAGGGGGGACGCAGGCCCTCTCACTCCACTGTGTCCCAGCCCGGGGCCCGAGCAGCGGTAGAAGACCCGCTGCTGTGTCAGTGGGGATCCCGGCCGCAACACACTGACGTGGACTCTGGCGGCGCTATAGCCCGGGGACAGCCGACCCCAGTCTGGCTATTTCCTGACTCCCCCTCTGGTGGCACCTGAGTCACAGTGGAGTCCTCCAGCGGGTCCAGCACCCTGGGTTCCTCGGGGTCGCCGGGCGAGTGGCAGGCCCGGCAACTCCTACGGATAGCAGGCACAGGACAGGTCCGGCAACTCCCCTCAGTAGCTGGCACAGGGCAAGTCGGGCCAGCCCTGGCTTGCACCTTGGGCGGCAGGTGCTTCCCAGTCGCGGGCTAGGCTGGAGGCGTCTGGCCGCCCTGGCGGCTGGCACCCTAGTGAGCTCTGAGGGTGAGTCTTTATGCTTCCGCGTCGCCGCCTGACTCTCTGAGGGGCGGGCTCAGAGCTCCCTAGCTCCGCCCACTCCAGCCTCCGGATGGGCTCATCCCTCTCTGGGGTGGCAGGGAGCCACACCGCCTCTCTACAATATCAATTTTGAATAAAATATTTCTCAGGCCCAGGATGCTATTTCTGGTCAGAGAGCGTGTGTGTGCAGAGTAAGCAGAAGCCTCATGTTTAGGATACTTATCTGTAGTATTGAAAAGCCAATTTAAGTCACTATTTGACTGATTCAAATCAGGGGGTTGAACTAGGTTCTTTCATAGAATCATAGAATATCAGGGTTGGAAGGGACCTCAGGAGGTCATCTAGTCCAACCCCCTGCTCAAAGCAGGATCAATCCCCAACTAAATCATCCCAGCAAAGGCTTTGTCAAGCCTGACCTTAAAAATATCTAAGGAAGGAGATTCCACCACCTCCCTAGGTAACGCATTCCAGTGTTTCACCACTCTCCTAGTGAAAAAGTTTTTCCTAATATCCAACCTAAACCTCCCCGACTGCAACTTGAGACCATTACTCCTTGTTCTGTCATCTGCTACCACTGAGAACAGTCTAGAGCCATCCCCTTTGGAACCCCCTTTCAGGTAGTTGAAAGCAGCTATCAAATGCCCCCTCTTTCTTCTCTTCCGCAGACTAAACCATCCCAGATCCCTCAGCCTCTCCTCATAAGTCATGTGTTCCAGTCCCCTAATCATTTTTGTTGCCCTCCGCTGGACTCTTTCCAATTTTTCCACATCCTTCTTGTAGTGTGGGGCCCAAAACTGGACACAGTACTCCAGATGGGGCCTCACCAATGTCGAATAGAGGGGAACGATCACGTCCCTTGATCTGCTGGCAATGCCCCAACATATACATCCCAAAATGCCATTGGCCTTCTTGGCAACAAGGGCACACTGTTGACTCATAACCAGCTTCTCGTCCACTGTAACCCCTAGGTGCTTTTCTCAGAACTACTGCCGAGCCATTCGGTCCCTAGTCTGTAGCGGTACATGGGGTTCTTCCGTCCCAAGTGCAGGACTCTGCACTTGTCCTTGTTGAACCTCATCAGATTTCTTTTGGCCCAATCCTCTAATTTGTCTAGGTCCCTCTGTATCCTATTCCTACCCTCCAGTGTATCTACCTCTCCTCCCAGTTTAGTGTCATCTGCAAACTTGCTGAGGGTGCAATCCACACCATCCTCCAGATCATTTATGAAGATATTGAACAAAACCGGCCCCAGGACCGACCCTTGGGGCACTCCACTTGATACCAGCTGCCAACTAGACATGGAGCCATTGATCACTACCCATTGAGCCCGACAATCTTGCCAACTTCTATCCAACTTATAGTCCATTCATCCAGACCATACTTCTTTAACTTGCTGGCAAGAATACTGTGGGAGACTGTGTCAAAAGCTTTGCTAAAGTCAAGGAACAACGTGTCCACCACTTTCCCCTCATCCACAGAGCCAGTTATCTCATCATAGAAGGTAATTAGATTAGTCAGGTGTGACTTGCCCTTGGTGAATCCATGCTGACTGTTCCTGATCACTTTCCTCTCCTCTAAGTGCTTCAGAATTGATTCCTTGAGGACCTGCTCCATGATTTTTCCAGGGACTGAGGTGAGGCTGACTGGCCTGTAGTTCCCAGGATCCTCCTTCTTCCCTTTTTTAAAGATGGGCACTACATGAGCCTTTTTCCAGTCGTCCGGGACTTCCCCGGATCGCCATGAGTTTTCAAAGATAATGGCCAATGGCTCTGCAATCACATCCACCAACTCCTTTAGAACTCTCAGATGCAGTGTATCTGGCCCCATGGACTTGGGCTCGTCCAGCTTTTCTAAATAGTCCTGAACCACTTCTTTCTCCACAGAGGGCTGGTCACCTCCTCCCCATCCTTCACACCCAGGGAAGTTTGCTAACCCCTATCAGACCAGTCTGTGTCTTTCTGGCCCAGTTGCAGAACTACTAAATGTGCTTTGTAACCTATCACTTAAATCAGCTTCTGTACTAGATGACTGGAGTATAACTAAGGTGACACCAATTTTTAAAAAAGGGCTCCACAGGCGATCCTGGCAATTAGAGGCCAGTAAGCCTAACTTCAGTACCAGGTAAATTGGCTGAAACTATAGCAAAGAATGGAATTATCAGACACATAGATTAACTTAATTTATTGGGAAAGAGTCAACATGGCTTTTGTAATGGGAAACCATGCCTTAGAATTCTTTGAGAGGGCATGTGGACAAGGGTGATTCAGTGTGTATAGTGTACTTGGACTTAAAAAAAGTGTTTGACAAGTTACCTCACCTAAGGCTCTTGAGCAAAATAAGCAGTCATGGGACAAGAGGGAAGGTCCTCTCATGGATCAGTAACTCTTAAAAATTAAAAAACAAAGGGCAGGAATAAATGGTCAATTTTTAGAATATAGAGAGGTAAATAGTGGTGTCCCCCAGGGATATGTCCTGGACCAGTGCTATTCAACATATTCATAAATAACCTGGAAAAAGGTGGCAAAAATTGAAGATGATACAA
This sequence comes from Eretmochelys imbricata, assembly GCF_965152235.1. Taxonomy (NCBI): domain Eukaryota; kingdom Metazoa; phylum Chordata; order Testudines; family Cheloniidae; genus Eretmochelys; species Eretmochelys imbricata. The sequence goes on from NC_135576.1 coordinate 7,560,692, forward strand.
AATTGCTCAGAGTAGTTAAGACCAAAGCAGACTATGAAGAGTTACAAAGGGACCTCACAATGAGTGGCTCAAGGTCACCCAATCAGTCAGAAGTAGAGCTGGAATTAAAGCTTAGCAGTTCCATAATTGCTGCCCTTTGATCATTGCCCTGAGACCAGTGTTTTTCAAATCTTGGTCCTTGGAGCACTCAAAGGTGTTCCTCAGAGCTGCTCAAAAAGTGACATCTGCTATTGGTCACATCCCAGCCTTACATTTTCTGGAGCCTTTAGTTTCTGGGTCTTTTTTGATGGGTTTGTTCTTTGACCATTATTTCATTTGCAAAAGATACCTCAACTGGAGGGAGTAGCAACCACACATACAGAAGGACAGAACCCTGGGAAGATCAGAGCAGTGAGAAGTTCAAGGAACAATGAAATGTTGAGTATTGCTACCTGTGAAGCACTACCCCCTGCGAGTGGGATATAAAACAGAGATACAAACTGAGCAGGGAGCTATAAAGAAACTATTCCATCCCTCTCATTAGAGAGGGTGTTGTGATGGGTCCCCCCTCTCTTGGGTTGCTGCCTGGAACTGGGGTACCACAGAGCCTGCCTGACTCACTGTGATGGGTTGGATCACAGAAACCCCCTTTGGGACTGCCACCTGATGTGTTGAGACTACCCCTGAGCCTGTTTTCCCTGCCAGCTTAGGATTTCAGTGCCCTACCTGGTTGTGCCAGACATGCTAGCCTGCTACAAACACAGATCCAGGTCTGAACCATGTCCCCCAAAAGCTGCAGGCTTAACTGAAAACAGCTTAAGAAGTGTTCCTATCTCCAACACTCAGGTACCTATCTCCCAAATCCCAAATAAATCCATTTTACCCTGTACAAAGCTTATACAGGATAAACTCATAAATTGTTTACTCCATAACACTCATAGAGAGATGTGCACAGCTGTCCCCCCACAGGTATTAATACATACTCTGGTTTAATTAATAAGTAAAAAGTGATTTTATTAAATACAAAAAGTAGGATTTAAGTGGTCCCAAGTAATAACAGACAGAACAAAGTGAATTACCAAGCAAAATAAAACAAAATATGCCAGTCTAAGCCTAATACAGTAAGAAAGCGATTACAGATGAACTCTCACCCTCAGAGATGTTCCAGTAAGCTTCTTTTACAGACTAGTCTCCTTCTAGTGTGGGTCTCACAATCACTCACACCTCTGTAGTTACTGTCCTTTGTTCCAGTTTCTTTCAGATATCTTTTGGGGGTAGAGGGGCTAGCTGGAGACAAAATTGAGCCAGGTGAAGACAAAATGGAGGTGTTTCCCAGGACTTTATATAGCTTCTCTCTTGTGGGTGGAAACCCCTCCCCCAGTGTAGAATCCCAGCTACAAGATGGAGTCTTGGAGTCACATGGGCAAGTCACATGTCCATGTATGACTTAGTTCTCTACAGGAACATTCCCAGGAAAGCTCAGATGTGGATTGGCATCTATCAAAGTCTATTGTCAGATTAAGTGTTTCTTGATTGGGCACTTACTGAGAACAGTCTTTTCTCAAGAAGCTGATCAAATGATTCACTGAGGCTACTTAAATCAAACAAGTACACAGCCAATATTCATAACTTTGAATACAAAAATGATACATGAATACATGATGATACAAAAATGATACATGAATAGGATGAATATATTCAGTAGATCATAACCTTTGCAGAGATCTGTAGCATAAACATATTCCAGTTATGTCATATTTACATTCGTAAGCATATTCCTATAAAGCATTGTGGGGTGCAACATTACACCCACCAGCCTGGGCTCCCTCTCACACTATGTTGCTGTGACAAGTTGCTATGCTCTCCAAACTTGCTCTCTAAAGCGCATACACACAGGTAGAGCTATACCCAACTACAGCACTGCACACACAGGTTAACCAGCCCCTGCATGGGAAGGCACAGCTAAGGCACCTCCCAGTTAGAATCATAGAATCATAGAATATCAGGGTTGGAAGGGACCCCTGAAAGTCATCTAGTCCAACCCCCTGCTTGAAGCAGGACCAATTCCCAGTTAAATCATCCCAGCCAGGGCTTTGTCAAGCCTGACCTTAAAAACCTCTAAGGAAGGAGATTCTACCACCTCCCTAGGTAACGCATTCCAGTGTTTCACCACCCTCTTAGTGAAAAAGCTTTTCCTAATATCCAATCTAAACCTCCCCCACTGCAACTTGAGACCATTACTCCTCGTTCTGTCATCTGCTCCTATGGCATGCACCCCCCTTTGAAGGGTAAACCCAGAATTATACCATCTTGCGCTGCACAGGGAACTGTACAGCACAAACTCATAAAATTCACCCCCTCCCTCAATGTGGAGAGAAATATGCAACAGTTTTCCGCCCCAAGTTATAATTCCCACACACTGGTTTTAGACAAAACAAAAACAAGTTTATTAACTACAAAAGATAGATTTTAAGTGATTATAAGTGATAGGAAACAGATCAAAGCAGATTAATTTAGTAAATAAACAAAATCACAAACTGAGTTTAAAATACTAGATAGGTAGGATATAAATTAGCAAATTCTCACCAGGCTAGCAATCCCTTAGTCTGGGACCATCACTTCCCCCCTGTTCAGTCTTTATTCCTCATGTATTTCCACGTGTGTCGTTGTCAGGGGAGTGAGGTACCATTGTGATGTCATTGCCACCCTTTTATATCTTCTTCCCACTTGTTGGAAAGCTCTTTTGTTGTGACCTGGGTCCAACAGTTCCCATTGTGTAGTGCTATCTCTGAGAAGTTTCTATTGTACGCAGTTCCTGGGGTAATCCGTGGGCTTGTGTGCATTTCTTCAATAAGCCCTTAACATTGTTTGGCCTTTTTACTGTTGTATCTGAAAGGCTGCTTGTGGGTGTTTTCAACATCATAACATATTTCAGAAACACATATCTAGCCAAACTTCATAACTCCACATATGATGATAGCACATGCAATCCAATGCGATATTACTGTCTAGCAGATCAAGACTTTTGGAATGATACCTCACAAGACATACCTTGTACAAAACATATCCTAATTAACCGACAGTGGTGAATATTGGGGTGCCAGGGTGTCACAGATGTATTTGTATCTCAACATCTTAATGTTACTTCCTCCATGTAACCAAGTATTCTAATGGCTGCAGGGAAGATGTGAAAACAAGACTTAGAGGGGTGCTGGTTCATCCTAAATTCAGCATCTTGAGAAGTAAAGTGGTTTGACCACTCCTCTCCTACACCATAATTCCCATCCTAGCCAGTTGGAGCTTTTACATGGGTTGGTGGGATGAATCATGATGACATCTTCATAAAGAGATTCTGGACATTCCTGGTCCAGTGTATCAAGCCCTGCTTTAGGAGCCAGGAGTCCTGAGTTATGCTACTAGCTTTGCTATTGATCTGTAGCAAGTCTCTTTCCTCTCCCACACTGTGTCTGGTCTATTAGACTGTGAACTCTTCATGGTTGGGCCTGCGTCTTATTGTGCACAGTGCATGGCATGATGATACCTGGGACATGGTGGTGACCTCTTGGTGTTGCTGTAATACAAAGACTAGATAATAAGCCAAGGAAGGAGATGTGAGATTCTTAATTATGAGTCAGACCAGGTAACATCTCTCAGCTATGAAATATGACTGATTTAATTTTTTTCCTGGTATGGTTTGTGTCATGTGTTTACTGCTGCAATCCATGCATTGTAAATATTTATTAGTGTATTTATATTTTATGATTTTACAGGGCAATAAGAGCAAATAACAAACTTATAGGCAGTTACTTTGGTATATAATGGAAATAATAATCTGAAAGTGTCTTCTTGCTTTGTGGGAGCATTGAATGAGAGTGCCACCTCAACACAAGTTAAAGCACTGGAAGCTGGTCAATTATTGAGCTCTTGTTCTGGGTGTTAGGAGCCGAGCATTTAATACCTTCTTAATTTTGCTTCTTTGCAACGTAATGGAGGCAGCAAAATCTCTTGTCAGGGGCTCAAGTTCTCAGTCTGTCTCCCCATCAGTGAGCTGAATCTTTCATTGCTACAGTGAACAGAATTAAGATCAGTTAGCCATTGTGATCTAACATCGGACGATGCTGTTAACTCATTTCCTCTCAACCCGGTAAACATGTTCTATGAAAAAAAAATAATCCCCACATTTTTCATTCGCCAATTGTTTTGCAAAAAAAACAACCAACCAAACAAAAACATTGGTCGGTTTTATTTGTTTTTGCTAAAAAAAGCAAAAAACTAGCACCAGTTTTGTTTTAATCTTCTTTCTCCTTTTTCAAGTGACACAATGGAAAAAAGGGGGGATGGAAGAAAAAAGGGGGAGAAAGGAAGAAAAAATCCTAAAAACTGAAACGTTTTCGTTTGTTCTGGTTTCTCTTTTTTTTAATTGAAAATCAGAACTTCTGAGACCATAAAAACTCTGCAGATTTCCTTTTTTGAAAAAAGAAATGTTGAACTTTGAATGGAAATTTTTGGTCAGTTCTTTCAGTGAACTAGGGCCCCTGATTAGGCCATGTCAGCTTCTCTGTGCCATTGTAGTACTATAAACAGGCCTTCAGCTGGTGACTCAAGCAATGGAGGAACTCCTTAATGTAGGGGATTGCCTTGGTGGCCTACAGCTACCACTCCATATAATATAAGGGACACGGCCAGGGAAAAGGGGCATGGACAGAGAATCTCTGCGCTTTGGCTATTCTCAACTGCCAAGACAACACTATGAAGCCATAGGACTAACTTACACGCAGGCGGCTCGAAGATGGTGAAAAGCCAAATTTCAGCATCTTCTCCTCCCCATTTGATAAGGAAAATCTCCGTAGCTCATCCCAAAGGCTTTCGTGTCCTACCTGGAGTAAATAATTTTACCATATCTCTTCATCAGCACAGCATGATTGTTTAAATGGTATTTTAGCTGCACGTTAAAGTTTCACCATTACATGGATATTTTTGAAGTGCTAAATAGGTGTGTGTAGGGGCGGGGGGGGAATAGTCCACTTTTTGCTTTTAGAAGTCTGAAAATCAGCTTTCATTTTGCTGGCTGCTTAACAGGATTTGATTTTTTTTTAAAGTAAACTAATTACAATGGAAATGCAGCTCTGCAAAACTTACAAAAAATCCCACATTATTTTGTTTTTGGGTTCAGTTAATGTGCATTCATTTATCATCTTTATAAGATATGTAGAGAGCACTGATGAATAATCCCTAGCTTCCAATCAGGAAATGTAAATGATCCTTTCTTTTTAAAAAAAATGAGTAATGAATACTAGTAAATTTGAAGCTAAAATAAAGTGCCAGAAATCTGGCAGGTTGCAGTGGGATGTGAGGAATGTAATATGGTGTGGATTCAAGAATATAAAAGGAGAACTAAACCCACTGGACTGCTTCAATCACATTCCCTTATTAGCTTATATCCAGTGGAAGTTCAGCATCTTGCAATGTGAAACTGAATAGGAGATTCTGCTAACTGGTAGATACAGTAAACTGAGCCCAAGTTCCAATTTATTTGGACACTGAGAGCGTACTACTTCTAACTAGGGTAAGCCAAGGGGTAAGCCAGCAAAGCCACTCCAATGTGAAAATACTGTTAGAGGTGAATCAGGCATGATGGGAACTGTATTACATCCCCAACTATTGCAGGCACACACAGGGAATTTCATGGGCAAAACCCTGGGGGTGGGGGAGAATCCCTCTTGGGCAGGAAAACAAGTTTCAATTACGTGGAGACTCATTTGTGCTTTGTAGCCCATATTATCTGTAAAACACTACACTTTGTGAGGTTTGTAAAGTCTCAAACTGTAGACACATCACCCATCCCTGCTCTAGATTATACAGTTACAGAACTGGATTCTGATCTCACTTGCATGGGTCTAAATGAAGAGTTATGCCACGGGAATTAGATCATAAGCTCTTTGCGGCAGAGAGTGTGTCTTATGTGTTTATAGAGTCCCTTTGACAATCAGCTGGAACCCTGTGATGCGTCTCTACTCCACATAGGTGAACAAAAGGTTATCAGGAGTCTGAAAGCTAAACTAGCTCAATTTGCTCTACCTGAAGGATGTCAGGCTGGATTTGTTATTAGACCTAGGTCCAGCAGAGAGACCCAGGACGGAGCCTTTGAGGAGAGAAGAGGTAGGGAGCACCCACTCTCTCTGGGAAGGCTGACTGAAGAAGGTCCCAGGAATGGAATTGATCTGGAAAGGGGGCAAGGCACAGAGAGGAAGATGATACATCTGAGGGAAGGGAACAGAAGGAGACTCCGCCGATTGGAAGGCATGAGATGCACTGTCCTAGAGTTGGGGGTTCCACGACCATCTCTCCCAAGAGAAGGAGGTGGGTGGTGGTGGTCGGGGACTCTCTCCTCAGGGGGACTGAGTCATCTATCTGCCGCCCTGACTGGGAAAACCGAGAAGTCTGCTGCTTGCCAGGAGCTAGGATTCACGATGTGATGCAGAGACTGTCAAGACTCATCAAGCCCTCGGATCACTACCCCTTCCTGCTTCTCCATGTGTGCACCCATGATACTGTCAAGAATGACCTTGAGCGGATCACTGCAGACTACGTGGCTTTGGAAAGAAGGAAAAAGGAGTTTGAGGCGCAAGTGGTCTTCTCGTCCATCCTCCTCATGGAAGGAAAAGGCCCGGGTAGAGACCATGGAATCATGGAAGTCAACGAATGGCTACACAGGTGGTGTCAGAGAGAAGGCTTTGGATTCTTTGACCACGGGATGGTGTTCCAAAAAAGAGGAGTGCTAGCCAGAGACGGGCTCCACTAACGAAGAGAGGGAAGAACATCTTCGCAAGCAGGCTGGCTAACCTAGTGAGGAGGGCTTTAAACTAGGTTCACCAGGGGAAGGAGACCAAAGCCCTGAGGTAAGTGGGGAAGTGGGATACCGGGAGGAAGCATGAGCAGGAGTGCACGAGAGGGCAGGGCTCCTGCCTCATACTGAGAAAGAGGGACGATCAGCAAGTTATCTCAAGTGCCTATACACAAATGCAAGAAGCCTGGGAAACAAGCAGGGAGAACTGGAAGTCCTGGCACAGTCAAGGAATTATGATGTGATTGGAATAACAGAGACTTGGTGGGATAACTCACATGACTGGAGTACTGTCATGGATGGATATAAGCTGTTCAGGAAGGACAGACAGGGCAGAAAAGGTGGGGGAGTATTGTATGTAAGGGAGCAGTATGACTGCTCAGAGCTCAGGTATGAAACTGCAGAAAACCTGAGTGTCTCTGGATTAAGTTTAGAAGTGTGAGCAACAAGGGTGATGCCGTGGTGGGAGTCTGCTATAGACCACCGGACCAGGGGGATGAGGTGGATGAGGCTTTCTTCCGGCAACTCACAGAAGTTACTAGATCGCTGCCCTGGTTCTCATGGGAGACTTCAATCACCCTGATATCTGCTGGGAGAGCAATACAATGGTGCACAGACAATCCAGGAAGTTTATGGAAAGCGTAGGGGACAATTTCCTGGTGCAAGTGCTGGAGGAACTAACTAGGGGCAGAGCTCTTCTTGACCTTCTGTTCACAAACCGGGAAGAATTAGTAGGGGAAGCTAAAGTGGATGGGAACCTGGGAGGCAGTAACCATGAGATGGTCAAGTTCAGGATCCTGACACAGGGAAGAAAGGAGAGCAGCAGAATACGGACCCTGAACTTCAGAAAAGCAGAGTTTGACAACCTCAGGGAACTGATGGGCAGGATCCCCTGGGAGAATAACATGAGGGGGAAAGGAGTATTTTCTCGCTGTATTTTAAAGAATCCTTATGGAGGTTACAGGTAGAAACCATTCCGATTGTAGAAAGAATAGTAAATATGGCAGGCGACCGGCTTGGCTTAACAGTGAAAACCTTGCTGATCTTAAACACAAAAAAGAAGCTTACAAGAAGTGGAAGATTGGCCAAATGACCAGGGAAGAGTATAAAGATATTGCTCGGGCATGCAGGAGTGAAATCAGAAAGGCCAAATCACACCTGGAGTTGCCGTGAGCAAGAGATGTTAAGAGTAACAAGAAGGATTTCTTCAGGTATGTTAGCAACAAGAAGGCAGTCAAGTAAAGTGTGGGCCCCTTACTGAATGAGGGAGGCAACCTAGTGACAGAGGATGTGGAAAAACCTAATGTACCCAATGCTTTTTTTGCCTCTGTCTTCACGAACAAGGTCAGCTCCCAGACTACTGCACTGGGCAGCACAGCATGGGGAGGAGGTGACCAGCCCTCTGTGGAGAAAGAAGTGGTTCGGGACTATTTAGAAAAGCTGGACGAGCACAAGTCCATGGGGCCGGATGCACTGCATCCAAGAGTGCTAAGGGAGTTGGCGGATGTGATTGCAGAGCCATTATGGGCCATTATCTTTGAAAACTCATGGCGATCGGTGGAAGTCCCGGAAGACTGGAAAAAGGCTCATGTAGTGCCCATCTTTAAAAAAGGGAAGAAGGGGGATCCGGGGAACTACAGGCCAGTCAGCCTCACCTCAGTCCCTGGAAAAATCATGGAGCAGGTCCTCAAGGAATCAATTCTGAAGCACTTAGAGGAGAGGAAAGTGATCAGGAACAGTCAGCATGGATTCACCAAGGGCAAGACATGCCTGACTAATCTAATTACCTTCTATGATGAAATAACTGGCTTTGTGAATGAGGGGAAAGCGGTGGACGTCTTGTTCCTTGACTTTAGCAAAGCTTTTGACACGGTCTCCCACAGTATTCTTGCCAGCAAGTTAAAGAAGTATGGTCTGGATGAATGGACTATAAGTTGGATAGAAGTTGGCAAGATTGTCGGGCTCAATGGGTAGTGATCAATGGCTCCATGTCTAGTTGGCAGCTGGTATCAAGTGGAGTGCCCCAAGGGTCGGTCCTGGGGCCGGTTTTGTTCAATATCTTCATAAATGATCTGGAGGATGGTGTGGATTGCACCCTCAGCAAGTTTGCAGATGACACTAAACTGGGAGGAGAGGAAGATACGCTGGAGGGTAGGGATAGGATACAGAGGGACCTAGACAAATTAGAGGATTGGGCCAAAAGAAATCTGATGAGGTTCAACAAGGACAAGTGCAGACTAGGGACCGAATGGCTTGGCAGCAGTTCTGCAGAAAAGGACCTCGGGGTTACAGTGGAAGAGAAGTTGAATATGAGTCAACAGTGTGCTCTTGTTGCCAAGAAGGCCAATGGCATTTTGGGATGTATATGTAGGGGCATTGCCAGCGGATCGAGGGACGTGATCGTTCCCCTCTATTCAACATTTGTGAGGCCTCATCTGGAGTACTGTGTCCAGTTTTGGGCCCCACACTACAAGAAGGATGTGGAAAAATTGGAAAGAGTCCAGCGGAGGGCAACAAAAATGATTAGGGGACTGGAACACATGCGTTATGAGGAGAGGCTGAGGGAACTGGGATTGTTTAGTCTGCGGAAGAGAAGAATGAGGAGGGATTTGATAGCTGCTTTCAACTTCCTGAAAGGGGGTTCCAAAGAGGATGGACCTAGACTGTTCTCAGTGGTAGCAGATGACAGAACAAGGAGTAATGGTGTCAAGTTGCAGTCGGGGAGGTTTAGGTTGGATATTAGGAAACACTTTTTCACTAGGAAGGTGGTGAAACACTGGAATGCGTTACCTAGGGAGGTAGTGGAATCTCCTTCCTTAGATATTTTTAAGGTCAGGCTTGACAAAGCCCTGGGGGCTGGGATGATTTAGTTAGGGATTGGTCCTGCTTTGAGCAGGGGGTTGGACTAGATGACCTCCTGAGGTCCCTTCCAACCCTTATATTCTATGGTTCTATGAAGTCCAGCAGAGAAAGAAGCTGGGCAGACCTAGGGATAAGCCAGAGCCCCAGGTACCAGAAGAGAGGTGGTGCTGTGCACAGGCTAAAGAGAAGCAGCCCAAGAGGAGTGGCAGCAGGAAGCAGCCCATGGAAACAGCAGCGCATCTGAAGTTGAAGGCCAGCTTCTTCATACAGGATTCCTGTGCTGGAACCCAGAGCAGAGGATGGGCTGGATTCCCTCAAGAGCCCTGAATAAAGGGCATACAAGGATGGTCCCAGGGTGGAGCTGAAGATGGACCTCAAGGGGAGGCTGAGGAGTAGCCCAAGAGGGGACAGGGGGACCATTCTTTGGCATATCTTTGGACATTTACTTGTACCTTTCTCATCCTGTAAGGAGAGAGACCTGACGGGAGGGATCATAGAATATCAATGAGTGAAGATTCATAGAATCATAGAATATCAGGGTTGGAAGGGACCCCAGGAGGTCATCAAGTCCAACCCCCTGCTCAAAGCAGGACCAATCCCCAATTTTTGCCCCAGATCCCTAAATGGCCCCCTCAAGGATTGAACTCGCAATCCTGGGTTTAGCAGGCCAATGCTCAAATCACTGAGCTATCCCTCCCCCCTATGAGTCACGGGAAGAGGCAGACCACCATGGGCACTAGATGAGGAAAGAGCTGCTATGCCATGCTCAGCTACAAAGGTAGTGAGCCCACTCTACACAGGCCTCTGGACATCACACTAATACTATGAATACCAAAGTAAGTGAGAGGGGAGCTAGGCTCATCTTGCACGGTGGCTGTTAATCAGCTGATTTACTGTCCAAGCTGCAATTTCATTTTCCTGCAGAGTGAATGGCATGAGACATTTCACAGGCTCTTGGAAAATCAACATCTAATCTTATCCAAGGGGCTGAAAAATCAGGCCTAGAAAACTCACCTGTTCAGCCACTTTCACTTCAGTGATGGCAGAAAATTGACTTGTATCTGTATGACTTGGCTTCTGGGCACTGTACCTTTAAATGAACAAATGTCCCCAATACTTTCCTGTGCTCAGGCAGCTGCCATTTTGTTTTCAGTTGCACTCTCCTGCAGAGAAGTCTTGCACAAACTCACTTGTGCTCCCCCTCATAGAGACCTTGCTGTTGTTATTTCTTTAGGGGAAGAGTGTAGCTCTCTTAATATATAGGTATTAAGGCCTGAAGGGATCATTATGACCATCTAGTCTCACCTCCCTCATAACACAAACTAAAGAATCTCTTCCAGTAATTCCTTCATTAAGACTGATGAGCAGTGTAGCCAACTATTGAAATATTTTAAAGCCAATCTCATGACATTTTTGAGGCCTCCACTCATGGTTTTTAACGCTAGGGGCTGGCAGTAGTGAACCAATGGCTGAGCTACAATTGAATGACCTCCGTAAGAGATCATTCTATCTCAGCTTTGTGTGTGAGTTAATACATAACTTGCAACAAGAACCGCCTTTCTTGTTGTCCCTTGGAATCATAGATGCAGTATTTGCAACCCCAAATGTTCAAAAATCAAGAGAGTCGGAGCCTAAAAACGATGAGACTGGTTTAAGAACAACACCAGTGGGCTTCTTTTTGTTTTCATTCTGGATTTTGTAGACTTTTACTTTATACTTGGCTCAAGCTTTTCTCCAGAATCAGGACATCATAACTCTAAAGTTACATAGTTGTAGGAGATAGGGCTTAAAGTAAATCACCAAATTATCAAAGAGGTTATTGAAAAGTTCCTTTATAGAAAACCCATTTCTCAGTGTATGACATTTTTGATAACCGTTTTAAGAATGGATTTGATTAAAAATGTGAAAAACAAGAGAGAAAAAAAGGTTTTTAATTGGAGGGAGAAGTGTTTTCGTTTACCAAAAAAAACCCTTTTCAGATAAAAAAATGTTGACCAGCTTTGCTATTGACCTGGACGATCTATATGCTCTTGAGAGTCAGTCATTTAGAGGGGTATTCATGATGAGGAAGAAGAAGATGATGATCCATAAAAATAAACTCAGGCAGTAGCAACAGCAACAGAGTTAGACAGATCGCAAATAATCCCAGTTTGAATTTCAAACTATCCTGCAAAAACCTGCCACAATTTGTTATGGGCCTAGAGAGTACAAACAGTTTTATGTTTGTGGATTAAGAGAACTATGGAGGCATTTTATTGTATTTATGTATCTAGGGTCAGATTTGAAGAAGCTAGGTGCCCAAATCCCATTGGAATTCAATATGTTTAGGAAACCTAACTCCCTGAGGTTCCATTAAAAAACTAAACCCTAACTACCAAATGGTGCTCATAAATCAGGTAGTTAGACAAGCAAGTAGTTTTTTATAGATTCCAAGGCCAGAAGGAACCATTGTGATCATCTAGTCTGACCTCCTGTATAATGCAGGCCATAGAACTTCCCCAAAATAATTCCTAGATCAGATCTTTTAGGAAAAAAGACAAAACACAAACAAAAAAAAACAACATCCATACTTGATTTAAAAATTGTCAGTGATGGAGAAACCCCCACAGCCCTTAGTGTATTGTTCTAATGGTTAATTACTCTCACCATGAAAAATATGCACCTTATTTCCAGTCTGAATTTGGACATCTTAAAATTCCAGCCATTAATCATGTTATACTTTTCCCTGTTCGTCTGAAGAGTGCATTATTAAATATTTGTTTCCCACATAGGTACGTATAGACTATAATCAAGTCACCCCTTAGCCTTCTCTTTGTTAAGATAAATAGACTCAAAGAGCTCAATCACTATAAGGAATGTTTTCTAATCCTTTAATCATTCTTGTGGCTCTTCTCTGGAATTTATCAGCATCTTTCTTGAATTGTGGGCACTAGAACTGGATACAGCATTCCATTAGTGGTCACACCAGTGCTAAATACAGAGGTAAAATAACCTATCTACCGCTACTCGAGATTCCTTGGTTTATGCAGCAGAGGATTACATTAGCTCTTTTGGCCATACCATCACACTGGGAGCTCATGTTCAACTGAATATCCACTCCGACCCCCCAAATCTTTTTCAGAATCACTGCTTCCAGGAAGGGGCCGCCTCCCGCCCCCTACCCATCCTGTAAGTATGGCCTACATTCTTTGTTCCTAGATCTGTTCATTTACATTTAGCCATATTAAAACACATATTGTTGGCTTGCACCCAGTTGATCAAGCAATCCAAATTGCTCTGAATCAGTGACTTGTGCTCTTCATTATTTACCCCTCCCCCAATTTAGCGCCACCTGCTATTTTTGTCCACAGTGTTTTTTGGTTTGTTAGTTTTCTTCCATGTCATTGATAAATAGTGTAGGACCACGAATCAATCCTGCAGAGCCCCACTGGAAACATGCAGTCGATGACGATTCCCCATGTACAGTTACAGTTTGAGACCTGTCAGTTAGCTGGTTTTTAATGCGTTTATTATGTGCCATGTTAATTTTATATCATGTTGTAAAATAGCATCTTAAAAATGTGTTGGGCCTGCAAAAAGGTGATTCTAACAGCTTAGTGCATGCAGTCAGGGCTTCCCCCAGGGCTGATCCTAGTGGCTATACTTTCTTATTCCTGAGATCTTCTTTAGCTCCTTTGGTGGATGAATGTGTTTTGGGTGTTGAAGGGCTTAGGTTCAATCCTAGCTGATGACCATGGCCCAGAGCCTCAAAGGTATTTAAGTGCCTAATTCCCATTGAAATCAATGAAATTGTGTCTGGACAATAAAATATAATTTAATGCCTAAGACAAAGATTTTGGAGAAAAGCTAGTCTTTATTTTTTTAAAGCTATGGTATGTCATATTTGACTGTGTCTCAATAAAACACTCCTGTCCCTGTCTCTGTCTGTCCATCTACACAGCTAATGGAAATCAATGGAAGTTAGGGGCCTAAATACCTTTGAGGATGGGTGAGTATTCACCCACACTTTGTTACACAGCTGCAAATTCAGAGGCTGAGTTGAGTTCCCTCAGAAACGTTGGTCCAAAGACCACTAGTATGAACCATCAGTGACGTTAACTATATATTTCATGCACTGTTAACTTGGAAGCTTAGCTTTCTTCTTTCTCTTAGAAACTGGATCAAAATTATGATGAATCTCATAATGGTCATTTACACATTCTGTTTGCTGCTGCTACCACTTTATTTCTCCTCACTTTCCTTGGTGGAAGTCACCCGCACGCACCATCACCAAGAGACTATGGTGCCTAGATGAACAGATCTCTCGAAGGACAGAGGCAGGGATGTGAGTGTTTTATTGGGACACAGAAAACTATGATGTGGTATAGCTTTAAAAACTAAAGACCAGGGGGGTTTGTGGGTTGTTTTTTTTTTTTTTTTTGGTCATTGTTTAAGAAACCAAAGCTTATTTTCTTGTCCAGACAGAATTTAATTTTTGTTGCCCAGCACACAGCTCATTGGTTAGCAGATGCTGGGCAGAGAATCTAGCTGGTCAGCTAATAGCCTCCCTACTGCTTAAATTAACTAATAGTCCAAGTAATAACCAAGGGTCATGATAGCCCCTTTTAATAGTCATTAGCAACTCAGCTGATCATTCTCCTTCCTCTGTTTTGTGGGAAATGCTTCCTCACCTCCCTCTGTGATTTAAAATGAGAATAAGAACAGCAAACTCTGACTCTGGGCCAGAGAGCTGCTTGTCACAGCAGGCTCCCAGGCGTGCACTTCCTGTCCTAAACTCTTATGCAGTGCTGCTGCTGCTGTTTGACCTAACAATGAAGATGATGGCCCTGTTGGCAATGTTAATTAAAATGGCAGCTGAGGTGCTTACGGCCCAAAGGTGAAGGTAGAGATTTCTAGTCTGTAAAGTGATTTGAGAGCCTACAAGATGAAAGGTGCCAGGTAAGCACTGAAGCTGACTGCACGCCACTCTATTTTTTAATTGTTTAATTAGAGTAACATCCACAGACCACGATTGAGTTTGGGGCCCTGTTGTGCCAGATTCTGCAAAAAACGCACTGTAAAAGCGCTTACAAGCTAAGTACGCAACACAGACAAAGGGCAGTAGGAAATAAGCATGAGTAGCCCTATTTTAGGGGTGGGGACTAAGGAAAAGAGGTGATCGTCCAACATCACCAAGAGAAATCTATGGAAGAACTAGGAATTGAATCCATATCTCCTCAGTCTCAGCCCAGTGCCTTAACTGAAAGACCATCCTTCATCTCAGTAGTGTTGTCCAAATCATTCCTTTGGACTATAAGTTTTCAGGACAGAGAGAGATCTTTTGGCACAGGTCACCTGAGGTGAAATTCACCTCTGTGCAGAGGGCCAGAAGTAGGACTGTGCACTACTTTAGCCTGGCTTGGTATGTTAGCCTTCCTGTAGCTGTCTGCAGAGGGGTGAACTTCACCCCAATTACACAGCTCCATGTACACTGACAGTGCTATAAATTAAACAACACACATGGACTTGGATAGCTGTGTTTAGATTTTGGTAAAATCTCAGTTACAGTTATTTGATTTTGCAAGGACAAAAGGAAACCCTTCCCCGTCCTATAAGAATATGGGCTGTTTTGCACTCTGTAAATTTCCTCAGCTGCCTTGTGAGAGATTCAAGCTAAAATGATCATCTGCTTTCCTCCGCGCCCCTTTAATTCATGCCCAGATTCAAGGATTGTGAGGTGAATAAAATAAAGGAGATGCAAAACCCAGGCTCAACATTACAAATACACATAAGAGAAAAGCAGACATTAAGCCAGCATCACCAACGTTCATAGATGAGAGCATGTGTAATGCTGACAGACCCCGGTTGTCAGCAGGTAAGATTGAACCAAGGACCTCTGGGGCTTAGTGCATGAGCCTCTACCATATGAGCTAAAAGCCAGCTGCCTGTTAGCTAAGGCTGTAGAGCAAACTCATTAATCTCTCTCTCTAAGTGGTCTTGGTGCCACTAGATGGGACAGGTTTCAGAGTAACAGCCCTGTTAGTCTGTATTCGCAAAAAGAAAAGGAGTACTTGTGGCACCTTAGAGACTAACCAATTTATAAATTGGTTAGTCTCTAAGGTGCCACAAGTACTCCTTTTCTAGATGGGACAGAACACCACACCCAGGAGGTGTGTGGGTTACACATGCAGTAAAGAAATCCCAACCATTGCCCATATTCATCCAGAAAAGGGCATAGTGAACCCAGCATGCTCAGAATGCGTGTCTGAGCATGCAATAAACAAAATTCTGTGGAGATCCCCGGACTGCAATCAGATACTGCTATAGGGAGGGACTGTGGTATAGTAGCAGAGCTGTGTAGAAGCTCAAACTTTGGCAATAGCAAAGAAAGGGGGATGTAGGTCAGTACAGAGTGACTTGAATAGACCTAGTCATGCCTCACTAATCTAATTGCCTTCTATGATGAGATAACTGACTCTGTGGATAAGGGGAAAGCAGTGGACGTGTTGTTCCTTGACTTTTCCAAAGCTTTTGACACGGTCTCCCACAGTATTCTTGCCAGCAAGTTAAAGAAGTCTGGGCTGGATGAACGGACTATAAGGTGGAGAGAAAGCTGGCTAGATTGTCGGGCTCAACGGGTAGTGATCAATGGCTCCATGTCTAGTTGGCAGCCGGTATCAAGTAGAGTGCCCCAAGGGTCAGTCCTGGGGCCTGTTTTGTTCAATATCGTCATAAATGATCTGGAGGACGGTGTGGATTGCACCCTCAGCAAGTTTGCAGATGACACTAAACTGGGAGGAGAGGTAGATACGCTGGAGGGTAGGGATTGGATACAGAGGGACCTAGACAAATTGGAGGATTGGGCCAAAAGAAATCTGATGAGGTTCAACAAGGACAAATGCAGAGTCCTGCACTTAGGACAGAAGAATCCAATGCACTGCTACAGACTAGGGACCGAATGGCTCGGCAGCAGTTCTGCAGAAAAGGACCTAGGGGTTACAGTGGACGAGAAGTTGAATATGAGTCAACAGTGTGCCCTTCTTGCCAAGAAGGCCAAAGGCATTTTGGGATGTATAAGTGGGGGCATTGCCAGCAGATCGAGGGACGTGATCGCTCCCCTCTATTCGACATTGGTGAGGCCTCATCTGGAGTACTGTGTCCAGTTTTGGGCCCCCCACTACAAGAAGGATGTGGAAAAATTGGAAAGCATCCAGCGGAGGGCAAGAAAAATGATTAGGGGACTGGAACACATGAGTTATGAGGAGAGTCTGAGGGAACTGGGGATGTTTAGTCTGCGGAAGAGAAGAATGAGGGGGGATTTGATAGCTGCTTTCAACTACCTGAAAGGGGGTTCCAAAGAGGATGGCTCTAGACTGTTCTCAGTGGTAGCAGATGACAGGACAAGGAGTAATGGTTTCAAGTTGCAGTGGGGGAGATTTAGGCTGGATATTAGGAAAAACTTTTTCACTAGGAGGGTGGTGAAACACTGGAATGCGTTAACTAGGGAGGTGGTGGAATCTCCTTCCTTAGAAGTTTTTAAGGTCAGGCTTGACAAAGCCCTGGCTGGGATGATTTAGTTGGGGATCGGTCCTGCTTTGAGCAGGGGGTTGGACTAGATGACCTCCTGAGGTCCCTTCCAACCCTGATATTCTATGATTCTATGATTCTATTTATATTGGGGCCCACTACTGGACCAGCAGGGAGTGTTGCAGCATACATTCCAAACTGTGTAGGTCTTGTCAGTGATTTCACCCCCTCACATTCATCACAGTGAAATTCACACTGTGCATATTTTAAACAAGGAACAGTTTTGTGTGAATAAAGGACGGAAAAATCAGACCAGAGTGTGCATGGATGGGCGTGTGCACACGTGAGTGAGAAAGCCCTTTCGCTGATGAAACAAAATTCGGAAGGTGAGATTTGTACTCCTACTTAGTAGTAGTACCGAATTGTTTTATTGTGTACAGTGGGCATGCTCACAAATTAAGAAACTATTTAGCATGAGCAGAGGCCTGGGTGGGATTGGATTCTAGCCCACAGAGAAGGATGTGTTTGAGAGGGGCAGTTGTATGCTGCAGTGGTTCAAGTGCTGGCTGGAGACTTGGCACACCCCGGTTCGATTGTCTGATCTTTCACAGACTCCCTGGGAGACTTTGGGCAAGTCACATAGATACTTTTGAAAATTTCATCCTAAGTCTCATTTTCAAAAAGGGAGCCTAGGCCGGATTTTCAAAGCATTGATAGTTAGGCATTGCCCTGCTCACATACCAAAGCCTAAGTCTGATATGCCAAACTAACTTAAGCGTTTAGACCCAGATCCGGTGCTTAATTTGTAATGGAAAAGGGGCTGGGGTTCAAGCATATTTTTTACATTCAGACCAGATGCAGCAAGCCAAGATGTGCCGGGGCTGTGAACTGCCCGGCCTAGAAGTGCCAGGTTAAGCCCTGGTACAAATAAAACCCTGCCCAGATCCTCAAAGGCATTTAGGCATCTAACTCCCATTGGTTTCAAAGGCCTCTAAAAATCTTTGAGGATCTGGGATTTAGGGTCTGAAGTAGCAATCACTTGTTCAAAATGGGACTTAGGCTCCTAAGTTGTGTAGGTGCTTATGAAAATTGTACCTTTCAGCTTTTTGTGCCCCACTTCCCCCATCTGCAATATGGGGAGAATAGCTCTGCTCTGACTCTCAGGCATGTTGTGAGGCTATATACATTAAAGATTGTGAGGTACTTAGATACTACACTGATGGGGGGCATATATGTGCCTTCAACAGAGAGCCACCTTTTATTTAAAGACACTCTCCAAACATCCTGCTTCAGAGAGTCCAGTCTCCACTTTGGAGAAGGACATTATGCTAATGTTCCTTTCCAAATGTTTCTCTTCCTAGGCAGCTGGTTTTCCCTTTTCAGTCTTGCTCTTTTTTACCTCCCTTCTCTTGGCCAATCACATTAATGTGTGTTTGTCAATACTGAATTTCATTTGCTGTGTAGCAGCTCAGAAACCCAACAAATCTTGTTGAATTTTCCTTGCCTCTTAAGTCTGAGTTCTCACTTCTCAGTTTCCTGTTGTCAGCAAAACTTAACGCATTTACAATCGGTCTCTTGATCTAGGGCAATTACAGAAAGAAGCAATAGCAGGTTCAGGAGGCTTAACAAGAGAAGGATGTTGTACTATCATTGTGGTCTCCAATCCAGTGTTTGTACCAGGGTTGTCAAATTGATTCAAATTGAATTGACATGATGATAAAGTAGGCATCACAAAGTTATTATAAATCTGTGAGCCTTTCCTGGCTTCAACGCCTTGGAAGGAGGTAGAAGAGGGTAGTGTGCATGCGAGAAGCAAGCAAAAGAAGCAGAGAGAGTGGGAAGAAAGAAAAAAAAAGCCATTTAAAACCACAAGGTTACATCAGGATATTGACACAATAATTGATGGGGACATGTACAACTTAAAACACAGAAAATGTCGACATCATTATTTATACGCTTATGCAGTAGCTTTCACAAAGGACCAAAGTGTCCAGCAACAAGAAGGTAAGCAGCAAAGGGAACAACTCTGTACCTGCCATACAACTATGCACAAGCCAGCTATTCTCATACTGCAGCTCAGTTGTAAAGGACACGCTGTATCAGTAGTTTCGGCATGAGACACCCAAGAAGAAGAATGATCCAGGGGATAGGCCACTAGTCCAGGGCTTTGAAGACTGGAGTTCAGGTCTCCACTGTGCTGTGGACTTCCTGTGTGATCTTAGCCAAGTCACTTAGAGTGGGATTGTTGAAAAGCAACAGGGTGCCTGACTCCCAAAGTTAATTGGCACCACAACTAGGCTCTCTGTGCCTCTGTTCCGTATCTGTAAAATAGGGATAACAGCACTTCCCTGCCTCACAGGGGTACTGTGAGGGTAAATGCATTAAGGGTTGTGAGATGCTCCAGTACTACAGTGGTGGGAGTCAGATATGTACCTCGGATAGATAGATTTGGCCTACATTGGCATTATGATGGTGTGACAGGAGAAAGCCAGTGCTATGGGCCTGATGCATTCCTACAGGGGACAGTAGGGCATTTCTTCTCCTGAAGGTACCCAGGGGTTGATTAACAGTGTTTACTCTCCCTTCCGTTGCTCCCATCAGCTTTAATTGTTGTTCCCTTCTCCAGGGATGTGTGGAAGCAGTGCTTTCCCCTCAATGCCTTGGCCAGAACCTATGCTTTCCACAGTTGTTGCAATATTGGCTATTCTCAGGCCCTGGCAGAGGAGCAGGGTTTCTGAGTGTCATTTGCCAGTGCAAATGCCACTTGAAAGGACTTTCATCGCCCTTAGGTTATCTGAGGAGAAGATGGAATATCCCAGGGTTGAACTGGAGATAAGGTAGCTGAACTGAGTCCCATGTGAAATTCTGTGTGTGTGTGTGTGTGTGTGTGTGTGAGAGAGAGAGAGAGAGACAGAGAGAGAGAGAGAGAGAATCTGGATGTGGGCGTGTGTTAAGGATTCACTGTTCAACTGCTGGGAACATATTTTTCTTTTCAGTCACACATTGGGATCAGACCAAAATTAAAACAACAAACAAAAACTTCTCTCCACACAGGGCCTTATTCTCCTCTGCTTTATCCTAGGCTTAGATTGGTGTTAGGTCTATTAGCAAAAAATCAGTTAGACGTAGCTCAGGGTCAAGTATGAAATTTGGCTTTTGGGGATGTGATGAGGCTGGCCCATGCCCTTGATTTCTGAGCTCTGGCATCATCATAAATCCGGGAAGAAATGATACAGCCATGAACAAATGCTTCATCTGGATAAAGCAAGATTTGTCTTAAGTTAAAAATAAAGTTGTGGCCTCTTGGCCCGTATTCACTTCTGGTGACTCTACTAAATGGGTCCCACCATTTACAATGTGTTGTTGTATGAGTTGTCCCTTGACTTGATTTGGTAAAAAGATGATATTTGATGAAGGAGCTGAAGGAGAAATGGGTTGTATGTCATGTAGGTTGAGGAAGGATATTAGAGATCCAGGGGGCTTATGAGAGCTAATGATGGGCTTCTTCTCCATCTCTGTCTCTCCCCTTTTGAAACAAAATGAATGGTCTGTCTCCAAAGTAACATTTTGATATAGTTATTACAGTAGATTAAGATTCCAAGCATTCAACATGCATTTTTTGAGATGTCTAGTCAGGTCATTGAATTCAATTCCCCATGTGTACCACAGCAAATTAGTTATTTTAATACCCATCTCTAACATGTGTTTTCCTCCAGTATCGACCCCTCCATCCTGTTGATCCTACATTGTGGTTACTGCTCTGTCACTCAAGAAAGACTACCCCTTAATCGGTGACAGAATAGACATACATTCTGAACTTATCACCTCTGCAACATTCCTAACCTTGGCCAGCCCAGAAAGTAAAGACTATAACTTGAAACCAGATCTCAACACTGTTCTTTCGCCAGCCCTGCCTGTGGACTGTGGGACAGAGAACTGATACTCCATCTGTATGCAGCTCTTGTGAGAATTCATGTCTAATTAGAGTTGTTACAAAATATTCACAATAAAACTCCAATTTGAGCAGAATTCATCTTGCTTTCTGCTTTGTTACAAACTGGAAACCCAGCATGAGTTCATGAAAAGATTCAGCAAAGTTCCCAAAGTTTCTGAATAGAGGAGATTATATCCAAAATCCGTGCAACTCATAGGTTCACTTGGATTCACTATGTGGCTTTGAATGAGTTTTGCTTTCCCTTTTGGGGTCCATATGAACAATAAACTCAACAAATATTTGGGATTGCAACTCCACCCAATCCAAAACCAAAGGAAACATTTGCACAACCCCCCTATCCCCCTTCATTTCTCAACACTTAAGCAGCTTGAAGATTTTGACCAAATGGAGAGAGTTCAGCAAAGAGAAACCAGAAAGATTAAGGGGGCTAGCGGGACTGACTCAGAAGAAAAGATTCAAAGAGTTAATAATTGTAACTAGGCCAAGCAATAACTAAAGGAGGAACATATTGTACAAATATCCAAATGTTGTGATTGATCTTCCCAGGGCAGTGGAAAGTAAAAGCACCATTTCTTAGACATTTAAAATGGACTAGGTAAAGCAGTGGGAAATCTACTCTAGGAACAATCCTGCACTATCAGATATGATGGGGGAGATGACTAATGGGCTTTTTAAATTTCTGAGTTCTATGATCCTAAACTATCCCAGGATTCTATGTAGCTTGGCAGTATATCTTTAAGAAGGTCCAATAAAGGTGGAGGAGCATGAGGAGTGCATATTTTTTTCAACTCTATTAGCAGACGGGCTCTCCTGGTCATTTAATTGGAACTATTAAAGAAAGAAAAGGATGGATTTGGTTGCTGGCTTATTGGCACATACAGAGTCTCTCCATTGTCCATTACTGTCTGAACCGCACATTCTCTGCAAATTAAATCCACCACAAAATTTATCCAAAATGCTATGGAGTAACTTTTTCTTTCTTTGCCTCCTCTCCCACCATGTTTCTTTACCTCTATCTGCCCTCATGAGATGCCTTTTCCTTTTTAGTCCTCCATTTCCGCCTGAATGCTTCTATCAGACATTATAGTTTCTTTCTTGGACCAACTTCTGCTAGTGAGAGAGACAAGCTTTTGAGATTACACAGAGCTTTTCTTCAGATCTCTGTGTAGATCAAAAGCTTGTTCCTCACCAGCAAAAGTTGGTCCAATAAAAGATATTAGCTCACCCCCCTTGTCTCTCTGATATCCTGGGACCAACATGGCTGCAACTACCCTGCATACTATAGCTTCTGTCATCTGAGATATTAACGTACCCCAGGAACTATCAAAGGGAAGTAAAATACCAGAGCATTGAAGCAAAAATGATTCCTCCAAGCCAGAGTGATATGGAAGTGTATATGTGTGTGGTACTGTGTGGTGTCAGATCAGTGGGTGGAGGAGGGTGAAGACTGAAGAGAAGAAGTGAGACCGCATTGGTAATTTTAAATTACAACCCCACAAATGCAAACCAGGAAGGGAACAGAATTTTAAATAGGCTGGTAGATAACATCAGCTCATTAGCAGTTCCATTACAGCTTACACTGATTTGCTTTCTCTCTTAGCACAAAAAAAAAGAAAAAGAAAAAAAAAAGGTGGTGTGAGTGTGTGTGTGTACAGGAGAAAATAAATTAGACAAACAGAACCCAAGTTGTTTTAGGACAGTCTGAAAATTTGCAATGCAACCTTAAACACAGTGAGTGAAATTCTCTTAAATTTGATCATCCTAAATGTTGAGTTTAACCCTACCTTTTACACTTCCTGGGTGAAATCCTGGTCCCATTAAAGTCAATAGCAAAACTCCCATCGATTTCAAGAGGGTCAGGATTTTACTCCATGTTCCAAAAACATTGGTCAATATCAAGAACAATTCCAGAGATCTGAAGCCTCCTGCTTTACTTCTAAGCCTGATCCAAAGCCACTGAAGTCAACAGAAAGTCTTTTGTGGGCTTTGGATCAGGCCCTTAGCTGATGGTAGCTGAGGCAGGGAAAGAGAATCTAGGATCCTGTGCATTTCTTTTTAAAATTTGTAAGAATCCTTGATGCTCTTGTAAAAAGCTCTGTGATGAAACAGCAGAAAAACCTAGGGTGAGATAGATTAGAGGTGTTATATTAGTAGAGTAGAAATCTCTTCCTACTTCAGACCTTGAAATATCCATCCCTGCTAACAGATGCTACAGTCGAAGGTTTGATAATTCTGTTTCCATTAGGAAACTACTAAGGCCTTTTTGCCTTTGTCTCCTTGATAAAGGGTCAATATATATGAGCTTAATAAAATGAAGGCTGAATGACAGCTGCATGCAATATTAAACCAAGATCATCCAGAGAGAAGGAAAGTATTGTGGACAGCACAAATGTGAATATCAACATGACTGGATTTGATAGGACACTCAAAAGAAGAAGCGATGAGGTTTCAAAGATAATATCAAATCCAAATCATAATAATAAAAAAAATACATAAAAGGACATAAAACTGGTATATTGCATTCTCAGGCACTTTATGGAGATGTTTATTTACTTGAGCCTTTAAACACAGCATTTTTAGGGACTTCTTTAAACTTTATATTTCACAAAGCTGGCCAGCTGTGCACAGTCTGATTACGCTGCCAGAGCCTGCACTAAACAGTAACAAATGTGACATGGCACGGAGATTACCAGAGCTTGCCTTTTGTTTATCAAGTCAAGCTATATGTTGGGTTATGTGTATAGTGTGTCTAAAGGCTTGACACTATTACTGAAGGTTTTACTTACTCACCTGCATAAAGGGTTTTCAGACCTACTAAGCATCAATATTATCATAAGCGTGACTGGGCCGATTCTCTCCTGCAGCTGAGCTCTGTGGGGCGGAAGAGGGGCTGGGAGATGGTCTGAAGAAGATAGCTAGGTTCCTTGATCTTGAGCTTTGGGCTGAGGTCATTGTTAGACCAGTGGAGGGGCATCTGGAATATACACCAGTGATATAGGGCCTACAGTGAACCAAGACAGTGGAGGAGAGCAGTATTGGAACTCAGCTACACCACATCCCCTCAGTTCCCACCAGTGTAAATGTGGAGTAGCTGCACCAGATACTCTCCCCTGGGTATTTCAGGAGGAAGAACATAAATACATGCTTTGAGATTTGGCCAGGCCACCAGAGTTTTATACCTCATCCAAAAAACAGTATTATAGGGGGATTTTGCTGCCTGTAGCAGATTCTTCCTCCATGCATGTGGCCTGAATGCAGGCTGGCATGGAGCAAAGACATAAAAGAGCCCGAGTAAATAACAAACAATCTTTAAATGTATGAACAGGGTGAAAACGTCTTTATCCCATCTTAGCCGAGGCACTCAGGAGACCACAAGAGTCTGTATTTACTGCACACCTACTTGACAGAAGCTAATCCATATGCCATGCAGTCACAGGCTGATCCATACCAGAATGAACTTGCCTGAAAGAGAGGAGATGGTGTAGGAAAAACTACCTTTGAATTTTTGAAGAAGAGGCTCCTCCCCAAGGCACTCCGTGGAGTAGTATTCAGTAATTGGGCATGATATACATTAAAATTCAGTCATAGGAGTTCTGGTTCTAATGTGCTATTTTAACTTCTATTAATTGTGCAGCATTATGAGGGAAAATGTTCTGTAAGAGTTACTTTAGTTTACGATTTGCTTTACAAATGTAGTCGCATTGCATTTAATTGTCCTACATTATTACATCCCATATTCCTAGTTCCTGCTTTCATACGAGACCTTGAACAACACTCTGTCATAATTCCCCTCAATAAACATGTCACATGATCTTTTCCCTCTCAAGCTGCTTTAAAATCAAATTCATGGTTGTCCCATGCTCCGTACTCCCTCGTACAAGAGCCAGATCCTTACTTGGTATAAACTCGAGAAGTATAACTGAGCTCAATGGAGTTTCACCAATGTACACCAGTACAGGATCTGACCCCATCAGTCTTGAGAGCATCAGAGAGGATAACTGTACTTACATGGTATATTAGTTTACCCTCACAGGGTGATATTAGATATTCAGTGGTGAATCTCCACTGGCAATATGCCTCACCAGTCTATTAGAATTATTTTGGGGTGTCAACAGGCATGTGAACGGGGGTGATCTGGTGGATATAGTGTACTTGGACTTCCAGAAAGTCTTTGATAAGTCCTCACCAAGGCTTTTAAGCAAAGGAAGCAATTATGGGATAAGAGGGAAGGGCCTCTCATGAGGGTTAAAAGGCAGGAACCAAAGAGTAGGAATAAATTATCAGTTTTCACAGTGGAGAGAGGTAAATGGTGGGGTTCCTCACGATCTGTACTTGAACTAGTGCTATTCAACAGGTTCACAAATGATTGGGAAAAGTGGTAAACAGAGAGGTGGCAACATTGCAGACAATACAAAATTACTCAAACTAGTTAAATCCAAAGCTGACTGCAAAGAGTTACAAAGGAATCTCACAAAACTGGGTGAGTGAGCAACAAAATGGTACAAGAAATTACCAGGTTAACGATGGAGCTGCACTGGTGGTGACTCTAGGGCCTGAAATTTAATGCAGCTACCTCTGCAATAATGGATCAGATTCTCAGCTGGTGTAAATTGGTGTAGCTCCATTAAAATCAGTGCTTGACTTGAATGGAGCTATGTTGATTTACCCCAGTGGCTGTCTTTACTTCTTTGGCCTGCTTCTTCGCTCCCTTATGTTGGTGTAAATCAAGTGTGACTCAGCTCAAGTCGGAGAAGTTATGCTAGTGTAAACCAGGGTAAGTGAGAGGAGAATCAGGCCCAAAGCACTTGACCAAGGACAGCAACTGTCACTGTCCCTATGTTACGGATGAGAAACTGAGGCACAGCAAAGTTAAGTAACTTGCCTAAAGTCATATGTCAATCCAGTGACACAGCCAGGAACACAGCCACCACAACAGATGCCTTGTCCACTGGACAATGATGCCCCACATATAGAGCCCTGCGCTGTTCAAATGTATACCTATGGATGCAGATGTCCTCGGATATAAATTGGTATCCGCAGAACGACAGGGCTCTCCCAGGAACCGCAGCGGTGAAAGGTGCAGAACATGGAGCTCCTTCTCGCAGGAGCCAGTACCCCGCACCCGCAGCTCCTCTGGCACAGCTGTGCTGCCCCCGGCCCTGCCCTCATCCCTTCCACACAACTGTAAGAGTCTCCTGTCTAGGGGTGTGCACGTTGCTTGAACACAAGAGCGTGAACAGAGACAGCTGCCGGTGAGCCTGGTGCTGCTGGGGGCAATACAGCCATGCTGGAGCAGCTCCCAGTGCTGGGCGCTGGCTCCTGGGAGCAGCGGCCCCATGTTCTGCTCCGTTCACCACTGCGGTTCCCGGGAGAACCCTGCGGTTTCACGGATACCGATTTATATCTACGAATATCGGCATTCGCGGATATAAATTTGTTTCTGCACCAGGATCTACCCACCTGTCCTAGAGCATTCATGGGGACAAGGGGGCTTTGGATGTAGCCTGCCACACCTCCTGGTTTCTTTTGATTTATTCTTTCTTTCTTTCAGGAATGGCATTATATGTTGCTCTTTCCATTGGCTTTGGGAAACGTGCATCCGTTTTAATAGTGCTTGACATGTTTAACAGCCAATGTAAACTATGCCTTCACATTGATTATATGCACTTTGGACAATTTTCTTTCAGTAAGGCTTTTATGGCGGGAATAACATGCATCTAATTTTTCTCACTGCAATGTAGTTACATCCTGTAGGGCTTTGTAGTACATGTGCACATCACAACACATTTGGCTTCCTTGACAATAATATATTTCGGGTTGGAAGAAAAATGAACCATTGCATAACTCATTTTAATTTTGTACACTGGGCTTATTTCACCCTTTGTAAACTTTATATAGCCAAGCCCAGAATTACATGTAAAATGCCAACTTGATATATTTTTTTCCTACCATTTAAAGTAATTTGAGTTCTGAGTGCATCGAGAATTTATTGGCTGGAGGCAACTAGTCTGTTGTCAAGGATAATGCGTCCCTGAGTTGATCCAGATCCTAGAATTTATTTGGGAATTTTCCTTTTCAGAATGAGAGAGATCAGGATCTCTGCTTTTTTATTTGGCTTGATTGCAAGTCTTAATCCTGTTTCTGTTGGACAGGTGTATGTGTCGGAAATCCAATCATCAGCGTGGCAATCAAAAGAGAGATTCAAGGACTAAATATGCATGCATAGCAAACTACCTTCTGATTCTCTAGAACTGAGGAGCAGATTTCCAGCTGATGTACATTAGCATAGCTCCATGGACCTCAATCCAGGATCTCACCTTTGTTTTCTACTTTTGAGACTGAGGTTGTTTGGTTGGACAGTGTAGAAGGAAGCTTCTGCTCTCCCTAGACTAGACTCAAAGGCTATGAATCCTACACCTTACAGAAGGACTAAACCCATTTGAATAAACAAAGTTTATCAGCATAGTGGCACGAAGAGGAAGCCTTCTCAATGCTGTGATGAAATATTGAAGCTATTCATGATGCTCTACTGGGCCAAGTAGCCTGGGTGAATAGAGAATCAAAGAATATGATGATAGACTCAAGTTATAACCAACACAAGAAATTTGACTCTATCCCTCACAATCTAGCTGTGACTGGGCCCACTGGATAGTGCAGGAAGAATTAAATGAAAAGTCACCGAAGGAAAAAGCAGTGTCTTATGGGCAAGGATTTATAGAATACTCTGGTGCCTGGACTATGGCTGATTCTAATCTGTATAAAGCAGGGGTGGAGGTGGGAAGACACCACCAATCAACAGTTCAGTAATTTGCTTGATAATAGAAAATTAAAGAAGTGGAGAGACAGGTAACAGCCTGAAAAATTCATACAGATTTGGGTCTGATGTATAATTAGCCACAATAATTAAACAAAACAAAACAAAACAAAAGAAAAGGTCCAAAATTAATGGCATCAATTTAGAGAACAAAATCATGGAAATACACTGCAAAAATGCAGAGTTTATAAAAAGACTTAGATAATGGGGGAAAGTCATTTAAAAATCAGCAAAGAACTCATAATCCGAACAGTAAAAAAGTTTTGATATGATTAGACAAGCATCTGTGACTTTGCTGTCAGTGCAGGTTGTAATGTGATAATGAAATGAAATTGATGTGCAATATGCTTGCACAGTGCAAAAAAAAACACCACACAAATATATACAGGAAGGATGGGCCTGAAGCACATACAAGAGGTAAATGTCAGGGAAATCCTTATCTGCATCCCAACTTTGTGTCTTGGGTCCATCGCTTGTCTTCATGGGACGTTCCTGTGTGGAAAGTCAGAGTGTGAATCTACCATGTACCAGCTTGCTCCATAGTAGTGTCCCATATGGTCATTATTCCAACATATTGATTTTCTGGAGTGCACTTTGGCTATGGTAGGAAGCCAAAGCATGCTCTGGGACTCTTACTGCATTTTAGAGTCACAACCTGGCTTGCTGCATGGCAACATTTCATGTAGACAAGCCCTAATATGCAAAGTACTTTGCACATACAGTGCTGCAATTTCAGAGATATTGCACACCAGAAGCTCAGATGGTCGTCAAGGGGAGTTGTGGGTGCTCAACACCTCTGAAAATCGGGCCAGGGTAACGCAGAACAATTGCGCCCGTAACACATGATACACAGTCAGCCTCGCTGTTTTCTTGTGAGAGAGCAAGTCAGAGAAAAGTAAGTGACTTTCCCAAAGCCACACAGGGAATTTGTGGCTGACCCAGGGAAGGAAACATCATTTCTGACCTGCCAGTCCTCTGAGTTAATGGCTGCAGAACATGCCTGTTCTAGTCTGTGCGGTTTCATGTTTTTCTTTCTTGTTTAGGGCTAGACTATACTCTTGTCTGTCTTGGCCACAGAGGAGTAAGAGCCAGTGAGGCACAGATCCTCAAAAGTATGTATGTGCCTAACTCCCATTGAAATCAATGTGTGCTAAGTGCCTCAATACTTTTGAGGATCAGGGCCTAAGCATGCCCCATCCATTCTCTGCTCAGCTGAGTAAAACCTGCCCAGAGCTTGGGTACAGGCCTGGGGCAGAGCACAGTTCGTGATCTCCAGATACTTCCCTCAGTGAACAGGGGTGATAGCACAGAGGGCTGAGGAATGGGTGGATCCTTCACTCTGCTCCCACCACTGTGAAGCCCAGCCAGGAAAAGGTGGGGGGAAATAATCAGCACCCTTCAATAATTTCTGTCATTTCAGTAATTTACTTCCCCAAGGAGCAAGGGAGAACCAGAGAAGAAACTGTGCCCTCCTGGCTGTATGCTGTTCCTTACTGAGAAAGTGGTCGTGTTCTTCTGTGGCACAGAATCATTTAGTCTCCTGAGGACTGTAATCCTTAAATTTAATTCTGGCTGTTGGGCTTGCTGTGTGGTTGGCTAGGTTGTGTGGCCTGTGAGATACAGGAGGTCAGACTAGATGATCTGGTAGCCCCTTCTGGTGTTAAACTCTGTGTATAAATTGCACCAACCTAGGAATATATCCAGGGGGCACTGTGGCTCAGAGACATCCCTTTAAGCAATATTCTGCCGCAATATTCCCTCTCTTTCTCAGGTTCTGAGCAGGGGCTAGGCTTCTGTTCTTCTTCAAGGACCTTTTCTATTCCTTCCCACTGAGATCCAACAGGCCACCTTTTACCAGCCCTAAAATACATGGTTGGGGGAAAATAATGAGGGGGGGGATTAAAACCACTTTAAAATAATTCTCTGTCTACAGTATCTATCTATCCATCTATCTACAGTATGTAACCATCTATCTATATATCTATCATTGAGGAATAAATGAGAAGATATGAAAGAACATAGCCCATCAACACTGAAAGTGCTGTCAGTAATGATTGATCAAAACTAGATTTCCTACTTACACTATTAGGTAGTTGACTTGAGTGAGAGCTATTTTCCTTCCAAAAACATCAACAAAAGAATCCAGATGCTGTCAGAGTTATGAAGCCAGCCCTTAGCCTTGAGGGATGCATTTCCCTACCTTTACTCAGAGAGCACTTATTTCTCATTGAGGATGATATTTAAATTGGAAAAGGATGAAGATTTTCTGTTGTTGCAGTCCAACTCTCTCTTAAACTGACCATTTTGCTCTGGATGGCTAATCTTTGGAGGTGATATCCACTGCAGTTGGGTGAATAGCAGATGTTTTGGTTCAGTTGGAATTTCAAAAAGGTGGAAAAATATTTCATGTCTGACAGAAAATGAAAATGTTTGCAATGTTTGATAACCTAAACGTTGAAAACAATGTTTGAGTCAAATTAGATTATTTGCTTTGATTTCAACCATTTAAAATGATTGAAGTTTTAAACTATTGGTTTTTTTTTAAATAAAATTAAAGGAAATTTGGGAACAAAAGTTATATCTGACCAAAAAGCCAAACTGTTTCTTTCTGAAAATGTCAACAGAAAACATTTTGACATTCTCAGAATTTTTTGTGTTTTTGTTTTGTTCTAAACAAACAATTTGGTGAAACTGACATGCACTAAGTGTCATCAAATCTGCAATTCACTCCCTC
Source organism: Eretmochelys imbricata (assembly GCF_965152235.1). Classification (NCBI taxonomy): domain Eukaryota; kingdom Metazoa; phylum Chordata; order Testudines; family Cheloniidae; genus Eretmochelys; species Eretmochelys imbricata. The sequence continues at coordinate 7,591,386 of NC_135576.1, forward strand.
TGCCCCCGAAAAAACTTAGGCTGAAAAATTTCAGCCAGATCTAGTATTTATTATCTCTCACATGATATTCATGCTGAAGTTGTATAATTGCTATTTGTAAGCACTTTAAGGAAGGCATCTATATCATGAGATCTTTTGTTGGTGAAATCAGCATATGTCCATCTATTTCAATTGAACTGTGCTCACTGTTACCAGAGAAGGGCCTGGGATCATATCTTTTATCTGTCTGCAAAGTAGAAAATTATGGCATGATATAGTGAATAGAAATAAGCATTCAAATTCCTTTCTTTATTATCAGAAAAAACTCTTCCAATATATTTCCCTAATGTGATGGGGTGTATACGCCACACAGGACCTGAATGGGATCCTGTGGACCTGAGATGCCAACTATCTGACCATGAAGTCCAACTGGGCAGAAGTAGGCTGATTATTATAAGGAGAGGAAGTTTGTGGCAGATGGGGATGCAGGGAGGGAGTCTGCAGTTACTCTCTCTGAGAACAGCAGGGGAGGTGATCTGGAAATTGTGGGGGGGAGGAATAAGCCCTGAAAGAAGGGTTAACCCAGAGAAGTTGTGGAGAAGCAAGCCTGAGCAGGAAGGAGTCTAGGGAAACAGCCGCAAGGGGTGGGACTGTGCAGACCTTTGCTTCCTGTTATAGGTTCCCTGGGCTGGAACCCAATGTAGAGGGAGGACCTGGGTTCCCCTCCCAGCCACTGGCAAAGTGGCATGAGCCCAGGGTCAGGGGATTGAGACCTGAAGCAAGGTCTTGGCATTATTGGCTGGGCTTTTGTTTGTTGAATGTTGTTACCCTGAAGGGAGCGGATGTTAATACTGTGGCCTGGCCGGAGGACTGAGATACAGAAGAGAGACTACCACAGCAAAGGAGCAACTGTTAGTAGGGGGCACCAGACGAAAGAAAGTTGCTGTGCCATACCTGGACACAAGTAGGCGCTCCTGCCCTGGGTGAACCCGTTTACACTTAATAATGGTTTTTTTCTTAGTAGGGTTTATTTGCTATTCAAAATATCATTTAATTCTTTAGTAAATTTGATCACTGATCAAAGGTGTCATACTGGTTGCCCTGTGGCCTGAAGTCCTTTAATTAATCAACACATCCAGGTGCAGCCCCAGCATCTCACCATGGATTCCTTCCTGGCGATGAACCTCAGCTCTTCCTCAGGGATATGAGGGTAGGTTGTTCTCCATGTCCATTCAAAGTTTGGCCTCTCTGCTGACAATGATGCAAAAGGACACTCAGTGTGGTGGTGGTTTTCATGAGGAGGATGTTAGAACGGGACTCCAACCTGCCCATAGGGAGGGAGCTGTTGTGGAAAAGGCACTGAAAGAGGACTCCAGGGATGGAGCCTCACTACCATGCTCTGCCACATACTCCTCATGTGACAAGTAAAACACTTTACCTCTCTGTGGTTTGCTTGGTCCACTATGGGATTGTGAGGCTTACTTCATCAGCGTTTGGGAGGGGTCTGTATACACTGACAATGAGTGGCTTAGCATCGCCTGTAAATACACTCAGTCCACATGGGCTGCTAACAGCTCTCAGAAAATGACAACTTTCGGTCAAATAGGGCCTGATCCAACCCTCTCCCCTCCAAGTCAATGGAAAGACTCCCATTGTCATGCTTTGGAGCAGATCTCAATTATTGACCTGAACTATATTCAGACTGGCAGGCTGGAGGTGAAATAGTCCATGTGCTCTATTCTCTCACATATCTTCCCTTATTAGAGGGTCAAATTGACCAGTTATGCAATAATGATGACTATGCAAACCCCTATTTTGTGGAAGGGGTCTGGGACATATTGTCCCACCTGCCCCTCACTCCCACTCTCTTTCGTTTTCATTGTACCCTGCAGTTTCAGAGCAGGCAGAGCAAAAATCCAGAGGGCATACTGAAGGATTTTTGCAGGAGGCTTAACGCCAGGCTCATTTTGCTAATTTGCAGAAGCATTTTTTGATTTAAAACAGAAGGATGGCGTAGCCCTGGGAGAAAACTCTCATCCACTAATGTTCCTCCAGGAGTGAGTTATGAGACGACGCCTCAGGTGGATTAGAGACGAAGGTTAAATCCTAAAGCGCTAATTTGTTGAAAAGGTGAAGGTAGCTAAAAAGCAAAAGTCAAAAAAGTCAGCAAGCTGGGTCCACGGTGTCTTCTCACCTCACTGTGCGCAAGTGGGTCATTAAGAGATCTCCAAAAAAAGAAGAAGAAATGTCTTGGATGAAATAAAGTGGGGCCATTTCCTTTGGAGACATTGATAGAGGGCATACCAGGAGCTGCTGTGATGAGAAGCTCGGAAAAAGGCAAATTCCCATCTCTGCAAGCTGTTAAGAGCTTTCCTGGTGAAATAGCCATTTTCATTCGAATACTTGAGAGAAGAATACTAAAATAGATAGGTAGAGTGACTTTTAATCTTGAAAAATAAGGGGACTTCTTTGGGCTAGTTTCGCGTCCATCACTAGTCAGAAGCTTAGTGGCCCAGATCCCCAGTTGCTGTAAATTGGCAGAGTGCCAATGATGTTAATGGGGCTACACAGATTTACACCAGCTGAGGATCTACTCTGGTGTTTGGTTCATGTGCGGGACTCAGGCTTAGAGGACAGGCATCAGTAAGATCATCTGGCAACTTTCTGAGAGTGGCCATGAGTGGTGGAAAGGAAGCTAATGCACCTCAGCTCTGAGGTGAGGGGAAGGAGAGCAAGCCCCCCATCCCCTAAGCACTAAAGGGACCACTCTGTAACAAATCATTGGCCACTCAGGACTTTGTGGATGTCATTGTTCTGTGCTCCATGCCCATTTGGAATTTCACAGTGGCAGCAAGGGATAAATTATATCTTAAATTTGTTGAAAAGCATAGGACCCTGCCACTTGCGCTAAAGGAGAATCTCCATACACGGTTAGCGTCAGAGCATCTCTGACACACCATTAAATAGTTCTGATCCCAGTACAGCTGCTCTCTCTTCCTGTTTCCTGAATATCCTCCTCCCACTCTCATCTTTGCACCATCTTCCATGAGTCCCTTTATGCTTGGAACTCCTTGTGCACTACCCAATCATTCCAATCCCTTACTGCAGAGCCTTCCACTTGGACTCTAGAACCAATGATCCACCACCATGGGACTGCCCTTGGGCTTTGGGTATGGGTAAACCATGCTGTGTGCCTGACCTAGATTGCATGGTGTTTGAGGGTAGGGATTGTGTCTTCATCTCGACTTGTGCAATGCCAATGCTCAGTAAATAGGGCTACAATAAGAAATACACCTTCACACAGCATAGGGAGCCTGATCCAATGCCCTCTGAAGTGAAGAGGAGTCAGATAAGGCCCAAAGATATCCTGTGGAATTCACTTTGGGATCCTTTGAAGTCAATGGGAGTGTCACCATTGATGTCAAAGAGAGCATGACTGACCTGCAGGAATCCATGCACTCGGATGCTGAGGTTGGATTTAAAATAAGACAGGAATTCCTTTTGGCCATCAGTAGCTGTTTGCAGTTATGCATGCTAAGAAAAAACAAAAACAAAAACAAATCTCATTCTTCAGGGCATTAAATATTCCTGCAAAGGTCAATAAAGGTTCCCTCTGTGCTCTTCCCATCAACTACTGCATTGCTCAATTGGCTAGATAGATTATGGGGATTTTTCATCTTCCTCTGATCGATCAAGTATTGTCCACTGCATGGTACCCCACAGGAGTGATAGCATTATTCACTTACCCCTTTTGACCTAGCCACAGTGAGGAGTCACCTTGCCTGGAGGTAGCAGGGGTGACGAAAGAAGAAGAGAATGAAGAAGGAAGGACGAAGGACGGAAGAAGGAAGAAGCCATTGCAAGTAGCAAACACCAGGGGATGAGACTTGAGCCATACTTCAGGGGAGGGGCTACATAAGAAAGTCTCTTCCCCAAAGGTCTTGCAATCTCATGTGTACATATAACAAAAGAGGAAAAGCAAATCCCATGTTCCTCTGGTCCAGACATTCTATTTCCTATTAAGGGAATCATCATTTCTGCATTAGCTTCTTCTGGTTTGTTTTGTCCCTAAGGCTCGGTCTATACTAGAAAGCCAAACCAGCTGAAGTGCTGGCAGTTCTGTGTGTCCACATGCTGATTTGTTTTATGAACCAGGACAGATTTACCCCAGGTTCAACCAATGGTTATGCATTCTGGGTATTAGTCCACAGTTCCTGGCAAAGCAGTGGATTATAACCTCTGTGGGATGATATTGGGAGGAGCATTTGAGCTATTTTGGCTCATCCGTATCCAGACTGGATGAACTCACTACAGTCTGAAATGGCCTAGACTGCAATGGTTCTTAAACCTCCTCAAAACCAAGACCCTAGATAACTTTTTAGAAGCACCTGAGTGATTTAGGATCCCAAATCCTATTTTCAGAAGGGTGTTGGGCACTTAAGAACCTAAATACCATTGAGTTTAAGTGAGACTTAGACTCCTAAGTGCCAAAACCACTTCTGAAAATGCCTCTTAGGCTCCTAAACCACGTAGGTACTTTGGGAAATGGTTCCCCTCTCCTATGATTGGAATTAGTCCCAGTTCAACCACTGATGGCCAATAACCAATAGAACTGTAGCAGCACAAACTCCAACTGTAGAGAGGAAAACTGCTATTTGCTCACTGGCTGAGCTTAACCAGGTTTCAAACATGGGTAAAACGGCAGGGTGCAGCTATACCAGTTGCTGGCCAGAAGTGGCTGAATCCTAAGAATGCACAGGAACCTAGAAAAAAGAACAGGATTACTTGTGGCATCGATATAGCATCCAATGAAGTGGGCTATAGCCCATGAAAGCTTATGCTCTAATAAATGTGTTAGTCTCTAAGGTGCCACAAGTACTCCTGTTCTTTTTGCGGATGCAGACTAACACAGCTGCTACTCTGAAACCAGAAACCTAGACTATCCCAGTCTGTTCTTAGAATGCTCGTAACTGTTTGAAGCACTTCGAAAACATGCACACAGAAGCATGTTAGGGGGTTAGACTGTCTCAGAACAGTAAATTTCTTGAACATAGGCAAGACTTCTATGTTAGCGAAAATAGATCTGTGCATCAAAGACACACTGGACAGCTTAATATTGCAACAGTTATGGAGAAAGATAAGTTAAACTTTGTTTTTGTTGGGAGTGATGGTAGAAATCTAAGGGCGTGAATAGAAATGCTACCAGTGAAATGTTTTGCAAAGTGGGGAAAAAAAGTGATGTAACCAGTTTTGTGAAACACTACAGTTAAACACACTGTACAAGTGGGTAAATTAGCTGTTTGATATTCCACTTGGGTGAAATCTTGATTTCAGATTACTTAGACAAGTTAGAGGTCTTCCAGTCAACAGGGCCTGATGAAATACATCTTAGAAAACTCAAGGAGCTGACTGAGGAGATATCTGAGCTATTACTGATTATCTTCGAAAAGTCATGGAAGACGGGAGAGATTCTGGAGGACTGGAAAAGGGCAAATATAGTGCCAATCTATAAAAAGAGAAATAAGAACAAGCCGGGGAATTGCAAACCAATCAGCTTAACTTCAGTATCTGGAGAGATAATGGAGCAAATAATTAAGCAATCAATTTGCAAACCCTAGAAGGTAATAAGGTGATAATTAACAGTCAGCATAGATTTATCAGGAACAAATCATATCAAACTAACTTAAGCTTTCTTTGACAGGGTAACAAGCCCTCTGGATAGGGGGGAAGCAGTAGATATGGTATATCTTGACTTCAGTAAGGCTTTTGATGCTGTCTCACATGAGCTACTCATAAACAAACTAGGCAAATACAACCTAGATGGAGCTATTATAAGGTGGGTGCATAACTGGTTGGAAAACTATTCCCAGAAAGCAGTTATCAGTGGTTCACAGTCAATCTGGAAGGGCAAATGGAGTGGAGTTCAGCAGGGATCATTCCTAACTCTGGTTCTGTTCAATATCTTCATCAATGATTTAGATAATGGCATAGAGAGTATACTTATAAAGTTTGTGGATGATACCAAGTTGAGAGGGGCTGCAAATGCATTGGAGGATAGGATTAAAATTCAAAATGATCTGGACAAACTGGAGAAATGGCCTGAAGTAAATAGGATGATGTTCAATAAGGACAAATGCAAAGTACTCGACTTAGGAAACAACAATCAGTTGCACAAACACAAATGGGAAATGACTGCCTAGGAAGGTGTACTGCCTCAAGGGATATGGGGGTCATAGTGGAGCACAAGCTAAATAGGAGTCAACAGTGTAACACTGTTGCAAAAAACAAATAAACATCATTCTTGGATGTATTAGTAGGAGTATTGTAAGCAAGACAGAGAAGTAATTCTTCTGCTCTACGCCACACTGGTTAGGCCTCAACTGGAGTATCGTGTCCAATTCTGGGCACCACATTTCAACAAAGATGTGGATAAACTGGAGAAAGTCCAGAGAAGAACAACAAAAATGAGTAAAGGTCTAGAAAACATGACCTATTAGAGAAGATTGAAACAATTGGGGTTATTTAGTGTGGAGAAGAGAATACTGAGAGCAGACATGATAACAATTTTCAAGTACATAAAAGGCTGTTACAAGGAGGAGCGAGAAAAATTGTTCTCCTTACCTTCTGAGGATAGGACAAGAAGCAATAAACTTAAATTGCAGCAAGGGCGGTTGAGGTTGGACATTAGGAAAATCTTCCTGCTTCTCAGGATGGCTAAGCACTGGAATAAATTGCCTAGGGAAGTTGTGGAATCTCCATCATTGGAGATTTTTAAGAGCAGGTTAGACAAACACCTGTCAGGGATGGGCTAGATAATCATAGGATTGGAAGGGACCTCAAGAGGTCATCTAGTCCAGACCCCTGCACTCAAGGCAGGACTAAGTATTATCTAGACAAACCCTGACAAGTGTTTGTCTAACCTAATACTCCTGCCATAAGAGAGACACCTTGTGGTCTCTTCCAGCCCTACAATGCTGTGATTCTATAATCAATATGACAAGACACAAAGTTTCCAGTAAACAGAAGGCTCAGATTCTACTATATACTTAAGTTTATTAATTAAGCGGCCTTAAAAATTATAAAAACACATGCAAATGCCTGTTCCAAATAAGAATCATCACTTGTCTTTGTCAGTCTGATGCTTCATTCTTTCACAGAATTCGCAAGTCATAACATGTAAGGGATGAACCAATGGCTTTTGCATTTCCTGGTTGACTTTGGACACATAACCTGGTCTCTCTCTATGCCTCGGTTCTAGAGCTGAGCAGGAAATGGTCTCCTATCCCATGAACATTTTTAAGATTTTGATTTTTTTTCCATCCGCCAAAGAATTTGAAATCTCAAATTTTCATGAATAAAAAAAAAAAAAGAAAGAAAAGAAAAGAAAAGAAAAGAAAAGAAAAGAAAAGAAAAGAAGAAGCATGGGTTAATTGAAGTGTTTCATTTTTTGATCATCTTTGAGACTTTTTATTATAATTAGTTTAAATTTCAAAACAAAAAGCCATTTGAAACTGGAAAACATTTTTATTTCTTTTTCACAATGTGGAAACAAAATGTTTCAACAATGAAAACTTTTTTTTTAAATGAGTCATACATTTAATCAAAACTGACCCTTTCCAATGTAAATCTGCAATTTAGAGGAATCAGCATTTTCCAACAAAAATGTTTTATCGAAAAAGTCGCAACCAGCTTGACTCACTTCCTTTGTTTAGAGTGGAAAACATTCATTGTAGCTATCCTCAAAACATGTATTATAAACCCAAGAAATTCAGATTTAAGGCTAACCTGAGAAGGAATCCAAACATGAAGCTATGAAAATACATCCAAACAACCTTAACTCTGCCCTACAATGACACCACATAACTTTGTGCTACTTCCTTTGTATGTCTTGTTTGCTTAGGTACTGATCCTACAAAGACTTAGGACCGTTCTAAACATTATGCTCCCCTGTTTACTGTAAGGTGTAAATTGTCATAGCTCTGACTTTAATGGAGCTATGGCAATATATACCAGCTGAGGATCTGTTCCTGTGAGTAGTCCTAATGAATTCAGCTGAACTACTCATAATATTTATATTTACATATGTGCCAATACTGGGGCGTTCAATTGTAGGGTCTTCAGGGCAGGGACAATTTCTAGCTATGTGTCTATACAGTGTCTAGCACAATGAGGCCTTGATCCCAGCTTGTGGCCCTTAGGGCATGTCTACTCTGCATCTGGGAATGAACCTCCCAGCCCAGAGTCAGCAGACTTGTGTTCGAGGGTCTCGTAGTAGCACTTAGAAAATAGCCGTGTAGACATTGTGGCTTCGGCTGCAGCTCAGGCTATGAAGCCTGGGGAGGGGAGCTTGAAAGCCAGAATCATAGAATATCAGGGTTGGAAGGGACCTCAGGAGATCATCTAGTCCAACCCCCTGCTCAAAGCAGGACCAATCCCGAATTTTTGCCCCAGATCCCTAAATGGCCCCCTCAAGGATTGCACTCACAACCCTGCGTTTAGCAGGCCAATGCTCAAACCACTGAGCTATCCCCCCGCCAGCCCATGTCACAACTTTCTACACAGCTATTTTATAGAGCTAGAGTGATCCTCAATGGTACAAATCTGTTGTCCTGGACCGGGAGGCTTGCTCATAAATGTAGCATAGACATGTTCTTAGACCCCATAGGCAAATGATTATAGTTTACTTATTGCTGAGTGAACAAGACCACTTGCATAGTTCTTCTTGCATGACTTATGAAGAGCGAGGCATTAGAACACCTTAGCACAGTAATTTTCAACCTTTTTTTGTTTGTTTTTTTTTATTTGCGGACCTCTCAAAAATTTCGAATGCAGGTGCAGACCCCTTTGGAAATCTTAGACATAGTCTGCGGACCCCTAGGGGGTCTACAGACCACAAGTTGAAAACTGCAAGATGGTAAGTGGTATTTGCTACTCGTGTTTATTATTATTGGTATCATTATTTATTTATTGTTATCTTCTAAAACAGCTTAATCAATGAACTCAAGCAGGGAGTCGAAATTGAGACTTCTGTTTATAGGGAAACTTTTTAGATTTATTTTGGCCATCAGTAAATAGTGCTGGTGTCTGTGCTCTGGAAGAGAAAGAAATGGAAAATGGCTTGATCGGCTTTTGTTAGCCATTTGATGTGTCTATTTATTTTATTTTATTTACGGTGAGCGTTGGAAACAAGAGAGTTGGCAGGTTTCCCTTGTCTGATGTCCTTTGTGCATCTGCGTAAAAATAAATAGATTATGCTGTATGAATTCAAACTCAAATATATGGCCAAAGTAAATTTTACTTATGGATATTGATTGTATCGATCGAAACCTCCTTACAAATTCCCTAGTAAGTATAACAGAAGTGATATCACTTGGCTAGGGAAAAGAGAAAAAAAACCCCCAAAACATAGAATGAATTCCAGCACCGCCTGTTTTACTTAATGGAGAACTGGAAAGCTTTTATTCTGCTGAGAACAGTTGTGGATTCCTTGTGTATTTGTGTGTGTGCACAAGGCTTTCTTTTTTTCCCCCTGCAGTAGTTAGCACAATCCTGGCTTGACGTTTGTAGATTATCTGTACAGTTCTGCCTACACTTCTGCACCCAAAATGAATTGCAGTTGTCAAAATTAACAGCATAGTTAGAAGCCTGATCCTGTACCACAGATGTCAGTCGGAACTTTGCCATTGACTTCAATGAAAGCAGAGTTAGACAAGCATGGGCACTTGAAAATCCCACCTAGACATCTATTTTTAGCACTCCCTATCCATTTTGGACGTAAAGATGCAAATGCGCTTGTTTGGAGGTACAAAACTGTACAGCAAAAATGATGGACAGCTGAAGAACAGGCTGAAAATCAAGCTTTATACTTAGACTGGGTCAGATCCTCAGCTGGCGGAAATCACAGCTACACCAATTTACAACTGCTGAGGGACTGCCCTATTCTTTGTTTAGAACTGACAATAGGCCCAGCAGAGCATAAAACACAGAAATAGAGACAGTCTCTCCCCAAAGAGTATACAGTGTGAAAAAGACACACAGATCAGACAGGAAGCACTGAGAAAATCATAACAGGGCATATACATGGTAGGAGGTGGATCCTCAGTGGTGTAAACTGTCAATGGGGCTATGACTGTTTATACCAGCTGAGGGTCTGTGCCTAGAAACTCAGTTCTTGGAAGATGTCAGATTTTAGTTAGGATTTGAAAGGGCTTTGAAACTGCATTTTCAAGACACATACAAAAACAGGTTTTTCAAAACAGTTTAAACTAATATGGGACCACACGCACTGATATGCATTAATTGTAGTTGTGTGGTGTCATTGTAGGGCAGAGTTAAGGGTGTTTGCATGCCTTGAATCTGCATTTTCATACCTTCACATGTTTGGATTCCATCTTAGGTTAGCCTTAAATCTGAATTTCTTGGGTTTACAATGCATGTTTTGAGGATAATTACAATGCAGTGTTTTCCACTCTAAATTAGTGATATGTACTTTCAGTCAAGTTCATTTTAACATATTTTTTGTCTGGGAATTACTGTATTACAGTAGCACCCAGAAGCCAGAACTCCATTCTAGGTGCTATACAGATACATAATACAAGACCCTCTCTGATTCAAAGAGGTTTGCAAATCCAGACAGACAATTGGCAGGAGAAGACAAGTATTGCTATCCTCATTTTGTAGGTGGGGAGCTGAGGCACAGAGAATTTAAGAGAATTGCCCAAGATCACTCTGTGAGAGGGTGAGGAACTAACCCCAGAATGCCCAAGTCCAGTGCCTAAGCCACAAGACTACCCTTCCTCTGCACAATATGCTTATGGAAAAAGAATTTGAGAGACAAGATATTTATAGGGCGCAGTCTAAATGATTCTTCTGCCCGTGTAACTCTGAACAAGTATTTAGTCATTCTGTGCCTTAGTTTACCCATCTGCAAAATGGGAGCAGACCAAAGCTTGTAGGCCCAGATCCTCAAAGATATTTAGGTGCCTATTTCCTGTTGATTTCACCAGTTAGGAGCCTAGATTCCTTTGTGGATCTGGGCATAGTTCTTTTACAGACAAACTGCCATTAGAGTCAGTGGATGTTTTGCCTATGTGAAGATTGCGTAAAGCCTCTATTACATCTCAGCGATTTGGAGGGCAAATGTTCTACATGTGCTGTTTGACCTCTACAGTTGAGGATTTAAAACTTTAATTATAGGAACTACAAGATGAGAACAGATTTTGAGTTAGCGACTTTTTCTGAATAGATATGCAGACTCCAGGGGGAATAGCGATTTGCAGGCTCACTGAGGGAGAAAAAGGATGTCCTTTCTTTCTATCCTAGGTGTGCGGCAAAGTGGGCTGGATGCCGTTCCACAAGAATAAATCACTTCTTAGTCCAGGCAAGAATTTGCATCAGAATATTTGAGAACTGAAAATTTACCAACAGGAAAAAAGCAGAGGGGGCATTTGACTCCTTGAGGCCATATCCTGAAAAAGCTTCATTGCAAGGAGCTCTCCCTGGATTCTTTTGCAGCTGACTATGCAGAACACTAGTAGGATAAGGCCATTAGGTTGTATTCTCCATGACAGCAGGGACAATTACTCCTCTGTGTCCTGGACAGAGCTGACACTGGATAAATTACATTAGTACGACTACTCATGTCTTATCTCCAGTGTGATCTGGCTCCCATTGAAACCCATGGCCAAATTCCTGCTGACCTCAGTGACTGCAAGATAGGGAAGTTAGGCTTAATTAGTTATGTTCCGAAAATGCTCAGATGTAACATGCTACATAGTATACAAAGTATAATATTATTATCCTTAATGGAATCTAATAAGGTACACCACAATTAATGCATCAAAAAGAGCCAGTCACCCACCCAAGATGATGATGGTTGCAATTTAGCTAGTTTGCATTGTTCTTTCCATAAGCTTTTCTGGATTATTGGCCACTGATCACCCACTCTGCCCCAATCGAGTATGAGAACTTAGATCTAAGCATACACAGAAAGCTAAGGGTCCTGCTCGAATAACACTTTGCCCTTCTATGCTGTAGTCCATGTATAGATCTCAGCGGGTCTTGTAAGTAGTCCTTAGGCTTACAACACCCTGGCAGAGTAGTTCAATATTACCAGCCCCATTTTATAGATGAAGGAATCTGTGGTAGAGGGATATTAAGTGAGTTGCCCAAAGTTACAAAGGTCTGGAGCAGAGCCAGGAATTCAACAAAAGCCCCCAACCTGTACATTATCTAGAGCATTTGATTCACCCCATCTCGTGCATTCATGTGTACTTTGCACATTTTTATTTTTAGGCAAGGGCAGGTGCCATTTGCAAGGCATGAGCCCCATATTGTCATAGCCTGAACATTCCCACAAACAGAACTTCTCCAAAGAAACATCCATGGTATACACCTAAAAAAGGGTCAAAGCAAAATTCTGGTTAGATGTCACCATAATGTTAGAATTGAAGTTTTTCCTCACTATTTGCCAAGCTCTGATTATGTGAATCCTCTAAATCAGCAGCAAGCTCCTCCTATCAACAGCCCTGGTCTCAGACTACTTGACTTAAGTTGCCTTCTAGTTGGGGTGACAGATGGCCTTTTAACTCCTTTTCCATCCTCAGGAGACAGCTAGCTTTTGGGAGTGGGGGGATATGGGTTGGCTCTCTGTTGATAGATCTGATCATTTACATAGTCCTAAACAGGACAAACTGGTTTTGCGGGTAAAATAAGAAATACCTACCACCATCATCACCATCACTAAAGCTCAGTAGTATTCAAATCAGGGCTTGATTTTATATGGACACATCTACAATTACATAAGAGAGGACAGAAATATTTCGATGTGACTTAAATCCTCATGCTTCAGGGTTTAAGATTAACCTCCTAGTAAAGGTTAGTTGGAAATTTCTCTTAAGAGCAGGTTATTACACAATTGCCCACTTCCTGTGAAGCATCAGGTAGCAGCCATTGTCAAGGACAGGATATTGTACTAGGTGGACCATGGGTCTGATCTGGTGTGACACTTTGTTTGTCTTGGTGAGATTTCCGACAAAATGGTTCAAACTCAGGAGCTTTGGGTATGGATAAGAAGCCAGACTTTTGGATGCTTATCTGAAATGAAATGTCAGACTTATTGGGATTCCTCCATTGTTACAGATTAAAAAACTCCTGTGTAGTATTTGGATTTGTCCACTGTAAGACTGAAACATACTTAGTTTTTGCAGTTTTAAAACATCACCTCCAGTAAATGGGACTGATTCTCCTCTCCCACCAGCCTAACACTGGTGTAAGTTGACTGACTTCACTGGATTTGCACCACCATGGCTGAGAAGATTTCCTGCCACTGCAGTCAGAGAGTTTTCCAGATGATATTTTCTTTAATATTTTTAGTTCCTAGAGGAGTAAGCCAGTTCTACCATTTTCCTTATAATGGGCTCACTCCCGCAAACCCTTACTGAGAAGGTGCAAGATTATGTCTGGGTCTAATGTGGCCACCCAGGGGCTAAGGCCTTTTCACTCCTGTATGTGGCTGCTTTGCATCTGCCTGGATCACAGCTCCTGAACAGGGGGTAGGCTGGTGTGTCTGATTTGCTCTCCATGATCAAGTAGGGGGAGGAGTCGGTGGGGAAAAAACTCAATAGCTCCAGCCCCATTGCATGCCTTGTAAGGCACCGTAGCACATCAGGATTGCCAACTCTTGCAAGTGTATCTCTACTCTAGCAATTTTGGGGGGTTGACTTATTACCTGTCTCATGAATACACGATGAAAGGTGCCAGCTTACGAATTTCCCTTTATTCAGAATGCCCCCCGTCTCCTATTGTCCTACTGTCAATAAGGTTGAAGGGACCAAGATGACCGCTTTTTCCCTACAGTCTATCTGCATGTGGAAGTGAGGTTGTCCTTAATAAAGTCATGTCCACTGGCAAAAATGAGTTCCATGTTATGGATCAGGGGGCTGGGGACTGGGAGGAGCAGCAAAGACACTGTGAAAGGCAGATGCAGGGGGAGCAGGAGGAAGATTTAGGGGCTGCAAGGGAATGGGGTTCAGGGACTGCGGGGGGCAGAGGAAAATGATGGGGTGAGCGATGACCACTCCCCCAGCCTGGAGATAATGGTGGGTAAGGGTTGTCCTCTCTCAACAGCCAGGGGAAGGCAGCACTGCCAGCTCTCTCAAACTGATCGCAAGTCATGGGTTTTTGGTGCCTGTAGTGATGACACGAGACGCTCCTCCGGTCCCATGATTTTCAGGGCTGGGCATGTGGGCAGAGATCTCTGCGAGAGGTTCAGAACTGAGGGCCAGAGATTTGCCCTGACAATGGACCCTGTCGGCATGTATGGCCTTAGGGCAGAGAAAGGGTCCTGGGGCAGCAGGAGCCAGGGGAGTGGAGAGGTAAGGAAGTGGTGCTGCTGGAAGCTAGGCAGAGGAGAAGGCCTGGAGCAGCAGGCTGGGGAAGTGGTGTTGCTGGGCCCTAGGAAGAGAAGTCCAGGGACAGTGGGAGGCAGAAAATGTCCTTGCTGGGTAAAGATGACAGTCCCCCTATATCAGGGATTGGGGAAGGGTGAGTGAAGTTTCCATCTGGGCAGCCAGGGAGAAGTATGCATTTTATTTTGCATTAAAGCTTGACTTTTCAACCTGAAATTATCTCACACACACACACACTGGCAGAGGAATTGAGGGATGCTAAACAGTCAGCAGACAAACTAAAGAAAATGCCCTCCTGATTTTGGGACCCGGTCTCATGCTTTTGGGGCATCTGACTATTGGCAATCCTGTATAATATTCCATCCCAGGGCAAGAACAGAGCACTAGAGGATTTATGACTCAAAGGAGTATCTCTGAAATACAAGGCTCCCTGGTTATACTCCTGGATTGGTGTAAATTACACATGATCCCTGTCTCAGGCTGTGCCAAGAGGCCCAATCTAGCCAGGGGAGTCCTTACTCATGCACATATCTCATCGGAATCAATGGAACTACTCATGTGAGTAAAGTTTAGCAGGATCAGGCCCAAGATTAGTTTTGAATCATAGCAGTTCCAGAACTGTAGCTTTAACAAGGCCAATTTTAGATGAAGGCACATTTTTCAATGCTCATAACAGCAGCAAGATTCTTATTATACGACGTTTTCAAGCAATAATTTCTGCAGGCTTAACCTCATGGATTTCCTAATACAATAAAATTAAATTTAAAAAACCCTGAATGGAGCAGATATAACCCCTTCATGTGCAATTAGCAAATTTTAAACAGAAACTTTAATATTAACATTATTCTTTATGCCTCGATGAGTGGAATATTATTTAAATTGATATGACATAAGAGGATATAAATAATTCCTAAGTGTAGATCTAAACTAGAATTTCATCCCATATTGAAATGACTAAATATTATAAATTCCCTATTTCCCAATGTATCATTCATTACAAGCCTGATGACATTTTTTTTTTCCAAAGAGATTAAATTAGCATTAGAGTGCTGATAAACATTATAAATAAATATAAAATTGCTATTTTGAAAATCCAGTGTAACAGAAAATAAATGATTCTGTGCTCTGCTAGCTTCCATCTTCTGTCAGCAGAGAAAGTGTTACACACAGAAGTATGGACTATGCATAAGGAATCCTCCACACCTTCTATAGCAATCTAAAATGAAATATATTAAGACTCAGGAGTGTAATTTCATTAGCCACAATTCTACCTTTCAAATTAAGATTGGAAAAAAAAAAAGTTGAATCGTGACCAACACGGGACGATTCACTACTCAAAATGAGCTAGAAGGCTTCCAGTAGTGGCATGTGAAAGTTAAGATCAGATAGCTCATTATTTCAGGTAAGGAGTAATGGCAAAGACTTGGCCACTTGTGTGTGTGTGTGTGTGTGTGTGTGTAAGTGGTGTTAGCCCCAAGGGCCTGATCAAGCTCCAATCTAAGCAGACCCACATTCCCATCACACTCTCAATGCTATTCTCCTTCTCTGTAGGTACCTCATCACTGTAGTATCTGATTACTCTTCTTATTTTTACACTGCAGTACTTAGAGCAGTGGTTCTCAACTGTGGTCCACCGCTTGTTCAGGGAAAGCCCCAGGCACGCTGGGCCGGTTTGTTTACCTGCCATGTCGGCAGGTTCGGCTGATCACGGCTCCCACTGGCCACGGTTTGCTGTTCCAGGCCAATGGGGGCTGCGGGAAGTGGTGCGGGCCGAGGGATGTGCTGGCCGCCCTTTCCGCAGCCCCCATTGGCCTGGGAGCGACGAACCGCGGGCCAGTGGGAGCCACGATCGGCTGAACCTGCGGACATTGCAGGTAAACAAACCAGGTCGGCGTGCCAGGGGCTTTCTCTGAACAAGTGGTGGACCACAGTTGAGAACCGCTCTGCTAAGTCTCTATAAACATACTGCAGATACAATGTTCCACCCCAGGTTTTTTTTCTTTTTCTGTGGCTAGAGGGGATACATAATATTTATACAAGGTATTAGGATCCTTTGAGGTGAAAAGTTCTTTGTGAATCAAATCCAGCAGTCCGTTGGCAAAAGTCCAGTTGGCTAAGGTCTGAAGGATTTGGTCCTATAAATGTAAGATTTTATGGTGATATAATGATGATAATTTGCTATTAAGTAGATGGTAACCGTGTGACACGGGGAAAGAATCCCAGAAAGGGCCATTTTCTTCTAACACTGAACAAGGAACTTGGATAGAATAAGGAAAAGAGTATCATCCCTAAAGCCTCTTTCTCTACCTTGCTGTACAGTAGCGCTTCTCAACCTGAGGGCCACTTGCAGCCAAATCAGCACACAGCTGCGGTCAATGTGACATCCTCAGGGCCATACAGGTAGTATATATATGGTGTGCAGCCCACATAACACATAGATAAGTGTATAACCACAGCTGTACAGCTTCTGTCTCCTACTCCAGTCCCCTCTCCCTTCTGTACTTCCTGCCACAGATTCAAAGAAACAGGGCGCACATCCTGTCAGAAACCAAAGTAGAATAATTAGTCCAAGGGACAGTTCAGGTTCACCTGGTATCTACAGACACAAAATATTCAGAGGGTGAGTGTCCTCAGTTATATGTAAACACAACTACCATTGACTTTGGTTGTGTTCATGTGAATGTGTCCAACGTTAGAATTCGGCCCATTAAATTTTAAAATGAGTCTATCATGTCCTAGTCTTCTTTTCTGTATTATTTTTAGTGGCAAAGGTGCACTTCAAATTAAAACCTTTCAACACCTTAGATAAGCTGAACACAGAACCTGATATGGGAAGCAGAGAGATATAAAATGTTCCCAATGGATCATGAATCTTTCCTGGTATTGAATTACATGTTGCATAGCTCCCTAGATCATAGAATGATAGAAGATTAGGGTTGGAAGAGATCTCAGGAGGTCATCTAGACCAACCCTCTGCTCAAAGCAGGACCATCCCCAACTAAATCATTGTCAAGCCGAGCCTTAAAAGCTTTGAAGGATTCCACCACCTCCCTAGGTAACCCATTCCAGTGCTTCACCACCATCCTAGTGAAAAAGTGTTTCCTAATACCCAACCTAAACCTCCCCCACTGCAACTTAAGACCATTACTCCTTGTTCTGTCACCTGCTACCACTGAGAACAGTCTAGATCCATCCTCTTTGGAACCCCCCTTCAGGTAGTTGAAAGTAGCTATCAAATCCCCCCATATTCTTCTCTTCTGCAGACTAAACAACCCCAGTTCCCACAGTGTCTCCTCATAAGTCATGTGCTCCACCACCCTAATCATTTTCGTTGCCTTCCGCTGGACTCTCTCCAATTTGTCCACATCCTTTCTGCAGTGGGGGGCCCAAAACTGGACACAGTACTCCAGATGTGGCCTTACCAATGCCAAATAGAGGGAAACGATCACGTTCCTCGATCTGCTGGCAATGCTCCTACTAATGAAGGGAAAATTGCTACCTGAGCCATGAGTCAATCAACTCCACATCCTGAAGCATAAGATTTGATTAACCGTAGCGTGCATAAATCCAAAGGGTACTCAGAAAATTGCCCATCTTTTTTTAAAATGTAGTTTAAGGGCCAGATTTTCAGTCCAAACCTTTCATTTTTTGTGGCACCAGGTACTCAGATTTCTGAGTGATATCATCTGTGCCCACTACTGTTATAAAACTACACCCACAATTAATTAACCTCCCAGAGACCTTAATCCAAAGCCTCCCATTGATTTAAATGGGCATTGGATTGGGCTGTTATAATGGGCCCCAAAATTAAGGCCTCAGTTAGGATCAGGGCCCTGTTGTGCTGGGCTATACACATGTGTAGTAAGAGGTAGTCTCTGCCTTGAAGTGTTTACAGTCGAAAACCAGACAATGGAAGCATTATTGCCCTCAGTTGACAGATAGGGAGCGGAGACCCAGAGGTCCCACAGGCTGTTTGTAGCACATTTAAAAATTGAACCCAGATCGCTTGTGTGCTGTTCTAGTGCTGTCACTATGAGGCTAAAGCAAAACACAAACACAAATCCCACTCACTCACTCACACACTACTCCTGCTACCAGTTGGCATTGCTCTCTCCTTCATGTGCCCTTTAGATACTTCAGTGATGGACAGACCAGTAATACATGAAGAGAGTAGAATGTAAGTTGCTTAGGGTAGAGAAGAACCTCTTATATATTTGAGAAGCACCAGGCATAGCTAGTATTAGATCCCTAGTTCTGCTGGAATGCTACTCACTGAAGATGATGGGTGAGGAAGAAAGATGGATTTACATTAGCTGGGTGGAAAATAAAAAGATGGCTCTTTTACAGAAAATGTCATCAACACTGAAATGTTTTGCAGAAATCTCTTGGTTTTGACAAAGACTTCCTCAGGTCCAGGGTAGAATTTTTGGTGAGAGGAAAAGGCACCAGAATAATCAATAACCTGGCAGTTAGGACACTGGACTGGGATCTGAGAGACCTGCTTGCAAGTCACTATTTTGGATCAGGCAGACCGGGGATTTAAGCCTGGCTCTCCCGCACCCCAGCACACTGACCTCCAGGCTGTTGGCTGTTCTGGGATTTCTTTCTCATTCAAAAGGTCCCATTTTTATTCCATGCTAGAAGCAAACCAAGGTTCAAAACCTCAAAATGTTTCATGAAATAGAATTTTTTTTCCTGGCCCGCCGTACTTTGCGTCACTGTGTCATTATCCTGGAGTCAGCAAAAGGCATAGCAGTTTCAGCGCTGCTGTCGATTGTGCATGGCAACAACATACTCCAGGGAATGGTCTGGCAATTTGGGACCAACCATTCTCCCTTTCATCTTCTTCCATCCCCTTATGCTGGGTTTGTAAGGTTAGCACAGGGCCAGCTATGCGGGTTCAATACCATCCAGGGATTCCCCTGAAGCAAGGGAAAACTCAAGACGTTGCTAACATACAGCTGATTTTCATAATCTTAAGGGGGGAGCTAATATCTACCCCTGTAATGCTGCATTCATAATAATAAATGATCACTTAATTAAAATATTGATATTTGAATACTTACTCCCATTTTTCTTTAGATCTACTTGACACTTGTCCTTATTATACAACAAACACAGCTGTGCACTCAAGGCACTAGACAGAAAACCCATAAGACAACGTTTCTCTTTTCATCATGAACATAAATTAATGTCTTGGCTCTGTCAGGAGAAGGTGGGTTCTACGCTCCTGCTAGATGGTAAGACTAATGCTCCGAAATCCTTGAGAACATGTCCCTCTGGGGTGGGCCACGTTGGAAGAACCTGCTCACTGTCTGTGGAAATGTGTTTGTTACGGCACTACTATGAGTAAATGGATTGATCCACTATTTAAAGAGGTGGGTAAGGAGAAGGTCAGTTGGCTCCTCTCCGGATAGGAAGAACCTGTAATATTTGCCGTCAGCACTCTGGCAGCGTGCATGCTTTGCTATGAAAATTAGGACTCACACACTGAAATAAGGCCACCTGAATTTACCCCTCAAAATGGTCTCGCTGGGTTTTCATATGATTTTAACAAACACTTATTTTTGGAATATAGAACCTTGAAATATATTTCCCAGGATCGTTATGGAATGAGTATCTGTTTTACTCTCTTGTTATTATTTCTATCAGAGGGTCGCACAATTTGTTGCTTCTGTAGGCTGAGCATATTGCACAAACCAGGGGGGCTTCTTGCATCTCTCCATTCCCCCCACAAGCTTTCTCTATGCCCACCCCCTCTATTTCAGGGGCTCACTGCAGCCCACCACCCTGCTCTTCCATGCCAGGGCTTGTGTGATCCTCCATTTTCCCACTTCCCTACCATAACAGGAGCTCCCTGTCCCCCACATTCCCTCCCCTCCATAACATTGTCTCCCATTCTCCCCTCCTGTGACAGGGGCTTTGGGTTCCACTCATTCCTCCCATCCCCTGCTTTCTCTATCCTCCTTTCTTTCTTTCTTTCTTTCTTTCTTTCTTTCTTTCTTTCTTTCTTTCGTGTGAAATTAAAACAAATGGCTTATCTTCACTGTGGTGCTAAATCAGCATCATTGTGATCAATGCAGTGGCGTTGTTTTAGGACATCTGGTGAAGACGTGTCATGTTGATGGGAGCGCATTCTCCTGTCAACATAATGAATCCACCTCGCTGAGAGGTGGAAAGTGAGTCAGTGGGAGAGCGTCTCCTGCTGACATAGCGCAGTGTAGACACAGTTAAGTTGATGTAAGTTATGTTGCTCGGGGGGCGGGAGGGTTGGTTTTTTCACATCGTAACTTATATTGATGTAAGTGGTAGTATAGACAAGCCCAAAGAAACAAAAACCAGTAAGTTTATTTTAAATATTCCCCATGATCCCCCACAAAAAAGTGAGGGGGTTTGACCAGTCTCACTCAGACATCAGTTGTCTTTAAAAAGTTGTATTCAACCAATTTGTGTGTGAGAGAGAATATTTGTGTAAATGGGGGGTTATTTTTCATAGATTCACAATTCCAAGGCTACAAGGGGCCATTGTGATAATCTATTCAAACCTTCCCCATATAGCCCATAAAATTTCCCCAAAATAAATCCTAGGACAGATCTTTTAGAAAAAAAAAACATCCAATTTTGATTTTAAAAAATTGTCAGTGATGGAGAATCCACCATGACCCTTGGTAAATTATCCCAATGGTTATTTACCCTCAGTGTCAAAAATGAATGCCTTGTTTCCAGTCTGAAGCTGTCTAGCTTTAACTCCCAACTATTGAATTGTGTTTTACCTGTTCGGTTGAACAGCTCATCATTAGATATTTTTTCCCCATGCAGATACTGATAGACTGTAATCAAGTCACCCCTTAACCTTCTCTTTGTTAAACTATAGATTGAGCCTATCAGGCATGTTTTCTAATCTTTTAGCATTTATGTGGCTCTTCTCTCAACCCTCTCCAATTTATCAACTTCCTTCTTGAATTGTGGGGACCAGAACTGGACACAATATTCTAGCAGCGGTGCACAAAGGTAAAATGTACGAAAGTAAAATAACTTCTTTATTCCTACTCGAGATTCCCCTGACAAATCAAAACTGATGGAGTATCTCACAGACATATTCCCAAACTCTCCCAATCATTCTAAAATTCTGCAAACCGTGAGAAAAAAAAATCAGAGCCATTTTCCAGCACCCAGATAACATTAATCAGTGTTGGTGTAGGATATTTTATATAATTAATCTGCAGTGGTATTATTATTATTTATTTATCTATTGTTTTATTTGTAACACAGTTGTGCCTAGGACTCTGAGCCCCAGCCATGAACCAGGATCCCACTGTGCTATGCACTCTGCAAATACACTCTGCCTCAAGGAGCTTACAATCAAAGTAAGACTGAGCGTCTCAAAGCTGCCAGGAGGATATGGACATGCAGTTCTCATTAATTCTAATGGCATCTGGGTGTCAAATCTATGATTCACTTCAAATATGTCAATCGACACCAGTAAACAAAGAGAGAGGAATTGTCCTTGTTCATCTCAAGGAGCTCGAAAGCAGACTAGCATGGCTATTTTACTGACAGTGAGGCTGGAAAATAGCCAACAGATGTGATAGCAAGCCCCTCATTTGGGACATTTAAAACAGGGATGGAGAAAGCACCAAAGAATATTCTATGGGCAGAATCATGCCCTGACCAGGGGGAGGAACTGGACTGTCTTGCAGGTACTTTCTCTCTCTGATTATGCACTCCACCCGGTGTTCGCAGGGGATACCTCTCTGGATGAAGTGATTCTGGTGGCTTGTTTTACCAAGCTGGGTTAAAAAGAGAAGTAGATAAGTTCCTGGAGAATAGGTCCATCAATATTAGCCAAGATCGTCAGAGATGCAACCCCTGGGGTAACCCTCAACCCCTGACGGCCAGAAGCTGGGAGTGAAAGGCATAGGCGGATCGCTCCATAATTGCCATATTCTGTATACTCTCCATGAAGCTTGGGTACTGGTCACTGTCGTACACTGGGCGGGATGGACCATGGAGTGACCCCAGCATGGCAGGTCTTATGTTCAAGCTATGAATAGAAATCCTTTCAACAGAGGGTTCCCTTCTCAAATTTGTTTTCATTCCTAAGCACTTAGAACAATAATATCTCTTAAATTTTACTCCCTTTATAAAACTCTAGCTAAGCTTTCTGCCGTGGCTTATCTAATGCCTTTTCTGTTTTATTGTTTGGTAATCTGTGCCTTCCACTGAAAGCTTCTTCAGTGGAATTGTTACTGTTTGCAAGGCTGTTCTGGCTTCCCTGCGCTCAGGAATTTGCCTGACAACTGAAGGTTCTAGAGCCATCTACAGTATCAGAATGCTATTGATGGGTTCCCTAAATCACAGGCATTTTGGAAAATTCCATTGTTAGCTCTTATATTTGTACTGCATTTTCCAGGCTGCAAGCAAAATGAGAGAGAGAGTATAATAATAATATTAATAATAATAATTAATAATAACAACAACTGGAATTTTCAAAAGAGCTTAAGAATATATGTGCCCAACTCCCATGGGCTGATATTTTCAAAAGAGACTATATGTTTATTTGTAGAGATGATATAGACTTATGAAATATCCATTTCAGATTGGGCATTTGCTTGCAACAGTTGCAATTTGTGTTGTGTTGCATAGATGCTCTCTATAAGTCACATGGTATTCTTTCTGATCCTTGATTGGATGGCTTACGCAATGTTACCAATTCTCACAGTTTTATTATGTCTTGCAATAACTCATATTTTATTTAAAGCCGCTGCTTTTTGAGATAGTTAATAATGAGTAATAATAATATAATACCTCACTCTTATATAACACTTTTCATCAAAGCACTTTACAAATGAGGTCAGTACCATTATCCCCATTTCACAGATGGGGAAACTGAGGCACGGAGAGGTGAAATGATTTGCACAGGGTCACCCAGTAGGCCAGTTGTAGAATGGTAGACATAACACAGAGCTCCTGAAACCTAGTCAAGTACTCTATGTACTTTGTAACACAGCCTAACTAATTCTTTAGAATTTTAGCTTTCCTTTTAAAAAAATTGTAAGTTTCTAGCCTTCATGGTTATGGAGAGAATCTTGAAAATGTGACCCAAGTGCTCAAAAACCACCCCAAATTAATTGTTCAATGCTTATGATTTGGGGGGGGGAGGGGCTGACTCATGGTGTTTGAATGTCCAGTTTGAATTGGCCACACATTATATGTAACTCACCAACAACACAAATTATGAATTTTACCCATTGAACATACAGTTCAAATTTCCCTTTCAGTCAATATTTGGGGTAAAATGTAGCATTTGGTGAGTGCTTGCTCTGGTAAGTCTCAAGCACTTGAAGTGTTCATGGAAAGTGAAATTGAAAGGGCTGTAAAGAAGCTTACCTGAGAATTTGTTTTCTACTTCAAATAAATATTCAGGGACATTTTCCCCTCTACCCAAACAACTCTCTTTGCGAGGCGTTTCTTGTCTCTGAAAGGTGCAATATAAAACCCAGCACATTTCCCTGATGCTTTTTCTTTTCAGACTTTTGCATGATAAACAACAACAAAAAAAGCCCAAATACATAATAAATAAAACTGATTTATTTATAATAAAACCTGTCAGGGTACGAGACGGCATAGAGTAGATCTTCATATATTGCAATAGGATCTTGCGTACAGTCCCAACTCTGCAGGAACAACCAGTGGAATACTAATAAAATGTCAATTAGCTGACTTTAGGCTCAACTCTCTAAAGAAATATATATATATATATATATATATATATATGGCACCCGGATGATTTTAAGTTTATTTTGGGATTCTAAATGCTAATAAATGCACAACTTTTAAACTAGTCAATAAGAAAAAATGCAAACAGAAAAGAGAAATAAATATGCCAAAGGAAGAAAAAAATATATTGTAACTGAACCTGACAAAGTCCTGTATATTTACATTTTTCAAAGAGAGGGAGAGCTTTTTTTCACACCTGCCTTTTTGCTGCCCTTATTTGTTTGGATCGTTTTACTTTGACTGGAAAGTATGGCCCTGCATCAGGACAGCATTCAGCACCTGTTCAGACTTACGCAAGTTTTTAAGCGCCTCCCTGAATTGGGGACTATATAGATTATATGCCATCAAAACGTAGGACTTGCCATAGTGGATTAGCCCATTAGCTCCTCTAGTCCAGGATCCTCCTGTATCCTGTGGCAAATACCAGGGATGCATCTCTGCTCCAACGTCTTGACGCCACATAAAAGTTCCAGAGAGATGTGAAGAGGCCCTAATAGCTCACTATCCAGCCAGGGGAGGTTCCCAAGGCTCAGGCACTGTGGACATAGCAATCAGGGTGCTGTCTCAGGACCCCCTGGCAAGCCCGACCGTACAGAGCGAATGCCAGGGGTGCGGCCACAGCATAGAGCTGCAGAGATTTCAGGCAGCCGGCGGATGCTGCTGTAACTGAGGCTATATCTCCACTTGGAGCTACGGGTGTGATTCCCAGCTCCCGCAGATATACTCGTGCTAGCTTTCATTAAGGTAGTGCACTAAAAATAGTAGCAAAGCCGTGGTGGCATGGGCAGAAGCAGGCCAGGCTAGCCACTCCGAGTACCAACCCGCCTGAACCCTGTGGGAACTTATTCAGAGTGGATATCCTGTGCTACCATGGCTAC